>NC_066891.1:11180406-12380406 GCF_022985175.1 Labeo rohita | reverse complement strand
TACAAAACAGCTTGAGATAACAATCCTCTGTCCTCTTAGTTAGGATTTATGGCCGATCCATTGTTTCCATTTCCTGGCTGTGTTTGTAACTTATAAAATTAGAAACTCGGGAACCCTTTCTGGTGGACGCAGACTCGGCCCAAATAAAAGCTAATCGCTAATTACATGATTCAGATGACATACTTTGGGAGCCATTAAAGCGAGCAGCCTTTCCTCCCTGGCTCAGACCTTTTCATTCTTTACGTACTCCCCTCTGAGTCGCTATTCAACGGCTGTGGCACAATGAAAAATCGAACATTTACTTAATAGCGCTGCTTATGCAGAGCTGACAGAGGCGAGAAGGCCCCCCTTTTTGCTGTCACTTCTCGGTGCTATTCTCCGCTGCCTGCTGGAGAGAAGGACACTGGGCCGAGGGGCAGCTACCTCTGCACCCCACCCTGCCCTCCTGCCCTAATTTTTGTCGTCCATCTCTTTGAAATCCGGCGCTCACGTGGGAGCAAAGAATGGTGAGCGATGTGCAACAAGTGCCGGCACCATGGAAACCACTATTTTCCTCTCAAAATATTCCTTTCTGGCCCTTTTGAGGAGCTGTCACCGCGCAAAGCGAGCATCACACGACCCTGGGCCCGGCCGTGACAAAGCCTATTTTCTGCCTCGTACTTGATTGATTAAAGAACTTTTTAGCAAAACCATGTAACGAGACAAAAAAAGTGACACATGGAAGAAAGGGCCGGGGGTGAGCTTCTATCACGCTGTTTCCCCGGTAATATGACAAAAAAGAGAAGGGGGTCGGGAGGGGGAGTCGAGGTCAGCGAGAGCATGAAAACCGACCACAATTGCGATTAAGACAATCGGGAGAAAAGGCAAAGACGTTTGGGAAGTGAGCTCATCTCGTGGCCGACATGAAATCAAAACTGACCCTATCTACTTCTAAATACGTGCTCCTGCCCTTTATTTATTACACATTTGTGACCCTGGACCACAAAACCAGTTTCAGGTAGCACGGATATATTTGTAAAAACAGCAAAAAAAGCATTGCATGGGTCAAAATGATAGATTTTTCTTTTATGCCAAAAATATTTAGGATATTCCATGAAGCTATTTTGTACATTTCCTAACATAAATATATCAAAACTCAATTTTTGATTAGTAATATGCATTGGTAAGAACTTAATTTGGACAACTTTAAAAGTGATTTTCTCAATATTTTTATTTTTATTTTTTTTTTGCACCATCAGATTCCAGATTTTTAAATAGTTGTATCTCGGCCAAATATTGTACTATCCTAACAAACCATACATCAATAGAAAGCATATTTATTCAGCTTTCAGCTTTGTGTAAATGTCAATTTCAAAAAATTGACCCTTATGACTGGTTTTGTGGCCCATATTTGTTAACGAAAAAAGAATCTAAAAAAATGTATTATATTGCGATAATATACAGTATTTACTATAGTTAACTCGAAACAGTAAAAAATAAATAAATAAATTGGTACTTCAAATAAATGTTAACTGAAATAAAATAAAATATAAAAAATTTAAACTGAGGCTAGTTTCTGAGGCAACATTTCTCATAGTCATTTAGTTTAACCTGATGTACACAAATAACTAAAATTTAAATAAAACTGGATAAAAACTATACATTTATTATATATTGACCTCTTTTAAAAAAACAACAAAATTATAAATTTTTTTAAATAAAATTGAAATTAAACATTCATATAATATATACATGCATAGATAAATGTAAAAATAAATACACTTCTTAATTAATTTATTAATAAATTTAATCAGAAACCACAGGCTAGTCATAATCAGAATGGCCATATAGATGGTGTAGTTCACATTCATACCAGCAGGGGCTGACGAACTGAACCACTTCCTCCAAACACTTGGATAACAACGGATTAAATATCCTGTTACACTCAAAAATGCGTAAGTAGGAAAATGGGTAGCGAACTGCATTTCGTGTTGACTTTAATACGATTTTTAATCTCGCCGAGAGCAATTTGTTATACTTACGCCTCGAGAGTTCATACATCACCCCGTTACGGAACTTTTTTCATTTCCACCGAGAACCTCCCTGGCACATTTGATTAGCCATGTTACCATAACTACCCACCTTCAGTCTGATTCATGATCTCTGCTTCACCGCTATCAATGCCAGCGCATAATCTCCACTAATTCCCAGTCTTGGTTAGAGAAATGCTTTTTGCATTAACTTTCATCTACACATCTGTATAACCTGCTCGTGCGACTCGAGTAAAGCGAGAGATCAATATGCTACACGGAGCACATTTCATGTATCTTGTTGGCCTAAGTGACAGGCCATTTAATATGAAGTGAGGCGGATCCAGCGGGCCAGATCCGCGCCCGAGTCGGGCCGCAACATTTATTCATCTCCAGAAACAAGTCAATACAACCAGTTCATCAGCACCCGATGGCTTTCATCCACTCACACATTTCTTCTGCGGATCATTACGGCCTGAAAAACAACAAAAGGTGGGGGAAAAAATGAAAATGTTTACGTTGAAAACATCTCGGATTGTAAATGGCCTTTATTAGTCGGTATGAAGCAGACATGCACATGTAATGTTTCATCCCAGCTGCCTTTATTCGGATGAAAAAGGGGATATTTACCAAGCGTGTGGGAGGGGGTGTGCTTTGGCATCATGAGTCTTGGCAGGAGAAAATTAGTATTCCAGATCTGGCCAATCTGGGCTCAAAAAAAGAGCCTTAGCAAATCCCCACGGTGGAGGTGTCAGCCGCAAAATGACAAAAATCTGCTCCTTGACAGGGAGTCATTTATATTTTAGCTCCGTTCCATTATCTTAACGAATCCATCATCAGCCAATGCAATATTAACAGCAGAAAATCAACTCATTAGATCCAGGGGGATTTAATCAAGATTGCAATCATGTATGCGGTTCCTGGAGAGTTTGATTTTTTTTTTTTTCTTTTTGGTCCTTTCCACATAATTGGCGCATCTCAGATCTTAATAAATTATTCTCTGTCTCAGACTGATGCCATTTTTTCCCTCCCTCTCACGCCAGGCTCACTCCGGCTCTGACTATAATATTTACAATAAACATTATTATGTCATGGGCACACTGTTTAAATGGCCTTTAGCTAACTCTGAGAGGTAATTGGCTTTTCCATTTCTCTCTCGTTTTCTTCTTAATTGCCAGACGATATTGCTAACTGTCTCCCAAGGAAAGAGGAAAAGCGTTTTGGTGGGGCTGTGCTCTTTTGCCTTTGAAACTCTTCTGCTTAAGATAGTGAGCAACTCTTTGAATTGTTAATAAACTCAAATATTAGAATGACAGGTCACGGTTTTAAACACCAGCACCAGAAAAGCTCAGTGGTTTATAGATGGACTGAGCATTTATTTATTTAGTTATTTACTTTCACTATTTGTCTGTATCTTCAGACTTAAGACAATTATAAGCTGCAGTATCACAAAAAAAATGCTTCCATTTACCAATGACACTTTGGAATTATTCCATTCTCACTTACATTTGTAACCCATAAAACAATTTAACAAAAATATCAGATAATAGAAAGGTTAGTGAGATAAAGGGAAAAGTATCAAAGTCTCACTTTGTGGACATCTTGGCAACGTCCAAGGGCAGCTGTTTTTTAGTTATGTATTTACTACCTATTTACTTCATTGGGGGAAAATAAACTAAATGACTAAATAACATGTAAAATCAACAATGATATCATAAACACTGCTTCTTTAGCTCAAATAATGTTTTTTTTTTTTTCTAGCCAGTGTGGTTGCACATTTAAAGTAATAGCTCAATCTCAGTCTAAAACACAGTTGGTTCTTTCATGATAATGTCCTATTGCAATGTTTATTAACCATATGGCAATGTCTCAAATTAATATTTTACATACGGTCAATAGAAGTCCACTTTTAAGAGTAAATAAATAGGTAATTGTAGGATTAAGTTTAAAGAAAGTGCCCTTATGCCATTTCGAATACTGCCTTTCATGTAGTGTGTAATGTAGCCGTATTTGAATGTAAACAATCTGTAAAGTTGTAAAGTCCAAAAATGCACGATAAATAAAGTTTCGGTCTCCCAAAAGAAAGAATCAACTCTGAACAGCCTATACGAGTCATTTGTACCTGTCAAGGGATAACACATTAGCATAATGCCTGCCTAAGTGCTACATTGGCTGGCCGCGAACATCTTCACCCACCCTCAAATATTTATACTGAATTTTACTGGCTCAGTACCCAGAGTATTTGGACCAGCTGGCTCCAGTGAATCAAAACCTGTAAGTATGATAAAATTTTTTAAAAAGCTTAAAATACAGAATTATGACAATGGGTGCATCGTTTCTGACACATGCTGTTTGCGGTAGACCAATCACAACAGACTGGGCCATCTGACCAATCAGTGGGAAAGGAGGGGTTTAGAGAGACTGAATCTTTGAACTGCTTCGAACAAATCATTTGAGAATCGTTGGAAAATGAGGTAATATTAAATGCACATTTTAAGAAAACAAAAGCATTGTTTGACCTCGTATGCACGTATGCTTATTGTAGGAGACTCCCAAAACAATAATAGGAACCTTAAAAATGGCATAATAGGGGCAACTTTAAGTCTCAGTTACGAGAATCAGTTACAATATTGATGCTTTCATCAATATTACATAAAAAACTCAATAAATATTATTTTAAATAATTTAAATAGCATTTATCCAGTCCCTTTACCTCATTACGATTTTTCTTTTCAGCAGGGCTTTTAATTTGCTAAATACAGTCTCGTTGTTAAAGGAGAAGTCCACTTCCAGAACAACAATTTACAAATAATTTACTCACCCCCTTGTCATCCAAGATGTTCATGTCTTTCTGTCTTCAGTCGTAAAGAAATTATGGTTTTTGAAGAAAGCATTTCAGGATTTTTCTCCATATAATGGACTTCATTGGTGCCACCGAAATGATCCCAGCCGAGGAAGAAGGGTCTTATCTAGCGAAACGATCTGTAATTTTTTTCGAAAAATAATTTTTTTTATACTTTTTAAGCACAAAATCTTGTGTAGCACAGGCTTTGGGATGCGTGTCCACGACGCTACGAATCATGTCTAAGTTCATACTCTGGCTCAAAAAGGTAGAGCATGGCGAAAAACTCCATCTCATTTTCTCCTACAACTTTAGAATCGTCTGACATCGCTGTACCTTTTTGTTTGTAAACAGCGTTTGACTTACTTGCACTTCCTTAGTCTTTGCGCATTCGCTTTGTAAACACTGGGTCTGTAGTTCCGCCTACATTCCGTGTGACCTTTTGACGTGATTCAATAGTACGTAGCATTGCGGTTTCGCGTGCCAGAGCTAGTGCTACTCGCGCTTTTGTGCTTAAAAAGTACACAAATTTTTATTTTCTGAAAAAAATGACAGATTGCTTCGCTAGATAAGACCCTTCTTCCTCGGCTGGGATCATGTAGAGCCCTTTGAAGCTGCATTTAAACTACATTTTGGAGGTTAAAAATTGGGGTACCAATGAAGTAAATTTTTATTTTTATTTACATTTAAAAAGTTTAGAAAAAAAGATTAAAGATTAAAGATTAAATAAGAAGAAAACAAACACTGTGTGATAAAAAGTCACAAAAGCGAGAAGAAACTACAGATTGTGAGATTGAGGTGAGTTTCAATTATGACAAGTCACAGTTACAAAAAATAAAGTCACAATTACAATAAATGAAGCAACAATGACCTTTACAAATCCTCTACTTATCGTATTATATGAAGGAGCACATCATACAAAAATTTATTATTCGAGTTGAAGTACCATTTCATTTAATAAATGATCAAAACAAACAGCACAGTCAAACCCAAGTTAAATAGGAGTCCTGTAACGTGCCCGGGCCTGGCCTGTTTCCACGGCTACACACAGCCAACAGACACAAATATGGAAGCGTTCACATCAAAACAGTCAGAGGAAGGAAATACATGGATCATTCAGCAAGAATATCAAACAAAGTTCATCCCGAAGACTTCAAGAAAATCTGCCTCTACACATGGTAAATATTTGAAAATTCACAAATTTATTCAGCCCAAATGTTTCCCACAGGCCTCTCTCCACCTCCCGCCAGCAGCGCTATCCTGCCCGGATTAACACACAACATGTCCTACAAGATCCAAAAGTATAAAAACTGGGGAAGAGCCTTCTAATCTGCCTATGGAACAAAGCCTTTTTGTACAAGCCTTACCCTGACCTTGTCACTACCAGTTAAACTCACTGTCTATTCTGCAATATAAAGCCCTGGTCATCTCGCTGTGCCTCCTCCCGCTTCCTGTGGCCGCCCTCTGCCTGTAGAGAGCAGCACAGAAAGCCCGGCTAATCCGAGTGTCACTCCGAGATGGTCAGTGCTAAATCCTTCTCCTCGGTAAACCAATCTCGGTGTTTTTTATCTAGATTTATTAGATTATAAGCCCTTCCTGGCTCTGCCTGAGTCAGTGCGACACATACTAATCCTAATCGGAATAGACAAGTATTAGCCCAGTTCATGGGGAGCTAAACTGTTCAGCTCGCTGTGACAAGAGCCAATAACACCTCAAGTCCTTGATTTTTTTTGTCACATATCTATTTTAAAATACTGTAGTAGCTCATTACATTTTTAATCTATGAATAATAAAAAATAAAAAATAAATCATGCTACCTTATGTGTATTAAGAATGTAAATAAATTCTCTCTATGTGCATAAAAACAATGATTATATCACACGTGCATCTTGTTATTCAATCGGGTTCATCAATGCCGCTGTTATTTGTTTATAAGGCTATATGCGTTTAAATAAATTTGCTAAATCCTAATAGCATCCAATAAGCAGAGTTGCTCTATAAAGTGATCAGGGTTAAATGCCTCCCTGCTGGCCAGAGTTAAAAATAAAGTCTAATTCTAAGATACTTGTTTCATTGTTCGCATGTCCACACACACAGCAAGACGATGGAAAGATTAGGAAAAGATGAAAATGCCAGTTTAATTTATCTAAATTGGGCCTTTTAGGGTGAATTTAATCTCATCTTGCCACACTTTGTGATAAACGAAGCAAATATTTTCAGAAGCTGCATTAGTTAATGTGAGTTGGCAGTGAGTAAAACCTACTGGAATGGGTCCATATGACTTATGAGGACAGGACTGACTGGATCCAGAGGTGTCTCTCTCCAACAATGTCACTGCCAGTGCTATCAGGGCCAAAATTGTGGTTTCCAATGGCAGGATATGCTGAAATGATGTTGAAAATCATGAAAATTTTCACACTTATGTTACTTTTTTTTTTTTTTTTTTTTTTTTTTTTTAAATTAGTCTTCCTGGGCTGAGAATGTCTCTGGAGACTGATATTATAAAAGATATTATTAAAATTAAATTAAAATGATAAATATTAAAATTAAAATATATATACAGTTGTGCTCATAAGTGTACATCCCCCTTGCAGAATATGCAAATATGTTTATAATTTTAACAAAATAAAAGAGATCATGAAACTTGCATGTTATTCTTTATTTAGTACTGACCTGAATAAGCTAATTCACGTAACAGATGTTTATATATACTCCACAAGAAGAAAAAATAACTAAATTTATAAAAATGACCTTGTTCAAAAGTCTACATATCTTAATACTGTGTATCATTTCCTGAATGATCCACGACTGTTTTTCTGTTTTGTGATAGTTGTTCATGAGTCCCTTGTTTGTCCTGAACAGTTAAACTTCCTGCTGTTTTTCAGAAAAATCCTTCAGGTCCCACAAAGTCTTTGGTTTTCCAGAATTTTTGTGTATTTGAACCCTTTCCAACATTGACTGTATGATTTTGAGATCCATCTTTTCAAACTGAGGACAACTGAGGGACTCATATGCAACTATTACAGAAGGTTCAAACACTCACTGATGCTCCAGAAGGAAAAACCAATAAATAAATAAAGAATAACATGGAAGTTTTATGATCTCTCTTATTTTGTTAAAATTACTAACATATTTGCATATTCTGCAAGGGGTATATACACTTATGGGCACAACTGTATAAAAGTTGTATGCTATAGCCAAAGTTCTCAGTGTATTCCCAGAATGAAAGTAAGAGAAAGAAAAGATACATATGCAGTCTGCACTTCAGCACATGGTAACAAATTTGTGTGTCCATGTCTGTTTGTGTGTGTCAACAACAGCATCCAATATACTGCAGCCTGACCGCATGTAGCCGCTGGCTGACAGGAAGAGGTGAGGGAGATCTGACAGCAGTGTCTGCTCCCTGTACATGTTAGCTTGGCCCTGAAAGCGAGAACCTACTCTTGGGTCCTCCCCTCTGGGCAAGAATGGGACCCTACATATCACTTCCCATTCCCCATCACTGCTTCAACCAGTTCACATCACCCCTGCTTAAGAAAAACAGCTGAACCCAAACAAAGCTGGTCTGCAGATATCCCAGCTTTATGAAGAGGATCTAGTTTGCTGGTTTTAGAGTAGTTTAGAGACATACCACCTTAGCCAGACTGTGACATCAACTAGACCAACTAAGAACAGAAAATCAGCTTAGATGTACACCTATATAAACCACATGTTTATATTCCAGAGTATCTTTGGCTATGTTCGCCAAGTGATTGTTTACTAACAGGTGTGACCCAAAAATTGTTCATACAGCAGAAAGAATAACAAAGTCAAGCTCCTTTTCTAAGTAAACTCAACTTTAACTAAAGCAAATGTCAAAGATATCTTGTATAAAGACTATTACAATTGGCACAACCCTATTTGACAAACTTGCCCCAAACATGACGCAAGTTCATCCATCAAATTCATCCTGATGAATCGCTGTTGGCTTGACATAGCACGATATGTGTTTTTGTCAGTAGTATTGCAAAAAAAAAAAAAATTAATTAAATACCACTTTTTTATTTTTAGAATTTTTGTTTAATATATTTATAGTCAATTCCTGTAAAAATACTGTGAGGTGTCACTAAAAAGTAAATTACTGAATTATCTTTCTCAATATTTATTCTCTAAAGTATTTGAAGAATCTTTATTGGAACTGTTGAGAAAACTTGATTTCTTTACAGTTCCAACCCAGAGTTTTTATTTCAGGCAGTGTGTGAGTTATGCAGTTGTCACTCTTTTTCAAAACTGAACTGTGTGTGAACAGAAGTGTATTTAGAACTCCAAACAGTATATGTGTGAACAGCCATAAAGAACCAGGACCCCCTGTTGTTTACAATGACTCCTGTTTCACAAACACACAGGCGTTAGGAAGGGTGACCCACGCTCCACTCAACATGCACTGAATGTGCCTGGCATAGACTATTTATTTCCAAATCGGGACCTCGTCAGCTTTGTGAGAAAATCCATGTCTGTGCTGTCTGCGCTTTTGTCTCTTTTATGTAAGTGGGAGATATTTCAACCGGCTATCGGTTTACCTTATACGTGCTGGTATATGCAGGAAAGGTGCCCATGTAGGGTCAGTGACTCTTCTCTGAACGTCCCTCTGAATCAACACTGCCTGTCTAGGGCCATTTGTTTTGCTCTGTACCCTCTCTTTCTCTCTCTCTGGATGGAAAATATGGCATGCTCTTCAGAGTGGAATGTAGTGCTGAGTTGCATGTCTGAGGAGGCTTGATAAAATGCCCACAAGTAACACAACCCTCGGTGGCACGGTTGACGTTGGTAAGAGATTTGGCTGAGCTTACGCATATTTTCAGTGCTCGGCCATATCTACTGACAACAAAAATCAATCCGGTAGCAGAAAGCCATCAGTTTAGTTGACCGTGGAAAGGTTAAATGCTCAAACATCAACAAAAGGCCTCAAACGCTTATTGAAAACTTCAAGCCTATTCTGGCTAGAGACAGTATCAGGGAGAGAAGACCATTTGTATGATACCTACGTAGAATATAGCCGGCTCATACCTCACATCAACGGGACTTTTGTCTCTCATAGCAAGAGTTTTAGTGGTCCTCACTAAATCTCATTCCACCCAAGACCACCCATGTAGACAGAAAGAGGCTATAAGACATAGAAAGACTGACCATTTTTAGGGCCCGAGCACTGGTGGAATTGCTCAAATTCTTCTTTTTCGTCTCCAAAATGAATTTCAATTTTCTAAACATGCTCGAAAACTCATTGAACTTTGCACACGCCCCAGAAGTGGTGAAAATTTATGTCTGATGTGGGTTTGAGTAGTGGGTGTGGCAAGTTGGCTCAATAGTGCCACCTATAAAATGTCAACAAAGTGCATCTCGAGATGCATTTCACATACACGTACAAAAATCAGTAGACACATGTAACACAACAATACCTACAAAAATACAATACCTACTTCGTCCTGTGGCACGAAGTCCGAAACGCAACAGGAAGTCTGTTATTTAGAATTTTCTAGACAAGTATTGTGCCGTTTTTGCCACTTTCTTGAGTTGTATTTAAACAAACTCCTCCTAAAGATTCAAACAGATCAACACCAAATTTAGGCAGTCTACTCTAAAGCCCTCTGTGATGCTAAATTGTGAAGATCTTGAGTTTTTGTTGAATGGCGTGTCCGTGGCGGCCTGACAAATTTCTCTGTTTCGCCATGAAACAGGAAGTTGATATAATTCAGACATACAATGTCCAATCTGCACCAAAATTCACGTTTGATAAGAGTCCTGTCCTGAACACATGCCTGTGCCCATATTCATTTATAGCCATAGCGCCACCTGCTGGCAACAGGAAGTGGCATGTTTTGCGATCTAGCAAACTCCTTATAGGGATTTAATGACATTAATTTTATATGTGGTCAGTCTAATCTAAAGGCCTTTGCAATGTTGAATTGTGAAGATTGTGAAGTTTGTGTTAAAGGGCATGTCCGTGGTGGCCTGACAAAGTTTGATGTTTCGCCATGGGAATAGATGTTGTAGCTCAGGCATTCAATGTCCGATCTGCCACAAACTTCACACGTTCAATAACAGTCCTGGCCTGAACACATTTAAAGGCCAATATTCAGTTATAATCATAGTGCCACCTGCTGACAACAGGAAATGACTTGTTTTACACTAACTTAAACATGCAATGTCCAATCGGCACCGAATTTCACGTTTGGTAAGAGTCCTGGCCTGAAGACATCTAAAGGCCAATATTCAGTTATAATCATAGCGCCACCTGTTGGTAACAGGATATGTCATGCTTTGCACTAACTCAAACATACCATGTTCAATTTGCACCAAACTTCATATGTTTTATAAAAGTGCTGGCCTGAAGACATCTACATGCCAATATCCAGTTAGGCTATGTGTCCACCAAAGCGTTTTAGCCAGCTGAAAACGCCCAGCTGAGAGCACTTGAGAGCGCAGCATTTTTTTCTGTTGAGACACTGTGGTTGTTATGATACAAAATATCCACTTAAGTAATGGCAAACGCACAGTGAATGAAATATTTCTCCAAGCATTATTTTTTTTTAGAACAATAAAATGGTACTCTGGCAATTCAGACTGTTAAACACATAAATACTCGGAGACAAGCAATATTAACTTCTCCAATGTTGTTCAGCCATAGTACAAGCGGGGTGGTCGGTATTACGGTAGTCAACATTTGAAGTGGATGAAAATCTTTCATCAAAGCCGTCCTAAAACCAAAACAACACCCGTTCTTTTCTTAGGACAGCTTTGATGAACTTTTTTTGATCCACTTCAAATGTTGACTACTGTAGTCCCACCCCTTCTCCACTCTGATTGGTTAGCTGACCAGAAAGTAACAAAGTGAACTTTCTTCAACTTTGGGTGCTGAGAAAAAAACGGGCGAATGTTTAGCGCGAAAAGACGCTCAGCGCTGGGCACTCTCCTGGCATTTTAAAAAAGCGGCACTCCCATTGAGAACAATTGAAAAAATACGCCAACCGCGAGGAAAAACAGTTTGGTGGACACACAGCCTTATAGTAATAGCGTCACCACCTGGTAACAGGAAGTTTGGCACATATAAATAACTTTGACATATTCCGTCTATATTTACAACTTTTAAATGCATATTGTCCACAGTTCGCTGTTTTCCTAAAGCCACCAGGTGGCGGTGAACCCAGGTGCGAGGGCCCTTTCAATGCTGCTTGCAGTTTTAATGTTCATTTTGTTTTTACATTGGAGCGAGGTCATTTAGAATACTTGATTTGTTAATTTTATGAATATATTTTATTTCATTTTTGGAAAGAAATGAATGCTTTCATTTTGCAAGGATGCATTAAAAGGATCAAAAGTGGTATTAAAAACTTTTACATTGAAATAATTCTATTTCAAATAAATGCTGTTCTTTTTAAACATATCACAGTTTCTACAAAATATTAAGCAGCACAAACTGTTTTCAGCATTGAGAATAATAATAATAATGATTCCAAATCAGCATATTAGAATGATTTCTGAAGGATCATGTGACACTGAAGAATACAGTGATGGCTGCTTTGCCATGACAGGAAAAAATTACATTTTAAAGTATATTAAAATAGAAAACAGTTATTTAAATTTGCTATTTTAGTGTATTTTTGATCAAATAAAGATCAAATAATAGCGGTAGTGTTTTTCACACCTACTATAGTTAACGGACTATTCAGTGCTTCAAAAGAAAACTCTGAGCATCTTACAAAGTTCTGATGTCACTAATCTGGCAAACATCAGCAAATCCAGTGATTAGCTCTTCCTCAGAAGTGCTCACTGTGTCAGTCTGCTACTTTGTAAACACACCTGGGAGCCGCATAAAGTCAGCCAATCAGATCTGAACTAGCGATTTTCAGATATAGTCTTGTCAGTTTTGTGTGCAATACGCATCAGACGGACCGTGAACGGATTGTGGGTGTACCGTCTGAGCCTGAGCTTGGATGGTTTCTCCACTGAAGTGCTTCTCACATAAACAAACAACTGAAATCAACACAATCCACCAGAATGAAACATCGAGAGGCGACTTCTTTGGAAAACAGGAGCGCTATTATCTCCAGCGAGCGGGTGGGGAGGCAAACAGCTGTTTAAATGTGAGGGAGACAGGAGGAGGTTAAAAGGAGTCAATGGAGGCTAAAGAGACAGCAGGTCTAGCGATGACAAAAAGAGTGGCCAGGGACTGCAGATCAGGACTTCTGGAAACCACATCAAACAGGCTGTGGAGAACAGCCAAGACGAACACACACCAACTGTTGCGGAGCGAGAGAGAGAGAATCAGAGAGGAAGAAAACGAAGGGAGAAGGAGGAAACGGAGAGGCGGCAGGCAGTAGTTAAGGGAAACACAAACGACCGATGCCTCACTGGCCTAATCAATCTGGCGCACCAATCAATCGTTTAGCAGCCATACACTCCAGCCTATCAGAGGCCGGCCACTCGCTCAGACAAGCACCTGACTAATACCCACTACAATGTCACTTCTATATTTGTATCCCACTAATCTGCTCTCCGGGCTCCAATCTTTTCCACTTTCTTGCAAATTTATCACTAGACTGAAAGGCCGGTGCCAGAACCTAAGTGCCTCACCCCTTTAAATTAAACCGTGGCATTTCAGATAAAGCCCCTAAATTCCTTATCTCAGCGCTCTGAAGAGTCTTTAAAGGCAGAGTGTCACTTTTCCTAAAACAGAGGCCGTGACGCACATGACGCCCCCCTGCCTCCCTTTCCTCCATTTAGAAAAGAAAATCTTGACAAAAATAGAACAAAATTCAAGTAAGGTGCATTACGAAATAGACAGCTATCTCTCCACAAGTGCGACCATGAGAGCTCTTGTCTAAAGGCCAGCAAAATACCAAACACCTTGGCAAACACACTAGACGAATGATTTTGGGCTCTAAATTTGTTTTTCCGTTTTTTGGCCACCAAAAATACAATATATTAATTTATGACCTGCCTGTTCTTTCCAATGGAAAAGTGGAGTGCTTAAAGATTGCTCTTTCTTAGCTCTTTCAAGTCTTTCTGCTAAAGTAGAATCAAATGAGACAATTGACAGTAACATTAGTTTAGATAATCCTCTCAAAGGTATCTGATGAGAAATATTTGAGTTCATATCTCTGACTTTTAATCACAGACTTTGATATCTCAGCACAGTTTGTGACATTGCTGAGATTTTATCTGAAAGTCTAGAGAAGATACAACAGGAGATTACAGCAGGATACCAATCTGTGAAATCTGTCTAATAGAAATCATGAGATATTAAAGATCTAATTTGATCTATTTTTTTATTTCATAGGTTTAACGCTGAAGCTAAAACATATCTCTCTTAAACTTCTGTTTTCAGCATCTCACATCCAGGCTTCTAGTACACAGTGTAACAGCCGTAAACAGATGTTACTCTGTTCTTTCTACAGGTCCACAGTAACACCAGTGTGTCAATATATTTCTCATTAACTTGCTTTCTGCTGGAGATTCATTACCTAATATGGGACCCGAAGCATTTGGAGATCTTTTGACTATGTGTGATAATGTGCTCTCTTCGTCTCTGTCTTTCTTTCTCTCCACTCCCTACAGATTTTCCTGCAACAACAAAGTAGTACATAGTGTTAAAATGCTGACATTGAACCCAGTATGGAGTCTCATTAACAATGGAGTCTAATTAACAATATTCAACACAAACAGATGGGATAAAACAATTTGGGTAGCAAATAGTTTACCAAAAATATACAAATAATTTTCAAAATCAGTAAGTTTATTATATTACACTTGAGGTCAAAAGTTTACATACACCTTGCAGAATCTGCAAAATGTTAATTATTTTACCAAAACAAGAGAGATCATACAAAATGCATGTTATTTTTTATTTAGTCCTTACCTGAAAAAGATATTTCACGTGTTTACATACAGTCAAAAAAAGATGTTTAAATATAGTCCACAAGAGAAAATAACTGCTGAATTTATAAAAATGTCCCTATTCAAAAGTTTACATACGCTTGATTCTTAATATTGTGTTGTTACTTTAATGATCCATAGCTGTGTGTGTTTTTTTTTTTTTTTTTTTTTTTTTTTTTAGTGATAGTTGTTCATAAGTCCCTTCTTTGTCCTATACCTAAACTCCCCGCTGTTCTTCGGAAAAATCCTTCAGGTCCAACAAATTCTTTAGTTTTCAGCATTTTTGTGTATTTGAACCCTTTCTAACAATGACTGTATGTCTTTGAGATCCATCTTTTCACACTGAGGACAACTGAGGGACTCATATGCAACTATTACACAGGGTTCAAATGCTCACTGATGCGCCAGAAGGAAATAGGATGCATTAAGAGCTGGGAGGTGAAAACTTTTTGAATTCGAAGATCAGGGTAAATTTAAGTTACTTTATCTTCTGGGAAACATGTAAGTATATTTTAGCAGCTGAAAGGCAGTACTTAATGAAAAAAAAAATATATATTATATAGGTAAAATAAGAAAAATGTACACATCTTCATTCTGTTCAAAAGTTTACACCCCTGGCTCTTAATGCATTGTTTTTTTTGTTGTTGTGTTTTTTTTTGCCTCTGAAGCATCTGTGAGTGTTTGAACCTTCTGTAATAGTTGCATATGAGTCCCTCAGTTGTCCTCAGTGTAAAAAAAGATGGATCTCAAAATCATACACTCATTGTTGGAAAGGGTTCAAATGCACAAAAATGCTAAAAAAAAAAAAAAAAAGAATTTGTGGGACCTGAAGGACTTTTCTGAAGAACATCAGGCAGTTTAACAACTATCACTTAAAAAAAACAGTTGTGAATCATTCAGGTAACAACACAGCAAGTGTCATGAAACCCTAAAACATATTTTTTGAAATGTTAACATATATGTACAGATTGCATATCACTGAAATCTATAATGGCACTCATTATTTTTAAAAGTTATTTTTTCATTTTTTGGAGCCATTTCGTTCTCCAAATTAAAAAGCAAAGTTGAACCTATGTCACGAAAAGTGATGTATATGCGTTCAATTGGAGTGGCGACTGGCGGCTGTGGCTGGAGAGTACATGTCTACGTCACCGTTTTTCTGAGCTTTTCTCAGTAATATTCATGAGAATGAACTCTTATGATCCAATCACAGCGCTGTATTATGTATATGCATGAGGTTGTCTTACAGAGGAAAATTCAAATCTCATGAATGAGATTTCGCGCTGTCAGTTCATCTCTGTAAACATGACCGTAACAATATTTAATTTGACAACACGTGGATCACGCAAGAATCAAGTGTATGTAAACTTTAGGGTCATTTTTATAAATTCAACTATTATTTTCTCTTGTGGACTATATGTAAATGTCTTTTATGCAAAATATCTTATACAGGTCAATACTAAAAAAATAACATGCTTTTTGTATGATCCCTCTTATTTGGTAAAAATTATTAACCTTTTTTGCAGATTCTGCAAGGTGTTTGTTAAATTTTGATTTTAACAGTACATTATATTATATTATATTTTTCTTTTTTAAGCATAAACCGCACTAAATTTTGTGAGATTAATGCATAAACGTGCAAATTTAATAACTTTTTCGTTTTAAGGATATTTAGATACTTTGGAACATTATTTTTTGGCACTTTTAAAAATGTTGCAAACAACAAATAACCGCCCGCCCCCCCCAATTATTTCAATGTCAAGAGGTCTACAGTGGTTTTATTTATCAAGGGTGGAATTTTAATGCCCTTTCTTTAGTTTCTAATCTCATTTTGATATGATGTGACTTCCTTAACCCACCCAGTCCATTGTTTTTCCCCTTTTTTCATGAATGAGGTCGAAACCGACTGTTCCTTTTTAGAAGGTCAAAAAACATAATAGGAGAAAAGCACTCTGGACCAAAGGTAGTCCCACGCAGCACTAACCAGAGAAACAAATTAACCCCTTAGATGGGTCCTAGCACTTGACACGCTACAAATCCCCACGCTTTGAAGAACTGCATGGCTGCACGCTCCTATAGCGCTGTCTGTGTTTAGCTTCAGCCTCTGGTGTTTATTTATCAGTGCTGTTATCTATGCTAGAGGACTGCCTGATTATTTAGACAAGTCACTGGAGTATTTTCAGGGCCAGAGGAGTGAGATCTCTAGTGCACAGCTCTAAGCAGGCAGTTTGCTTAATGCTTGACCTTTCACCTCTCAGGGGTAATAATACCTCTATATCTTGCCTCACACACACACATAAAGCTGCAAAGCATGCGCAACTATCCAGGTGACTTCTGACTAGGATTACTTGTTATTATATACAGACATACTGATATGAAGCGCTGACTATGGAGGGATTTTTCAGCTAGGCCAGCACTACATAGTGCAGTAAAAATAGTAATACTCTGAAATTTTGTTAAAACTCTTTTCTATTTTAATATATTTTAGTTTATTCTTGTGATAGCAAAGCTGAATTTTTAGCAGCCATTACTCCAGTCTTCAGCGTCACATGATTTGGTGCTCAAATAACATTTCTTATTATTATCAACTCTGAAAACAGTTGTGCTATATACATAGATCACTTCTTGCACAGTTTGTGCATACATTTCAGAGGTGAAGTATGTAATACGTGCCAATAGTGTGATCAAATGTAAGAACAACACTAACAAAAAAAGTTAATTTCTTTCTCTCTGACTGTCATTGGTCAACCAAACAGATAGCCCCACCCCCAACTCTACACCATTGGTTGCTACGAAAAAGGCACTTAGAATGCTCAAACAAAGTTCTGTCATTTCTGGTTGAACTAGAAATTTAACTTTTGAAGGTGAAACATTTTTACAGTGCGTTTTTACGTTTTTACAGAGAACAGTGAGTACTGAGGCCTAAATTAAAAAACAGCACCCGTTACTAACCTCTCTATCAGTTCTTTCTTTCCTCCAAAGGTTAGTTCCGTTCTTGTCCAATCAGAAGAAACGCTCCCTGACCCTTTTTGAAAAATTCTGTTTTCCTTTCCATTTTTCCTTGAGATTTTGAAAAGGAAGCAGATAAATGTAGCCTTGTCTCCTGGTCGCAATTTCCTGCTTTTTCCATTTTTTCCATTTTTTCACAAAACAGCTAGTCTGCTCATATTTTCCCCCACCTATTTAAACTTTACACCCAGCACACACCAACAAGCCAAACAGCAACTGCACAATGAGCTTTCCTAACAGAAAAGGCAAGCTAAAAATAGAATTAAAATAGAATAAAAATGCTGTTATCCAGCTGTCCCCTTTAAATCACTCACAGCCACTGTGACCGCTTCAGCAGAGAGCTCAACCCACCATTGCTTTTCTCAAGCTGAACAACTGAGATATCCATAAGCAGAATGCATTTTTAAACTCTTTTCAGTATGTTCCCTTCTTCCTGACGGGGCAATGACCAGTGCTGTGCATTCCACAGCCGGTGCAAGGCCACTACCGGTACAGACAGACCCTAACCCCAGACCCAAACACAGAGACAGTGTAAAACAGTCCCAGGATTCATGCAGCAGTGAGTGGGACATACTCACGTACAGGACCCTCGTGCATTACACCCCAACTGAAAGACAGGGACAGACGGCGCGCTTGGCAACACAGAGAACACTGAGCTTAACAGTTCTCAGGTTTTCGACTTTATGTAAAGTTAGACGCGTTTGAAGGTTTCAAATATAGCGTCTGCCAAAGCGATTACTTTTAACACTGGCAAGCCCCAGCGCAGTTTCTATGAAGCATTCTTTAACACTTCCCTACTTAACAGCCATGTGCTCTAACGCAAAGTGCAGCCCCGGCCACAGCACAGAGGGGAGCATAAATTATCACTGATATTTAACGTGCTGCCTGGGAGGAGCCGCACTTCAAACCAGCTGCCAAAATTAGTGGCATTTAGCTGTTTTGGAAATTGATCATGTGGGGCCTGATGCTGCCTGTAACAAACAACTAAATGAGCAAATTTCACAAATCCTCCAGGGCACATCTTACCTCTGAATCGGAAGAAACTAAAATTTGTTGAAAAACATACACACACACAAATTCATAGTACAAAAATTAAACAGTGCCATGATTACAAAATATAACATTCAAAAGTGTATAAATCGCTTGTTTTAAAGAAACATTGTCCAACAGCGACACCAGGAGATAAAGTTACAGCAGAAGTTCCCGTCTCTCGCCTCTCCTGAACCCATTAAGTTTCAATAGACCCCTAAAAGGTATGCGGTGAGTTTGGTGGGGGGGGGTAACTGAGAATGAATGGGGTAGATTCACAAAGCAGGCAATGCCTCCATTGCGATATGATTGGATATGACCGGTTATGTTTGGCTGTGATTGGTTCATGTGATAAATCCCACCTTTTGTGTTAGCGTGTTTCGCGTTCGCGAATCAGTCTGAATGAACAATATAACGGCATTAGTCGGAAGACTAATTTTAAAAAAGTAAGTAAACAACTCACACACTTAGATATAATCACTTTATGTCAAAATAAGACATAAAATGGCATGAGAACAATGCATATTTACCAGTTTACAAAACATTTTGAGTCTCAGATACTAAAAGTTGGTATTTTCTTGAAACGACATAAAAACCCTTGTCAGACCAACAAAATTACCCCAAATGTTGTCCCAACTAGTCAAACAGTTGTCTGAACAAAGAATTTCATAATGTTGAAATGTTAAGGCTTTGTTAGTTCCCAGCATGCATTGCAGCATGAATAAATTATGCAGTTACTGTTATAGGATTATTATTTTGCTGTTTGTTGTTGTTTTGTCATTTTTGTTAGTTATTTGTTGCACTGTGACGTAAAGAGCGTTTGTTGATTGCAGCTGTTCTTGAGGTTTGTGTGTCTAGTTTTGAGGCCTAGAGTGTGCTCAAATTGTATCTGTTTACTGGATATCTTAGTCATGTAAGATATTTTACAAACAAAGACAATGTTGTCTACATATTAGACTAAGTTATCCATTAAGGTTTCTATAACAATTCACTTAAGTCATTTGTAAACAATAAAAAAAAAATTGATACATAAAAAAATAAGTTACCACAACGACAGTAATTGTTGTTTCAGTTGCTGTGACGAGACTTTTTTCTATTAGCAAAAAAGACAATCAACATTGCATGAACAACAAATTTATGTTGGCTAAACAAAGTATCTTCACTGAGAAAAACTAAAAAACTATTGTTGAGAGAACTCAAAGGTCTTACTGCATCAAGTTTTCTCAACTATTTCTTTTTTTTTTTTTTTTTACAGTGCATGATCTGTGAGTTTACAGTGAATAATCAGCTTTTTACATTTAAAGTAAATCCCTGTCTGTGACCAATATTTACCAAACTTTGATGAGTTAAAAGTCAACTACTTAAAAAATAGCTGAACATAAGTTCACAAATAAAATATACTGTTAAAATTGTTACTGCTTGAGTTATTATTTTGGAATAAATGTAAAATGCTTAAAAACACTAACTTGATGAGATTCATACTTGACTTTAGTAAACAGAATATTGATTACATTTTTTTTTTTTTTTTTTTTTTTTTTTTCTTCTGATAGTGTAAGTAATGTTTATTAAACCCAGAAAATGTGACTGGGACATGAATTTACCACTGCACACCACTGATAATAATAATATTAGTAGTGAATTCGACTATAGTCAAACGTAGTCTGGACATGTTTCTGTTAGATTCACCTTCATATGAAAAATGTTTTCTGATCATCATAAACCAGACAAATCAAATGCCTCCGCCTCTCAGAAATCAAATATATCAAATCCTAAGAAGGATATAGTTCTCGTTATATTGCTCGCTGCGAGCATGGTTATTTTTCACCTGCGGAATTTATAACATGTATTCAGCATTTTTTATATTGTTAAAGCACTTCATTCCTCATTCAAAAGAGCATCACTGTATGTATAAATTAAGTTACAAACCAGTCTTGACACAGCATTTTTTTCACCTCTCAAGATAAACATGGCCAGTAGCTCTGCATAGTAACTGCTCTAGCAACAATATAAACAGCCTAACACAAGAGCAAAAAATGTGCATTTCAGTTCAAGGAAGTTTCTTAATAAGGAAAGAAAAAAGTGGACGGAGATACATCCCAGGCGCTCCCGACGTGTAGGAACTAAATTTTCTCTGTTCATAGACATTCCTGTCCCGGAATCATCAACACATATTCTCTTTAATCCTTAACTGGCCAAAATGTTCTTCCAGCTAGTCATTCAGCCACACAGCCACAGGCACAACAGCAGACGGGGAGAGGAACGGTAAGACTTACTCTGCAATAAATCCACCGGCAGGCAGGAGAGCGGGGCTGCTTTCTGAAAGGCCCACAATCAGGCACCAGATAAATTGCATTTTGTGCAAGCTGCATTGTCTCTGCTTCTGTGTTCTGCTAATCTAATGTGTTCAACATGGTCTTGGTCACCTTGACTTTGGTTGCCATAGCGCTTCATACAAACACATCCCCACCCAGAAATGCACCAAATAAGGCCAAGGGAAAAATCTCATAATCAAAGAGGTGAAACAAGAGTGGAAAATGCTTCCAAATATACATGCGTTGCATTAAAGAGCGTATTAGAGCTGGAAACGCGCTAAGATGATGATGAAGACTAATTATTCTGGGACAATAAACGCATTAAAGCGGCAGAATGTTTACGCGTTCGTAATCATCATTCATTTTTAATCGACAAAAGATAAATTTGAGTCGTTTGAGACCGAGGCCCTTTAAGCTGCATCAGGGCCAGCGTTGTTTGTTCTCAATATGACCTTTAAACACTTCGACGAAACACAGAGGAATCAGCCAACGCGAAGGCGGCCGTCCTGTCTGGCAGCCGACCCCGGCAGATGCGACTTCTGAGGAGTTCAAAAGAATTCGGCATGGGGGCAAGGCTATTTACATAATCCTTCAGATATATTCCCCTGCAACCTAATCAAATTATTCACAAGTCTAGCCCCTAACCATGTAGACCCCGCGATACACAGCCCTTCCATTACCGTCCTCTCTCTTCCTTAATCATATCGAACCAAAACCAGTGTCGATTTTCCCTTTAGAATGGAAGGCAGCGGCGGAAAACAAAAGCATTGCGATGTCTGACACACACAACAGTCTTTTCCCTCCAGGTCCATTTCGCCTGCCATCTCAAATTAGTCCTCCATTATATTTGCTTTTCATCCGACACATTTCAAAGGACAGACTATCGGCGCTAGGGTTAAACAAACTGCGATACAAAGAAACAGATAATTTGCTGTTCCATTGTGAGCCCAAGATCATAAGTTAATCACTCGAAATAATGTCGGTTTTTTCTTTCTGCGCTGAATTCTGCGCATTAACTCGTCTAATCGACCGGGCGACGTACATTGCGATAACCTGAAATGCCCCGCGCTTGATTGGCTTGATCTATTACCATTTACCTCCCCTGACACTAAAAAAACATTGACTTAAACAACGGCGCCGAAAAGGCGCAATGTGAAACTTGTCCTCGCGATGTCTCATTTAGGCTCCTACAATGCCTAATTCCGCACGTCGCAATTACAGCCTTGTCTCAATAACAATAGGCCATCACCACAGTTACGGCTTGGCACCTAAGGGGTTAAGCTGTCAGGCTCCATCAACAAAGTTTACATCGTATGTGCGGTCAATTTTCAATGACTTCTTTTCCCACGTCGAAATAAACTATTTTATGTCTCCAAATATGCAGATCATTTTGCTTAATGAAAGATGCTTGACGTCTCCGATCCAATTAATATGCAAATGCAAGCGAGGATTTATTTGTGACATTCTGTATGGGTGAGAGAAAACAAAAAGGGCTCTTAACAGTTACACTAATTGCTGTGACTGATTGTCACATATCATCATTCACTCTGAATCTCCTAAATACCACATTTCAGATAAAATTCGCGCTTGCACTTTGTGAAGATTTATTTACAAAGGGGTCGTATAGATCAGAGCGGCCGGCACTGAGCGGGATAAACAGTCCTCTCTCCCTGTCTCCTTCTCTGTTTCCATCTGAATAGAACACAGAATGCTTGTTTCTTATATCAAACACGATATACATCAGACGTACACATGTTTCCTGTATCCTAATGGTCAGTGTACTAATGCAGTTTGGCCTCTACTGGGAAAAAGCTTCAATAAGTGATGTATTTATTACTGTAAAAATAAAATCTCTAATGCAGCTTCTCTATTAAAAACATTTAATGGACAGTGCAATATAATCTGCTGTTTGCACCATCCTATAGCTTTAATGTATGAAGCAATGTACCATATACAGTGATTGACTTGAGACAAAAGATATGGCCTTCCCACAAAGCCAGCTAAATAAAACAGCCGGTCCACTTTTAAAGCAACAGAACCCTATTATTCCACAAAACAAAAAGTGCAAAGGACACAGTGCACCTTAACAGTCAAAGAAAGGGTTAATATGCAAATCTAACTGATAATATGTGAGCACTCAATGCAAACACCCTCAAGGATACTACGTTGAGAGGAAAAAGTAACAAATTAGTTCAGAATGATCAATTTGCAGCTGTTTTAGTCTTGTTTTTTAAGCCAGCCTCAGTCTATAAAACTAACTAGCATGTAATTGGAAGATTGGAAATAATGGCCTTGAAAAAGACACTTTATCAATGGAGCAGCAGCGGCAGAGCTGTCAAGCTTAAGACATCGAACTGCCACTGACAAACGACTTTGCGGCGCAAGATTGAGTGTATGACACAAAAATGAATCGGATAAGAAAAAACATTTACTTATGAATGAATACCTCAGTGATATTAACTAAACACAGCAAGATTAACCCTAAAACAAGGCTGAAACGACTGTTGCGTGACGGTGTGTGTGTGTGCGCTATAAAGATAATATCTTCCAGCTCACTATGTTCTTTCTCCTCTAAAGAGGCTGGAACAGACAAGGCAGCTATTTGAGGATGTAATCACTCGCTCCTCTCCTTGAAGCGGCCCATAATGCTCCGCTGCACACTGCTTAGCAGTTAGCGGCCAGGGCAGATTGTAAACAGATCTCTCATGAATTGCGGGTTTAGCAGTTTTGCGCATCTCCAAACAAGGTGCTTCCGATAACGCCATTCTCTCCCCGACAAGGGCTGACAAAAATCAGTCACTTTGCTGCAAACATGTGATTTGAGAGCCGTCAGTCAATGTGATTGACGGCTTTAATCCCCCCCAGGAGCAAATAGGAGAAGACAAACCCAGCCCTGATATACAATGTTTGTTTGTAAATCCCATTAAATCTACCTTTGCCTTTCCAAAGTATGTATACAGAAAAAAGTGTCTTACTCAAGTTTTTAAACTCTCAAATGAATGATAGAACTTAATAGTACAACAAAAACTGTTGACCCCGAATTTTGACCCGACTATCATTTAGCTGATAATTATGGAGGTCCTTTTTTATTATTAAAAAAGATTAAGAGAGTGAGAGAGAGACAGCGAGAACTCATATATCACAATGTGACTTTATATATTGCAGTGGCAACATTATACTTTGCAATGTGACCTAATATCTCAAAATTTTATCCATCAAAATTTCCCATTATATCTCCCAAGGGCAACTTTATAGGTACAATACAGTTCAAAAGTTTGGGGTCAGTACTTTTTAAAAGACATTAATACTTTTATTCAGCAAGGATGCATTCAATAAATCTAAAGTGACAGTAAAGACATTTATATAATGTTACAAAATGTCTATTTGAAGTAAATGCTGTTCTTTTAAACTTCTATTCAATGCTCTATTTCAACATTGGTAATAATAGGGAATGTTTACTAAACACCAAACCAGGAAATATAAAACAATTGCTTTCTATTTTTTCAAAGTTGTCCAGGGCCCCCAAACCCCCTCAGACTGCAGAGGGTTACATTTTAGCAATATTTCACAATATTACTATTTTATTTTACTAGGGCTGGTTTTTGACACAAAATTTACGATTCGATTCTGATTCACAAGCTTACAATTTGATTTCTGATTTGATTTAATATTGATTATTCTGGATATATATCAGGCACATTACATGGCAAATTTTCTCAAGGCAAAAAAACCCCTCTCAACTAATGCTGTAAAATATACATGGGAGTCAGTTGATACTACATTACTATATTATTAAAGGTTAAAATGAACTGATTTGTATACAAACACTTAATAATATAATAAAGTTAAATAACTGTATTTCTACTCCAGTTCGTTTTTTATGATATAAACATTTAAATGGTGGCTGTCATAAACACTTGATAGATTTATTCAAACATAAACACTGAAGAACAGTAAAAATTATATTTAGCAAAATGCTCCTCTCTAGTGTTCATTTTTCTAGTTGACTAATGAGTTCATGGTCACAGAATATGCTCTTTCCAAGGTAAACGTGACATTTTGTGACATTGTTTACAAACTGTTATTCTGTAATTCTAAGGAAATGATCAGTTTACGTGCGCTTCACGCTGCCGCTTCTTTTGAACTGAGGCGCTACAGCGATCTCCATATGAAACGGCACCAAAACAGCATTTTTTGTTTAAATACTGTAATAAAATGGATAGAATTTGAAATTTGAAACTTTGTTTTATATCAAAAGTAACAAAGCACAAAGCTTATGACGATTTATTGTATGGGAGGTGTGCTACAATGTTCCATACATTAAATGATAACAGGCTAGACTAATCGAGTGTTGGGATTTTAAAAATATATATATATATTTTATTTATTTTTTTATTTTATTTTATTTTTTTTTTTTAACCAAGCCAAAATTCTGTTTTTTAATGAATAAATGCAGCCTTGGTGAGCATAAGAGACCTCTTTCAAAAACACTAACTTTATATTTCCCAATTTTACTTTATATGTCACAATTGCAAATTTCTATTTCACAATGACATCTTTATATCTCACATTTACAACTTTGTGACTTTCTATCTCACAGTGTGCCTTTATATCTCACAATATGACTTACTTTAAACTTCATTTTATGTATTCTGAGGCAGAAACGGGTTTCCATAGCTAATCAGTCTAAACAAACAGAAATGCCTGGAAGCACAATACATCACCGTGGAACATTCCAGAACTTTCCGTGGCTTCTATCTCGCTTCCCGCTAATTTGCGGCCAGTGACTGGCTGTAATGAAGGCCTCATGCATTTTTACAGCAGTGTCAGGCTAAGCACTGTCATGTATAAATTAACCAGTGAGCTAAAAGCTTTGTTGTCCTGCAGGAAAATGCAAGTCATCAAGCATTAAGCACATATTAATTTTCAATGGACCAGCAATAATGGGAATGTTTTATGAACAGGAAATCACTGTGGTTTTACCCGTCAACCGGCCCACATCAAACAAGGTGCTATTGCGCACCGTCACCCCCGGTGCCCCTGGTGTTCTCGTCTTTCGGAAGACTGCCGTCAAATGTGGGTGCAACTTTTGGACATGTCACAGAGCATCAAATCTGGCTCTGACCCTGCGATACAGTCCCATGAAATGGTCTTCACCGGGACATTTGAATGATGGTCGGGACTGCCTATGTGAGATTGAGGCAGCGGTTGTGTTAAAGGCAGATTGCTATGGCTTTTATGGCTAACTGCAGTATTCTTATACCAGGTAGCAGGTTTTCATTCTCCGGGCTTTTATTATGCCACATATAAAAAGCGTATTAGATGCGATGATGGGCACAGGCCTGCGCATCCTTCCAAGCCTTTAAAAGCTTTTTTCAAAACAAATGCGGTAGGGTGAGAAATTTTAATAACAAGTAGATCGGCCCAATTCCATTCTTTGCTAACTAATAGACTGGTGCGCATCATGAAAAAGCGGAAAATCCTACAGTAAATTTGAAGCACAAGTAATCCGGTGCATTGGAGGATACTCTCCCTCCCTCTCTCACGTCTCGACCAGAGTTTATTTCACCTCAGACGGAGGTGAAAATGGCTTTGGATTTTTTTTTCTCTCTTTTAAACCAGACTCAAAGGGCAGGCAAAGCATTCTGGGGCCTAAAGCTGATGCCCTGGTGGCTCGGCCAGCCACTTTTCCAAGGCCTGCTACTTGATTAAATGCATAATCCACTACTCCCCATCCCCGATGAT
Source organism: Labeo rohita (assembly GCF_022985175.1). NCBI lineage: Eukaryota > Metazoa > Chordata > Actinopteri > Cypriniformes > Cyprinidae > Labeo > Labeo rohita. The sequence goes on along the minus strand of NC_066891.1, from coordinate 12,353,548 downwards.
TTAGTGTGCCTTTAAATCAGCTTGCGCACACATAAAAACCTCAAATAAAAATCACCAAGAAAAACCATTGCACTCTAACTGTTCTATTAAAATGATACCCGGCCAGGCCTTTCTTCTCCGCAATACCGTTTATTCCACATGAATGCGTATCTTCATTTTTTTTTTTTTCCTAGGTGTGCATATAAAATATTTAAAGTTTAAAATGTCAGCGTTGAAACATCAAATGCAGGAGTCTCTCATTAATCACCTAGGATGTAGGCTCCCTTTTAAGGTTATAACCCTTTGAAAGAGCAAAAATTACATTTCTGACCTTGAAGATGAGACAAACTCATAAAGGTAAAATAATTCACGCTTTAAAAGGAGGCAGTTATCTGCGCGCTCAAGTTGCTGCGCTGTGAGTTTCGGGGGGACACCAAACAACTTTCATTTCCGTATTTACATCGAAGCTGTTCAGATTAATTCGAAATCAAATCGAGAAAAAAAGAACAAAACTGCGAGAAAACATCAAACGAAGCAATAGTGTAACTTTCAAATCCATGGGGCTCAGCTATCTGCACTGCATAGAATGTTGCCTTTTTTCATGGACTTTTATTAAATGGTGCATGACATTTCCATTACTCAAGGAAATTAAATTCGCTAATTTTCTTACAAGCACGGTACGTCTGCTATTTTAGGGAGGTGCGCCGAACAGAACAATTGTTCCAACACCTACACAAAGAAAGGGGATTGTGAATCTACCTTTTGAAAAGAAAAAGTGAATTAAAGCCATAAAAGCAATTTGCTCTTTAATAAAACAAGTCTTGGTTTTGATCTTCAGCTAAACTGGCATTTGGCTAGGTATTAAGCCTGAAGCCACTCGCATTTATAAACCCAGGTGCCGTGTTCCCGTTATGCAATTTACTTCCAAACTGCTTCTAATAACAATAAAAAGAAACAAATGTGATACGTTTTCCCTCAAAAACCAGCAAAACGCATTCTAATCTGTTTGGAAACTGTAAAAGCGTAGTTTGCAATCTCCAATTGTGTTCTTCTTCAAACAAAAGGCAATCACTGTGAAGCTTTACTCAATATTTATCAACAGAAGATGTGGAATATTCAGTCTAAACACTCATGATTCAGAATTTAAAAACAAACAAATCCCCTAATGTGCTGCAGATCTGCAAGACGCTGCTTTTAAATCGTTCCACATGTCAAAATGGAGCATCCCAGAAAACAAACATCACACCAAGACTTGCTGTTGTTTAAATGTTAGTTTCCAGAGCCAGCGGTTTTTCTAAGAAGGAGGACCCGAAGAGTGTACGCGCACACGAGCTGAGTCTTGGCTGGGCCAGTGGAAGTGACAGCATCACACTGAACCTGGCTCTTCTCCTCTGGAGATGAAAAGGCTGATTACTCTGCCTCTCTCCTGGGGAACCAGCAACATGTCTGACAACATCATTGAAAAATAGACTGCTGGGCCCCTCTGGGTCTTATAAGGGCTCACATTTAATGTAGAGGAGATTCACACTAAAAAGGAGGTGACACTACAGTCTCTACGACTGCATCAATGAATACATTAAAGACTGTAAGGAGAACAGCTTCCATTACATGTTCCGTTTTCCAGGTTTGGAAAGTCTGATAAAGCGGAATCATAAACTAATTCAGTTTGGAATGATTAACCAACCAACAGCAAATGACCTGTTTTGACCTTGAAGGCATAAAAATGGCTTGAAACAAAACTCTGGTTCAACCAATCGCAGATTGGGAAGAGGGTTCAGGAAACCTGTATGCCGCAGAAATGACACACTCCACCTGAGTGCCATTGATTAATCCACACAAATCAAGCACAAAATGTACTTCAGAAACACTTAAAGGTATGTTTTACATCACCATTGTAATTCTGACCTTGCCTGTGTAAATTTAAATGCATGTAATAAAGCTCAAACCAACAATTGCACAAATTAAAAGCCTGTATTAGCAAAAAAAAAAAACTATTAAATCTACTAAAATTATTATAATTTAAATTATAATTAATTTCACATTCCTTTATTATTATTAACACCACACTAATATAAATAATACATAATTAACATCCAATATATTAAAATATTAAATGCAACAGTATCGGTCTTGAGGATTTTACTCCTAAAGGCTAGATCCAAAAGGCTGGATAATATAACTATAAATGCAAAAAGAGTGTTGCTGTTTTCAATTAGTCTAAGCATCACGAAAAATTAAGCTAAATAAATTCTACACTCAGCAAAGAAAGGCTGACAACATCACGGAGAAGCCACATAAAATGGATCTGTTGAGAAAAAGAGAATAATTGGTGGCGTATGAATCTTTATCCAGAGGGGCGTCATTATTAAACTTAGACACGCATTTCAATTCAGCAGTCATATCAGCGAGAACAAGGAACAAGACAAGATCAAGAAATCCTAATTATAATTACAAAATTACATAGGGTGCAACAAGGGTGCCTAGTTTAATGGTAATAATTAGAGACATAAAATTTTAATAGGAAATATGGCATTGTGTGGGTTTTGAGGCTTCTGCCACTTTAAGGCCCAACTGCCTATGTGTGTGTGCGGTTGAATGTTCAATGATGAGCACCGTGATTAAGACGGTTCACTTTGCACCGCTGGCCCTTTAAAGAAGCTCAGTCTGTATCACTGCCCTGAAAGAAAAAAAAATCCCCATCCTGCACCCAAACCGCCACACGTGCCCTTTTCCTGTCTCTCTTTATTACCCTGCCACGATCCTCTTAAGCAGACCTCTTCCCCAGCGCAATACCATATGTTTTCAGTTAAGCCTAATTTCTTTTTCTCTTCATTTAAGACATGGACTGGCTTAGCCAGAAGCATTACGCGGCCCACTCTTCCACTCATTCATTTTCTTCTTGGGTTTTCTGTTATTTTTTTGGCCCCTGTCTCTTTAAGGGCTCCAAAGCTCCCTGTTGAAATTAATTTACAGCCACAACAAAACCAGCACAGGATTTTAAGATCATTGTAAGTAATTTTAAGTTAATTCACTCCAGATTTCTACATTAACCTTTCAAACAGAGTTCAGAGCGTAACTGAGCTAGGGTCAGTGTTGATGCAAAAACAGGTCATTCACAGGGGATTTTTTCAGATCTTGTTGGTTTACAGTCTAGAAAATGCTCACATATATTTTTAACAATGCACTGTTTGATTTAGGTAAATACATTAAAGATTACAATTTTTGTAAAGAACAATAAGAATAGGAACATGATTGTATTAAGAAAGTAAACAATAAATTCAAATATGACTTTGACTTTAAATGCCTATTTTTAGCATCCTTTGCAGGCTTAATAAGCAATAATGTTAATAGCATGGTGATGGAATTGTTCACATTGAAATGTCCCTGTTAGGTGTCACACCTGGGTCTGAGGTCTCCAGAGAGCCTCCGATGCTGACAAACATCTTCCTATGACAGATTTCAGTCCCTGTTCAAGATATGCCACTCTCTGCATTTCCATGTAGCACAGCCCCTCCTGTGCTGAGACCGATGCTAATTGCATGTTTTTCTGCACTTCCCTGAGGTGCCACAGAAAAACATCAACATCACAAATCACACTGTAGTGTATGAGACTTGGCACTAATGTACTAATTGTTATACCGTATTCCTTACTTATGGAACAGTGCATTATGGTAAGCACTAAATGTTCAACACAATAACCAAGACAGAAAAAATTGACTTGTGTTTTCCTTACAAAAGCTTTTTTTTTTTTTTTTTTTTTTTTTTTTTTTCCCTGAGTGGGATGATGCCACAGTACAGTGAAACAGCTCTTTTACTGCTGAAAATCAGTCTGAGATCCGGTAAAGTCTAATTTAAGGTTACTTCAGGTGTAAGGGTTCTTTTTTGGAAGTCGAGGATCAATGAATCAATAGAACACACTTTGAGGTCAGAAACAATTGTGCCTCTGTAACTGACCTTGTATAAAGGTCTTGTGCATATTGTTGATCTACTGTGATTGTCAACAAAGCCAATTCAATGTTTAAGCAAACAAACAAATAAAAAAAATATAGCTCTTTGACAACTTAAGTTATAGATTTCGAGACAGAATTTGAAATTAAAATTTCCAAAATAAACAGACCACATTATTAACAAACAAACAAAATAAATAAATAACCGCACAGCTCTATAGACTGAATAAATTACAAGATTTAACAAATAACAGATTCTGAGACAGAATACTAACTAACTACAGCTCTACAGGATTGTAAAGATTACAACAATTAACAAATAACAGATTTTGAGACAGAATCTAAATACATCTCCATAGAATTGTGAAAATGACAAGATTTAACAAATAACAGATTCTGAGCCAGAATACTAACTGACTAACCAATTAAGTACAGCTCTACAGGATTGCAAAAATTACAAGAATTAACAAATAACTGTTTCTGAGCTGAAATACTAACTAACTACAGCTCTATAGGACTGTTTACAATTGTTTACAAGATTTGACAAATAAAAGATTCTGAGTCAGAAAACTAACTAACTAACAACTAAATACAGCTGCAAAAAATTGCAAAATTACAATATTTAACAAATGACAGATTCCAAGACAGAATACTAACTAAATACAGCTCTATAGAATCGCAACAATGACAAGATTTAACAAGTAACAGATTCTAACCTGGATACTAACTAACTAATTAAATAATGAACGAACTAACTAACTAACTAACTAACTAACAGCTCTGTAGAATAAATACAGCTCTACAAAATTGTAAAAATGACAAGATTGAACAAATAACAGATTCTGAGTTGGAATACTAACTAACTAACAACTAAATTTTAACAAATTTTATCAAGATTTAACAAATAACAGATTCTAAGACAGAATACTAACTAGCTAATTACAGCTCTGTAGAATCATAACAATGACAAGATTTAACAAATAACAGATTCTAACCCGGGATACTAACTAACTAATCAACTAACTAACAACTCTATAGAATAAATACAGCTCTACAGAATTGCAAAAATGACAAGATTTAACAAATAACAGATTCTGAGTCGGAATACTAACTAACTAACAACTAAATACCAATGTATAGAATTGCAAAAATTACAAGATTTAACAAATAACAGATTCTGAGACAGAATACTAACTAACTAAATACAGCTTCATAGAATCATAACAATCATAACAATACTAACTAAATAACTAACTAGCTAACAGCGCTATAGAATAAATATAGCTGTATAGAACTGTAGAATGACATGATTTAACAAATAGCAGATTCTGAGTCGGAATACTAACTAACTAACTAACAACTAAATAATGCTGTACAGAATTGCAAAAATTACAAGATTTAACAAATAACAGGTTCTGAGACAGAATACTAACTAAATACAGCTTCATAGAATCATAACAATCATAATAATTCTGAGCCTGAATACTAACTAAATAACTAACTAGCTAACAGTGCTATAGAATAAATATAGCTCTATAGAACTATAGAATGACAAGATTTAACAAATAACAGATTCTGAGTTGGAATACTAACTAACTAAGTAACTACTAAATACCGCTGTATTTAGCTGTACCGCCGAGACAGAATACTAACTAAATACAGCTCTATAGAAACATAACAATGACAAGACTGAACAAATAACAGATTTTAACCCAGGATACTAACTAACTAACTAACTGGTCTATAGAATAAATACAGCTCTATAGAACTATAACAATGACAGGATTTAACAAATAACAGATTCTAACCCAGGATACTAACTAACTAGCTAAATACAGCTCTATAGGATTGTAAAAATTACGAGATTCAACAAATAACAGATTTTAAGACAGAATACTAACTAATCAACGAATCAAAAAGTAAAAGAAAATTAGTTAAAATCAGACACTAGACTACACTAGAGTTTAGTCTGTGTTTAACTCCTCTTTCACCAGCTCAACTTTGGAGTAACAACTGCTGTAGTTAACAATATTCTCTGTGAAGACTGAAGTCAGTAAAACCTTCTTTGGTCGTAATCTATGAAAACAGGAGATAAGCCTACCACACAGTTCATGTAATGAAGCTCACGTCAAACACAAACAGACTGTTGTCTGAACATCCCCACCCAAAACAGGCCCCGTCTAAATCATCTGTCCATTACTGGGCTCAGACAAACCACATAAGACAGGTGGCTTTTTTGAATACGGAAGACCCCCATTTCCATGTTTTTTCTGTTAAAAATGAGTTTTATTGTTTTGGGTTTTTTTGCAGATTCTCTGTGGACTCTCTCGTGGACTATTAATGTAGTCATATTAATTTAAAGAGAGGCAAGTCTTGTAATGAATAACTCACTCGAGAGACAGATTGGATGCTTGTGTGTAAATGACTGCAACAGCAAGTATGCCATTAGATTCATAGTTTAAACACAAATGATCCAAAGACAGAATCGACTGAGGCATGCTAAACCCCTACAAAATCATTACAGGCTTTAGGGTAAAAAGGAAAGCTGAGGTCTACAAATTAAGCTGTAAATTGTTAAATATCAGTAAAGGTGAGCTCTTCTTTCCGGCATAATTACTGCTGCCAATCCAGTGTGATTTTATAATTCCAAAATCCTGACACTTCACAAAGACACTATAATTGCCTTGTGCTGGCCTTTTGCTCACCGCAAAGGTCCATTAATTAATTTTTCCCAGGATCTGTCCTGAAACGTATTTCTGCTTATGAAACGCAGCTCGTAGGGAGATGTGGAATTTTCCACGAAAATACAAAAAAACTGCCAGTCTCAGCAGCGGGCCGCTGCTAGCGCTTTCTGCTGGCTTTCAGAGGGGCCCAAGAATAGCCCCATGATTTGGTGCTAAATACACATTGGACATGCAAGAATTCAAAACATGAGGCAGTAGATCTACATTAGTCATCTGAAAAAGAAACTTCCAACCAATCACATTTCACTGCTCGGATTCAATGACAGACCACAGTCGTTTACTTGTGATTCACTTCCACGAAATTAGTCTTTAATGAATCATTCATATGGTCAATGTAACCATAATATGTATGTTTAATTGAACATAAATTTAAAGACAGTACACCAAAATAAATAATATATAAATAAATAAATATGACTGCACATGTGTTGATTAGTTACTTATTTTAAGAAAGAAAGAAAGGAAGGAAGGAAGGAAGGAAGAAAGAAAGAAAGAAAGAAAGAAAGAAAGAAAGAAAGAAAGAAAGGAAGGAAGGAAGAAAGGAAGAAAGGAAGGAAAGAGGAAAGAAAAAAGAAGGAAAGAAAAAGAAAGAAAGAAAGAAAGAAAGAAAGGAAGAAAGGGAGGAAGGAAGGAAGGAAGACGGAAGAAAGGAAGAGGTCCATATGACCTGTGCACTATATTTCAAAAGATATTAATTTTTTTTCTCAGCAAAGATGCACTACATTGATCAAAAGTGACAGTAAAAATTTTTAGTTTTTTTTACAGAAAGTTTCTGTTTCAAATACATGTAAATTGTCAAAGAATTAGGAAAAAACATCTGTCATGATTTCCACAAAAAAATTAAACAGCACAACTGTTTTCAACAAATATTTCTTGAGCACCAAAATCAGTTTTGCCATCAATCAATTTTTTTAAATACTTAAAAATATAAAACTGAATGGAGAAAGAGTTTAGATATTTTGATGATGATAGAATGTTTATTTTTCAATAAACTGTCCCTTTAACATTCATACAACTAGCATATTAGAATGAATAATTACAATGGTAAATGTTTGGCATGTTAAGTTCAGTATTTCTGTGTACACATGCGGTTTAGGATTGAGTCTGTGTAATGGGAAGAGGGAAGGGGACGGAACAGAGAGAGGGAAAAGAGTAAAGAGGGACACTTCACACACGAGAGCTGTTTGTTCACATCATTTGCCATGAAACACTTCCAATGAGGACAGCACTTCAACAGAGCGGCCCAAGAAAAAACACCCTCTGAATTTTACTTCTCAGCTGTGAGAAGACTTTCATCAAACAATACTGCCGATAACTGCAGTCGCATAAAATACAGTTCAGGAAGATCCAAAAATCCCTGTAGAACACCCAAAGCTCAGGGCTTAAAAACTCACTCGTGACTTCTTATCTTTATTCACTGCTGAGTGGGAAAATGAAGAAAATATATTCTAGCGTCTGCCTGCGTATTCTGATTGAGCTCCAATTACGAGCTGAAACAATTGGATTTTAGAGGATGCATGCATGTCGAGTTTTCCGAGCATTAGATGGATTTTACAAAGCACCCCTAGAAAAGCATTTCATTAAGTGCATCTTTCTTCCTTCTGCTTTTGCTTTTTTATTGTGTTTATATGTGTTTGGTATAAAGCTGTGCGATGTATAAATATCAGAGAATTACGGCGAACGCAGAGGCAGGAAGAGCAATGAGATGAAGGGAGAAAAGAAGGGTTGAAATGGCATCCTCTCTAAACTTAATGAAACAGCATCCTTTAATTTTTTTTAAGTAATTATAATAAAGATGGAAAAACATAATAAAGGCCTCCCAGCCCCCACCTGCTAACAGTAATTATAATAGACTCAACAATAAATGGTAAAGCAGCACAGAGCTGCATCTTGGGAATTCTCTGGGGTCTGTGGATTAGCTTGAAAAGCCTGAATGATTAAAATACACTAATTAAAATTTTGTGTTCCTTGGTAACTCGTCTTCCTGGGCCCCTTGCGCTGGTAAAATGGGAATAAATGTGACAAAAGCAAATACTGCTTCAGACTCCAGTAAGTAAACAAATATAATCCAGTTTTCATAGGTGTGTTTCCATTACATATTTCACAAAAACTAACGTTCTTCAAACGCACATTATTTCTCAATGGAACAGATCAGACAAAAATGAAAATTCTGTCAGCATTTACTCACCCTCTTCATGTCTTTTGAAGCCCATCTGATATTCTTTCTTCTGCTGAATGTAAAAAGATATTTAGCAGAATGTCAAAATCTGATCTTTTTTACACAAAGAACATTTTCGAGGCTTTTTTCTCAGCATTGCGTGATACAAACTTGCAATTCCTCAGAATTGTACGACATAAACTCACAATTGTGAGTTATAAAGTCAGAATTTTGAGATATAAATCTGCAGTTCTAATTAAGTCAGAATTGCGTAATATAAACTCACAATTGCAAGATATAAGGTCAGAATTGCACTCACAATTGTGAGTTTTTATCACGTAATTCTGACTTCATAACTCACAATTGCGAGTTAATATCACACAATTCTCAGAAAAAAATACATTTTGAGATAAAAAAGGCAGAATTGCACATTTATATCTCAATTCTGAGAAAAAAGTTCATGATATAAACTCTCAATTGCCGGATATAAAGTCAGAATTGCAAGTTTAAAATAAAGTTGCAGTTCTACGAAATAAACTCGCAATTCTGACTTTATAACACGCAATTGCAAGTTTATATTTCACAATTCTGACTTCATAACTCGCAACTGTGAGTTTTAATCACATAATTCTGACTTCATAACTCACAATTATGAGTTTATATCACACAATTTTGTCAGAAAAAAATACATTTTGAGATAAAAAGGCAGACATGCAAGTTTAAATCTCAATTCTGAGAAAAAAGTTAACTGTGAGATAAAAAGGCAGAATTGTGAAATATAAACTTGCAGTTCTGAGAAATGAAGTCAGAATTGCGTGATATAAACTCACAATTGTGTGATATAAACTCACAACTGTGAGATATTAATTCAGAAATCCGAGTATAAAATTAAGTTGCAATTCTTAAGTTGAAATAAACTCGCAATTCTGAAATTTTTCTCAGAATTGTGAGTTTATATCATGTAATTCTGACTTCATAACTCAAAATTGCAAGTTTATATAACACAATTCTCAGAAAAAATTACATTTTGAGATAAAAAGGCAGAACTGCAGATTTATATCTCAATTTTGAGAAAAAAGTTAACTGTGAGATAAAAAGGTAGAATTGTGAGATAAAAACTCACAATTCTGACGGTCACAGAAATGCAATTCTAACTTTAAAACACGTCATTGTGAGTTAAATCAGAATTGTGAGACATAAACTCGCAATTCTGAGAACATATTAGTCTTTTTTTTACCCCTTCAAAATTGGACTTTATAATTCGCAATTGTGCGTACATATTTCACAATTTTGAGGAAAGTCAGAATTGCAAGAAAAAAGGCTCAATTGCAAAATACAAACTCGCATTTGATAAAAAAAAAAAGGTCGGAATTGTGAGTATATAACACAATTCTAAGAAAAAAAGTGTATATCTCACAATTCTGACTTCATAACTTGCAACTGTGAGTTTATATCACACAGTTCCAACTTTATAACTTTATAATTTGCAAGAAAAAGTCAGAAGTGCAACTTATCTTGGAATTGTGAGTTTACATCACACAACTGTGAGAAAAAAAAAGTCAGAATTGCAAGTATGTAATTCAAAATTCTGAAGAAAAAAGAGTCATAATTGAGAGATAAAAAGACACAATAATCATTTTTTATTTAGTGATGGAAAAAGGCTTCCATAGTTTTCAGTCTGAATGGCTTCAGAAAACAGCAAACAAGTCATATCGACCACTTTTATGATACTCTATTAGACTTTTTGGAGCTTGACCGCTCCAGTCCCCTTTCATTTTTATTGCATGGAAAAGAGCAGCTAGAACAATCTGCTAAACTTCTCCTTTGGTTTTCACATGTAAAATAAAGTCAAGAAAAGTCTGTAACAAAAGTGTGAACAAATACTACCATAATTTTCATTTTTGATGATATATTCTTTTAATATAACTGATGCAAATCAGTTTTAAAAAGTCTCAAATCAACAGTGTATCGCAACTGGGAAAAAAAATAAAAACTCCAGACATATAGGCAGATTACTAGACTTTTCGAACCAGTTAATAAAATAAAGGGATCCAAGCATATGCGTAGTATAAGTGTGTCTGTCGTATATTCAGGTGATCTTGCCTGTGCTCAATAGAAGTGACCGGTTTCTAACATGAAACTGCATCGATAGTCCTTTGAAACAATCCAAACTAAAGTGAAAACCCTGCTAAATCTCATGAGTAATGTGCAGCAAGAGGCTTTTGCATGTTTTGACACATATGGAGAGAATGTCAGGCATAAAGAACAACAGCATTTGATCAAAGAGCAAAACGTAGCAGTAGTAATTACGCTGTAGCCACTTCATTCAAACAAGAACAGATCTCCTCGGCTCGCTCATCTCTCAGTACCAGGCTTCAGTAGTAAAGATACAGCATGAGATCGGTCACGCTGGAAATCTAACGTGTCACCGGTGTGGCGAGGAACATGCTTTTAAAGGGGCCGCGTTTTTCGAGGGGGGTCCTGGGAGGCCATCGGCTCTTTCCTTTTGCAATACGCTGTCTCTGTGAATGATGGTAATCGCTTGTTTGCTGTCAGCAGGAACAATGGGGCAGGGGAAGACGTCTTTAACCCCCCCCCTTTCCAATCCCTGCTCACTTTGAGACATGGATACGGCAAGTCAATCCCTTGGTAAAATCACACAGAATCAAACAGAACAGAAATATCAAGGGTGTTAAGTACATGCCGGGGTTACTCTTGACAGCTGCGTTCGATGCTTCGGGAGATTCAGTGAAAGGAAAATAAAGATCTTGTAAAGAGAATATGTTCTTGTGATCAGGTTAAAACCCAACTAAAGGATGTGTACACACAGGTTTAATGGGAAAATATGCTAATACCAATACAATATTTATCCTTTACTAAAACAATGTTAACTTTGGTTTAGCTGGATAAACAACGCTGACAGAGCTTGTTGAGAATGTGGAGGAAAGAGAGGGAAACCAGAGCTAATTATGAGGTTAAGAAAAGTAGAGTTGGTCTGCCTGTTGGTTCTCAGCCAGCACGGCTTCGGAGCCATACAGCTGCGTCTGAACATGTGGATACGCTGCCAAAAATCAGTGTTTGAAAGAAATAATATACTCTCAAGAGAAAAAAAGGTACAAACAATATCACCTGGGCGGTACCTCTTTGGAAAGTACACCCTTCTACCTTATTCACCCATAAAGGTTCAATTTTAGTATTTTAAAGATACATATAGCTACCTAAATTGTACATAATAGTACCTTTTAGGAAAGTTATAATAACAATAATAATAATAACAGATCAAACTTTTAAAAAATGTAATAAAATAAGCCAAAATAAATTCTAAAATAAAAATAAAATTAAAATAAATAAATAAAAATACTGTAAGAAAAAATTGTCAGTTATAATCATCTTGTTTTCAGGGACATATTTTATTATTATTATATTATTTTATTACATTATTTTATTTTCTGTTTTATTTTATTTTATTTTATTTTATTGTTTAATTTTTGCAGTGTGACATTTACAAATAAGAAATAACCAGATGTGTTTTTTTTAGTTTTTTAAACCCAAGATTTATACTTTAAAACAAGAACTTAAGCATGTATTAGTGGCATAAGAAAAAATGAATTTGAGATATATTCTCTAAATTTATTTATTTATTTATTTATTTATTTAGCAGTGTGATTTGCTTCTATAACAATTGAGGTTAAATTATTCAATATATATTCAATATATAAGCAGGAATTCAAAAAAAGCAGAAAAATCTTGTTTTAAATGTGATTTTAGTATATATTTGACCATATAAGTAGGAATAAAAATAATTCTAAATATATTCTCTAAAAACTCTTATTTTATGCTTATTAGTCAAGTAAATTCATCTTGTTTTAAGGATGATTTTAGTCTATATTTAAACATAAGCAGAAATATATTAAAAAACAAAAACATAATTCTAAATATGTTCTCTAAAAACCCTTATTTTATGCTTATGAGTCAAGTAAATTCATCTTGTTTTAAGTATGATTTTAGTCTATATTTAAAAAAGTAGGAATATATTTTGGAAACTAAAAATAATTCAAAATATATTCTCTAAAAACTCTTATTTTATGCTCATTAGTTAAGTCAGTTCATCTTGTTTAAAGACTGATTTTAGTCTATATTTAAAAATATAAGAAAGAATATATTTTGAAACAAAAAAGTAAAATAATTAAAAATATATTCTCTAAAAAATTATTTTTGCACGTTTGTAAAATAAATTAATCTTGTTTTAAGGATGATTTTATTATATATTCAAAAATAATTCAAAATATATTCCCTAAAAACTTATTTTATGCTCATAGTTAAGTAAATTCATCTTGTTTAAAGACTGATTTTAGTCTATATTTAAAAATATAAGAAAGAATATATTTTGAAACAAAAGTGTAAAATATTTAAAAATATATTCTCTAAAAATATTTTTGCACGTTTGTAAAATAAATTAATCTTGTTTTAAGGATGATTGCGTTATATATTTAAACATATACGCAAGAATATATTTCGCAAAAAAATAAAAAATAAATAATAATTCAAAATATCCATATTTTTTTTTTCAAAATATCCAACTGATGAGCGGCGCCATAAAGGATTCTAACTTTCATTTGGGTGCTTTCGTATTCCAGTCTCCATAGAAATCCATGTTAAAACAGACTGAATTGAAACTTTTAAATATAACTACATATAAAAATGTGCGTAGGTTTAACGTTATATTATTGGCTCTAAAAATATGTTAATTTGACTAGAAACCAGAGACCGGAAATGTATAGCACCGCTCTAGTCAGCCAAGATATTAATGGATGAAAACTCTTACTTTATGCACATTTGCCAAGTAAATTCATCTTGTTTTAAGGATGATTTTAGTTAAAAACTAATGTCTTTTTTTGCAGTGTGATACCGGCCTGTATAACAATCAAAGCTAAAAAGACTCAAAATGCCTGCTTAAAAAACGGCATTACCTTTTCAGTTAACCAGAGCTTAGAAGCCAATGAGCTGGTATTTAGTCTCTATGGAGAATGGAGGGAGGGGGGTTAGAGGCTGCAGGCATGAGTGGGCACAGGAGACAGGCCAGACTGGCACGAGACTCGTGCCCATTTACTCCTCACCAGCGGGCATGCTCCGTGCGAGGCGTGCTGGTGGCCTCAGTCTTGAGAGCAAATTAGATCCACTTCATTAAAATATTCCAGCCAGGAACAAAAGGATGAGGGGTGGAGAAGATGTGCTAGAGATATGCGCCTGATATACATGCAGGCCAGCCGAGATCCACGCACATCTGACAAACAGATTGCCTCACTTGGAGAAAAAGAGACACAGCCCAAAGGGGAAAACTTAATCAGATATAGATGTAAAGTCAACGCATTGGATTATACGCTGCGTGCGTGCGTGTGTGTGTGTGTGTGTGAGAGAGAAAGAGCAGGGGGAAAAATGGCAGAGGGCATATTTGTTATACCACATCCCTTTTGTAGAGGTGCTATAATGTGTACGTGCTCTTTGTTCCCTAAAAACCTCAACATGACTCTCGGTTATAAAAACTTCTGCCTCATTGCAATTATACAAAAGAAAATGAACACTTTTGGGTTGCCCTGGTAACCTAATTGCATCAGTACATTGCACACAGGAGCCAAAGTAACTGAATTTTGATGAAAAGGCGGCGATAATTTACGGCATTGAGAAATTAGTTGCCGTGGCGACGCGTTAATTACATCTCAAATTAACAATGCAAGTGTAGTGAAATTAAATATAAATCATATTTTTTGCATAAATTACAGGGGTTGATTAGTGCGAGGCGCCAGGAGAGAGAGGTTGGGATTCCACGGGCCTGTCACATCAACCCTCCCAACACCCCCATCTCATTCAGCTCCTCTTAAAAGAGAAATGCCGTAAGCTCCTTTACACACCGCCGCTGCGGCACAAACACGCCGACGTTTACGTGTGTGTGTGTGTGTGTTTTCTAATTAGCATTTTGATCTTTTCCAGGTTGATGAACTTCTTTACTTCTGTCACTCCTGGAAAAGCATAAATTTGTTTTTTTTTCCCCTCTCTTCTAAATGATTACTAATAGATGTTAACATATGGTATGAAAACATATCCGTCATATACAGCCAGGTCTACAACGTCTGAGACCACTAGTCAAAATGCGTCTAATTTTTTGCATTTGTCTCATTTTAATATCAATTAGTATAGAATCATAAATATGTAGTTCATAAATAATAACATATATAACAAGTATGTAGTAATATTAGTAGTATGTCAGCGATGTAAAGTATTAATATTATTATTATTTAGAATATTATAATATTATTTTTAGAATTAAGTATATTATTAGCATACACATTGGTATAAATTAATACATTTATCACATTTCATTAAATACAATTCCTTTATTTCTTTTACAATTTACATTGTAATGTCAATGAGTTATTATTTTGTAAAATATATTACTATTAAAGTAAATTATTACATTTCTTACATTAAATTATTTGTCTCTTTTATATTCTATATTGTAACAATATAATCATGAAGTATTATTATTATTATTAGAATATTATTAACATACATATTAGCATAAATGAATACATTTACCACAAAATTAAATAAAAAGAAATAACATTTCTTTATTTCTTTTACATTTTACATTGTAATGTTATTAATGACAGTTATTTTTTATTAAAATATATTAATTATTATTTACATAAATGATTACATTTCTTACATTAAATTTAATTACTTTTTTATATTTAAATTTTTTTTTTAATATTTTTTTTAATATTTTATTATTTAGAATAATTATATATTAATAATAATTATTTTATTTAATAATTAAGTATATTATCGGCATACATATTTGTATAAATTAATAACATTTTATTAAATTTAAAATTCTTTTAGATTTTACATTGTAATGTTAATAATGACAATTCTTTTTTTAATAAAGTATATGAATTATTATTAATGTAAATGATTACATTTCTTACATTAAATTACTTAGTCATGTTATATTTTATATTGTAATGTTATAATAGTGAAGTATTTTTAAATTATTTATAATAATTATTATCCATTTAAACAATTAAGTATATTATTAGCATACATATTAGTCTAAATTAATACATGTATCATATTTCATTACATTTATTTCCTTTATTTATTTCATATTTTACACTGTAATGTTAATAATGATGTTATTATTTATTAAAGTATATTTATTATTATTATTTATTAAGTGTATGTATTAATAATCATTAACATTATTATTAATGTAGTTAATTAGTTGATCTCTTTTATATTTAACAATTTTTATAATGTTATAATAATGTAGTATTAGTATTTAGAATAATTATACATTTAGTATAATTATTATTCTTTTAAATAATTAAGTATATTAGCATATTTATTAATATAAATATATTTATTGCATTTCATTAAATGAATTTTCTTAATTTGTTTCACATTTTACATGTTAATGAATTGTTATTATTATTATTATTAGTTAAAGCATATTTATTATTAATCATTTACATTAATTCTTATTAATGTAAATGATTACATTTATTACATTAAATTGCTTTATTACATTGTAATGTTACAATAACGATGAAGTATTATTATAATTATGATTATAATTATAATTATATTTAAATGTATGATTTAAAAAAAAAGCACAAAGATGTTTCTCTTTCTTTGTCCATCTCTTTCTCTCCCTCCTAAACGATCACTAATGGATGTTAACATATGGTATGAAAACATATCCATCATATACAGCAGGGTCTAAAACCACAAGTCAAAACAATTCTATTTTTTTTGCATATCTTTAATTTAATATCAATTTTGCATAACAGTGCAGAATCATAAACATGTATTTCATAAAAAAAATAAATATAATATGTATATAGTCATAAAGTCTTCTTCATTTTATTTAAATTGAATTTTTTTTTTTTCCCTTTTTTTTTTTTTTAAGTGGTCTCATAGTTTTGGATACCACATTTATGGTTTCTGTTGCCACTTTACAGTAAGAAAAAAAAACTTGTTCTACATGTGATCTCATACATATTGAGTAAGACAGCAGGGTTCAAGGCAAACCCAAATGTTAAGAATTAGGCCTGACACTCCTGAGTGAACAAAATTCCATGTGGCCGATTTTGTGTATGAAAGCTTGTGTTGTTTAGTGGCCCAATCCCACACATACAGTGGCATGCGTAACCTCAGAGCATCAAGAACAAGCCTCCAGAGTCATGTCGGCTGAGGGTGGGGGGGGGGGGGGCTGTGTCTGCAGAGGAGGAGAGAGAGAAAGAGAGAGAGAGCACAAACACAACAGCAACAGGAACCAACTTGAGCCATCTAAATTATTCATCATCCAGATGGATTCCTTTCTCCTTGAATTTTCAACTCAAATAGACCTATTCACCTACAATTTTCATTGCCGCCTGTTGTGTCCGACGTCGCTCAAACCACAAAAACAACACACGCGCCTGCTCAAACCACAGCTGGGAGAAAAATCCCAATGAACACTCTTATCTTCACACTCTTTTTTCTTTCCCTCTCTGTTTTCCTTCTGTTACGGTGAGCTGGGGGAGTGACATTGGGGGAAGGATATGAAAAAGCCTGCAGCCCCCAGAGACTGTAACTATCTGCCATTTAGCCGCTAAAATGTCAGCAAAATTTAATGAACTCCACGTGTCTCTCGATCAGTCCTTGAAAAGTATTTTATGTCTTCTGATGCGTTTTCTGCTTTTTTTATTCCGCTGATAATTCCAAACAGCATCAAATTAAGTCTTTAAAGTGATTTACACTTTAAAACATTTAAAAGTATAACTAGTTTTAAATTATTATTTTTTTTAAATATAAAAATTGCTGCCGCTCTAACAGTACATATCACTGTATTAGTATATCATACATATCACCCTGTTTTTCTGTGTTTAATTATGAAAGTTTCAGCACAGTCTGAGTGATTTTGAAGGTTTTTGAAGTGTTGAGCGCACAAAAAGATCTGTGTGAAAGATGTCATGAACTCAAAGGGAGAAAACCAAACTAAATACATAATTGGAACCAGCCATGCGGATAGAAAACGTCAAAAATTTAACTTCAAGCCACATATGTGAGACTCCAGATTTAGATTTAAACGGTTCAAATAATCTATTTATATCGTTTTTCGTTTCTTAAATATTTTTAAGAAAAATAAATCCTTTTTAGGCCAAATATATTTTGTTGCTATTAGAAAACCAAAATCTGCTGATTTGATCTAGTTTTAACAGCATTTACATGCATTTTTCTCCTCTTAGTCATTTTCTGAGGCAACATTTGCAAAAGCCACAGAAGACATACCATAATAAAGCGCTTTTGAAAATGACCAAAGCAGGATTATGATTCTGTGGGACACTCCCATGAAAATTATTTTGCCAGACTGCATTATGAAACATTTCCATCAAAATACGCTTACACAACGCTGCACACGGCTCTCCATCTCTATTGTGTTAGCTTGCCGCTCTCTTCTTCTCACCTCAGTCATTACGGCCCATGTGCCAGGATGCAGATGGACAGCCTACATTACCAATATGACCAACCTCTGCTGGCAGAGGTCCATTCACGCAAACTTACTTCCTGGCCTTGGACAAGGAGGTAGAGATGACCTCAGTCTCCAGGGGCAACTCTTCCCTTGTACATATCCACTTATAAATGTGCCTGATGACTTTTAAAAGGACAAAGAATCATTAGGAGAATAAGTAGCCTTTCACATATTCCTTCTGCAACGCCCCCTGAAAGTAATTCCAATGCATTTACACAAAAGAGAATTGCTTTACTGGGAGAGGCAGTGGTTTAATGGTCCAATACGCTCTTGGCCCAAGTACAATTATCTTCATATGATGGTGCGAAAAAAAAAAAGGGGAAAAAAACTTAGGCTTTGAAGGAAAAGTGGGTTCAGTGAAATGTCAGTGTGCACACAAACATTTGGCCTTTTATGAGTAAATAAATCATACAAATGAAAAAAGAAACATTAACACAACAGTTATTACTCTTTGCACAAACAAACTGCAGTTGATCAAGGCATAAAGAAAACATTAAACATCTTTAATGCAAAATGAAAAGCAAGTGCAGTAAATCATTAAAGAGGGATTCCAAATGCAGCTCTTCATACTGATACATCGTTTCTTGGTTTCATTTAGATCTGTTATGTAATAACGGACTTGACAAGAGAGGCAACATGATGGTCAGAAGGTAGAGAAGCCCACCATAAGACCCCTTTTCTAGTGCATGTTTCATCTACATATCTCAGCAATACGTAAGTCATTCTATAACACTGATTTACAGTTTGCAGAATCTGCAAAATGTTAATTATTTTACAGAAGGTTCAAACGTGCATCGTGATTCCTTCTGAAGCATCAGTGAGCGTTTGAACTTTCTGTAATAGTTGCGTAAGAGTCCCTCAGTTGTCCTCAGTGTGAAAAGATGGATCTCAAAATCATACCGTCATTGATGGAAAGGGTTCAAATACAAAAAATACTAGAAAAACCAAAGAATTTGTGGGACCTGAATAGCGGGCTGTTGTCACGGTTCAGGACAAACAAAGGACTCATAAACAACTATCACTAAACAAAGAAACACAGCTGTGGATCATTCAGGTAGCAACACAGTATTGAGAATCAAGTGTATGTAAACTTTTGAACGGGGTCATTTTTATACTCTTGTAGAGTATATGTAAACATCTATTATGTGAAATATCTTATTCAGGTCAGTACTAAATAAAAAAATAACATGCATTTTGTATGATCCCTCTAAAATAATTAACATTTTGCAGATTCTGCAAGGTGTATGTAAACTTTTGACCTCAACTGCCTGAATGATTTTGAATGATCAGTTAATACAAAACCTGTTAAAAAAGCCAAACACGCCTATGTGGGCAGGGGCTTAAACTGGCATGACCTGCCATATACACTATATTAAGCAGATGTTTGCAGTTTAAATAAATATACCCTTTCATTTTGCCTGCTGTATGCCTCACTCCATAAAAAAATCCAGACCCTCCCAACAAGATTAAATAAAAACCCAAAATAATACAGACTCCCAGAGGAAAACCTTAGAGGAAATAGTTTTAGTAGCAGGACAGGGGCATACAGTAGTTTTCGAGATTTGGGAAACAGCCTGCTCTGAGCATCTACACTTGTGTTTGTTCTGCAAGTAATCAAGGACACTTACAGGGATTTTTCATTTGAAAAAAGAAAAGTTTGTTTATTCATTCTCATGTTGTTTCAAACCTGTATGACTTCAGGGAACAGTATATCTAAAAATGAAAATTTGCAGGACATCTACTCACCCTCAGGCTATCCAAGATGTATATGTGTCATTGGACCACAAAACCAGTTACAGGGGTAAATTTTTTGAAATTGAGATTTGTACACCTTATGAGCTGAGTAAATAAGCTTTCCACTGATGCATGGTTTGTTATGACAGGGCAATATTTGGCCAAGATACAACTATTTGAAAATCAGGAATCTAAGGGTGCAAAAAAATCTAAATATTGAGAAAATTGCCTTTAAAGTTGTCCAAATGAAGTTCTTAGCAATATTACTAATCCAAAAATTAAGTTTGGTTATATATTTATGGTAGGAAATCTACAAAATATCTTCATGGAACATGATCTTTACTTAAAATTCTCATTTTGACCCATACAATGTATTGTTGGCTATTGCTACAAATATACCTGTGCTACTTAAGACTGGTTTTGTGGTCCAGGGTCACATATGAGTTTGAACTCTTCCCATTCCCATTCACTGGAGAGGATCCATTGGTGAGCAAGTTATGCTAAATTTCTCTAAATCTGTTCTAATGAATAAACAAACTCATCTACATCTTGGGTTACCTGATGGTGAGTAAATTTCGGAAAATGTAATTTTTTGCTAAACTGACGCTTCAGTGTGGAACACAGAATAGAGTGTTTTATTCCCATGAATTTAAAGTCAATGGGGTCCAATGTTCTTTTTATTTTAACATGAATGATGACAGATTTTTCAATTTCAGGACTTTTAGTCAATGCTTGTACTCCAATAGAAAATGGACCAAAAGTATTGATTGATAAAGAACAAAAAGCATTTTATTAGATCTTCAAATGTTTGACAGTACAGAGGAAATAATGACACATTTTTAATTTATGGGTAAATTCTGTCATTAATTGCTCACCCTCGTGTCGTTCCAAACCCGTAAGACCTTCGTTCATCTTCAGGACACAAATGAAGATATTGCTGATGAAATCCGAGAGCTTTCTGACCCTACATAGACAGCAATGCAACTGACAAGTTCACGTTAAAACAGTCCATGTGACATCAGTGGCTCAATTGTAATATTACGAGCTACGAGAATACTTTTCACACACGTGAACCACTCGTGAACATGTATCGAAGACTGACATGGAAGAGGAGAAATTGTTGAATAAACACATTGTTTTGTTTTCTTCGCGTACAAAAAGTATTCTCGTAACTTCACAAAATTACGGTTGAATGACGGATGTCACATGGACTATTTTAACAATGTCCTTACTACCTTTCTGGGCCTTGAATGTGTCAGCAACATTTCTGTCTACGTGGGGTCAGAAAGCTCTTAAATTATTAATTATTATTAATTCAATTATTAATTTGTGTAATGAAGATGAATGAAGGTCTTACGGGTTTGGAATGACATGAGGGTGAGAAATTAATGACAATTTTCATTTTTGTGTGAACCATCCCTTTAAAGCTGATATTTTTCCTACTTTGGTGTATGAGACGGCCACAGCTTGGTTTTTATGAAGCGCAGACATATTTAAACAGTCTGAGTAACTGAAGAAAACGATTTCTAGTCAACAGGATGGTATACTGTACGCGTATAAATTACGCACACAAGACAGGAACTGAATCAGGCAGACAGTCTGTCTTAGCATAAATTCTACCTTTCCAGAATAAATTGATATGGGCGTTTAAACATCCCATTTTGTGCTGGAAGTGCTTTCACTCAGTGCTAAAGTTCTTGCGGCGGGAAAGAAATCAGTTAAAATTGAGACCTGCTCTTTGGCTGTTGACAGGTAGAAATTTGAAACAGCCATATGGCTGGTAATGGGAGGGAAAGAGGAAGGAGAGCCCACTAGAACCTGACACTCCCATTAGGACCCTCCTGAAAAGTGAAATATTTGATCACGAGAGGGAAATTGAGCAAAAATGAACTGAAACTAGATATAGTCGACTTACTTTCCCGTTCGCGCCCCGATATAGATGTCACTCAGAACTTAATAAGCTTTTGAATTTCCATTTTATCACAGAAAATAGAGTGTGAGAAATAAAATCAGCCAGTTTCACCCTAATGGACAAAGTAATGGAGAGGTGGAACTGACACAACACACTTTGTCTGTGGTAATACCATCAAAATGAAAGCATATTCACTGCTGGAGTTTTCAGGGAATCAATTCAAACCAAATAGTGGCCCTTTTTCGCTAGGTTTTTATTTCATAATGGCTCCAACAAATACAGCACTTTGGCTCTCGGGCAACGGGGTGTCACTCAGGGCGATAGCAACAGAGTCATTTATCCAATAGAGTCGAGGCCTGAAACCAGCGCGCAGACCGCGTCTTTCGATTCACTCTATTTCGGCTCTGTGAGCATTAGCCAGACGTTACATTGATCCCACAGGAAAGGATTAGCTCACTTTTAGACCAAAGTGTTACATATGAGGTCAGGTCATATCGGATGACCTCTGCGGCTCGCTGCTTGAACCCAAACCGTTTTGAGCTACGACACCACCGGCCTAGCCGACTCACAGCTCGCTTCAAAAGAGAGCAGCCTTGGGCCCGTCATCACAAAACAGCACTGAGAGAGCTGAACTCGCAGCCATATGGACCTCAGCCAATCCTGTTCAAACACCAGGGACCGTGTTCAGAGAGAACGGGTGTGGTAGCAGCCTCAACAAACCGCATTACTTTAAACGGTTAAAGCCATCACCGGGGTTTCTTTTAACCCTTCTGTTCTACAGAGACAGACTATACTCTTTTATGTTTGGGGTCGCAGAAAAATTAACTTACTACAACTCATATTTTATATTGTGGGTCCCTGAAAAATGTGTCCTAATGGAAACCCAAAGATATTTGAAATTTGAAATTATATTTATATTATATGTGACCCTGGACCACAAAACCAGTCTTAGGTAGCATGGGTATATTTGTAGCAATAACCAACAATACATTGTATGGGTCAAAATTATCGATTTTTCTTTTATCAAAAATCAAAAATTTTGACCCATACAATGTATTTTTGGCTATTGCTACAAATATACCCCAGCTACTTCAGACTGGTGTTGTGGTCCAGGGTCACATATATCCGTAACATAGTTTTATAATATATATTTAAATTTTACTTTATATATATATATATACATATATATATTTTTTTTTTCTGTAGGACGATATAATACAAAAAATCAATTAAAAAATTAGCAAATGTCATGAAGTATAAATCTGATTCATAAATGTCATTTTCAAAACCTCTAACTCTAATTTAAAGACATTTAATATGATAATAAATATTACATTATAAATAAATGTAATACTATTATATTTCATTCTTTTTTATAGAGGACGAAGCATATGTAATATAAATAATCAGTTTGCCTAAAATTAAAGTAAAAATGATTCCTAAATGTTATCTTCAAGTTCTCAAACACAACTTGAGGGTTAAAAAAATAAAAAAGGAGAACAATAAAACTGTTGTTTTAAAGTATCACTTTCACCTCACAACAGAATGTTTAAACAAAAGTTCCAAGTTGAGCAAATCTGGAAACCACTTCTTTAAACATTGTTTTGTTAGGCAAGAGAACAGCGAGTCAACTGCAAGATGCAAATCTAGGCTTGCTTTGTTTTTGACAATAATTACAGAAAGTGAACAAGAAGAAGAGTCCTCAGTCCCCTGTGTTCTGCTGCTCTATTAATTATTCTGAGGAAGACAGATGTTAAATTGCGTATGCCCATCAGCACTAAGACTTTCACGAGATTTATCATTCATGTAAATCATGAATAAAATATTTCCTTGCCAAGAGAAAATGTTACATCTGTTTGGTGCATCACAGACACCATGATGCAAGAAAAATCCAAACTGGAAGACGCCAGTGACCACCTATACGAACACAAAACGGACAGAGTTTATGGACCTAAAATGGTTCTTTTTTTTTCCCCCATACACAGCATGAAATTAGATTAAACAGATGTTGAATTCATTAATATGAATAAAGCCGTTTTAATTTTGTTTTTACTGCACATTTGCATAAGCCTTTAGTTATGTACCAAATAATTGAGACGTTTGCCTCTTGACTTTGGAGTACAATTTTGCTGTCCAGCTTTATGTTGATACTTCATTATCCTCATGAATATTCACAAGCCAAAGCCACTTTAATACAGTGTTGTGAAAACACGGACAATATTTGTATCTCTTTTCACTTCGCATCCACCCACGAGCTTCAGAGGAATAACATTTTTTTTTTGTTTTTTTTCTCTCTCTCGTCTAATATACTACCATGCATACGAAAACTCACTGGCCAGTGGCTATAAATATTCTTTAATGGCTATGAAACTCTATTTTGCATTAGTTTTATTAAAAAGATTTTTTGTTCCCATGACATCATCGTATGTAAGTCAGTCTCCATCTCTCATTCGAAACACACTTAGGTTTTTGTTTCAGTGGGGAGCAAAAAGCCCAGTTTTAATAAAATGTGCGCAAGATGCTTCGCCTTCCTCGGATGCATAAATAAGTAAGCAGTGACAGACAGAGTGTCATCTGTGAGGAGAGAGAGAGGGAGGGAAAGAAAGGGAGCATCAATGTTCCAGGAGGAGGAGGACGAGGTCGGGACACGAGTCGCGGGGACGCGGCCCTTTCGCGTCGCCCCCGGCCACCATCACGTCGGCCTGCCCTCGGAACAGACAGCCAGGCTCTCACAACAGATGGAACTAATGATGCGCAACAAAAGAGATCATTTCACTGTGGTCCTGGGGAAGCCACAAAGAGTGCTGGGACATTTGAATGATAGGGCCAGCCAGTCACTAGGGGTTAGATATGGGAAGCTTTTATGGAGGTGGAAAAGTGAATAGAGGCTCCCTGGCCCTCCTTCGGCCTCTTTGATGTCTCTCACAGAACCAGAGCGCCACTTTTTAAAAGGGAAATATGAAAAGTGGAAGACTAGGGCCTCTGCCAATCTCTTTTTCATCCTTTTTTATGAGCCTTGTCAGCAGGAAATCCCCTGTTTTTTGAAGACGCATGAGTTCATGGCAAATGTACAGTTTGATGTTCTTGTAGGAGCACTGAGGAATAAAAGATTGGAAGACAGTAATGCGCTCATTGAACATTTCAAAAAGCTTTCAAATAAACTCAAGGATCAACAATAAAGATTTTTTTTTTCTGCTGGCCCTGCCAACATTCTCACAGGTCCCACCACAAAGAAGCTTATTTTATTAAAAAATGAAATAAAATTTGATAAAATAATGTTAAAAAAAAAAAAAAAAATTCTTTAATAAATAATGAATATTAAATCATTATGAACAAAACAATAAAAATAATACATTTAAATTTATAATTTTTTTTTTTTTGAAAAAAATGTTTTTTTTTTACATTTATACATATTTTTATTATCATTATTATTATTAAAATCTATCTATGTCAATCTTTTCGCAGTTCCCATTACAAAGAAGCTTATTTTAAAAAATAATCAAAAATTTGATAAAATAAAAAAGTTACAAATAATGAATAAATAATGAATATTAAATCAGTATGATAAAAGCAATTAAATAATATAAACATATTTTTATTAAAATTATGTATTATTTATAAATTACATATACATATATTATTATTATTATTATTATTATTAAAATCTATTTATAAGCCATGTATCTATCTGTCAAATTTTCACAGTTCCCATGACAAAGCTTATTTAAAAATATAAACAAATAAAATTTGATAAAATAAAAAAAGTTAAAAAAATAAATAATGAATATTAAATCATTATCACAAAATAACAAATATAAATATATAAATCTATTTTAATTTATTATTTATAAATTATACATACATATAATTATTATTATTATTATTATTATTATTATCTATAGACATATATCTATTTATATGTCAACAGTTTTACAGTTCCCATCACTAAGAAGCTTATATTAAGAAATAATCAAATAAAATTTGATAAAACAAATGTATAAAACTGTATAAAAATGGAAAAATGTGCAGATTTTATCAACCTCATCTGACCCTTAAAAATGATATTTACTGGTATAACCTAACAAAACATTTTTTAAATGAAATGACTGCACAAAGGGAATGCATGCAAATGTACATTGTTCTATAAAAATATATCTGCATAAGTTCAAAGGCTTGTACTGCAAGAGCATATGAGTTAAGTGCACAAAGAGCATTTTGATATCCATACAGCCTAGATTTCAATGACAAAAGAAATTCCATATATCATTCACCTAGGGGTCCATTCAGACCATGATACCACGCTGTGGGACACCATCATTTAACTTCAGTTAGAACACTGAGGAAAGAAAAAAGGGCAAAGGTTCCATCACTTTCTAGAGTGGGCTCTTATTTAATAGCTTACTCTCCATCGTTCAGTTCAAAACAAATGAGCATTAACAGCACTTCCTCGCAGTCCAAACAACAATAGACCAGTTCACTCAAAAAAGGAAATTCTCTCATCATTTACTCACCCTTATGTTGTTTCCAAAACTGTAATGTAAAGTAAATGAGTAAATAATAAGAGAGTTTTGATTTTAAGATGAACTATTCCTTTAAGTGCACATCAAGCAGACCAGGCACGTTCCTTCTGCTGTTTGAAAATAAACAGAGGGGAAAAACAGCGCACCTTGAAACACCCGGGGAGGGGATTTAAGTAAGATGTGAAGCGTTCAGTAGCTCAATCCGCTTCCCTACTTCTATACTGTAGATATCAGGGAAAGTTCAGGCTGATGCTGACACGAACAGAGGAGCGTGTCGTTATTAGCGGCAGGTTAGTTCTGATAACACTATCAGCCTCCTCCCCCCGGGCCAGCGGTGCTGGGCCTAACCCTCAAATAAAGCCGAAGTGTCTCGACTCCCTGGCACATTAGCTCTGATTACAATGACCTTCATTATATCAGCTACCCTTATTATACACATAGAGCACAGCGCTCCCTTGGGCTGCACACTGCAGCATAAAGGAGAGGAGGTGGGGCGGCCCGCTACAGGAGGATGCGTGCGTGGCATGTGACTGACCGCAACCACGGTGGTCCTGCATAATATCCTTGGCCGAAAAACAGGATATCAGGCCATTGTGCAAAAGTAAGGTAATTGTTCCCAAAAGAACAATGCTTGGAAGAGGTGCAAGATAAAATCCTTGTATTTCAATTGTTTCATATTCCAAAAAAAAATACAATACCTACGCATTCACTGTCAAAGTACACTAAACAGAATGTGGAAACACATGTGTGTCTTTTGAGTATTTAATTTCAAAATAATTGGGTTGGGTTTTCGATTCAATTCAATTTGCGATTTAATTTGATTCAGTTTAATTCAATTCAGATAATTCATTTGGGTATTTTTAAGTTATAGCATCCATTTTGCTTACACATGGAAGAAATGCTGCTGCTAAATGTTAAATATCTGCTACTGCTCAGCATTATATACGGTAGTGAGTGATTCAGATGGTTTCAAAGCCGAAACTCTGATCACTGATCATGCTGTATATTTTGAGTTCCTAAAAAATGGGTCATAAGTTCATGAATCTGACCAAACTGGTCACGAACGGTTTATAAGAGTCACTAGTTTGTGAATCAGACTACGCTAGTTATGCTGTGTGTTTCTGATTCACTAAAAACAACCGATTCATAATTTTTTTTGTGAATCACTCTACACAGTTAGTGCTGAATGTTTTGATTCACTAAAAAAACTGGCTCATAAAAGTAATTTGTTTTTGAATCAGTCTACAGTGTCAGTGTCGTATGTTTTCATTCACTAAAAAGAATCGATTCATAAAAGTCATTTCTTTGGGAATCAGTCTACAAAGTTAGTGTTGTTTGTTTTGATTCACTAAAAAGAATTGGTCCATAAAAGCCATTTGTTTGTGAATCAGTCTTCACTGTTAGTGTTGTACGTTTTGAATCACTAAAAAGAATTGGTTCATAAAAGTAATTTGTTTATGAATCATTTAACACTGCTAGTGCTGTATGTTTTGATTCACTAAAAAGAATTGGTCCATAAAAGCCATTTGTTTGTGAATCAGTCTATACTGCCAGTGTGGTACGTTTTGAATCACTAAAAAGAATTGGTTCATAAAAGTAATTTGTTTATGAATCATTTAACACTGCTAGTGCTGTATGTTTTAATTCACTAAAAAGAATTGGTCCATAAAAGCCATTTGTTTGTGAATCAGTCTACACTGTCAGTGTGGTATGTTTTGATTCATTAAAAATAATTGGTTCATAAAAGTCATTTGTTTGTGAATTTGTTTGTTTTGAATCACTAAAAAGAATTGGTTCATTGTTTATGAATCATTTAACACTGTTAGTGCTGTATGTTTTGATTCACTAAAAAGGATTGGTTCATAAAAGTCATTTGTTTGTGAATCAGTCTACACTGTCAGTGTGGTATGTTTTGATTCACTAAAAAGAATTGGTTCATAAAAGTAATCTGTTTGTGAATCAGTCTATACTGCCAGTGTGGTACGTTTTGAATCACTAAAAAGAATTGGTTCATAAAAGTAATTTGTTTATGAATCATTTAACACTGCTAGTGCTGTATGTTTTGATTCACTAAAAAGAACTGGTCCATAAAAGCCATTTGTTTGTGAATCAGTCTATACTGCCAGTGTGGTACGTTTTGAATCACTAAAAAGAATTGTTTCATAAATGTAATTTGTTTATGAATCATTTAACACTGCTAGTGCTGTATGTTTTGATTCACTAAAAAGAATTGGTCCATAAAAGCCATTTGTTTGTGAATCAGTCTACACTGTCAGTGTGGTATGTTTTGACTCACTAAAAAGAATCGGTTCATAAAAGTCATTTGTTTGTGAATCAGTCTAGACTGTTAGTACTGTATGTTCTGATTCACTAAAAAGAACTGTCCACACTGTATGTTTTGGATTCATTAAAAGCAACCAGTTCACAAGAGTCATTAATTTATGAATCAAACTACATTGGTTGCATTATGCCTTGCCATTATTTCACAGTACATGATCTTTTTTTACCTCACAATCAATACATACTGCAAACTCAGATACACAAATCAGGTCAAATATAATTTCTTTTGCTATGGCACTCAATGGTAAAAACTCCTGACCAACAGCACAAATGCGCCTTTATATCCGTCTGCATCACAGGAATCTTGTATACAGGAGATCATGATGTCTTAATTTGCCTACAGACGCATAATGCCGGTCACCTCCAGCCTGCAGTCAGAGCCAACGGATGCTGGCAGCGACTCTACGAGGAGAATGGAAGCTGGACCGGGGCCCTAACGGAAAGCTCGGGGACTCTCGTCACCACTTAGCATACGGCATGCTTGTTAACTTCAATTTTCTGCTCATTCCCACTCACAGAGCCGCAGGGCTAACATTCTTCAGTTCTTGGCAGACGCACCCTCTGGCGGGGGTGACCACCCCCTGAACGGCAGGGGAGCGGGATAAAGACGCAGAGCGCGGCCCCCAAATCTCCCCGCTCATCTGCGTGCGCCTGCTGGCTCTCGCAGCATCCTTCTCGCTCTCCTGCCAGGTGCCTCCATGGCAGCCGTTACCCATGGAGACCTGCCTCTCCCTATTCACTTAGCCTGGCTAACCGAGCATCGAGCAGTAGGGGTGCGAAGGGAGGGAGGAGGGCATCGGTGCAGTCTGCAGGGGGCCGGTGTGTTTGTTTTGTGGAGAGCGGTCTAGAGAGCTGGCTAAATCTGCTTGTTTTGGATTAGAGGGAATTGGGAGGCTGTAAGCACTGGTTTAGGTGATGACTCCTCAATGACTAGTTAAGGCGTACAACACCTGCTGGACCAGTGAGATGCCCAGAAGGACAGAAATACTGGCAAACAATGTCCTTATATGCTGTTTTTTTTCTGCCTTGCTAATCTCATTAACAAAATTACTGACAAAAACGTTTGTTAACGAAGCGCTTCATATATTGCTCAGCTTCTGCTCACATATCTAAATACCAGATGTTATTGACTATTTTTGGGTTATCTGAAACATTTTCTTTATACATTTTTCTTCAAAAACACTGTTGATTGTTGCGCTGTTATTTATTTATTTTTTTCTCATCATATTTTGGTCAGCAGTTACAGCTGGGTAGATTACTTACAAATTGTAGTCTGTTACTGATTTCAAATTACATGAACAAAATTGTAGTTAGTAACATAATCCATTACGTTACACATTTTAGGTTATATAATCAGACTACTTTTAGATTACTTTTAGGTTACTTTTGGCCTGAATGAACTCCTTTATCACATTGATTTAAACATGATAATCTAGTACTATACTAATATCAAAAGTTTTCATTAGAATCTGCAAAATGTTCATTATTTTACCAAAATAAGAGGGACCATACAAAATGCATTTTATTTTTTATTTAGTACTGACCTGAATAAGATATCCACAGGAGAAAATAATAGTTGAATTTATAAAAATGACCTTGTTCAAAAGTTTACACACACTTGATTCTTAATACAGTTTTGTTACTTGGAAGATCCACATCTGTGTTTTTGTTTGTTTGTTTGTTTGTTTAGCGATAATTATTCATGTCCTGAACAGTTTACTGCCCACTGTTCTTCAGAAAAATCCTTCAGGTCCCACAAATTCTGTGGTTTTTCAGCATTTTTGTGTATTTGAACCCTTTCCAACAATGACCGCATGATTTTAAGATCCACCTTCTCACACTAAGGACAACTGAGGGACTCATATCCAACTATTACAGAAAGTTCAAACGCTCACTGATGCTCCAGACAATGCATTAGGAGCCAGGGGTGTAAACTTTTGAACAGAATGAAGATGTGTCCATTTTTTTTTTATTTTGCCTAAATACCATATTTTTTCATTTAGTACTGCCTTTAAGAAGCTACAGAAGATAGTTATACATGTTTCCCAGGAGACAAAATAAGTGAAATTTACCCTGATATTAAAATTCCAAAAGTTTTCACCCTCAAGCTCTTAATCCTCAGTGTGAAAAGATGGATGTTATAATCATACAGTCATTGTTGGAGAGGGTTCAAATAAACAAAAATGTTGAAAAAACACCAAATTTGTGGGACCTGAAAGATTTTACTGTTCAGGACAAACAAGGGACTCATAAACAACTATCGCTAAACAAAAAACAAACAAACAAAAAAAATGGATGTTTTAGGTAACACAATAACACAGTATTAAGATTCAAGTGTATGTAAACCTTTGAACTGGGTCATTTTTATACATATACTATTATTTTCTCTTCTGGACTATCTGTAAATGTCTTTTATGTGAAATATCTTTTTCAGGTTAGCACTAAATAAAAAAAAATAACATGCATTTTGTATGATCCCTCTTTTTTGGTCAAATAATTAACATTTTGCAGATTCTGCAACTTCAACTGTAAAAATACAAAGAGTAAGAAAATATACTCCACTTGTTGTAATTAACAACATGAAGTGCATTAAACATTAAGTCAAGGTTTCCCAAACTGGGGTTTGTAAAGAAACTGCAGGGGGTATGTGAGTTTAATGAAAGGTAATAATGAATTAAATCATAAAAATATAAAATTAAAATAAATCATCAATCAAAATAAAACACTTACTAAAAAAATGACATATTTGTTTAAAGAGGAATTGAGGAGAATCAATAAATTATTAAAAAATGTATTGATATTATGTGAAAACTATGTAATCATGCAATCAGCCTTTTAAAATCAAGTATTTTAAAATGTAATGAAATTAATCTAATTACAAGTATTTAATTTTTGGAATCTGATTACATAATTCAGAAAACATGTAATCAGTTACCCAACTGTGTCATTAAAAACATTTCATTATCATCATGATTTGCACTTTTGAAAATGAAGCAAAAATGAATTTTTGGTCACACTTTAGTTTGAGGAGCAATTCTCACTATTAACTAACTTTTAACCCTGATATTTGCCTCATTTAACTCTTAATTTGTCAGGGATCTAAAATATGGTTACGCAGAATGAAGCATTAATATTTGTTTTGTAAGTACAAATACACAGCCAATAAGCTAGTAATATCCATGCTAATTAGCAACTAGTTAATTGTGAGAGCTGGTCCTTAAAAAACTAAAGTGTGATCATTTTTTTTATTTCAAAAACAATCAAAAGGTGCACATCACAACAAGAATAAAAGATTTTAATTAAAACCGCTAACAAAAAATTGGCAAGAAAAAAAACATTAACCATGTACTAACAACGCTTTATGAAAAGAACAATCTATAAAGAATATGATTGTTTCAAATGATCCAATCATATTCAATAACGTTAGGGACTCTGATATGTGAACTGAAGGTAAACAGTGAATGAACACTGGTTTAATGAAGTGCTTTGCTAGCAAGTTAATTAACTCATCTAAATGCATCACACATATACAGAACATAAACATAATAACAAAATCGCAAAAGTTAACTTGAGCTAAGCTAAACGCTAGTCAGAATGAGCAAGTCATGCTAGAAATATGATCTTTGTGACTGAAGTACAAACAATTTACACAATTCCATTACAACAGAGTTCTTATGTCAAGAACTTTTTACACAAGAACAGTTTTTGCTAACTAAATTGACCAAATCGAAAGGATATACACAGCAAAATACAAAAACAATAACTAAAATTCTTTAATTTACTAAAGATTAACTTCAGTATATTAAAAATGCAATACATTTAAGCCTGGATGATTAACTGGTTCCTATATGTTTTATTACTAGATATAGTTGCATTTATGTCTCAGGATTGTATTTATGGGTTGAGAAGCGGAACTAGTGGCAGATGAACAGGCACCTGGTGAACATTGAGCGCTCCTGGGCTTTTAGGGCTTAATTAATCAAGGCCTCTGGGTATTATGACATGGCTGGGCTTCTCCGTGTGTGTGACTCAATTAAGTTGTTTCGTGAACCAGAGGTGTGACTTCAATATTGCTTAGAGTCACTACTACCACACGAGCTGCGGTTAGCATTACTGCTTTGGGCGAACTGAGGCAATTCCAAACATAGTCGTGTCTTCATCTGCTTCACTGACATAACACAGCAATGAGAACGTACTGAACAGTTACGCTACTTTAGCATGAGGTATTTCGGCACCAAAACCTGCATCCTATTCACTAACCACCGGAAATCCAGCTTAACTAACCATAGTATGTGCTGGTACAACATCAAACCATGCGTTTATGAATCAAGTCATTGTTTACCTCCATAATTTGCATAAAAAACAAACAACATCAGCCGGTAGATGCCTGATATGAGTGTTTATCAGGTAACTGAGCACTAAAATAGTTATTAATATACTACAGATGCATTATGGTACATTGTGACACTGACCTTGAAGATATATCGAGTGCTCCAGTTTTGACTCGGTCCTGTGGGTCACTTGCCAAAAGTTAGCTTGCACGTTCACGCTAGACTCTTACATAGCTGTCTGCTGACGCCTGTAAGGACAAAGAGACACAGTTATGGGTGCTTTTTTTTTTACCACCAAACCATAAACCAGAAACACAAACAAAGATTTTGATGAACTTTTAAAAAACGCCTCCCCTCGCCACTTTGACAAATCAACATTCGGGTTGTGTGACCGTTTTTAATGCATCTTTTTATACCAGCGCTGTCAGTGGCTTGTATCGCACTCAGAATTTTATAAACAGTGCTGTTTCCGCAGCACAGTAACTACTTTCATTTCATTGTAAAACCTGTCAAAACTCCAATTAGATGTTTAGAGAGAAAAATACGACTTTCAATTTGCCCAAACAAACCACTCCGTAAGTTAATAAAAAGGCATTATCATCCATCTTGTGCTCTTATTAGATTGTGTATTTATGCATGCTATCCTTTCAAGAGAAACAAGGGTTTGTGGGTAAAACACAAGCGGAGTGTGTAGTCTCTGAAAAACAGATTTCATGAGAGTGAGTGATAAAAAAGAAATAAGTAGATTTCAGCATCTTGTATGTTAAATATTTTTTATACCAGGTGAAGTCTGTCATATACCTATTAATATAAAACAGATGGGTTACCATATATATGAGTTATTTTTATTTACCCTAAAACACTGATGCACTTCAATAAGCTTTTTTGTTTTAGATAAGGGGCGAAAACAACGGAATTAAAGGCTTGAAATTCCAAATTAAAGAACAGACTAATAACCAGATGAGTTTTTTAGACCAGATAAATACACTAAAAACATAATAAATAAAAGTAATTATTGCAGCTGGTAATTACAATGCTAATTATATTGCTAATTAGCTTATTGTGATGTATACTGTGGATGGGGCCTTCACTACGCCTCAGATCACACAGAAACAAAGTCAAAACGGACTTCAGCCTAAATGATAAGAGCACCACTGATGACAATATGTTTGTTTTAATATTATCAACTGATTGCGTATTAACATTCAAATGTCCTATTGGCTACATATTCCAACCGTCCATGTGGCTGTTGTGGAATGACATCATTGCAAAGACCTTTGGTCTTACACACTGACGAGGTTGATTAATCAGGTCCTCAAATTATTCCTTTCTAAAACCATCTTGGAAGATGGCCCAAATAGAGAATGAACTTGATTTAGAGTGCCAGGAAAGGGTGGATAGATTATAGTCCTTTTATAATCTCCTGACCCTGGCATCTGAGGTAAATGTAGACTCAGAAACATGTAACACATACTGTACACACCTGAATTCAACAGGAAGTGTTCAAACATGGACACAATTATATATATATATATTTCTCTCTCTCTCTCTCTCTGACTTTGTTTCTGTGTGATATGAGGCGCATACCCCCACACTCACAAACTAAACCTACTGTACTCAAATCAATAGTATTACATCAAATATCCTACTACCACACATAAATACTACATGATATAACGTTATTGATGTATTTACCCCTCTCCTCCTTTTGTCTGGAAAAAAAAATATATGAGCATAATGCAATGACGCACATTAGAGTTCAAAAGATTGCCATCAGTAAGTTTTTTTTTTTTAAGAAATGATTGCTTTAATTCAACAAGGATGCATAAAAATGCATGCATGCAATTTTTTAATAAAAAAAAATCCTAACAAAAATGTATCAGGGTTTCCACAAATATATAAAGCAGCACAACTGTTTTCAATGATAATATTAGAATATGTTTCTTGTGAATCAAATCAGCATATTAAAATGATTTCTGAAAGATCATGTGACATAATGTAAAATGTAATTCAGCATTGCCATCACTGGAATAAATTTAACAATAATAAGAAACATTTTTTATTATATTATATTATATTATATTATATTATATGGTCACACTTTATTTTAAGGTCCAATTCTTGCTATTAATAAATCATTAAGTATGCCAAAATAAACTACTAATTTGCTGCTTATTAGTAGTTAGTAAGGTAGTTGTTAAATTTGGGTATTGGGTAGGATTAGGGATATAGAATATGATCGTGCAGAATATGTGTTTTATAAGTATTAATAAATAGCCAGTATGTTATGAATTGGCATGCTAATAAACAACTAGTTAATAGTTAGAATGTTCCCTATACTAAAGTGTTACCTGTTATTATATTATATTATATTATAATATATTGCTGTTTTATTCTGTTTTATTACTATACAGCATATTTTTGTGAGCATAAAATACATTTGAACGCTAGTATAATAAAACATTGTGAAATTGTAGTGTTAAATATTGATTTAACCTTCCTTAAAAAGAAGGGAGGGTTTAACAAAAACCTACAATAATTAAACAATTAATTTATCCAAAAAAAAAATAAATAAAATAATCACATTTTATTACAGAAAAATACAGTTGTCAAGTTTATATCTTGTTCCTGTGGATTCAGAAAGCAGAAACAATGACATGACACGAAGGTTTATTGCATGCTTTTGAGAGTGCGATGTTTGACATAAAAATATTCACTTCATTATGCTTGAGGACAGGATGACCTGTCGTGACACGAAATGTTTTTCACTACATTTTTTAAGCATGATCTCACAAACAAAACAAAAAAAAAGAAAAGAAAAGAAGAAAGCACACACCCAAAAAGGCACAAGAGAAACCAATCGTTCTTACTGATGTCTCGATATTAAATAAATGAACGATGATTCATTTACGCAATATGCGTATTACCGTAGCTATGATTCACAGAGATTCACACTGAATAAATTCTGTCACTGCATTGATCTGGATATTTATCTCCAGATGGGGGGGGATCAAGCATGTATTGTGAACTTCAAGGTATTTGAAGGCCCTGGCATATGAAAAGAATAAAGAGCGTATGTTTGCATTGCCAGGTAACCGTCGTGTTTAGATCCGTGGTCACCTGTTATACAGGAAAACCTTATCTAGGTTTGTCAATGTTCAATAAAACAATGAAACAACGTTTATCTTTACACAGGTTGACGAAAAGAGGGTGGCAAAAAAACAACAAAAAAAGGCATTTTAGTTCAATAAGGAAAGGGTTGAAAAACACAACACACCCATTAATAACAAAGATAAGACACTGCGTCACGAATAAGGAAAGTTAATGACAGAGTCCGTTCATCCCTCAAAATGAAAGAATGAATTTTTGGGATATCTGCTGATCTGTGCATGCAAATAACAACCTGTGACTACAGCTGCATGGCTTAATCACAGCAATACAGGGAGGGAATGTGTAACATGCCAACTTCTCATTATCAAATCCAAATTAATAATTTTCCTAACAATACACCACCTGTCTCCACCTGTGCAATTTTCTGCACATTGCGGAAAGAGAGAAATGCAGGTTTAAACACATTGGTACAGGAGTGTTGACATGGGCTTCAGGATAAAAAAAAGTTCTGAACTGTTACATAAAATTTCTCTACGTTCCCGTGTGTGATAACAACACAACACAGCATAACCTATTTACAAAACTTAGGGTTAGGTCACATGCATTCAAATCAAAGTCTGAACTAGAAGAGCTGGATTTTTCCCCAAACCACACTATCTATACCAGGTACCTCCCTGACTTACATCAATTATCGTTGCTCTCGAACACACACAAACACACACACACACACACACACACGTGACTACCGTTTTGTGAACGTTCTGCAATGTTGATTGAGTCATTCATACCCATCGCACATCCGCAACAAACAAGTTGGTTTCAACTAAATCTTTTCTGAACGGCGGATCTGAGAGGAGAAGGGATCAAGCTTTATTCTTGCTCCAGATGTAACGTGATCATTCGTTCTTTTTATCTATTAATGATTTCAAAGGCTTCCAACCATTATTGCTTTTATTCTCTGGAATAAAACCCAGCTGCTCTCTTTGTAGTGAGTCTGTGTGGGTGTATATGCTTTTTGGTGCGACATGGAGGGGGGTTGGGAGGGTTGAAGGAGAGAGAGGGAACACAAAAAAGGATGAGTATCAGTTTTTTTTTTTTGTTTTTTTTTTCCAACAAAAATATTCTAATTTTACACTCTACAACATATTACCAATGAGTGTTTTTACAAGCTACCCAAGTGGTAAAACTAATTAGCGTGTAATTCTGACCAAGACCCTAACAAACAAACTACATAAACAAGCTTCCAAAGGAGGAGTACAATTTGGTTTATCCATTTTCCAAACATTTCAAAGCAATAGAAGCAGAAATCCTGTGTTTGATAAACCACTAACATAAAATTAGCCTAGCTTAAAATCTAAAATCATACAAAATTGGCATAAACACATTGTCATTTAAATGGGTTCTTAATTATTAACTTGTTTTAATGTAAAAAGAATTTAAAAAAGAATTAGTTTGCAAACAATCGTTGGATGATTTTCACCCTGATGTTCCTTAAAATAAAAATATCAAAGGCGTATTTTTTTTTTTTATGGAATTTAATTTATATATTTGCACCTTTTTTTATTTAGCAAATTGTGTCTACATATTTTTATGCTTAGTTTGACTGATGTTTAAGTAATGTTTACCGAAGTTTTTAAACTTTATTTAGTTTGGTAAAATTTCAGAACTGATCTATAAATAGAAAACTATACATCTAAAAAGAATTATTATGAGTAACAATATGACCTACGGTGGATGACAATCAAACTTAATGTTTGGCACTCCCTTTCACTGTCCATTAATTTTAAAAAGTCTCTGTTTTGTATTTGTTTTATTTAAAAAAAAACAAAAAAAAACAAAAAAACACACACATTGTTTTGTACTCTATCCTAGGCCGTTAAGAGTTTGTTGTGTTCCCTTTCAAACGGTGTGTAGTTTACCTCAAAAGACAAATGTGTTCCGAATAGGGTGTGAATGTGCTTGTGTACTTGTTGATTACACATGCGAGGAGTGCCGCTGTCTTTTATTGGGAAATTTACACCCTTGGTGTGATTTATAGAAATCAGCAGTGCCCACAAAGCAGTAAAACTCTAATTGTTTCTTCCATTTTTAAAGTCTATCCTCCATTAAGGAATCGGTGGGTAATAAAGAGCATTTTTAATCAACCCTCTCTTGTTGATGGGTTGACGTGTGAACAGTCTCGCCTGCCGTACAATGCAAGCTTTTACTGCTGAGAACAATATAGGCTAAAATATTAGGACATCTCGTAAGTGACTGCGGCTTTGCAACACTTGGCCCTTTTCTCAACTCTTCTGCTATGATTTTGTTAACATATGCATCTACTGTACAGGTCATCTCTATAATATGCAACATTTTATTTGGGTCATATTGTATTGTGTGAAATAAAGATGTTCGTCAGCTAATCCTGGTATCACTGGGAAACATGTGACTCATCGCATATTTCAAATCCATCTCTAACAATTTCTTTGAGGAAACTAACACCAAAATTTCCTGGGAACAAGTTACACCCAACATAGGTTAGCTAATATGTAACATACAATTTAAGGAGGAAACACATTAAAATACAAAACTGTGTTATTTTGACAGGATTGTCTGATAAATAAAAAGTTACAAACACAGCATTTATTTAAAATAGAATTTTTTTTTGTAACAATATACACTCCCTTTCAAAAGTTTGGGGTCAGTATGATTTTTCCTTTTTTTTTTTTTTGAAAGAAATCAATACTTTTATTCAGCAAGGATATGTTAAATTGATAAAAAATGATTGTTAAGACCTACATTGTTATGAAAGATTTCTATTTCATTGTATTAGATTCTGAAGGATGTATATATTTCATGTGTTTCCTCCCGGAGTAAACTGTATGTTAGATATTGGTTTACTGGCATTGGGTGTAACTTGTCCTCAGATAATTCTGGATTTAGTTTCCTTGAAGTTTAGTTTCCTACACTTAAAAATAAAGGTGCTTCACAATGCCATAGAAGAACCTTTTTTGTCTAAATGGTTCCATAAAGAACCTTTAACATCTGAAGAACCTTTCTGTTTTGTCATAAAAAGGTAAAAAAGAGATGGTTCTTCAAAGAACCTTTGAGTGAATGGTTCTTTGTGGAACCTAAAATGGTATGGCATCACTGTGAAGAACCTTTTGAAGCACCTTTATTTTTAAGAGTGTATTATTTTATATACTATTGTTATACTATGTAAATGCATTTAATGCTTTATAATCACTAGTATTACCAAGCCCATGGATGCGAGCATGATGGCTGCTTGGAGCCTAAAAGTGCCACGTTAATGTAGCCGTGCATCCCGCAGAATCTGTCCTGCATTATAAAGCACTTTCAAAGCGAGCACGAGCGAGCGAGAGCGCCCTTCCCCTGCCCCACGCTCCCGGATGGACGCTGATTCTGACTGTGTCACGGCAGGATCCCACCTGGCCCACCTTTGCCCACCGGCTGGCGGTGCCACTGTAAATCCTGGAGCTCTAGCTGGAGCCGGGGCTTGAGTAATTAATAAAAGCTCCATTACATGCCTTGTGGCCGTTGTTTGCTATTTCAACACCCCATTTGTGCCACGATTACAGTCATTATCAGTCAGCGCCATTAATTCAGCCACCGATGCCGGAACTGCATACTAATAAATTGGGCTCTAAAATTTTTTACCTTTCAAGGAGTTGGTGCTGGAGTGGAGCCAGGAAGTGCCACTCCTGATTAGGAGTCTTCTGCTGACTCTGAAAGGCCCCTTTGAATAGGGGCTGCTGCATCTTTGGAGATAGTTCACATTCCCCCCCTTTGATTATTCCCTTCCCCTCCAAAATGAATCTTTATTAAGCTTAAATCCTAAATAAAATGAAATTAGCAGACTGCAAAATATTGCTTTCTTTTCTGCGCATATTCCCTGGTGCCTCCATGCAAATTATAATGCTTATTTATGTAAATGAGGTGTCGTCTTTAATTAGTTTTGCTTGAAGGCATTAAAATACATGTATTCTCTCCCCAAAATATTATTTGTTTTGTTGCTCTCTTCAGTTGAGTTCAAAATGACTTATTATGCTGACTAAAAAGCTTTATTAATTTCAGCGTTTTTTTCTCCCCTGACTTTCAGAGTATTATCTTCTCCTCCCACTGTGTGGGAGCAGCGCTGAACGTTTAGCTTTTAGCTGTGTAATGGA
This sequence comes from Labeo rohita, assembly GCF_022985175.1. Taxonomy (NCBI): domain Eukaryota; kingdom Metazoa; phylum Chordata; class Actinopteri; order Cypriniformes; family Cyprinidae; genus Labeo; species Labeo rohita. The sequence continues at coordinate 12,313,032 of NC_066891.1, read as the reverse complement.
GAGGTTTCCTCAGGCTCTCTCTACTGTGAAGTGGATACAAGGCTGGCTCAGAGTCCATGCAGACAACAGACGGCCCTCTCACTGGTCAGCACGCTCCTCGGACTAAGACCTTTATTCTTAACCTCCTATAGTATTTTGTGTGAGCGCATATATCAATATACATCATTATTCATTAAAAAAAAAACTATATATAGTGCGCTTATACCGTATATACACAATATATTTTTTATTTATATTTTATTATTATTATCATTATTTATTTACACATTTTTTGCATTAGAATTTATTTATAAATTGTGTGGTTAATTTTGGTTAAGGTTTTAAGAATTTAGTTGTGCTTTGCCATTTTTAAGGTGTTTTTTTTTGTTTGTTTGTTTTTTTAAATAAGACTATACACACTAAAAAAAAATGCTGGGTTGTCTCAATCCAACTTTGTGGCAAATATGGACTAACCCAACTTTTGCATCAAAAAAACATATTGTAAATTTAACCCAACAGCTGTCCATATTTGACCCAAAGTTGTGTTGAAACAACCCAGCATTTTTAGAGTGTATGTTTAGTTTTGTTTTTTCTTTGAGATAATTTAGTTTCAGTTATTTAAAGGAGAAGTTCACTTCCAGAACACAAATTTACTTGTACTCACCCTCTTGTCATCTAAGATGTTCATGTCTGTCATGTCTGTCTTTCTTCAGATGTAAAGAAATTATGTTTCTTGAGGAAAACATTTCAGGAATGTTCTCCATATAGTGGACTTCTATGGTGCCCCCGAGTTTGAACTTCCAAAATGCAGTTTAACCGCAGCTTCAAAAGGGCTCTACACGATCCCAGACAAAGAATAAGGGTCTTATCTAGTGAAACGATCGTTATTTTTATTTTTAACCTCAAATGCTTGTCTTGTCTAGCGTGTAATCCAGGCCAATATAGTTACGCAATACAGGGTACGTCGAAAAACTCCCATCTCATTTTCTCCAAATCGTCCTACATCGCTGTTTTACTTTTTTTTGTAAAGGACTTTTGACCTTCTTTGCATTTTCACTTTGTAAACACTGGGTCGGTACTCCTGCAGCGATGTAGAACAATTTCAACATTGGAGGAGAAAATGAGATTGGAGGGCGAGTGTAATATAAATGATAAATGTTTCCTTGGCAGCTAGCTAATAATTTATTATAAAAAAATAATTATACAACAGTTACAAAAGTTTAAGTTTTTTTATATTTTATAATAGTTTATTTTATTTCAAGTAGCAAAACTGTTCTATGTTTTAAGTTTTAGTTATTAATAACCTTGATATGCATGTGATAATTTTTTTGTACAAAAGAGTAATGTGGTTATACTACAGTATAATGATGGTAACATATACCAATACTTTAGTAAATATACAAAACAGCTTTGAATTGCTATTCAATTGGCGTGAATTAGGAAAATAAAACAATGCAAATGTAATACAAAAAAGAATACACATACAAAATAATGAAATCATGGAATTCCATGGTAAATTCTTAAAAAAAAAAAAAAAAAAAACATTATGAATTATGAAATAAAAATTGTTACGTGTTTCAGAGTCAAACGTGCGTCATTCATACGAGCATCACGGTTAAATTTGGTGCATTTTAACTATCTGCCATGCCACAAATCCCAATTGTGCTGTCTATCAGGATGACGCCGTTTATTTGCATGTGCTGTCTGCATTGTTTTAACCCTTAATTCATTAAAAGAATTATGCAAATGAGGTAACGGCACAAACACAACCAAAAATGAGCAGTGTGTGCAATTTGCACGCCGCAATTCCTCATCTTGCAGGCCAGTTTTTAGAAGATGACTTAATATGCACTGTGCAGCGGTATACCAGTGTAAACCGGATCATGAGTTTTCAGCAAATAGGATTCAGTTTTTTGCTGAAATACCACATAAATGTGAATTTTCCCCAAGTGTCCTGTAGCTTGTCAACCAGCTAAGAATGACTTGTGTTGGCACTGTATGTTGTGGACACCCCCACCCCCCCAATACACTTAATGAAAGCCGCATGCATGCATTGTGTCATCAATCAAATGCTAATACCAATGTAAATTCACATGCATTGTCAGCTCTCGCCGCACGCCTCTAAACTGAGGTGCAATGACCTCTTAAACGACTTTCAGACGGCTTTTTGCCTTATTTTAATATTTGTTTAAAAGGATTTTCAGTGTTACAGTAAATCTCCCTCTTGACACGGTTTTTATGCATTTGCAGTTGATTTACAACACAATGTTGAGTGGCTATCGAGCAGAAACCCGCTGTGAGTCACGGCCAAAGGTGCCGGAACCGATGCAGTCAAACAGAAATACACGCTGTCATACACTCTGCTCAGCTGACACAAAAGGTTAAAAAGAAACATGAGCCACAAACGACGAGCATTGGTCAATATTATATCAATATCCTTTGAGTCCTCAATGGACTGAAAAGACTGAAATGGCATATTTTATGAAGTTAATACCCAATTCACATACATAGAAACTCACGCACGCACAAACACACCAGCATGATTTATAGTAAGGAAGCTGAGGCCATTATAACGTTTTTATTATTACTGTTCTTTCAAGGCTAATGCTACAATAGATTTTTGCATGATTGATGCTTCCCAGTAAACATTAGGAAGATTCCATTAACTTAGCAGAGAGGAGCTAAATGGCGTCACTTTGATTATAGCTGCATTCCGTTCTATGCTTTTTGATTAAAAATAGAATATCAATATCACATTTTTTATTAAACGAATTCATGATGTTCGGATCTGACTTCAAAAAAAACCCCCGTCAAAACTCTTCTGCCAACTCATGCGACTGATCGTAATTGAGGTCACCATATAAATCAGTACATTTCTGGAAGTCACTTCTGAAACAATCCTGGGGTTAAATGATGACAGAAATGGTCTTTCCCGTAAATCAAGTGACTTTGAAGTTCTGGTCATAGCTCGGCTAAGTGTAAAGCACAGTTTCTATGACACAAGCTCTTAAAGGGACAGTTCACCTAAAAATAAAAATAAAATTCTCATTTAGTCAACGCCGTTTCAAAACAGTACGACCTTCTTTCTTCAAAGGTGAAGTTCTGAAGAATATCCTGGCCAACCTTTCCAATATACTAAAAGTAAATGAGAACTGGGAGTGTTAAATGTCAAAAATGACCATTAAACTATCTTAAAAGTATGATCTATGCATTATATTCCAAGTCTGAAACTGTGCAATAGCTTTGATGAACATACTGAAATTAAAGTCATTAGTTGTACTTGAGAAATCGATTTATTAATAAATCATTCAGACTGTTTTTGTGAACTGAATCAAATCATTGAAAGACTTTGATTAAAAAAAAAAAAACAATTCATTCATCAGTCATTGTTACCATAAGCGAAGCTTACAAATCATGTCAACGTTTTTAGCGAACAACAACTGAAATTTTTGTCTTTTCCACATACCAATCCATTGTTTGAGTTCAGAAGATTTGGATTACAGCACATGGACAATTCTTTGATACTTTTATGATGCCTTTGAAAGCTTGAGAGCTTGAATCACTGCAACTAAAAAAGAGCATCTAAAACCGTCCAATTTTGAGTTAAAGAGTTTAAAAGGAAGTTCACATGTGGATTGAAACAACATGAGGCAAATGATGACAGAATAGTCTTTGTTATGTGAACTAATCCTTTAAACTACACTACAGAAGCATTTCAGAATGAAAGAACGTGGTAACAATATGCTGAAACTTCAATCAGGGCAGAGGAAATTCCACTAGTAATGAGAAGGAACTGGTTTGAACTGTTGTCCTCCAGTTGTGCTGGTGCTGTTATCACGGCCCTGAGCCTCAACATCCATTTCACTCTCCCAACAAATCTGCGAGCAAAATGCTCCTGGCACGGCCCTGATTGGCTAATTGATATCTTATGTGTGGCCCTCAAGGGAACAGTGGCGGAGATGACCCGGATGAGCGTGGATCTTTCGCTCTCTCTTCGCCCAGTGGCCTTTGCAGGAAACGAGTTCACAGTGAACAGCGCGAGTAACACCCCTAACACCTTCTGCCAATTATTCACCGTGTGACCCACACCAAGAGAACAAGAGATCTGTCTCCCCATACGTGGTCATAAACATGCACGCCCAGCCTTAAAATTGTACACGTGTCTGTGTGTGTGTGTTTCTGCCTCTCATGCCCTGGCGATACACTGGTGCTTACGGAAACCGAGCCAACTGATCTTTTGCCCAAAGTGCTAATTTGTGTCACAGCTGTGTGTGCAGAACTATTATTAACTGAAACGTAAACTAGAAGCTATGTCTCACAACAACAAGATTCTGCAATAAAACCACATTTTAAGGCTTGATCTGGCAAAAAAACTTGGAGATATATTTATAGGTTGTTACAGGAGTATGGCACTTTTCCATTTGATCTGTGGAAAAACAAATCGGAACAAAACACCTGGTTTTACCTCAGGCTTAGCATAATAAAATAATACTAATAAAACTACTTGCAAGTCTACAAAGTGAGTACATTTTCCACAAGACTTATAAAATAAAGTGTAAATACTCCAATGGCAACTTTACATACTACAAATTGATAAAATCTAGTAAAATCACAAATTCACTGGTGGAAAAGAGGTGCAATACAAATGGACGTTAAACTTACTTGTTTTATAGTGGTATTAAGCCAGTTCACTTCTCATCTTATTAGATGAAGAGAAGCTGAAAAAACTAAAACGTTAGTGAAACATGCTGATATTTTTTAATTTTGAGAAAAGAGAAAAGTTGATTATTTGATTTAGTTGCTTTAAAAAACATTCTTACTTTACATAATCTTCTTTCTTTCTAATTTTAGAATCATTAAAAAGTAATCTTTAAAAAATACATAGTATTTATTTTTCATATTTTTTCTATGGAAGCAATTCTGACTTTTTTTCTCGCAAATTAGAATTGTGAGATATAAACTTGCAATTCTCCGTCTTCAGACTTTTTTTCTCGAGCCTCTGAATTTTTCTCCCAATTGTGAGTTTATAGTTGATATAAACTTTAAGAGTGATAGCTGTGCATTAGTCCCTTGTTTGTCCTGAGCAGTTAAACTGCCCAGTGTTCTTCAGAAAAATCCTTCAGGTCCTACAAATTATTTGATTTTTCAGCATTTTTGTGTATTTGAATCCTTTCCAACAATGACTGTATGATTTTGAGATCCATCTTTTCATACTGAGGACAAATGAGGGACTCATATGCTATTACAGAAGGTTCAAACACTCGCTGAAGCTTCAGAAGGAATCGCGATGCATTAAGAGCCAGGGGTGAAAACTTTTTGAATTTGAAGATCAGGGTAAATTAAACTTATTTGTTCTTCTGGGAAACATGTAACTATCTTCTGTAGCCTCTGAAGGGCAGTACTAATATTTAGGCAAAAATGTACACATCTCCATTCTGTTCAAAAGTTTTCATCCCCCTGGCCCTTAATGTGTTGTGTTTCCTTCTGGAGCATCAGTTGTCCTCAGTGTGTAAAAAAGGATTTCAAAATCACACAGTCATTGTTGGAAAGGGTTAAAATACACAAAAATGCTGGAAAACTAAAGAATTTGTGGGACCTAAAGGATATTTCTGAAAAACAGCAGGCAGTTAAAATGTTCAGACAAACAAGGGACTCATGAAAAACTATCACAAAAAAAAAAAAAAAGCTGTGGATCATTCAGGTAAGAACATGCTGTTAAGAATCAAGGGGATGTAAACTTTTGAACCAGGTCATTTTTATAAATTCAGTTATTATTTTCTCCTGTGGACTATATGTAAACATCTTTAATGTAACATATCTTATTCAGGTCAGTACTAAATAAACAATAACATGCATTTTGTATGATCCCTCTTATTTTGGTAGAATTAACATTTTGCAGATTCTGAAAGGGGGATGTAAACTTTTGACCTCAACTGTATAAAGTCAGAACCGTGACATTTTCTCAGAATTGCAAGTTGATAAGTCAGAATTGTTTTCATATCTTGCAATTCTGACTTAATAACTCACAACTGTAAGAAAAAATTGCATGTTTGTATCACAAAAAGTCATAATTGTGAGTTAAAAAGTTGCATTTATTTTCTGAAATTCTTTTTTAATTTAGTGGCAGAAACGGGCTTCCACAGAATCCAAATCTTAAATCCAATTTTGATATCTTCTTCTTCTTTTATCATAGATTTTATTTTATTTTTTTAACTGCATATTTGGCACGACACAAGTGCTTCAACTGCGCTTATTTAAGTCTTTTGTATTTTTTGTTGTGATTTAGCTAGAAAAACAAGTCCTGCAGGAAACTGTAAGTTACAACTGTATGTTCAGAATTCACGGTTTATAAATAAAAAACACACCTTTAAACGTTCAGGAATGTGCATCCAGTGAAAAGAGCTTTCAATGAATGGACCAAAAAGATCCGGAATGTGCACTTTTAGATCTATTTTCAGCTCATTTTCAAGAGTCTGTCGACTTAAAATGCTGAAAATGAAAGCCAAAACGGAGACCAAGGGCTTATTTCATGTGGGCTGCATGGTTAGGCAGCACTATTGGACGTGAAATGTTATCTCTGAAGCCTCATGTTTCAAAGCCTGCAGGGCCCATCTCCCCTTGCCGAGTACACGGACACGCAAGAAATGCTTTCTGTCCCAGAATTTCACAAATGTCCAGTTGAATCCTCATCACTTGTTTGTGCGCACTGAGGCCAATCAATCTAGATGAGAGAATTAAATAAATGAACTCAGTTCAGGTCACGCCAGGAAAGGCCCATGTAATCCACTGAGGGTTTTTTTTCTTCCACAACATTTTCTGACATGACAGATATAATTATTCTAATAAAACTGTGCCTGAGACAAACAATGCTATATTCCCTAGGTACACAGCAAAGTTAGGACGCATGCCAGTTTTTTTCTCTTCTGCCGCACCGCCGGCAAACCACGTCAGCTATGACACAAACACAAACATTTTTATATCTTGACACACTCATAAGTTGCTTAACAAGCAAATGATACTTTGTGATTTTAAAGTTGAGATTAACAGGATAGACCACCCAAGACTGAATATCCTGTTATTACTTACTCTCCTTCCAAACCTATAACTTTTTTTCTTCCGTGAAACACAACAAATGAAAGTCCAAAATTGCTTAAAGACAGTAAAATCATATAAAACATGAGGGTTGGTAATTACATTTGAACTTATAACTATCTCTTTAAATATTAAGTGTGCAATTTCTGTCAACAGTGCCAAAAAAAGAGCTGTCAAACAGGCTTTTGTCAGTCATTGGTCAGTAAACAGATAGCCTCGCCCAAAACTCACACCATTGGTTAAGCTAACGTTGCAGTGTGGGATTGGTTGGGATAGTGAAATATAGCAATATTGTAACAGTGCATCAGAGTTACAATATACACATCTGTCCAGGAAATGAACCTACAAATGTCTTATAGTCAGTTAGCTGGGAAAGTATTTTAAATTAACAAATTATAACAATAATTATCAACTTTAATTCTATTTTATAGAAACACATTTTCAAATAGCTAAGAGAGCTAAAGCTGCTGATTTTGCTAACAAAACAACAACAACTGCACAGCGGAATGAGTTTACTTTCAATTTTGTTTCAGTCTTGTTTGGCAAAAGCTATTTGAAATCTATAGGCTGCCTATGTACAGTCATTTATCACTGTGTAATTTTAGAATACAGTTGTTTGTCAGTCTCATTTCAAGCAGCAGGAAGGATAAAGATCTTTGATAACCGCACGCCTTTCATCTTTTTAGAAATCCCTGTGCTGCCGCACCTAGGCTTTTATTCTTTAAACATCCCCTTATAGGTCCAAACTGCACCGCATGGAATCTGATACACCTACAGAGGGAAATAAAAATAGAGAAAAGTGAACTCCAGGCTAAATTTGAAAAAGAAAGAAATATCACACTCCTTTGATGACAAAGTAAAAACAAAAGACTGTAGGATATGTTCTGAAGCAGGCTGAACATAAATCCACACAGAGACATCTCCAACATTTGACAGTCTCTTTTAATGATTTTTTTATATTCTTTTAACATTTTGCTTTTCCCTTTACTGTTACGATGACAGTCGGCAAACGATTGTGCCAACCAAGGATGCACACATTTCCTATCAGTCTGTGAAGCCCACCGAGTCGAGATGGGCAAATTCAGGGGTCAAAAAGGGATTACAGAGGTATTACAAAAATACATTTTATAATGTTAATAAACTATTATGGAATATATCTGGGTAAGCTCATCGATAATTGTGTCATTTCCTTTTATTTGTGGTGAACATATAAGAATGCAGGGTGCAAACTCTTAGCACTCATTTTCATTAAAAAATAAATAAATAAATAAACTAAAAAATACCCAGAGCTTTCCTAGCCACAACAATCTGATCTGAAAACAAAACGCCTGTCGGGCTGGCGAGTGAGAAGCATGCTGGTTCTGGAATGGCCTGTGAAAAGTCATAAAAATATTTTCCTTTTTATTTAATGTCGCCCATAACTCATTGCAAGGAAAAGCTAATCAATAGCACCTTAATGAAAACTTGAGCCATATTTTATTTTGCTGCAGAGAAGGCCAGGATCAGCATTTGTTGCCTTGTTGTGTGCTGGGTCTGGCCCCGGGGCTGTTAGACAGATGTGCATCACGCTCGCAGATACCTTAAATATTTGCTGCCTTCTCCTAGAAATGCTTTATCAACACGCCAAGCAGAAGGAGTGAGAATTTCTATGCAGAGAGCGCCATTAGAAAAACAACAGCCACAACAGTGAGTCTATATTTCATCATTTCAGCTCTGTCGTTGCCACAGTCGGTGATTTAATATGTGAGAGGAAGGAAGAGTGAAAGGTTATGACTTCTACACTTTAAAATATTCCACCTACATTGATAACGCGGCGATCCCACGAACCCTTCTGTTTCATCCCAAATCAGCATAAACGCCAATATCTCTCACATCTAATATATCTTCAAGGCTCACAGCCATTTCGCTTCGCATTTAGAAGAAAAAAAAACATCCACAGCCAAGATCCCATATGCTTTCGATTTCTTTTTTATATGACAATAAATACAATTACGCATGTGATTATCACAAATTATAAAACATATTGAGCATTCGCTCAAATCAATACATAACAAATCAGCAGACAAGCTGAAATTTGCCAGTAAACAGACATATGGAATTGCCAGGTTTCCATATGACAACATTCAAGAATTATTCTTTTAAGAATTATTGATCATTTTCCACAAAACAAAATGATTTGCACAACAAAAGCGTATTTCTAGCCTTCTCACAATTTTTCTTTTCACATTACACTGTAAAAAATGATTAAAGAAAATAAATGCTTAAAAATAAGTTATTATTTACGCGATTAGTTTTATTTGTTTTTTTTTTTTTATTATTACTACTACACTTATGACTCTGAGGTTCTTACAACTCTCAGAAATGCAAGTATACTGTTAAAATAAAATAAAATACTATGTTTTAGAAAAAAAACTATTATTTCTATCTAGTGTTGTCAAAAGGTACCGGGTTCGGTACTTTCGATACTGAAATTAAAAAAAAAAAAATGTTTAAAAACGTCCACTTCCCGCTCACATTTGAGCGCTGTTGGCACTATGGCCAATCAAAAATTAAATTAAATTAAAAATCGGCTCAACAGCACTCAAATGTGAGCGGGAAATAGACGTTTTTAAAATTTCAGTACTGAAAGTACCGAACCCGGTACCTTTTGACAACCCTATTTCACTCTTTTTTATTTAAAATTACTTGTTTAATTAAATGAGTTCTAGCCATTTTTTGTATCATTTGTGAAAACTGCTAGCAATTTCTGAGTGAAAATGGTTTCAAAACCAATTTTTTTCCCCAGTGTATTGTATCTCAGTGCTTCTTCACATAAAACTAATAAAAGAATAGAAAAGTTGAATTACACAAGTTTTATATTAATTAAGCTTAGAAAAGGGTGCACCAGCATGCACTGGGATATTAATAATTAACATGCTTGCATTGTTTGAGCGTTTGCGGATTTGACATGAATAAACATGAAATGAATCTCATAACATGAGCAATTTAATAACTTTATATTGGACCTATTTCAAGTTAAACTTCAGAAAACTAAAGACGCACACAGAGCTGAGTACATTACTTACAAATTGTAATCAGTTACAGATTACAGATTACTTTTTTTCTAACTTGTTTTAAACTTATCATTAAACATAACATTGATATAAAAAAAAACAAGGAAAAAGGGAAAAAATAATTTAATTTTTTAAATGCATTAAACATTACATTAAAGGAGAAGTCCACTTCCAGAACGAAAATTGACAGATAATATACTCACCCCCTTGTCATCCAAGATGTTCATGTCTTTCTTTCTTCAGCCGTAAAGAAATTATGTTTTTTGAGGGAAACATTTCAGGATTTTTCTCCATATAATGGACTGATATGGTGCCCTAATTTTGAACTTTCATAATGTAGTTTAAATGTGGTTTCAAACGATCTAAAATGCAGTTGTAAACGATCCCAGGCGAGGATTTCGCGTCTTATCTAGCGAAATGATCTTTTTTTTTCATAAAAGTAATACAATTTATATACTTTTTAACGTGAAACGCTCGTCTTGTCTTGCTCTGCCTGAAATGTTTTTTTCCAGTTCATGACAGTTAGGGTATGTTGAAAAATTCCCATCTCATGTTCTCCCTTAACTTCAAAATCGTCTTTACCTTTTTTGTCAAGGGTGTTTGATCTTCTTTGCAAAGACTGGGTCGGTGCTTCTGCAGCGATGTAGGATGATTTTGAAATGATTTTTGAAGTTGAGGGAGAAAATATGATTGGAGTTTTTCGACATACCCTAACTGTCTTGATCCAGAATACACAGAGTTCAAGGAGAGCTACACAAGATGAGCGTTTGAGATTAAAAAGTATTTAAATTATATTTTTTAAATTAAAATAACTAATCGTTTCACTAGATAAGACCCTTCTTCCTCGGTTGGGATCATTTACAACTGCATTTTAGATCGTTTGAAACCACATTTAAACTACATTATGAAAGTTCAAAATCGGGGCACCATACCAGTCCATTATATGGAGAAAAATCCTGAAATGTTTCCCTCAAAAAACATAATTTCTTTACGGCTGAAGAAAGAAAGACATGTGTTTAGTAACTTGCATTATTATTTGTTTGATAAGTGGTCTAATTGCGTGAGAGGTGCTTTCTTAAGCCAAATTTATAAGTAAGGTTTGCAAATTTATTACATGACCATTCTATATTGTGAACAGTGTTGGGGGTAACACATTACAAGTAACGCGAGTTATGTAATATTATTACCTTTTCCAAGTAACTAGTAAGGTAACGCATTACTTTTTAATTGACAAGAAAATATGAGTTACTTTTTTCAAATAAGTAACGGCAGTTACTTTTCCCCCCCATTTATTGATTAAAAGCTCTCCTGTTCCCATGTTGAGAGAAATCGGGAGTAATATGTTAGTTCTAGAATAAATGTGAACATGCATTAGTTCATCTCACTCACAAAAAACAGATTCAGTATTCCTCAAAATGAATAAAAACAGTGAAATTCAACTCAGAAAATGACGCAAACCTGCAATAATTAAATATGTTAAATAATACAAATATTCTTTATGCATTTAATCCCATTTTATTAACCGATGTCTTTGCTGCCAACCTTCAATGATCCAATTCAACCATACTAATAAGCTAATGAGCTGACTTTTTTTTCTTCTGCGGTCTACTGTACAGACGTGCCCAGATTTAAAAAGTAACGCAAAAGTAAAGTAATGCATTACTTTCCATAAAAAGTAACATAATTAGTTACTTTTTTAGGGAGTAACTCAATATTGTAATGCATTACTTTTAAAAGTAACTTTCCCCAACACTGATTGTGAATACAGTCAAAGCTAAATGCTATGACATACAGTAGGATTTTTAGAAATCTAAAAAAGGATCATGGAATAAAAAAAAATCATGAATAATTTACTGCCATTTTGTGAATAATATGTAATCATGTAATCCACAAAAAGTAACTGTAATCTGATTATGAACATTTTAAAATGTAATATACTCTAACTACTAGCACTTTTGGAATCTGACCCAGATTCCATGTAATTAGTTACCACCCAGCATTGGACAAACATAATCAAAATAATCTTGAAATAATCTTGTAAATTATTTTTTTAAGTTCTATAAATACTGTACTTTCTCGTACTTCTTGCAAAACTGAATAAAGTCCTACAGTGCATTCTTGATCCCTCAGACACCAAGATGAGACTCATACAGCATCCACACAGAACACAGAGATCAGCTCATTCGTTGAGACTGAGACAACAATTATTCATCAAAGGGGAAAATAATAACTCAAAGGTCAAGTCATAAAAAAACAATATCAGGCCTGTCTCAACGCTCTGTGCAAGAGTCACATTATGTTAACCAAAAGAGAGCTCTCTCAACACGAAGAGATAAAGGGACTGCGGAAGGTGTGCCGGAGTACCTTCACATCGTATCAGGAGACGGCACAAGTACCTCCGCGTTACTGCGTCCATTATGTGTAACCAGCAGTTCCCACCTGAATATCAAACAGCAAATTTATCAAATTTATATCCTCGGAACGGTACCTGAGAGATTACGAAGCAATCAGCTAATATTGTACTTTATTCTGTTCTTTCGCTTAAATCATCGGCACCATTTAGAAGTAGTTTTCTTTCAAATGAGTAACCCATTCATGCAGCGCGGGCCTGCGGAGAACTGTCCAACAGTGAGACGTCATTTGCATAGATTTGCATTGTCAGGATGCAGTGAGGGAGGGAGAGCTGACAAGCCACTGACTGCTCTGTGATGCTAAAAGAGCTGACATGCTCTCCTAAACGTCAATCCCATACCAAACAAACACACACACACATACATACACATCCAACACAGTGCTGCCTCAGAGCGAGTGGAGGACTCATCAACCAGCGAGAGAAGTGGCATTACAAATTTTTTATGCGAGTAAACAGATGTCTGTTCGCATTGTGAAAGAGAAAAGAAGTTTTCAGTGCTTGTGAAAATGCTAGTTAATTATCAGCTACATTTATAAGGGGACTGAGCCTATAAAATCATAAAAAAACAAATGATTGCAAAACAGACATAATGTCCTTGTGTCTCTGTTTAGGCTGTTTCGTTAAAACAAATAATATATTTTCACATATAATGTTTTCTATGTTCTATGTTTTCTTACCTACAAATTCTGTACTGAAATAAAAATGAGAATTTTTGTTAATTGTAAAGTATTTATCTTTATATTTGTTATGCGTTCAACACAAATTTATTTCATGTAATTTTATGCAAGTAAAATAAGGAAGTCTTGGGGTTAGTTCTCACAAGGGCTATACAATTTCAGGTCAGGGCAAATTGGCTCATATAGTTTTCATCTTAATTTTAGCTAAAGTTTTACATCCAGAAGGAAAAACAATGCATTAAGAGCCAGGGGTGTAAACTTGTGAACAGAATGAAGATTTTTCTTATTTTGCCTAAATATCTTTTTTTTTTTTTTTTTTTTTTTAGTACTGCCCTTAAGATGCTACAGAAGATACTTGCATGTCTCCCAGAAGACAAAATAAGTTAACTTTACCCTGATCTTCAAATTCAAAAAATTTTTACCCCCCAGCTCTAGAGCATCAGTGAGCGTTTGAATCTTCCGTAATAGTTGCAATACAATAAAATGCTGAAAAACCAAAGAATTTGTGGGATTTTTCTGAAGAACAGTGGGCAGTTTAACTGTTCAGGACAAACAAGGGACTCATGAACAATTATCACAAAAAATAAAAAATAAAAAATACAGCTATGGATCATTCAGGTAACACAATAGTATATATATAGTTTTATTTATTAAATGTAGATTTTTTTTTAAATGTTATTTTATTTTTAAATATTGTAGTACAAGTTAAATTAAATTAAAATGAGAAGCAGCTAGCTCAAAAGTTCATTTTAAAAAGGTTTTTTAATAAAAGTTTTTTTTATATATATATTTTATTTCCGTTAGAGTTCAAAAAATTATTTTCTTTTTTTCACTTTATTTTCAGTTTTAGTTAACCAAAATAACCCTGCAAATAAATAATAATTAATAACCCTGTCAGTGTTATGGAAGATTCCATTGTGGCAATAAACCCCACTAACGGTTAACAGAAAAATAAAGTGCCAAAGATACATACATTCAGAAAAGAGTACAAAAACAACATCCATGTGCTTGAATGTTTCAATGGGCCATGATTCAACTTAATTCAATTCAGTTCAGTTCAGTTATTGGAATGTGAACGCTACTTCAAAATCAGAAGATGGCTAAAAAGTGCTAGAAGTCACATTTGGTCAGACGATACCAAAAGTTTTAAAATGAGCGATATAACATTTGTTTACTGTATAAATTTAATGCAAGAAAACCTTAACAAACACCAAATCTGAAAGGCAGTGCTGTGGGGTTACAGCAGAGACTGAGATGACTGAGAACAATATATATTGCAAAATACAACAGAAGCTGTTACAGTCTGCTAAAAAATTAACGCTTGGGAGAACGTTCATATTTCAACAGGACAATGATATCAGACACAAGGGTAAAGTAACACTGAAATGACTCAAGAACAAAGGCGAATTACCTTAAATAGTCCAATCAAAGAGCTTGAGAGCTTGTAACACTGATACTATTGACCCAATAGTACATAATTGTACATTTGAAAGTTTATTTTCTTAAGTTTCAGTGCTGAGGTATCAGAGACAAAAAATGAATGTAGGATTTGTGATTCAGAGAATGAGAAAATTGGTTAAGGTCCGATTCTTGAATGCAGGCATTTGGTGTGACCATTGATATTCAAATAGATTGTCAAGGCAAAATATCACAGCAAGTGCCCCCTTTAACACTAAAAGCCCTGCCCTGGAGGAGCTCGGCCAGCGGTCTGTACTGTACCGTATGATTGCGGAGCACAAAAAGAATGATGTTTTGTTTTCTCTGTTTCTCCGTCTCTCTGGCAGTTTTTGCTCTGGAGGCAGCTCCTGTTTATGCACATCCCTCAGGCCATTTGTTTGTAGCACTTCCTGGTCCCGGAGTGGCATGCATAATGCAGGAATGAAAATGTTAACAGTGGCAAATAAAATCGGCAAGGTGCCCCCACAAATCAGGGCAGTTTAGGAGCACATTTAATCATCCATGCATAGGGAGGCGCTGCGATTTATTGTGGCATTTCTGAGAAGATCAGGACCCCATTTTTCCAGGGCCTTCCCAAGCCATTCGCCTTCGTCCCCCTCCCATCGGATTCACGTAGAGAGAGATCTTCTGCACTCACTCAACCAATGGTGCAAAATTGATGTCGCTCTTTGTATATGTGGTTGCTCTTTCGTGTTTATATTAAAGCAATAAGCCACTTGAAACCATGCATTAGTGATTTTACCACAGGTAAGGCGTGTTCTTGTTCTAAAAGCCCCTTATATGTGATAACACTGTAACGTATAGCTTTGAGTGAATTGACACTTTTTAAAAACGGCAGTAACAGCAAAACTATATAAAAACACCAATGTTTAATAAATAAGATGTATTAAAATTAATAAACGGAATACCACCTAACTGTAGTTTACAGTTGCTAAGCAATGCAGTGATTTGCCACATTAATTAATGAGTGGTCACTTGAGAATAACAATAAAGTAAAAATAAATCGATATATTTTATATTAAAAATAAATCTATATATATATTTTATTAATAAAATATAATTAAAAATTAAATTAAAAAAAAAAAAAAAAAAAATATATATATATATATATATATATATATATAATAACAGAAATAAAATTTTAAAAATCATTAAAGCTAATGACAATTTAAAACAAAACAAAAAAAAATTAATGAAAATTAAAACTGAAAATTGTAAAATATGTAAAAGTAAATGTAAAGTTAATTTAAACTATATAATAAAAGTAAATGTTCATTTAAATTATATAATAAAATCTATAATAGCATAAAAATAATACTTAAAATTTACAACTGTTTAGTTCAGAAAAAAAAAATCACTCACGGTTCCCAGTCAAGTTCAAAATATTGTAAAAATATGTAAACACCTCATATTGCTTGGTTTTCTTATCCATTTTCATCTATTTCAACACAAATTTGTTTAATGTCATTTTATTTAAGAAAATAAGGAACAAAGTCTATATAATTTCAGGTCAGGGCAAGTTGGCTCATATAATTTACATATTAATTATAGTTAAAAAACTTAGTTATTTTTTGTGTGTTTTTGTCATTTTCAAGTTTTTTATTTAAATATTTTATTTCAGCTATTTTATTTCCAAACATGTTTTTTATGGTTTTGTTTTTAGTTTCAGTTTTAGCTAACTATAATAACCCTGCAAAACAGGCTTTGTGGTTAGTAAAACAAATAAAAAACAAATTAAAGCTAAAGAGAATGTAAAACAAAACAAACCAAAAAGGCAAAAGCACATATAATTACTGGAACCTCAAACTAAAATTACAAACTGAAAATGCTAATTCAAAATATACAATAAAATCTATAAAAATAATACTAAAAATACATAAATATATGAATAATACTAAAACACAACAGTTTTGTTCAGAAAAATTGCAATCAAGGTTCTCAGTCAAGTTCAAAATATTATAAAAATCCACCAAGTGCTTGATGTAAAAACAAAGTGAAGTTGTAACATGATCAAGGCCCAGTGCAACTGCAACTGAAGACACACACAAGTTGCAGCACCATATGGTGGTGTCAGGAAAATAAATGGTTTAAAAAATTCATGTGCGGAGCACACGAGCGATCACAGAAATACCAACACAAGGCCCCTCATGCTTAACCCTGCTAATCAGGACCTCAGGGGGGAGTTTGCGGAGAGATACGGCAGTGCTGCTCTAACTGAATTGAAGACCACTTTGGCATTTGGGCGGAAGGACCGGCAGCTGTCTCCAGATCTACGGACAGCGGCGCTCGCAGCGATACAATCGCCAGCGCCTTTCAGCACTTCCTGTGCATGAGACAGGCTAATCAAATGAGCCGAGGCGAGAGCTGCCCGAGCTTTTAGTCCTGCGTCCCGAAGCCCACCCTAAACCAACATTAAACTCATCCTCCATCCCACCCCCTCGTTTCTTATTTTCTACCCCCGAGGTGCACTTGGTGTGGCTTGAGTCATCACTGTTTAGGTCTGTAGACCAGGGACACAAGCTGGTGGCAAGGTTACAGCCAGGAAGACGAGGGACACTCGTATTCTGCCAAGCCGGCAAAAAACTTGAAGAGGGCTTGGAGTGAGAAGATGCGCTCTGCTGACAAGGCAGCCGTCACCTCACTGCGGCTGGAAAGACTGATGCGCCTGGACAGCACTGGATGGCTGTGCACATAGAGGGGGTCAGTACAGGAAATACAGCTGCCACCCTATGGGACCAACCAGTCAGACAACCACACTGTTAACGCCATGGAATCAGCTTTAGATCAATGTCACATGGAAAAATATTGGCAAAACAAATGCTCTGTGCTGGAGAGGGACGGTCGCATTATGTGCTAGATGTTGATGGGATACAGTGGGGTCCAAACGCTTGAGACCACGAATGAAAATGCTTCTATTTTGCATATATTTTAGTATTATTAAATGTTTTTTGCATTTCAAGTGACATAATCTGACTTTTTGCAGAATGCAATACATTCCACCACAAAATAAAAAACATTTAAAAAGGTAATTGCAACTTTTTAATCTCATAATTCAGACTTAATTTCTCACAAGTTTTAAAAAGTCAGAATTTAGAGATATAACTCCAGAATTAGGACTTTATTCTCACATTTCCGACATTTCTGAGTTTACATCTCACAGAATAAAAAATAAAATGGTAACTGTGACTTTTCATTTTACAATTCGGATTATTTTTCCTCACAATTCCAAGTTTATATCTCACTACTCTGACTTTTCTTCTCAGAATTGCTATTTATAAAGTCACTACAGGGCAAGTCCAGCATTATGGATGTGACATTTTGTGTTACAGATGTAACATATAAATGCTTAGAGAATGTATGCGTTACCAATATTCTGAACCATCTGTTCATATTTCAAACATCAGAAAAATATCAGTCTGTGCGCGAGTTTTCTGTTAAAAAAGGGAAATAATCATGCGTTATGGATGTGACAAAAAAGGACACTGTTTTTGAGAGACTACATACTGTAGGTTTTTTTTGTGAATTAAAATGCACAAACAAGATGCAATAATACCCAACAAATAGAAAAGGGATGGCTCTTCACAGAACATATAATTGTTACTTTATTTTAATTTGGATGTGTCTATTTATGAGGAATATGTACAGTTATGGATGTGACAAGCCTGAAAATAGCACTTAACAGACAATGGAAAATCATGCACTAAAAATAAAAAAATGCCTTTAAGAGAGACCGCAAATGTTGACATCTGTGCTATCAGTATAGTAAAAACCTTTGGTTGCTTTTTTCATGGTAAGGCTGACATTTTCATGGATATTAGTTCTGTGGTGGAAACAGGTTTTTCATATTCTAATAATAGTGTGTAAATACAAATATAATGAAAATGAACAAATATTGGTTATGCTAAACACATATAGGGCACAATTACCTGTTAATTTCTCATTATCTGTAAATATTGGCTTTAACTGGGAAAATAAGGTTGAAATGTTTAACTTTTCAATATTTGGTCTTTTGGGTCTCACTGAAGGATCAAACAATTGTTCACTGTGTTCCTTAAAGGGATTAGCTCACTTTCAACAAAAGGATTATTTCTTGATAATTTACTCACCCCTATGTCATCCAAGATGTTCGTTGTCTCTCCTTCAGTCGAAAAGAAATTTAAGTTTTGGAGGAAAATATTACAGGATTTTTCACCATATAGTGGACTTGAAGAACCAACAGGTTGAAGGTCCAAATTGCAGTTTCAATGCAGCTTCAAAGGGCTCTACATGATCCCAGCCAAGGAATAAGGGTCTTATCATCTTGCACTAGCTCTACAATGTGTGTCTACGACTTTACGCTTTACGTAGTCACATTGGAAAGGTTACGTGTGGTTAGCTCTTCACCGAAAAACCCCATCTTATTTTCTACTCCAACTTCAAAATCATCAAACATTGTTTTACCTTTTTTTGTAAAGGGTGGTTGACTTTCTTTGCGTGTTCGCTTTGTAAACAATGGGTCGGTACATCCACCGACGCCATGCGTGACCTTTCCAACACGATTACGCAATGCATGAAGTTGAGATAGTGCAAGACGTGCATTTGTGGTTAAAAAGGATATACATTTTTATTTATTTATTTTTATATATATATATATATATTTTTTTTTTTTTAAATGACTGATCGTTTAGCTAGAGACCCTATTCCTCGGCTAGGATCGTGTAGAGCCATTTGAAGATTTACTGAAACTGCAATTTGAACCTTCAACCCATTGGCCACCTTTGAAGTCCACTATATGGAGAAAAATCCTGGAATGTTTTTCTCAGAAACCTTAATTTCTTTTCGACTGAACATGAACATGAATAACATAAGTGGTGGGTAAATTATTAGGAACATTTTATTCTGAAAGTTAACTAATCCTTTAAAAAAAAAAAAAACAATATATATTTTCAATCAATGTTTTATCCTGAGGTATCACATTAAGTCGTTTTCGAGCCGGATTCAATTCAAAGAGAAGGAAAATTTAAACCATTCTCCCACCGGACCATATCTGTGCGATTTTGAGTGAGCAACACATGGCCACTTAAGCGCTATAGCAGACATAAGTCCCACTCAATTCCTCCTCTCCCAGTTTCCAGCTTGTAATATTTGGTAATGACCACAAACCATGCACCCGCTTCCATTATTGTGTCATCATCTAAGCTATTTTAAGAATCTGGAAGCTTATTGGACTTTTTAATAAGACAAATTAGTGGCATGATGTGACGATTAAGTAAAGGCCCCAGAGCTGCGGCGGTAAGGAGGCCCTGACTGAACATGTGGGCTGAACAAGATGATTTCAAGCTAAATTTCAAAGAATAACTAACAACTAACAATCTCCAGCTTCACTTCACAACTGCACACTCTTAAAACGGAAAGTAGGGAACAATATTTAAAACAATTTCATTTATATACTCATTTATATACATACACATTACTGTTAAATAGACTGCAACTAATAAAAGGATGTATTAAACTGAACAAAAGTGACAGTAAATATATTTATAATGTAATACATTTCTATTTTTTTAAGTAAATGATGGTCTGAAAACAGTTTTTAACATTATTCTAACTTTCTTGAAAAATACTGTGACACTGAAGACTGAAGCAAATGATGCTTTGCCAACAAAGTTACATTTTAAATTATATTAAAATAGAAAACACCTATTTTAAATTGCAATAATATTTCACAATATTACTGTTTCACTGTATTTTTGATCTAATAAATGCAGCCTCGGTGAGCATTTAAACTAAAAAAAAAAAAAACACTGGCATTTTTCAGTATCTTTAAATTAGTTCTGTCAAACGATTAATCGTGATTAATCGCATCCAAAATAAAAAAATTTTGTGTACATTTTATGAATACAAATATATACACGTAAGTACATGTAAATATTTTCAAAATAGGTACTGTATGTGTGTGTTTTTATATATACATAATAAATATACACAGTATACACAAATATATTATGTAAGCAAAAACTTTTATTTTGGATACGATTAATCACGATTAATCGTTTGACAGACCTACTTTAATTATTAGCTTGTACTGTTTTTCTCAGTTGGAACGGACTGCCTCTGATTCATTTGACTGCCTTTGTGACAGACATCTGAATAGAACCCCAGTAAACATTAACTACTACAGCAACTAATCTTGCCCCAAAATCACGTAGTTCAGCAGCAGACATGTTGATGAGAAAGCCATGAAAATTCCATGGCAAGACTTAAAGTTTTGTTACAGAGGACATATAACTCAACCACATCCCTCTAATCTCAGGCAGTGCTCTATTATATTAAAGTGATTTCATACTGGTAATCATAACAGAACACTCAGAGTCATAACAAACACGTAAACACACAATGGCGTCTTCAACAACTCTCATCATTCACGTTGGACAGCGCCACAAAATTTAAAGCATTTCACAGTAAAAGATAAAGGGCACTTCAAAAGATGTTAAAAGTGTGTTCGGCACGCCATCAGTGTGATTGTCTTACTGATGGGCTGCCTCTCTCATCTCCCACCCCAATGTCCCATGACTTATAAAAATCACTGGGTTTTAAACAATGCTTAGCTGTTTACTGAGCGCATCAGGACGAACGAGGAAACGAGGATAAGCGAAACGAAAAAAAATTGCATGTCCTAAGTTGCTCCACTATCGCCATAAATCACGTCAGGTTTATTGCCTCTAATAAGTTGATGCAAGGCCATTTTTCTCGCTGCCCATCGTTCAAACATTTAAGACATATTTACAAGGAACTTGTTAAAATATTTAATAATATTTAGTGGCAATTTCAGAGCAGCCTGTCAACGGCAAATTTACGTCCCTTAAGTGTTTAAAAAGGCGATGACATGAATAACAAACTGTCAAAACTGCCTCATTTGCATAGACAGGCCGTAACTCTGATACCTGGAGTAAAAAAATAAAAAACAGGATTTTAACAAAACAAGCCATAAAGACAACACTCAGCGTGAGTGATGGTGCGCAACTTCTCCGCAAAGTCGCTCGCGCGCAGACAGCGTCCCGCTACAGATGCTGCCGAGATCATGTCAGCTAATAAAGGGACATATATCCTCCTCCCTGAGTTATTTATCCCGCGACTACGAGTGCAAGATGGAACGTCTCCTACGGAGTCTTTTAATTAATTGCCATAAAAAGCTAATTCTGAGGCGAGCGAGCCAAACAATCGTTTCCGCCGCAAATCTTGTCAAATATTTAATCCATAATTTTCAACTTTAAAGCTGTTGACTAAGCTCGGAGCTGCGCAATCGATTTAAAGCTACCTGGCGCACCGTCCCACCCGCACCCACTCTGCCCGTCTGGCCTTGTTGGCTTGCACTCCGAGAGTCTGATATCAAGTCGTTTGACCTGGCAATGGCCTGGCTAGCGAGTAGAGAGAAGGGCCCCGTTGACACTGATTGCAGGGCTATGAGTAGTCTCTCCCCTGTGCCCTCTCTGCGCAACTCTAATTAATAGCCTATTCATCTTCTCTGATCTGAGTCTGCACACGCAGTAATATATGGTTAGTTTGGCGAGCAAGCCATTAAAGTGTAATAACCAAGTGCAGGCACTCGATTTGGAAGAGTAGCACCTTCTTACCATGGAGGGGAAACAATTAATTTCTTTGATGATCCTATGTAGCCAATCGCCTCTCGCTATGCTCCTGAGAGCAAAACAAAGCCCATGGCGCGAAAGCCGGACACATTTCGGGACGCTGACGCCGTTACGCAATCCTCATCTAATCTATACCGTCACCCTAGGCGAGAGAAATATCGCTCAAGCGTCTCAAAGGCAAGGCGGTTGCCGTCTCTGAGCGTTGATCTCCGGTTACCTTTTTATCATTTAAGGCTCCCACAGCCAAGCTGAAGGTTAAACGTATTTAATTCCCAGCGCGGCCCTAGGCTGAGACTATTTGCTGAAATCTGTCGAAATGCATCACGGTTAGGCGGGGTGTGGAATATAAAAAGCACTTTTTTCCCTCCGCTTTCCAGACTTTGCAGATGAGGAACCGTGCCAAAAGGATTACCCGGTGCCTGGCATTGGGGGCAGTTGATGGCGAGAAGGTAAATATCCTGAAAGTACATGCAAGGGTGTGGTTGATTTATGGAGCTATCGTGCAGGGAAGACAATTATTTTGGAATTACACTTCAATAATATCCCATCTCAGAAGGATTCCCAAACCTTAAATAGACTGGCAGCTAACCAACAAAGCAAACAAAGGGTTGCACAAACATTGACAGACAATGGTCAGGCCGTATTCAATCCTGCGTGGCAGTTAAGGAGTTACTTGGGAGTTATTTGGTGTTTCTCAAAGCAAAAATCCATAAACTTCAAAGCCGGCATACTGCGAAGTTATCCGACTGAATGATTACTTGAGCACCCATTATGGAACTTTTATTTTGTGTCTGTTAACCATGACAGGTCTTCTTCCCAACTGCCTTTTATTAGAGAGGAAAAAAACACACTTGCATGCATAATAATCTGCTTGGTATTTCACGATTATGTGAAAATGAAAAAATCTGAATACCCAGGATTCAGCTTGGGGTTTTGCCTGCCTCTCAAGCAAAACCTTCTAAACCCATTATTCTTTTTGCTAGAACTAATAACGTTTTTGTCTCTGCAGCTTAAGAGACTAATTGACTAGTTTTTTTGGAGGATAGCCCAGATGGAAAAATAAGTACCCCTTAAAGACCCTATTCCCTCCTCTTCCCACAGATTTAAGCCCCTTATTAATTAAACTTTCACCAAGTCAGGGGTTTTTATTAAAAACGATAAAGTCTACCGCCTTTCAAACAATTCTTCTGTATTGTTTTAGAGGGTGAAAAACCATTTGCATGACCAGATGGAAGTTTTCTTTTAAACGCCATAATTTGTGGTCCACAGACTGAAACGCAACACTCATTTATTATGAAGGACACTTCACCCAAAAATGACATTCTGTCATCATTTACTCACTCTCATGTCGTTCAAAACCTGTATGACTTTCAGAAGTTTCGACAAATGTTCATGCTGTTATCTTCCATAAAATAAAGCTGGATGGTGAACAGGGCTGTCAAAAAGACTGAAATGTAAGTTTTTAATCACAAAACATCTGTGGTTCACTTTTACTATATGGAAAAGAGCAGCTTGGACATTGTCCAAAACATCTCCTTTTGGGTTCCACACAAGTCATACAGGTTTAGAGCATACAGGCGAGTAAATATTGAAAATTTTCTGAGAATCATTCGTGTAAGTTAATGCAAATTGACTAAATGCGCAAATAACAAGCATTGTGTGAAAGTATCGTCAGTTATCAAACTGTTGTGAACAAACAACATGCCGTGAGGATCTGAAGTAGAGTCAGTGAGCTCTGGTTGACTTGACAGGATGTTTAACGTGGGGTGTGTCTTTGCGTTATCACTTTGGTGCGATCAGTCATCGGCTTGATCAATTCATTAATTTACATTGCACTATAAACCTTGAAACAATATTTGCAAATCGATGTCATGTGGTTCAAGTTGTTGATACTGCTACTCAGGACATCCACTTTTTTTTTATTTTTTGTCAACGGCCCTAAAACAAAACAGCACTCATTCAGAACAGAAAGGTAAGAAAAACGACAAATAAACATGAGTTATGTCACTGACATCAAGTCTAAAAAGCAACCAATGAATTCCCAGAGATAGTGGGAGGCACAGCCGGCTGAAACTGAACTACACATTTTCGAGCACGGCCAAACACGTGTCTTTCCTGTCTGTGTCCATACATACAGTATAGCACTATCACAAGACCCAAAATAGATCAGCTAAAGAGCAAGATGACCCATGGAGTGTTTGGAATGTGGATTTAGAAGAGACTGACAGCAGAGGCTGCTTCTGACGTTTAAACCCCAATAAAACTTGCACTCATCTTCCGTATCGTGAAGGTAATGGTTCACTCTAAAGCTAACAATCAACAGGCAATCAACTTTTCTACCTTATCTATTCATTTAACTATAGTTGAAGAGGTTTTTATGTTGACAAAATTCACTTCCCCACCCATATTCTTCTCCACCCAAGTTAAACAGTACAGAATGTTGAGGTGTGGTTGCAAAAATAAACAGCAAAAATGTGTTTGTACATTCTTTTTTTTTAATTTTCCCATAATGATCACACAGCGGAGTCAAACAGTAGCTGGCATTGTCAAGATGACGTCTTATTGATACTATGAGAAAGTTTTAACTGCTAGGCCTTAGGGTTTTAGTCTCAAACTGAAATCAAACGATCTGTTTCCAAAATATCAGTTAATATAAGAAAAAATAAAGTTTCAAAAGTTACTAGTCATTTCCAGTCTTTAAAAATATATCATACAGGTCACATTTTCTGTGTTTTTTTTACACAGATATGATAAATGAGATCTCTTTAATCGCTCAATTGTTTCTCCTAGTGATAACGAGATGGAATGGAGAGCAAATTAAGACTTTTTCCACCAACAAAAAGACCAGAGTAATCTCTCATTTCTCAAACTGTGCTTGGATTTTGCCTAGATTTGCTTTTGAAAAGTCAGAGAATTCAGTCTTACTTAAACATTTCTCTTCACGATTATCAGAACTATGTTGTCCACATTCATTTTACAGCTCAGTACGCTCACTGTCTCATATTTTTATTTGTTTTAAGAAATATTTGACACTAATACCTCCACAAAACTTAGGCTGAAACTCCATTAAGACTCCTGAGCTCTGATAGAGCAACGTCTAAACAATAAAAAAAAGTTTCCTCTGGGAACAATCATGTGCTGTGCAAGTTAGTGCAAACTACAACATTTTATGCGTATAATGCCACTCCTGTAACACTAATGAAATTAAAGGTTCCCAAGTTTTTGCATAAACCGCATTGACAATGCAAGAGTAATATGACCGTTAAGAAATAAATCGATCAAACAAATCTACCTATCCAGCCACCATACATTCATTGTGCTAAATAAAAGGCTTCATTGTTTGCTCTTTTCTTTCATCCAGTCATAAAAATGTTGATGTGAAAAAGAATTGAGTTAAATAAGGAAAGACAAATGATGAACATATTATAAAGGGGGTGGAGAAAAAAAAAAGCTTCTCTTGAACAAAATGTAATAGACCGAAAGACCAGCACAAAAATCCCATTTCGTGAGAATTGCTCTTTCCAGTCATTCCACTTGAAAAAAAAAACAATTGAAGCCCGCTTGGTAATTTTTTCCCTCAGTTATCTGTTTTCTGCTAACGAGATGTCACTAATATGTTCTGGAATGCTGGGTGAATGGGCAATATGATTGGCTACAAGGAACTTAATGATGTATACTAAATGTGTGAGGACAGCTTCTTCGCTGATTTTTTTTTCTGTGCACAAACACATTTGTTGACAAGCTTTTCTAGCAGAGTTTGCCATTTCACCAAGGCTTTACTCTCAAATTAGAAGTGATGAATCGTTTCTAGTGTGCCAAATCCTTTTACCAATCAAGCAGCCTCAGTGTTTGTTAGATTGCGCTTTTTCCCTCAATTACATAAATCGTAAAGACAAGACGGAATAACGTAACAGGCAGAATAATTAAAAGAAAAGCCGTTTTCCTGTCTCCATTTAGGAAGAAAAACAGCTGATTGTTTACCTGTGTTCCTTTCAACTAATTAAAAGAGAAAAGCAAATATTGTAAGACGTCTGTTGACGTAAGTGCATAAGACAATTGTGATGTGGATTTGGCTTTATTGTTCCTCTCTCCAAACAGCATGCTATTCTGACTTAATTTGCACTAGTGTGCCATCCTGAGAGCATCTGAAGCCATCTTTAAACAGTCCCATTTAAAATTCAATGTGATTAGCTGCCAAATTGCTACCAAGTCTGCAGCGTAGGGATGGGGTAAAAATTTAATTAGGATTTGTACATAAAAGAGAGGTCTTTGTCACATTTTGCAAAATGCATCCCAGAATGACCACTACGTTCAAAGCTCCTTTGCTCCTGTGAATCAAAACGAATCGATCTGAAGGGAGCGGAGGAGAGAAAGCAGAGGAAAAAACACAGGCGCGAAAGCTCAGGGAGGACCTCGGTGGCACTGCAAACCCAGAGGACGCGGCATGTTTAAATAATACAAAACTTTTCTTTAATCACAGTTTAGAAAATTGGCTGAGATCTTCAACAGGAGACAGCTGCAGAGCCCCACAGCCATTAATGAGTTTCGCTGAGGGTTTCCCCTTAAAATATTTACACCGTCCCATGGCACCGCAATACTGTCCTAGAACGAGGAGATAAGAACCGAGGAGGTGTGCTGAAGTTCTCCTAATCAATTTGCTAATTACTGGAGTGGCTATAGGAGAAGGGAGGGATTCCTTCTGGCGACGCCGTGTACTAATAAACGCTGAAAAATTTATTTACTTAGACAGCCAAGTGGAATTTTGAAGTGGAATTACCACACGAGCTGATTGAGACGGCAACCGCTGAGATCTCTGTCAAGGAAGAAAAGGGAACGGACAAGTAAGCAGTCAATAAGGTTGTTCCGTAACATTAGAGGCCAAGTATCCAATCGCTGAAGGTGAGAGTAAAAGCAGAGACGTCAGTGCTGACAATCCACTTTCTCTTTTGAGAAAGAAGCAGCTTTTAAAAAAATCAATTAAAAAAATAATTAAATAAAAAGGAAATCATAAAACACAATATATTTAAATTATTAAATATTTTTAATATTACTATTATTATTAATAATAGTTTTAATATTTATTTTAAAATACAGTTGAGTTCAAAAGTTCACACACACCTTCCAGAATCTGTAAAATGTAAATTATTTTATCAACATAAGAGGATCATACAAAATCCATGCCTTGAACAGTTGCCTGCCGTTCTTCAGAAAAATCTTTCAGGTCCCACAAATTATTTGGTTTTTCAGCATTTTTGTGTATTTTAACCCTTTCCAACAATGACTGTTTGATTTTGAGATCCAACTTTTCGCACTGAGGACAACTGAGGGACCCCTATGCAACTATTACAGAAGGTTCAAATGCTCACTGATGCTCCAGAAGGAAAAAGGATGCATTAAGAGCCAGGGGTGTAAACTTTTGAACAGAAGGAAGATGTGTACATTTTTCTTATTTCACCTAAATATTTAGGCTAATTTTTTTTTTTTCACACCACTGATTTTGACCTTGTTATTTTTTATTCAAGTATTATATTTATTATATTACGTTTGGTGTTTTTTTTATATATATAATTTTTAAATGTCAATTTAGCTTTTATTATATGTTATAATTTTATTTATTTTAATACATCACTTTAAAGTAAATGACAATGAGAAATGCTGCCTTGGCAACTAGCTAAAATAAAATCATGGATGACGTTATTCAATTTTATTTTAGTTAACTCCTTTTTTTTTTTTTTTCAAAAAGTGAAAATATTATTTCATATTTTTAGTTTTAATTAACAGTAATAACCCTGCGCCCTACATTTTTTCTTTTTCAATAATCCGTTTCATTTGAACGTACCTGTAGGGGTGTGCGATACTGACAAAAAATTATATCTCTTTTTATTTGGGTTTTTTCGATAACGAGTGTGTCTTTATACTGGTACCTTGCCTGATTTAGGCCTGTCATGGAAAAATAAATATGATACTATTAATGAGTGATTCATTGAATCATTCATTCATATGATTCATTCAAAATGGCAGATTCATTTAGAAACGAAGTAAGCGACTATTTACGAATGGGTTATTGAATCATGGACTCAAATGATTTGTTCAAAAGTAGATTTCAGGAACGAAACACCACTGTCAGTTTAAGTTAATATCACATTTGCGATCACACTCTTGCGCTTAAGTTTAGGAAAATGGCACAGTTGCTTGTGTGATATAACTTAACTGTAAATATAAAAAAAAAAATACACATACAGAAATATTTTTTATGTTCATTACTTGAATTATATGGGTATTTTAAGTGCATTCTAATAGGCTTCATTACGCATATAGGCTTTTTGACTTTCAAGATGTGTTTTGTTTATTTTTTGCAAAGTGAGTGACATACTGTCAGCTCACACATTGTTAAAACAACAATTACGATATTATCGCAGACGATAAATATCACACACCCCTATTTGAATGTATATCACAATATGGAAAAAAGATCTGTCATTACTTCCAACACTGACACTTTAAAAAACAAACAACTCTCGACACTTCAGAACTCGCCATTTTAAACTTTTAACATGTTAACGTGAGATAAACATAGATTTGTTTACTCTTTAGTTAAATGTTAAAAAAAAACACTTCTAATGTATGGAATAGAGTGCATATGATAAATGAAGAACAGAGTGAGTGTAAGTCTTTGGCTCAGCACAGGTCAGAGGGGTGGTAGACTTTGGGCTGGGTGTTTGTGCCCCTCCGCACCTCAGGAGAGCAGCGTTCCCTTCCCACCCCAGAGTCAACACTGAACCTGTCACATAATGCAACCCACAT
Organism: Labeo rohita; assembly: GCF_022985175.1. Lineage (NCBI taxonomy): Eukaryota > Metazoa > Chordata > Actinopteri > Cypriniformes > Cyprinidae > Labeo > Labeo rohita. Next base: position 12,283,928 of record NC_066891.1, on the reverse strand, counting down.
TCTCCTCGAGGTTACAGGAGGAGAAACAGGCGCCTTCCTCCCGCTCAGACGCGCTGATTGCAGCCCCTTTTTCTGACCTGTCCCTCGGCCGCGGCCTTCCCGCCCCGCCTGTCACACCGCACCGTATGTCTGCTATTGCACGTGCATCAATTAACATAAACTAAAAGCCCCAACAGCACATGATAAACAACACCACAGAGGAAGATGAAGAAACATCTTCTTTAACAATGACACAAGAAATGCTTGGAGCACGTACTCCCTCAGATTACTAGAATCAAGTTGATTTTCATTGGACAAAAAAAAAAAAATAATGATGATAAAAATAAAAATAAATAAAGAGAATTCTATCTATATGTATCTATATCTATATCCGCATACACACACACGACTTACAAATGAAGATAATAGAAGCAATCAAAACCAACAAAAGAGCAATATGTAAGTGATGTGACAAGTCTTAGTTAATTTAACATTATATGTAGCAAGTTTGTTTTTGGTTTCTTTTTTAGATATAATAGAAGAAGAATAGAGAATGCTAGTGTTAGAGGGTCTTTTTTTAAAATAAATATAAAGAAAACAAGTTGAATGAATAGAAAAAGAACAGAGAATTAGAATTACAGAATAGAGAATGCTATTCTGTAAAAGAGGGTTCAGTTTCTTTTTTTAAATAAAAAGAAAACAAGTAGTAGAATAGATATACAATAGATAGTGCAAGTGTTAGAGGGTCAAGTTTTATAGGTCTATATATATATATATATATATATATACACACACACATACATACATATACACACAAAATACAGTTATTTCTATTTATTTGTATCATTATATATAGTGTGTATTTTATCATATATTTAGTCTGTGTAATGATGAATGTGTGTGTGTGTGTGTGTGTGTGTGTGTGTGTGTATATATATATTATTCTTTATTTTTCTTTATAGAAAAATTATGACAAATATAGAATTGGGTAAGAGCATGATAGATAGATAGATAGATAGATAGATAGATAGATAGATAGATAGATAGATAGATAGATAGATCTAAAATTTTAATTCTGTCATCATTTACTAACCCTTAGTAAGGGTAAGTAATGTAATAATGAGTAAATTATGAGAGAAGTTTCATTTTTGGGAGGACTATCCCTTTAAATAAGAAGAGATTTCTGTGTCACTTTGCATAAGTCTTAGATCAGTTCAGCTTGAGGTAAATCTCAGCGGTACTTTAGGTTTTACGAAATAAGTTTGAGCTTTTTTTTTCCCTTCAGTAATTGAAAGACTTTGCTGTTCTGCGAGGGGCTCTCAGCATCAGCCTACAGCAGGATTTAATTTGTTCTTACTGCCCCTAGTGGAGAACAACCGATCTCATAAGCTCAATGCAAAAAGAAGACTTTTTTCAACATCCATTCAGAAGAAGATTAAAGTGGGGAGTTCAAGTAAAATTAATCAACCTGTAGTTTTGCTAGAATCTCACTCTAAGTTTGGCCTGTGAGCGCTGGGAATTCCCTTATGATTCACACTTGACTAATACTCCTGAAAACTTGAGGACATTTTTATTGACTGAGTCATTTTAAAAGACAAAAACAGAATTCACATTCAAAAAAAAAAGTTTCTAACAGGGTGATAACCATCTCATGATAATACGCTCTAGATTGTTGAGCGCAAACTCAGTTTTCATTTGTTTTCACTTCCTCCCGTTGCCTTCTACCGTGCACCAAAACGGATGACTTAAAAGAGGCAATTAACAGATATCACAAACAACTCGTTTAGCAGACAGCAGCACAGATGAATCAAAGGCTAAACAAACCCCTACGGGTATTAAAGGCAAAAACAACAAAAAGAAAAAAACCTGTTGCTGTGACATTTTGTTCCTCTCACCTCAACGCGCACCAGTCACAATGGACTGCTTTGCGGAGGTTCTGTGCTCTGATCACCATGGCGATGGCTCTCTGCCTCCCAGGCTGCCCCAGGGGGCGATGAGAGCAGGTTGCCATACAAACCCCAACCAGGACCTGGGAGGGGTTGAGACTACGGGGAGCGCTGGAACAGGAAAGAAGCTCCGGCAGGACTGGACCGCTGCCGTATCGCCAACCAGCGCTCCCAGAGGTTCAGCGCTCTGCCTTCTCAACATTTTCCATCTCTCCTCCAGAAAATAACAGTGGCACAAACACGGGCAATTACGGGCCGAGGGCACAGAGGCTTTGTGTTTCATTCATAACCTTTGAAAGGGCAGAAAATAGAACAAACGGTGAGACTCTGAACATCTGTTTGGGGGTAAATCATCTTTAGGTGACAGAGGGAAGCTGAGAAAACGCGAGACTGAGAAACAGACAAAGGCCAGCAGCTCTGCTTAACAGATCTGACTGTGTTGCGTTTGTTCATTTAGCTGCTGCATGTTCACACTGAGCTTTTCAGTCAATCAAGAACTGCTTTAGACTGATGTTCATTATAGTATTTATGCATTGCATGATAAGTAGGGATTTTAAGGGTCTACAAATAGATCAGGAAGACCTCCAAACCAGGGGCGTTCAAAACAAGACAGGCAGATGATGCACTAAACTCACTAGTAAGCTAAACACAGCTTTGTCCATGCAATCATTTAATCCTCTCAGAACTGTAATAAATACCTGACAGCAAACAAGTACACACTGCAAACATAAGAACTGGTTTAATACTGTACAGTGCAGTACTAACAAATGTGACCCTGGACCACAAAACCAGTCTTAAGTCGCTGGGGTAAATTTGTAACAATAGCCAACAATACATTGTATGGGTCAAAATTATTGATTTTTCTTTTATGGCAAAAATCATTAGGATATTAAGTAAAGATCATGTTCCATGAAGATATTTTGTAAAATTCCTACTGTAGATATATCAAAACTTAATTTTTGATTAGTAATATGCATTGTTAAGAACTTCATTTGGACAATATTTTGATTTTTTTGCACCCTCAGATTCCATATATTGAAATAGTTGTATCTCGGCCAAATATTGTTCTGTCCTAACAAACCATACATCAATGGAAAGTTTATTTATTCAGCTTTCAGATGTTGTATAAATCTCAATTTCGAAAAATTGACCCTTATGACTGGTTTGGTGGTCCTGGGTCAAAAATGTGAATGCCAACTAAAAAATAAATTCAACATGATCTGAATAATATTTAATGCATATTTGTGATTTGAAAGGATTTTATTTATTTATTATTTATTTTATTTTATTTTCCAGTAAAGAATAACCTATATATATTGGATTGCATTTGCCAGAAATTACCATTTTTATGAAGTCACAATATTTTCCCCTTGAAATAGATTATTAGGTCGATTTTTTTTTTTTTTTTTACATTCACGAAGCTATTTTTAAAACCAAATAAAAATACTGTAAGTGCCATCCTCTAATGTAAAATTGCTTTATTTAATCACATTAAAATAATTAACTAGCATAACTAGCTAGAATATTTATATATCAAAGGTTACATATATATCAGAGATTGTGCTAGACTTTAAGGGTCGTAAAAATTCCATCATAATCTGTTATTACCCGTCATTTTGATTTTCATATTTTAATTATAATAACACAATTATAGTCTTATTTTAATGAACCAATAACGATTCTTAAATCTCAGTCGATCTTTTGGTCTATGCTGTTTTCAGTTGATGAATAAACAGTGCATAGTGCGCCTTCCTTACAATAAATAGCAACAGGCTAGGCTTTGTGTTACTTATGATATGAAACAAAGTCTCAGATTTTAAATTCTGTCCATTTCATTAGGAAATTCAATAAATAAATACCCTTTTGGTGCTCTTTAATGTGGCGTGATAGATCGTTGTAGCTTCTGTGAAACGTTATTTGCCTGTATGTAATCAAATGCCTAGAAAAAAACATTCGTGAGTCGTGACAGTTTCGTATTTGTTCTGTATCCCGTGCTCTGCTGCCAGACTGGAGAGCACTCGCTAATAACTGGACAGGAGTGAGAATTACAGCTGCCTATTACAATAGATCACCCTCAGTGTAATCTGTCAAAGTGATAAAGTATATATATGGGCTGTTTGTAAAATTAAAGTTTTTGTTTACATAATATATATGTGCGTACTGTGTATATTTATTATGTATATGTAAATACACACACATTCATGTATATATTTAAGAAAAATAGTTAAGTTTATATATTATAAATATTTATATATAATAACAATTGTAATTGTAAATATATGTAAATATTCTCAAAACATATACTTTATGTGTGTGTATTTATATATACATAATACACAGTATACACACATATTATGTAGACAAAAACTTTTTAAAGATATTTTTCTTTTTTCACTGCCATTTCTGCAGAGTGGGGAAGGTTACTTTGGAAATGTAATACAGATTACAACTTGCTCTATTATATTTTAAATCAATTTCTTTATTAAAGTAATGTAACTGATTATATTGGATTACTTTTTGATTACTTTTCTAAGTTCTAATGAATGTTTTCAACTGTTAATCATTTTCAAATATCTAAACTGGCAGTACTCAACACTGATCACTGTCCGACTGTGTTTATGTGTCTGAAAATAAAAAATATTCATGTTACCATTTTCATAAGTAACTGTAAATTAATTACACATTTTATCTCAGTAACTGAAACGGATTACAGTTACATATATACTGTAGTTAAATTACGTAATGCTGTTACATGCAACTAGTTACTTCCCAACACTGCATTACAATCACTTTCATTTTGCCCTGATATTACTGACCCCGATTGCAATATTATCAATTCAATGAATTAATTCAATGAAATTTTAATTAAAAAACATTTGACAAAACATTTCGTCACACATACATGTCACACATATCCTAACATTACTTAAAGTAGACATGTTGATTCAGTGTACTTAAACAATATTTAATGTATTATAATATAACATAATATAATTGTTATAATTATTTGTATAAGCAGTTAATAGAAAGGTTCACAGCTGAAGCCCAAGTTGCCAGACAAAATGTTTTTGGAGTGTAGAAAGCATCAGTTCATGCACTTCTAGTATCCAGCAGGGCTGTGTAAGTGCTGCTGGGGGTACGGCTCATTCTATGTCCCAGTGCAACCAGCAGGGAGGGGTGTGCATGTGCCTTTGTCCCCAGTAACCTTGGCCAGTGTTAGGATTACCTTGCATTTACACTCACTGCTCCTTCTTTCCTTAAGACTTATTAAGAATGATAATGAGCTCGGAAAGGGGCAGTATGTCCCTTTCTCTGTCTTGTTAGCTCTCTCTGTCTCTCTCTCGATCTCTCTCTCTCCACCCCCCAACCGTTTCTCCTGCTCGCCTCCTCCTGCATTGAAAGGACCCAGGACAAATTACCAAAAAGGCCATTTTCATCTATGAAGTGAAGGCTTAAATCGATACTTATTCCATGCCTTCAAAATCAAGCCTATATTACTGTTGTCAGTGTGATTTGTTTATTTTTTGCTCAAGTATATGCATGCTCTCTCTGTCAAGGGGAAATGCTCAGAATGCAATTCACCTTGAACCTCAATTATATTAGATTTCCCTACTGGTTGATCAAGCATGCAAAGAGGACATTTCCAGTGCACTAAAACAAAAATAATAATGACTATTAAACAAACATGTGGCCTACGCACGCCTGCGTGTGGAAAACGGAAATTTTTACAAGGATCACAATAGTGTGAATACAGATACCAAATCATTACAGAGAGCAATTTACAAAGTGGTGGTGTAAAAAAGCAATTGCATTACATCTCGAGAGCTGTCAAGCATAGCGCAGAATCATGAATGTACATTTTAACACAAGGGTTACGGGTTCAAAGCCAAGGTCAGAGACATGAAAAAAGAAAAGACAGGTTTTAGGTAGCACCAGCTCCTTGACACTTGCAGTAAAACAGCAAAACCTCAAATACATCTTTGATTTTGACTGAAGCAAGTTATGAGGCATAAATATAGTTTACAGAAAAATTTAAATTTGCTCACAATTTAGTCATCCTCAGGCCACCCAAGATGTAACATTTGTTTCGTCATCTGAACAGATTTGGAGAAATTCAGCATCACATCGCTTGCTCACCAATAGAGCCTTTGCAGTGAATGGGTGCCGTCAGAATGAGAGTCCAAAAAGCTGATAAAAACATCACAATAATCCACAAAATAACTCCAGTCCATCAGTTAACATCTTGTAAAGTGAAAACCTGCGTGTTTGAAAGAAACAAATCCATCAAGACATGTTTAACTTCAAACCTAAAATACAAGTCCCCTATACATATCATTGCTAATCAGAAGAGAAATATGCGCTCTTCATGAGCAAAAACTGTCCAAAATGATTTTGATGTGAGAGAACAACACTTGAGGAAGTGTTATTATGGACTAAAGTTAAACATCTTAATTATAAATTTATTAAAAACACACAGCTTTTCACTTCACAATATGTTAATTGATGGATTGAAATCGTGTGGATTATTGCAATGTTTTTATCAGCTGTTTGAACTCTCATTCTGGCGGCACCCATTCACTGCAGAGGATCTTAAATTCTCTGCTAATTTCCATCTGTTCTGACAAAGAAACAAACTCATCTACATCTTGGAGGGCCTAAGGGTGAGCAACTATTCCTTTAAAAACATCAAAAAAACTATGCAGAAATGCTCTCTCTGCTTCTTACATGCATAATGTCTCACAATCACCATTTACGGCATAAACTCCAGCACAACTTATCAATGGTCAAAAGTTAAAGTACAAACAGCAGAGATGGAGAATATTCAAGGCAGATGGGCCCTGAGACTGATCAACACCTGTAAAACCGCTCTGACAGTTCGAGCTGGGCACGAGCCACATGCCACCACATTCCACAGACACGATGTAGATCAACACTGTGGGACGGGGCCCCAAGCAAAGCTCGTCCCTGACAATTCCCACATTAATAACCAATTACAAGCAACCTGTGAACATTTCAAATGTATTCAATGCTTTTCAAAAAGCTTTAATAATTTGACTTCTTAAGCTTTTCATAATACACTGAATTCATTCATTATTCTAATAATCAGACACGGAGCCTTGTCATTTGAATGAGACCCAGACGCACAAAAAAGGCTGTCCTCACACATTAATTACTTATTAAATATGTATTATTTTTCATAACGATCAAAACCGTAACGTATGATACGCAAACACACAGACAGTGGGCACACATCACACACAAAATGCTCAGGGCACAAAAACACTTACATTCTAAACATCAAGGTTTCTGTTTACCTTCTCTTGGATATCACAGGCATTTTAAACACGAGATGCTTCCCCTCAACTGATTGGCTTACTGGAGACAGGGAGGGAGAAAGAAAAGAGAGTAATTAATTACTTATGTGAACCATTGCATGAGAAAGACAATAAACCTGCCTGGTCGCCATGGATATGACATATTTGCTCAGAAAACAACACAATAATTAGCAAAGCAGAAAGATCCAGCGAGAATATGCGAACTCTGGGGTTTAAAGTGGCAGTGATCTTTTTACACGCTATTGCTTTCAGACACAACACAGCAAATAGAGCACAAACAAACATCATAAAATGAAAAACACCTTATAAACTAACACCAGTAGAAAAAGTTAGACAGCGCAAGCTGAAGTAAACACTAATTAATTATTACAGTCAATAAATCCAAAAGGAAGCTATGATATCATTTTAAAATACTGTACAATTACAGTGTTTTCTTGAATGCTATATAAATAACTGGATCATGTCACATTAGTCTTCATGAAACTTTTAAAAGCTGAGTAACACTAATTATGTACAATGCACAATTATTTTGTAAACATATTGGTGTTTGTATTGCTATAGCAATTTAAGCATTATATGTGTAACATGAACATGGTAATATTGGCCCTATGAAACAAACTGAATGAACAATTGAAAACAAGCTGCTGTCCTCTAATGAACTACTCGCCTTATAAGATGATAACTTATTGATCAGAATAAAAATATCTAACAATTCCTTTATGATTAAATATGTAACTATTGTAATATTTCTATTACACTTATGTTAAACTTACGAAAAAATGTAGTTTAGCTATAAAAATACAGTGATGTTGTGACAAGCGTGTCGTTCCAAACGTGTGATGCAACAAACCAATTAAGATTTTAACCCCTCGGGAAACCAAAACAAAACGTTGCGGGGTCTAAAAGGTGTTATTGTTTGAAATATTAATACTGAATGAAAGCTAAATATTTTAACTTACTGTTCAAAAGTTTCATTAACAAAAACCAAAAAGTTATACCACAAGAAAGATCGCTAAATACAGGGATTGCGTGTGCGTGTGCAGGTAACCATAGCAACAGTTCATACAGTAATAATATAAACAAAACAAATGGACTATAAACCCTGTCATAAAGTACTGGCATTATTTATTACTTTATTATATATTTACATTACACAAACATATCACAAAAAAAAAAAAAAAGAGGTGGCACAACAAACTAAATTCCTATATAGGCTAAGTCAGTTGCAGACAATGTTAGATATTAATTTATTATATATGTTATATATTATATGTGTATACACACACACACACACACACACACACCGTACATACTTCACTAGTGCTTTCACTTTGCACTCTCATGCCTTACACCTGTTAGGTGCCCGATCACGTTGTGGGTATTTAAAGCTTTCATAAAACCTCCAACGTCAAGCTGTCTTTCGTTTTACACTGATATTTACATCTAGAATGACATCAAAGGAGAAGAAGCACTACGGCTTGTACTGTATCCATATACAGTATGTGTCAAAGACACGAGAGACACAGGCGACACATCATAACAGTGTTTTAAGCATTAGTAACTGTATAACAAGCGAACATATGACGACAGCCAAGGCACAGTTTATCGGAAGCGATCAAAAAGTTGTGAACTACTTTTAGACACGCAGAAAACAGCGCACGGTTTCCCTGAACCGGCTCGCGTCTGTCCCGCATGTAGGTGATTGTAGGTGCGCAGAGTTTCAGTTCTCACGTTCTGCACTAAGTGACGCGTTCTATTCCAAACACAAGCTTTAGTTACATTATAAACGCAAGCGTTGGATTAATCACAAGCGATCTGTTCTAACATAAACACCTGATCTTATTAAACTCACTGGAGTCATAAACAAATAGTTAAAACTGACTAGTGAGATCTGTAGCTCATCCAAAAACAACAGTCTTACCTGTAACGTTACTTCCTGGCTTTTCCGCGACTTTCCAACTTAGAACAAATGTTGTGTATAAGGTGGATGACAAGGGAGCATGCGTGATCAAAGTTGCCTCATTTTTTCATTTTTTTCTAGTGTTGTTATTATTGGATTTTCCTATTTCTAACATAGGGCGGGTCGCTCGGAAGATCTGCCCTGGAGAGCCGCTTCAGAGTGGGAAGAGGAATCCTTAATTGAATATCTCAGTTAGCACAGTAAGTGAGCTGGAAAATACGGGGTGGATTCCACATATCCGCCCCCCGTCAGGTTAATTGCACTGTGGTATTGATTTGAGGCGCACTGCAGTGAATGATATGGGACATTTTATTCTGTTCATTCGTATGACATTGTTGTGGTCACCTTCTGGATTCACAATTTAGTGACAGTTGCTTAATAAAATTTCTTCCTTCCTAAAAATAAGCTATGCTCTGTTGTACTATATTTCAGTGCACACAATATAACTGTTTTACATTTAAACAAACTAAAATGAAGTGGAATTTCCATTGATTACAGCATTTCTTTTTTAGTACATTATATAGTTTTATATGCACACATTTTACAAAATATGGAAATTAACTTTTATCATTTATTATCATTTCTCATTTTATCAAAGCTAGATTTTGCAGAATCATGAAGGCCATAACAGGAAATAACCTCAAAGGACACAAAGAGCTGTGATAATGTATTTCAAACCTGAACTTCTCCTTATCTAAATTCTGCACTCTTGTGAATTATTGACAAACAGATTATTGCTAATTAGCAGTTTTGTGATGTGCCATGCTTGACATAAAAAAAGAATAAGGGGTAATCAATAGTATAATCAACTAACAAGGCAATGCTCTGATCTTGCAAAATCAACTTTTGCAAACATTTTCTAACTGAATCAACATACATATACATACACATATATACATATATATATATACATATACATACACATATATACATATATATAGATATAGATATAGATATAGATATATAGATACAGATATATACATTTACATACACACACACACATATATATATATATATATATATATATATATATATACATATATATATATATATATATATATATATATATATATACATATACACACATATATATACATATATATACATATACATATATATATATATATATATATATATACATATAGTTGTAATTTATTGGAGTGTGCTTTACAAGAAAATGATTTCAGCTATACATACATATATATATATATATATATATATATATATATTACTATAACTATATAACTATATATATAAAGCTGAAATCATTCTCTTGTAAAACATACTTCCATAAATTAAACCTGGAAAGTTATATTATAATATACATATATATTATAATATAATTTTGAAGTTTTAATTTATGGGAGTATGTTTCACAAGAAAATGATTTCAGCTTTTTTCTAGAAAAAAATTATGTTTAACATAAAGTGTTTTTAAAATATACAATTTCCTTACACTGCTTTTAAAAAAAAAAAAAAAAAGGATAACATTTGTGAATAACTGTGAATTTTAAGAAATAAATAACAGTATAAAAACAAAATAATACCAATTATTTTATCAACATTGGCCAGCATTTTAAATGGGGTTTACTTTAAATCATTTTTAAATGACAACATAAGGTAGCCTTTCACGTTTTTAGCTATTAAAGCGGAATAAAGTTATATTTCATATCTGCGGCTTGATAAATATTGAAAGACATGTTCATAGTTCAAATCCCCATCCTATTATTGCCTGTGGGATACTGTTACAAACGGTACATATTTAATGATGAAATAGCCCCACAAGCCCACAATGTTCAGAGGTAAAGCTCATGTTCTGCGGTTCAGATTGTTGGGTTCATCACTTTTAAATGGTGGGTTTGAACATCATGTTACACAAAAGAACTTCTCTGAGGTAACGCAAGAACTATGAAAGGGACATGTAGAAAAACGGGGCACACGCAGAATAGCCTAGTGATTGATAAAGCTTTATAAATTGTTTTGCAACGTATTAATGTAAAGCTTTCTTTAAAAAAATGTTCAGTTCTCTGTTTTGTAAGCGAATGAGACAGTTCCAAAATTCCGAACAGATTCTGCTTGCCCTTCAGTCGATTCCCCTGATGGTGCAATACTGTGATACAGAATAATTATGTAGTAAGAAAGAGCAAAAATCAATACATTATTCTGCAGATCACTTGATTCAGTAATGACTAGTACAATTATTGCCATCCATTGATTCATTAGAGCGGCTCTCAAGGGCAGACCCAACAAACCCTTAGCCTTCTGACTTCTTCTCCAGTGCCATCACTAATTATGAAACATTAAAAGCTAATCGCAATGTAGGACAAGGTTAGAAGAGCCATACTGCTAGGTGGAACCACTTAAAGCAATTAGTTTCCTTCTGTCCACATTTGGTTGAATTTTTCTTTCAAGTCACTGGTCATCGCCATTAGAAGGCGGAAAACGATTTAGGGAAGTTCCAGCAGCAACATTTTTAGCGTGACATAAACAAGAATATTTTGTCATCAAAAAGGGCAGGTAAAATGTGTTTCTATTAGGTGTCTGTTGCTGTCTAACTGGAATGGGAGGGGTGTATGAATAATTGGAACAAAGAGAATACTTTTAGTACATTCCATGCAAACCTAACTACGCAAACACTTACACAAACAGGCAAGAACAATAGAAATTGACAAACTGATGAATATCACTCCTAACGTCTGCATTGACAAAGTGATAAAGCACTGTCCATATGGCCCTGCTGACATGTAAGCATTTTTAATGTGAGGACACCTTTGCCCTACGCAAGCAGAAAGCCTTGACACTGGATTCGGTGACTATAATCACCTCTAACATAATGAGCTTTAACACGTTGTCTTCTCTCAATCGCATTGCATGAATAATACACCAAAAGAAGACACTAAGCTTAAAATATTAGGTGTTTGCTGCCATGTAAATGGGAGTGACAGATATGAACGTTGCAAGCAAATCTCAGGCTGTTTGTTCCTCAGTCACTATCCAGGCAGACAAAATAAACAGAGCTGAGGTTTGAGTTTTGACCATAAATTGAGATGACGGTTTAAACACCATACAGGTCATATATGTATAATGTGTAAAAATAAAATAAATAACAAAATAATCATTATTAAATATCATTAAGGCAGTATGTGTGTGTGTGTGTGTGTGTGTGTATAAATACACATATATATTTCTAGATAGATCGATTTGTATATGTATTTCTAGACAGACAAACAGACAAACAGACAGATAGATTTCTTTATATGTATAGATAGACAGATTTTTTATATATATCTAGATGGATTTTCTTTTGTTTGTATTTCTAGATAGACAGACAGACATACATATTTTTTTATATTTCTAGATAGATTTTTTTTTTTTTTGTATTTCTAGATAGATAGATAGATAGATATTTTTATATATCTCTAGGTATATTTTTTATATTTCTAGACAGATTTTTTATATTTCTAGACAGACAGACAGATAGACAGACATTTTTTATATATATATATTTCGAGATATAAAATTTTTATTTCTAGATAGATATCCATCCATCTATCTGTCTACATCATATCTATCTATCAAAATATTAAATATATATCTAGCTATATAAATATAAAAATATCTATCTATCTATCTATCTATCTATAAAATGTCAATCTATCTATCTATATAATATCTAGCTATAGAAATATAAAAATATCTATCTATCTATCTATCTATAAAATGTCAATCTATCTATCTATATAATATCTAGCTACAGAAATATAAAAATATCTATCTATCTATCTATATCATATCTATCTATCTATCTATCGATTTATCGAAATATTAAATATATATCTAGCTATATAAATGCAAAAAATATCTATCTAAATATTAAATATATATCTAGCTATATAAATATAAAAATGTCTATCTATGTATCATCTATCTAAATATCTATCTACATCATATCTATCTATCTAGCTATTTATCTATCTATCAAATATTAAATATATATCTAGCTATATAAATATAAATCTATCTATCTATATTAAATATCTATCAATAGAAATATAAAAAATACATCTATAGAAATATAAAAAATTAATCTATCCATCTATCTATCTATAAATATAAATCATATCTAACCATCTATAGAACTATAAAAATCTATCTATCTGTCTATCTATCTGTCTATCTATCTATCTATCTATCAAAATATTAAATATATATCTAGCTATATAAATATAAAAATGTCTATCTATCTATAAAATGTCAATCTATCTATCTATCTATCTATCTATCTATCTATCTATCTATCTATCTATCTATCTATCTATCTATCTATCTATCTATCATATCTATCTATCTATCAAATATTAAATATATATCTAGCTATATAAATATAAATGTATCTATCTATCTATATTAAATATCTATCAATATAAATATAAAAAATACATCTATAGAAATATAAAAAATTAATCTATCCATCTATCATCTATCTATAAATATAAATCATATCTACCCATCTATAGAACTATAAAAATCTATCTAAATCATATCTATCTAGAAATATACATATCTATCTAGAAATATAAATCTATAGAAATATTAAAAAAAACTATCTATCTACATGATATCTATCTATCTAAATCATATCTATCTGTCTATCTATCTAAAGACATGAAATTAAGAAAAAAATAAACATGTAAATCATATCTAACCATCTATAGAACTATAAAAATCTATCTATCTGTCTATCTATCTGTCTATCTATCTATCTATCTATCAAAATATTAAATATATATCTAGCTATATAAATATAAAAATGTCTATCTATCTATAAAATGTCAATCTATCTATCTATCTATCTATCATCTATCTATCTATCTATCTATCTATCTACATCATATCTATCTATCTATCTATCAAATATTAAATATATATCTAGCTATATAAATATAAATGTATCTATCTATCTATATTAAATATCTATCAATATAAATATAAAAAATACATCTATAGAAATATAAAAAATTTATCTATCCATCTATCATCTATCTATAAATATAAATCATATCTACCCATCTATAGAACTATAAAAATCTATCTAAATCATATCTATCTAGAAATATACATATCTATCTAGAAATATAAATCTATAGAAATATTAAAAAAACTATCTATCTACATGATATCTATCTATCTAAATCATATCTATCTGTCTATCTATCTAAAGACATGAAATTAAGAAAAAAATAAACATGTATTACAATTTTATGTTCAGATCAAAATGTGCATAGATGAAAACAAACGAACAAACAAACAAACAAACAGGTTAGATTGTTGAGTAAGTTTAGTTATAGTTTAGTTAGTTATAGTTTCGTTTTATCCAGTTACTTCATATATGCTCGTTAAGGTCCGCTTCACAGAATAACCCATTACATGATTGAATACTACTGTCAGAGGAAAAGTCTCATTTCTCTCTGTTTCGATACCTGTCCGCAGACAGATCCCTGTTAGAGCATAATTAAGGTCGACTGTGAAACTCACTGGCATATCGTGGAAGGGCAGGCAACTGGCATTTACCTTAATTAGATAAAGATATGTACAAGCAATGTCCTCTAGAAGCAGACGCCTGTCTTCCAACCGGAAGTTAGGAGTGCTGGCAGCTGCCTGTGCTCGGTAAATAAGGAGCAGCTTTGTAAGTTGATGGGTGAATAGAGAGAGGGAGAGAACAGAGAAGTTTAACTGACTGGGCAGCTGTTATAATTCTATCCCTTCTTTACTGACTTGAGTTAATGCTTTCTCAGCCTTTGGGTTGTTTTATTAATATCACTCGTCTGCAGTATACCTTACATAGGCTATGTACCTGTAGAATTAAGCATGTGGGGCCTCTAACAGGTGTTTAAGTAACCAAGCTTATAAAAACATTAACTACTGCCACTAATGTTTGGGAACCCCCCTGTGTAACAATGTGTTCTCCCTGTTCATTTATTTGTCCCACTCACACACAATAACAGGTAGGTGGTCACTTCCTTAATCACTTACTCAGGAAATGAAAGTGTGGAGCCTTGTCTGCACATTATAATATCAAATCAAAACAAAAACCCTGGAGTGCGTGCATTGGAGAACGCTTCATCAAATTATTTAACCTCTCTAAACATGTATATTATTAAGCGCAGACGTAAATCATAATCTTAGGATGCTTATTCAGAACTCAAAAGCGCATCTGCAGTCATTCGTCTACAGTATAATATAAATCAGTGGTTCTCAACTGGTCATGACCTAATAAAAGGGAGCATAAAACACTTCCCATACCTTTTGTTATTGACGTCAATGGCTGTGAATCCAATCAGGCTCTACAGCAGGGGTTCAACTGGTACATGGCAGCCCAAAAATGAGTTGCGGGTCTGTCTGATAGGCTCACAGTGAACAATATGCAAATAATAAACTGAAACTAAGCATATAATAGTGCATAGTTAGGATACCATCATAAACAGGCTTATTAACTTTAAAGGGAGGAGAAAATGCTTTTAGTATCTTTTGTGTTTGGCAACAAGCATCCAATCAGACTCAGGATTTGGGTCTTAATTCATTGTAGCCATATTAGGCAGATAAAAATATAAAACAATATTGCCCACACCACAATTAATACAAAATCCCAATGCTTGAAGTGTTCCATGCCATTTTTCAGGTTTTTAATATGAGACCCTGGACCATAAAAGCAGTCTTTTTTTTTAATGAGTTAAATAAATAAAAAAGCTTTCCATTGGCAATAGGACAATATCTGGCTGAGGTACAATTTGAAAATGTGGAATCTGAAGGTACAAAAAAATCTAAATATTAAGAAAATTGCCTTTAAAGTTGTCCAAATGAAGTTCTTAGCAATGCATATTACTAATCAAAAATTAAGTTTTGATATATTAACAGTAAGAAATTTACAAAATATCTTACTATAACATGAACTTTACTTAATATCATAATAATTTTTGGCATTTAAATGCTACTTATGTTACATGCTACTTACGACTGGTTTTGTGGTCCAGGGTCACAAATTGTTTCGGGAGTTTCCCACAATAGGTTTACATGCATGCAATGTCAAACAGTGCTTTTGTTTCCTTAAAGTATGCATTTATTAACATTTTCCAACAATTCTCAAACAAGTTGTTTGAAGCAGTTCAAAGAATCAATCTTTCAAAACCCCTTCTTTCCAAGAGCCTACTCTGCTCTGATTGGTCAGATGACACAATTTGTTGTGATTGGTCTACTGAGAGTTTGTGGGCGGGATCAAGTTGTTCAGCATTATGCAAATGTGTTACAATGTGACGGCATTACTGAATTGGGATTCGAATTACAAATGACTCATTCAGGCTGTTTAGAGTCGATTCTTTCTATCAGAGACAAAGTTCATTTATCGTGCACTTCTGGCTTTTCAGCTCTGCAGATTGTTTGCGTTCACATTACACACTGCATGAAAGGTAATATTCAAAATGGCATAATAGGGGTACCTTAAAGTTAAATGTGTGGCACTAGTGTCACCAAACAGAACTGCAAAAAAAATAACCCCTAAACCTGCCTGCCATTGGTCAGCTAAAGATGGAGTCAAAATTTCTCATCATTGGATGGGGTGCTCAAACAAACAGAGCAATTAAAATGCATTTAAAAGTGAATTTGGGCATCACAGCGTTGTAATGTACAAATGAAAAACGGATAATCATTTTTAAATTTGCTACAGATCACATTTAACAGTGTTATTAAATATTATTAGTGCTTTTAATGTGTTGGATGACAGCAAACATTATCTGTGTGAGAAAATAGGGAAAATTAGCATGCACAACTGAATACGTATTGATTTAAAAAAAAAAAAAAAAAAGTTTAATATCAGCAAATAACCAATATGGTAGCAATATTTAGAGCATTTTTAATTCACAGTCATTAATCCATCCATCTATTAATTAATTAATTAATTTATTGATCTATTAATTACAAACCTTCAAAAAATTAAAATTACAAAGGTAATCTAATTCTAAAAATAGGGAAAATAGCCATGCATAACATATATTTTTAACATTGGCCATATAATATTTTATATAATGAACCTATAGTGTTACCAACGTAACATGTTTTTTTAATCTGTAGTGGTAATATATAAAAAAATATGTTACGTTAGTAACACTTTATAGGTTCATTATTAACTACATTAGTTAACACAAACTAAGAATGAATAATACTTCTATAGCATTTATTAATCTTAGTTAATTTCAGCATTTACTAATGCATTTTTAAAATCACAAGTTGTGTTTGTTAACATTAGTTCATGCACTGTGAACTAACCTAAACAATGAACAACTGTATTTTATTAACTAATATTAACAAAGATTAATAAATAGTGTAATAAATGTATTGTTCATTGTTCATGTTAGTTAGTACATTAACTAATGAAAACAAATGACACCTTATTGTAAAGTGTTACCTATTAGTTAATAAAAATACAAATGTTCATTGTTAGTTTATGTTATAAATTTTAAATAACAATGTATTAGTAAGTGCTGAAAATAACATTGACTTAGATTATTAAATGCCTTAGAAGTATTTTTCATTGTTAGTTTACGTAAACTAATGTGAACAAACTGTTAAGTGTTACCAAAATCTCTTATGCTGATATGATTATGATATATTGTGCATCCCTACAGTATCTAAAAGTGCCCCAGTGTTTATATTTTTCAGGGAAACTGACCTGCAAATGGCTTCTGCAAATTAAGCTGGGAAAGCAGAAACTACTGTTAAATGCAAATAATAGCACACTTTTGTACGCTAAACAACCGGAAATTCTGGGTTTTGAACCAAAACTAACAAAGAACCAGTGATATAAATAGTGGAACCATTTCAAAAGGGACCAATGCTCCGTGTTTATTAATGCTGTCTACCAACAATGCTCGTCATACAGCCATATGGTGCTGATAAGATATCTGGGCGCAGAGTTAAAATCTAATTTTAATAAATTCTTAATCAGCTTGTAGGATACTGAAACAACACAGTTAATGGAAATGTGTGGAGTCAGCGAGGTCTTTTGCAGTCGTGGTCTTTAATAAGATTTGAGAGGCATTACAACAACACAGCAGTCAATGTCACGTTGAGCTGCTCTCTCTGTCTGTAACTCAAGTGCGGAAAAAAGGGAAGAGGAGAGCAGCGAGCGCGGGGAGGAAAACATGGTCATCTGTTTCAAAAGAGACGGAATGCGATCTCTGGGGGAGAGAGTTGCAGACGCTGTATATCACATATCATCTTCTCTGATCATTCACGCTTTCTAATTACTGAAGGTGAGGAGGGCCATAATTTTATCGTATTTGTTTTGCATCACTGCAAAAATAGAAAATGAGGGCTTGCAGAGCTGTACCAATTTACTTCATTTCGACCTTGATTAAAAGAAAATTAATTGCCACATCTCTCATTATGTTGCGAGCGGCATTTGATGACTGGAATGGAAAAACTAAAAAAAAAGAAAAAAAAAAAAAAAAAAAAAAAAAAACACACACAAGACGCACAGCCTCACTGGGAGTGCTAGCTCGACCCGCGTGTTCAGGAGACAACACATTCTTTTAATGATGAAAATAAACAGGCCTTTTAACACAAGCATCACAAGACAATGTCAAAGATATTAGTCTTAATATCACAGCGGTTTTCTTCATGGTGCTTAACAGCGGAAGAGACCTTGTAACTTTGCCATTCTGTCTAGCACATCCTTTGCAAAACACAATTAAATCTTTGAACCGAGTTGCACTAAGCTTTGTTAAGTTAAGGAGACAAGCCACTGAGCAGAACTTTATGTTGACTGGCAAAACAAGAAAAGATGAGACAGGATCTAAACAGATCACCATATGAGGACTATGAAACAAGACAAGCTCGGCAAGATACAGAGTCGAAATGTCTGTGAACGCTATAAGAATCTAGGATATCTTCAATTAAACCTATAAATCATATGATATACTATACATATATACATATAAATATTCATATACATATATACACACACAGATATAAATGTGTATATATATGTATGTATGTATGTGTGTGTGTGTGTGTATATATATATATATATATATATATATATACACATACATATATATATATACACACACACATACATACATGTATATACACACACACACATACTTATATATACATCAGAGGTCGCATTAACTGAAAATTCTCCAGAAATTTTTTTATCAGTGACAGAAAAATCTGAAGGCTGTCCGTCATTTTGACAGTTTGCACTGAGGGTGATCTATTGTTCAAATTGTAGCTGTAATTCCAACTCCTTTCCAGTTGGTGGCAAGTGCGCTCCAGTCAGCAGAGCACAGGATACAGAACAAAAATGAAATATCACAAATGTTTTCCTATGTGTTTGATTACGCACAGTTGAGTACACAGAAACAACATCGATCTGTCACGCCACATTAAAGAGCGCCAAAACGGTATTTATTGCTTGAATTTCCTAAGGAAATAGACAAAATTTAAAATCTGAGACTTTGTTTCATATCAAAAGTAACACAAAACCTAGCCTATTGCTAGTTATTGGAAGGAAGATGCACTATATGTACTGTCCATACATCAACTGAAAACAGCATAGACCAAGAGATCGATTGTGATTTAAGAATCGATAGTGGTTTATTATATATATTGCAGGGCAACAGCTCCATAAATGCAGTTATGTTCTAAAATTCAAAATACTGGAGCAAAAAATGTCCCTGTATGGTGTTTTGTCTTATATTTATATGACACTAGTGCTGATTTTGTTCCGATCTATCACGACCTTAAATGTGATTTTATACAACAAGCAATTGACATTGTGTTATTTTAAACATTATATTATGTGTTTTTGCTCAATTTTGCAGAGAACATATTACCTTTGAAGCCATGGCAGAATTTGTGCGCATCTCTGAGCAACACAGTGGTATTTATTTTCCGAATGAATCAGTGTTTTGAACGAATCATGTGAATCAATGATTCAAATGCCCATTTAAAAAGAGAGCCATTTACTTCATTCCTGAATGAATGAGCTGTTTTAACAAATCGTATCAAATGAGTGAATGACTCATGAAGATATTTACCACCACCTGCTGGCAAATTTAGTTTCTTATTTAGAGTATAATTTCATTAAAAAAAAAAAATAATAATAATAATAATAACAACAACAACAACAACAACAACATTAAAGGGATAGTTCACCCTGTAATTAATGTTAATCAATTACATTAAAAAAAATGACTGACAGCCCTAATGCATACATATGTGTGTGTGTAGCTTTTAATTATTTTGATGTTATGACAGATAACCAATTTATGTGAAATAAGCAATGTTAATATTACAATTAAATACTGGCAAAAAAAAAAAAGTAAATAAATAAGCTGTTATTTTAAAATACTGCAAGTGAATTGAGGCATTGCAACATTATAATGTGTATATAAATAATTTTTTTTTTTTTTAATTAATGTTACATTGATAAATTATTATTGTTTTTTTTTTTTTAAATTTACTTTAAATGACCAAAAGGTAATCTAAAAAGTGAAAATGAGCATACACAATTAAATATCTAATATTGACATTTAGCAATAAATTAAAAAAAGATAAGTTAAGTAGTACTCAGAATAAAGTTATTATAGTTAGCTAAAAATAAATAAATAACATTTTCATAAATAAACTTTTACGAAAATAAAATATTCTTAAACTTGTTTTATTTCAACTAGTTGCCAATGTAATATTTCCATTTAGTTTACATGATGTACTAAAATAAACGAACTAAAACTGAAATTTAAAAACACATATTAAAAACTATAGTTTTTTATTTTAAATGACAAAATTAACTAAAACTTCAACTAAAATTAAAATGAAAACAGAAAATATAAAATTAAATACTATAACAAAGTAATAATAATACTAAACTAACACTGATTCAGAGGGTCATGTGATCTCAACTTGGTGGCCCTCATGTGGTGGCCTGCTCCATTGAAGCCCAAGAAAAACATGCTGGTTAACATGATTATCAGTTTTAAAGGGGACAAACTAAATACTAAGAAATCCACGTAAATTTCATATTAAATTAGTAAGAAATGCCAAATACAAACACTTCCGGGCTTTTGGACTCCATTTTACTCTGTAAACTGTTTTCCATGTTTCCATAATTCAGATTCAACTTCTTTATGAGCCACTTTCTGTGTCCTTTTTTCTTTGTCTGAATGTATAAATCCCTCTTCACCCCCTTTCCTGCTATCCTCTCCTTTGGATAAGCCACCATATGTCTCGGAGGATCAACTTTGAAAGTTTTCTGAGAGCGTGGTGTATGATTACACGAGAATTTCTCACAGACAGGGATCTCCAGAAGAAGGAAAATGCTAAATGCTATTTTAGAAATGAAATCCTCTTTCATGCATCTGCACCTGTCTCCCTCCGAGAACCCAGAGAGCAGATGCCTGATGGGGGAGTTTCGCCCGTGCGCACACCTCATTCTGAAATATTTATACGCTTTTGACACTCTCCGATAGGGGGTGAGACAAAGGGTGCTCTGTGCCCCGTGCATTTGGTCTTGTATACTAATCTCTCATTTGACGTGGAGCTATTTCAGCTGTTTATCTCCTCACTGAATCATTAGCCACATTCAGAGTTTTGTCCAATCAAACTCCCATCGAGCTCCCAATGTAATAATTCACAGCACATTTCAATCAAATAACATTATGCACCCTTAAATTAATTAAATGCAAACTTCATTTATTTACTGCTAATATTACTGTATAAAGGAAGTACCAAGATTAGACAGACACGGCTCTGATGTGTTTCCTGATGGAGGGGGACTAGCAAAAAACATTAGGTGCTAGTGCACAGCGCTGGCAACTCCAAGATCACGGGAGCGCATGTACTGCTACAATGTATAGCTTAAATGCACTTAGTAAACATGTCTGCCTAAATGCATAATTGCTCACTAATTGGTTTGCAAGATATAGTTGTGGGCATAACTTTACATGCACTGTTTATCCTAACAAAAAAAAGAAGCCTACTGCACAAGACAAAATAATTTGGTTCATCATAGTATTATGTTCAAATGTTTACATACCCTCGATTCCTAATATCCTGTGCTGCTTACTTGGATCTCAATATCACTTAGCCACTATGGGGAACGTGAAGAGCATGCTGGGAAAGAAAGGTCTTAAGAATGAAGGGAATGTGCAATTCAGTTATTATTTATAGCAAGAGATGCAAAGAGCAGGGCAGTCCTGGAAAAAGAAAATTTGAAAATAAAATCATAATATTTTTCTATTATATATATATATGGGTCAAAGACAAGACGTTGCATTTTTATGGAAGCCTATTTCTGCCACTGAACAATTAAAAAAACATAGCAACTTTTTATCTCACAATCCTGACTTCTTTTGTGAGTTCTGACAGGCGATTTGACCAATCAAAATGAAGAATTTTTGTTCGACAAACAAACCAGACTGGAGGGTAGATTAATGTTGGTGGACTTGAACTTGAAAATGATGTGAATTGACAACTTTCCACAGCTGAAACAAAGATGTCTTTTAATGTTCATTCATGTTTATTTCATGCTATAACTAGTAAAGAGAAAGAGATGATTGGTTCACGTGCTGCTTGAACTGAGGTGTTACAGCGATCTGTCATGAAACATTAAAGCCACAAAAAGGTATTTATTGTTTGAATTTCTTGGAAAAAAAAAATATGTATACAAAATAGTATGTCCGACATGGCTTGTCAGAGTTGCGAGATATAAACTCAAAATTCTAAAAAATAACGTTGCAATTCTGAAAAATAAAGTTGCAATTTTGAGAAATATAAACAGAATTGCGAGATAAAAAATCATAATTGTAAAATATGACATTGCGATTGTGAAAAATAGTCACAATTCTGAGAAATTAAGTCAGAATTTCAAGATAAAAATTCACAATTCTGACAAAGTTAGAACTCTGAGACATAAACTTGCAATTCTGAGAAATAAAGTCAGAGTTGCGAGATATAAACTTACAATTCAAAAAAATAACATTGCAATTCTGAAAAATAAAGTTGCAATTCTGAGAAATAGTCAGAATTGCAAGATCTAAACTCACAATTCTGAGAAATAAAGTCCGAATTGCGAGATAAATTTGCAATTCTGATAAAAAGTCAAAATTGCGGGAAAAAAACTCAATTCTGAGAAATGAACTCAGAATTTCAAGATATAAACTCACAATTCTGAGAAATAAACTTACAATTCTGAGAAATAAAGTCAGAATTGTGAGAAAGAAACTCACAATTCTAAGAAATAATGTTGCAATTATGAGAAATAAAGTCAGTTTTGCTCAGTTTTATAGATATAAACAATTCTAATATAACATTGCAATTCTGAGAAATAAAGTCAGAATTGCAAGATACATATTTGCAATTCTGAGTCAAAATTGCGAGAAATAAACTCACAATTCTGAAAAAATAACATCAGAACTGCAAGATAGAAATTTGCAAATCTGAGAAATAAAGTTAGAATTGCAAAATATAAATTCACAATTCTGAGAAAGTCAAAATTGCAAGAAATAAACTCACAATTGTGAGAAATAACATCAGAATTGCAAGATATGAACTCGCAATTCTAAAAAAAATGAGAATTAACATCACAATTATGAGATATGAACTCAATTCTAAGAAATTATCAGAATTACAAGATACAAACAATTCTAAAAAAATAACATCGCAATTCTGAGAAATAACATCAGAATTGCAAGATATACATTCGCAATTCTGAGAAATAAAGTCAAAATTATGAGATATAAACTCATAATTCTGAGAAATGAGAAATGACATCACTATTCTGAGATATAAACACACAATTCTGAGAAATAGTCAGAATTACAAGATATAAACAATTCTAAAAAATAATGTCGCAATTCTTCAGGTTGAGTATAAATTTGACTTCATTTCTCAAAATTGTGAGTTAATATCTCGCAATTCTGAGAAATTAAGTCAGAATTGCAAGATATAAACACAATACTGACTTTTTTTCTCAGAATTGTTTATATATCAAACTTCTGGAAAAAAGGCAGAATTGCCAGTTTGTATTACGCAAATCTGGGGAAAAAAAATGACGTACTCTCGCAATTGCAGACAAAAGTCAGAAATGTGAGATGAAAACTTGCAATTGCCTTTTTTTCATTATTTTTCATTTAGTGGTGGTAAGCGTTTCATTCAAAGTGTCCTGGAATTGCTTGCAGGTTGTGTAAATGTATCATGTGGTGTGTAGTTGCTCAAGTTCATGCCAGTCATTCAGGGTAAGTTATGACAGCTCAGTGCTTCTAACCGCAGCATACCAAGTCATTACGGGCAGAATGGGAGGCATCTGAATAATTAATCAAAATAATGTAAAATAATCCAACAAACCTTCCCTCTCTCCCTCACCTGTTTGCTGCCCTCAGAGTGCAACAGATCTGCTGCGAGGGGAAAGAAGATGCCCTTCAGGTTGAGTATAAAAAAAATAAAAATCATTGTGTGCTTGGGACCAGCCCTTCGACACCTCTTTACCATACAAAGGGTAGCTTTTGCCACTTTGTTAATGCAATGACAGACAAGATACTAGACTCGTCGAACAGCAGAAAAGCATCTTGCGAAGGCTCTAGTGGAAATATTAAACGATTTCTTGCCGAGTAAAATGGAAAAATATAATCCGAATGCAGAGAAATCATGTGCTTTGAGCGTACACCACATAAAAGCATATGTGCCTGTTCTGTAAATGATGCAAACATCGTAATGTGGTCAGTGGTGAGCTTTAAAGGAGCTGCTCATAGCACTTACTGTCCATCTGCCATGGGCATTAGACTCCTATTGAACATTCGACAAGTCTGTTAAGAGAAAAGGGAATGATTTTCTTCTAGTCCGTAGATGGGAAGGTATATGAGTGCTCGTAGGGAGGCGGTTTGGATATCGTCATGGAACATATGGTTTAAGCGCAAGTGCGCGTTCACTACGAGAGAAGGTCTTCGATGATCCTGGAGCTTTTCTCTGCAAATTCTGTTTATTAATCATAACTACGGTTGCCGCACTCTACCGTGCCCAACTTTAATGGGCCGACTAAAGGCCTGATACGTGAGTAAGGAGAAGCAAGGGCAAGCGTGTTTTGCGTAAAACAAACTAAGGCCAGGAGTCATGCACCGCTTTGGAAGGTAATAGTCAGTGGTTGATGAAGGTCTCTATTTTAGATAGCAGTAAATCCCCTCTCTTCTGCTCCCAACCCCCTCTTTTCAGATATCAGCCCTTGAAAGTGTTCAGTTTTAGGACACAGGGAGGTCACACCTGTTGTGGAACTTGATAGAAGGCTTATTTATAAACTTTCAGCCCTCCAGATTCTTCCTACAGAGAAAATGCTGACATACACAGGGGAGGCCGGAGGGGGTGTGTGGGGTGAAAAGCGTGTTTATGAAAAGTGCACCAACTGGAAAATCCATAAAACTCTGAAATGATGAAATTAACAAGCAATCTGATCGGATTTCCTCAGGACCGGCGAGGGAAAGTGTGGCTTTTTAGTCTCCCGTTGAAAGAAGGATGACGGAGAGAATACTGGAAGTTCCTCTTCATTTTAATTTAGTTAAGACATCGGATTACTATTAACCTTTTTAAAAGACCATACCGAGTTATACAAGGGACGCCTTATAACTGTCGGTCGAATAAAGTCGGCCAGTAAATGTCAGAACTTTCAGAGACAAATTCACTATAAAGAAGAACTTCAATAGGAGTAGCTAATTTGTCCGGTAGTGTTAAATGTCCCAGCAAACAAAAAAGCAAAGCCAGTCGGGGCCAGTTAAAGGTTCTCCTAATATATTGCCTAAATTTAGGCTCTGAGTTATGTCCTATGGGACATTTGGGTGGGATCATTTGACGTATGAAAAGTTCTGCAAATGCTGAGTGGATTTGCAGTATAAGGGGTAATATTATGGCGGTGGAGAAGACCTCCAGCCCGTGACAGATAGCCTGACAGGTGTTAGAGGAGGCAACACAGTGTCAAATGAACCTCTCATTTAGAAATGTGAAAGTTGCTGACTTTTTTAAACCTCAAGTGACATGTTTGCTAAAAGATAGATCTGATAATGCCTAAAAATTGGCTTCCTTCTGTTGTGATCCGTTACCTCAAACCATGCTGAAACGAAGACAGATGGAAATACTTGCAGACGTGCCGTCACAAAGTTTTCTTTTTCCTTCCCATATAAGACAGAAAAAGAGGCATAGATGTCTGACATTGATACATCCAACTGCGTAATCAAGCTCGGTCGGAGCTGATCTGATTGCACCTGTGCAGCCATTTTTAACATGCTTGATCGACTTTAGTGGATTAGTGTCTAATTGACTTACAATATGTTATCACATTCACAGGAAAAAGCAGACTCTGGGAAATTAAAACGAAAATATGCAACATTTTTGTGAAACCATGAAATAATATGAGTCAAGAAGAAAAAATATAATTCAGTGCGTTTACACAAAATAAAAAAAACTGAAGAAACTTTTCGTTATTTCGAAAAACATTTGCGTTCTCCTGCAAAGGTATTGCTTTAGACAAAAAGCTTTGCATACTTGCACAAAATAGTTGTGTTCTCTTGTAAAAGCATTGAGTTTCCCCCAAGAAATGTAATTTTTTCCTCCCACCAAATTATTTTCTCCACTTTGTGACAAAGTTTAATTGTCACAAAACATTTGCGTTCTTATGCAAAAGTATTAATTTCCACCAATAAACTTTGCGTTGTCTTGCAAAAGTATTGCATTCTTGCAATTTTGCATGTTCTCACAAAACATTTGAGTTTTTATGCAAAAGTATCGATTTCTGCCATAAACTTTGCGTTGTCAAGACATTTTGCATTTTCTCCCAAAACTTTTGTGTTCTTATGCAAAAGTATTGATTTCCACCAATAACATTTGCATTGTCTTGCAAAAGTATTGCATTCCCTCAAGAAATTTTGTATATTCTCACAAAACATTAGTTTTTTTATGTAAAAGTATTGATTTCTACCAACAAACTTTGCGTTGTCTTGCAAAAGTACTGTATTCCCCCAAGAAATTTTGCATTTTCTCACAAAACATTTGTGTTTTTATACAAAAGTGTTGAGTTCCACAAATAAACTTTCTGTTGTCTTGCAAAAGTATTGCTCCCTCAAGAAATTTAGCATTTTCTCACAACACATTTGCTTTCTTATGCAAAAGTATTGATTTCCGCCAATAAACTTTACATTGTCAAAACATTTTGCACTTTCTTTCAAAATGTTTGCGTTCTTATGCAAAAGTATTGATTTCCGCCAATAAAATTTGTGTTGTCTGGCAAAAATATTGCATTCCCCAAGAAATTTTTGTATTTTTTCACAAAACATTTGCGTTCTTATGCAGAAGTATTGATTTCCTCAAAAAAATAACATTGTCTTGCTAAAGTTTTGCATTCCCCTAAAAAAGTAGCATTTTCTCACAACACATTTGTGTTCTTATGCAAAAGTATTGATTTCCACCAATAAAATTTGCATTGTCTTGCAGAGGTTTTGCATTCACCCAAGAAATTTTCAGCTCTCTTTGCAAAACATTTGCGTTATCTTACAAAAGGTTTGCGTTCAGCCAAGAAACTGAATTTTTTCCTACCACCATATTATTTTCTTTCATATAAGTTTTGTAAGCAAATTTTAATTTTTGCACAAAACATTTGCGTTCTTCAGCAAAAGTATTGATTTCCGCCAATAAAATTTGCTTCGTCTTGCAAAATTATTGCATTCTCACAAGAAATGTTGCATTTTTCTCACAAAACATTTGCGTTCTTCAGCAAAAGTATTATTTCTCCCAAATAAATTTTCAGCTCTCTCGCAAAAAACATTTGCATCCTCTTACAAAAGTATTGAACTTTGTGTTCCTGGCGGATTGTGTTCCCCCAAGAAACTGATTTTTTTCTATTTTATTTTTAGATTTCATGAGTAAAGTTCCTCAGGGGGACACTTCATTTTCTGAGAGAATGAAAAAAAAATTAATGTACGTTGCTCTTTATGAATTAGAATGTCTAAAAGACTTATAAACACATGATTTTTTTTAGGGTGCTCAATGCAACTTCCGCATTTAGCAATGAGACTTAAAGCACCTGAGATATCTCTGTTCTACTCATCTATGCAAACATTTGTAAACTTCCGATCAGTTCTAAGCACAACACAGAGCATAAGTAAGAAGACACCCTGACTTTATTATGGACATCTGGATATAAAATATCTCATCTGTGCCAATACCACTCAATAAAACAGATATTCCAAACGACAGGACGTGATACTTTGCAAATTGATGGCACAAACCTGACTGCATTGCAAGGAGCTCTCTGCTGACAGCATGCAGGATGGTTTTGGCTTTAAAAAATGGTGACACCCTTTAAGGTGACCCCCCAGAATGCATCTTATGAAATTACAACAGACAGAAATCCATTTGCAACTGTGCTCTAACACTGAGATTACACTGTTACTATAGAGTCTTCCTGCAAATTAATTTGGAGGTTCATTTCATATATTATACGAATGGAGAGTGGTAGGAAAATTAAATCTCTGCTTCAAACATTCCTGTGTATGCTATGTTATTTCTGCAGGGGCTTCTGGGAAGAAAAACCGTCAGTGCCCGCTTATACTGCAGACCTGCGGCAGTTATGACTACTTTTGAATCACAGTTGCCTGGGACTCCAGACTAGTGATTTCAGTACGACTCGAAATTATTTCTCACAAGATCTTAATGTTTCATTCCAGTCAATGTGCAATCTCACTTCCAGGGATCATTTAAATGATGTGATGACATTACATGATTTAGGTGAGCGTGTACTGGTACACTTTGCACTTGAAGAAAACAGCTCAATTGCTTCGAGGGCTATTTGACCTTGGATAAAAGCGCTATCATTTGTACATGGACCTTAATTATTCTTTCATCGACCAGCATCTCCTTTTCATCTCCAAGATTTTAATGCCAAAGTGAGAAATTCTGACCTAAATGATTTTATATAACTACTGTTGAAATGATTTTATACAGTAACCACAAGAAGAGAGAGAACTTTAACACGTTAATGATCATCTGACATGTACGTTACACATAATATTCAGTATCTGGCAAATTTCCAATGCACATTTAAAATAAGATAGAATGATGAAAAATCCAGCATCATAATTTTATCCCGCTACACAAAAAGTTCAAAACCCAGACACATTCTTTTGCCATTAGCCCAAAATGTAAACAAAATAAAAACAGCATTCATGTGTCAAATTAATAAAAAAAGAAAAAAAAAAAAAAAAAGAAAAAACTCAATTCATTCACTTTAGTTAGGTGCCATGAACTAACAATGAACAACAATTTTTATTCAGTATTTGTTTATCTAGATTACTGTTAATTCATATATACACTCATTCATAGCTAATTCATGTTATGAATTACCTTAATGTTACTTCAAGTTTTTAATGTAATTTTAAACTGATTTCTAATATTTACAGTTTAAAATGTTAAAAAGTCAGTAAGATTTTTTTCTTTTTTAATGAAACTGATATTTCTGTTCAGAAATGATGCACTAAATTGATCAAAAGTGACAGTAAATACATTTCGAATGTTATAAAAAATTATTTGAAATAAATGCTGTTCTTTTGACTGTCTATTCAAAGAATCCTTAAAAAAATATTTTTCCACAAAAATATTAAGCAGCATAACTGTTTACAAGATTGATAATAATACAAAATATTTTTGTATAAGCCTGACAGGCTGCTGAAAATTCAGGTTTGCATCACAGAAATAAATTATATTTTAAAGTTTATTAAAATAGAAAACTCTATTTTATAAAATGTATAAATATTTTATCAAAACAGAAAATTGTAAATATATTGCACTGTTGTAATACTGTTTTACTGTATTTTTATCAAATAAATGCAGCCTTGCTGAGCAAAAGATACTTTAAACATTAAAAATGTAACTGATAACATAATAGTTAATGTAAAATTACTGCAACATTATAATACCTAATGCATGAACTAATGTTAATGAATTGAGCCTCATTCACTGAGGAAATAAGGAAGCTTAAACCACCCAAATTATCTGTTTCATATTCACAGAATCAAACTTATTGAGGCCCCCCTGTGACACAGGCTGTGTGTGTAATTTTGAATGTGAGGCACTCTTTACCCTGTGGGGGGACTTGGGAGCCATGTGTCGACATGCACCATACTGCTCACTACATTGCCTGGTCTTACCGGGAACAGGAAAGAAGGGGCGGAACAGAGGCTCTCCAGATGTTCTCCATCACAGGGCCACAGGGGAGAACTGCACCGAGCTGTAACACCTGCTTCTGCAAGAACCGCCACAACCGGGCCAAACACAAGCACTGCGAATGACAGGAAAACAGCTCATTTTATAGCACACGCTAATGCCAGAGCGGCTTTCCCTGGCAGCATTTCTACTGTCCTAAGCTTCATAACAGCATATCTACCGGTTTACATGATCACACGATCAGTGCCAGACATTAAAACTTGCTCACGAACAGCATTCAGCTGAGATCTGAGTAGGTGGTGAAGGGGGAAAGGCGACTGGCATTTTTAGGGGCTGGGGGACTGCTGTTGGATAGTATAATCTTTAATTTCCTAAAATAGTAAGTTCACTTGTGGGCAATGCAGGACTATGTCCTACTGTTTGTACCCATAAAAGGATTCTTTGCAGACTGGCTACTTTAAAGACTTTCAATTCATGCATACAAACAAAAATAGATCAATTAAAGCAGAATTATGATTTAAATAGTTCCCCCAGAAATAAAAAATCTGGCATTAATTACTCACCTTCATGTCGTTCCAAATCCGTAAGACCTTTGTTCACCTTCAGAACACAAATTAAGATATCTTTGATGAAATCTGAGAGCTTTCTGCATAGACAGCAAGGCAACTGACACGTTCAAGGCCCACAAAGGTAGTAAAGACATTGATAAAATAGTCCATGTGACATCAGTGGTTCAACTTTAATTTTATGAAGCTATGTGAATAATTGTCTGCAAAGAAAACAAAAATAATGACTTTTTTTTAGTTAAGGTTGGATGGTTGGTTATTTTATCGACGTCCTTACTACCTTTCTGGGCCTTGAAAGTGGTAGCTGCGTTGCTGTCTATGCAGGGTCAGAAAACTGTCGGATTTCATCAAAAATATCTTCATTTGTGTTCCAAAGACGAACAAAGGTCTTACAGGTTTGGAACAACATGAGGGTGAGTAATTAATAACAGAATTTTCATTTTTTGGTGAACTATCCCTTTAAATAAATAGTTCACTTGCTGAAAATTTGGAGAAATTTAGCATTACATCACTTGCTGACCAATGGATCTTCTGCAGTGAATGGGTGCCGTAAACAGTTTGAAGGTAAACTGTCTTCATTTCTTACAAACGCACAGCTTTTCACTTGACAAGATGATAATTGATGAACTGGAGTTGTGTGGATAACTTGTGGATGACAGTTATGCTTTTATCCGATATTTTAACTCTCATTCTGACGGCACCCATTCACTACAGAGGGTCTACTGGTGAGTAAAAGATATGATGCTGAATTTCTCCAAATCTATTCTGATAAAGAAACTCTTACGTACTCTTATGTACATCTTGGATGGCCTGAGGGTGAGTTCGTTTTCAGCAAATTTTCATTTTTTGGTGAACTATCCCTTTAAAGGAATAGTTCACTTGCTGAAAATTTGGAGAAATTTAGGCCGCGTTTAAACTAGTGCATTTTCATTTTAAAAGGCATAACTTTTGCTACAGTTACGCCTGTCGTTTACACTACTTCGGCCTTTTCAACCCTCAAAAACGGAGACTTTTGAAAACACTGCAGACCCCATTTTAGTTTGAAAACTCCGGGGCTGCGTTTCAATGTAAACGGACCAAAACAGAGACTTTTGAAAATGATAGCGTGGCTGCCCACATTCGATCTGCGTATCCTTGACGACTGTGTAAACAGTAACATCATGTTCATTGTTGTACCCATAGATTTGTGCAGGTAGATGCATCATGTGACCGCTCCAAGCACGTAGACGTGTCCGAATCTACCTATACGTATCTATGGTTGTACCTGCATGAATGGTCATGTGACATGCGTTTTTGGTTTGGTAGTGTAGACGGAGATCATTCCTAAATGCAGATAAAATGCCAGTGTAGACGCGGATCGTTTTAGTGTAAACGCACTAGTGTAAACAGGGCCTTAGTATTACATTACTTGCTCACCAATGGATCTTCCACAGTGAATAGGTGCCATAAACAGTTTAAAGGCAGTACGTCTTCATTTCTTACACACATGAAGATTTTCGCTTCACAAGACGTTAATTGATGGACTGAAGTCGTGTGGATAACATGGATTATTGTTATGTTTTTATCAGCTGTTTGAACTCTCATTCTGACGGCATCCATTCACTGCAAGCACATAATGCTAAATTTCTCCAAATCTATCCTAATGAAGAAACAAACTCATGTACATATTGGATGGCCTGAGGGTGAGTACATACTCAATTTTGGGTGAACTGCCTTAAAATGTATGCATGATACAGCACTGTCTTCTAAAAGAAAAAAGCTTGAAACAATTAGGCAAGCAAAAAAAATGTTGGTCATGTGGTGTATCACATTTGAGCAGCATGTGAGAGGAAAATGATAAACAATATCATAGTTTCCAACTAAAAACACTGACTTGAAAAGTCCTCAAGAGGTATAGGCTAAGTCCATGATTACTTTGAGTCTCAAATCGCATTCCGGTAATCTGTTCGTCGTGCACGCACACAAAATGCAAATGAGCAGAAACAAAAGGGAGCACGAGAGCCGCGGCAGGTGAGAGCGCGCGACGCTCAATAACACCAATGTTAAATTCTCCTTGACCTGCGGGTCACCAAACACCGACCCCAAATCGTTTAATATTTTCCCTTCGAGATCAATGCCGGCATAAATTTGGATTCAATGACAAGAATAATTTAAAACAGATCTATAAATGATAAGATGCAATTCCCAGAAGTGCTGCATGCATACTATTAAATTGACAGTATTGTTTTGGAAGCTTTAAACAAAAAAAGTTTGTCTAGCGGACGAAGCGTCACGCTTCTCTGTATTAAAAGTGTTTCCGTATGCATGAAAAAAGTTAAACGAGCCTTAGGATGTAATATAGCATCAAAATATTAAACATTGCAATTTGCTTTATTTGATTTACAGTATTCATTACAGGTAAGAGCTCAAAAAAAGAAAGCAATCCGAGAATGCAATAAACACATTTTCATGCGTAATTTACTCGATGAAACTTGGCAGATAACTGTATTTTGCGTGGGTAAGACCACGTATTGTAATAGACATCTTTTGTATTCTGCATCCACGTTTGGTCTCGGGGATACAGGTTAAAAATATCCTTTCATCTGAAGGTAATCTACAATAACTGTGATCTCACCACGTGTTTAATTCGAGTTCAGTGCTAATACTGTTTTGCAAATCATAAAAAAGGCTCTCACTGATAAATATTAATTTGAGCCTTCATGATGTATTTGAAAATTCCAGCTAAAATGTCACCACATGGAACATTAATGTAATATTTCAAGGCCTGAGAGCAATGCTCATATTGATTGCATTTATTTGACTCAAGGGATGAGGAATAATTCTTCAGCCTGGGACACATCTGGCAGCCAAAGATGCGAGGCAGGGAATGAGAAAATGCAAAATAACAATAAAAATAATAGGACTCGGATTTAAATATATCACCTCGACATTGTTTTAATGTGAATGGCTTAATACAGAGGAGATGCACCTCCTGCAGTTATACATCTATTTCCGAAAGCCTTATTTCGGCATAGTACATGATAGGCTACAGATTAGAAACTAAGAAGCATTTTCATCTCCTCGCGGGGAAAAAGCAATTGCACCCTTCTAGATGACACAGGTAAACAGTCCGAGTCCTTGAAACCTCACCTTTTCCTTATATTGACAGTGCTCTTCAGTTGCAAATCAGCAGACTGTTCTGGAAAATAAAGCCTGTCTCCTTCTGGCAAGTTTAAGCAGAGACAGACGAGTTTCAGTATGCCTATGTCCTAAAAGTCATTTGTAATATTGACTATCATTAGGGAAGGGCGTCTCTCTGTCCTGGTGCAAATGAAACGAAATTTGAGACGCCGCTTGACCCACACCTCAACTGCTGTGAAATTTACCAAGAATTCCAACAACAGAATGTTGGAAACATTCATTCACTGAGGCACTGGGAAATATTTAAATTTGTACTCAAATCATTTCATTAAAACTACTTATACTTATAAAATTAAACATATTTGTAACTGCACATTAAATTATATTTGAAATTATACACTGAAATAACATTATACATTGAAAATATTTGGTGTTGTAATGTAATTACACTACTTCTAATAAAAGACTACTGGACACTAGTTCATCAGTACTAATATCATATATACTGTATATTAAATGAAAAAAACATCTTTATGAAATGTTATCTGTTTATGTTCTAATAATAACTATTTGTTTTCTTACATAAAGGTTAAACATTTTCTCCCCTATCCAGTTTTGCATAGCACACTTGCCAAAATATTGTGATGACTCTGACAAGATCCTTTTGGTACAAGTTTCCTTTCTGGAATTAGAGGACATTCCTCTCTGCTGAATGGGATATCAATTATGTATAGCTAAAGCGCCACCTACTGGCTGGAATAAATCAGTCAGCACAGCATGTGGCAGCGTGATAACCTCACTGAACTCAAGTCATTTTATCAGATCCTTCCTTGCTTTTAAATACAGATGGATAACAGAAAATAACCGTAAATATGACATCAAAGACATGTTTCACTACTGGGCATTTGCTTTTTTTATGTAGTGACATTAACACTTCATACTATTTGTTTTGAGAAATGCACATGATTGAAATAATCAAAAATATATGTGAAATATATAGGGTTTTTGTGGACATGAAGAAATAAAATAAAATATAAATAAAAGATTTTTTTAAAGTAGTGTTGAATATATACACTGTTGTATAAAATCTTAAAATAATTATAAAATTTTATTTTATATACATGAACAGAAAAAATGAAAGTAAATTTATCTTTAACAGCCTAGCGACATGAAATACTACAGTTCCCCAATTCATCAGTTAGCATCTGTGACAAGTTTTTGGCTGGTGATCTTAGCACGCAATCTTGAGAGGCTAGGCGGACTTGACTGTCATAAACAATATACTTGAGATGAACATAAAACAACAATAGGTTTTTTTCCCCCCACCACAAAGTGTTGCACACATGTGCACACATACTCACATGCAAAACTCTTAGATAAACACAGCATGATACTGATATATGTTTAGATGAGATGAAGGGATCTCAAAACAATTTAGTTTTATCTTTTCTGTTATGATCATATATAGCATTTCAGAACAGTCCATATATACTACATAACAAATAATAACCATTATATTTAAAAAGAGTGTAATTAGGGATGGCATTCCTCTTCAAAGAATCAAATATCAGTGCAGCCTATCCTTGATTTCTCTGTTACCCAATAAGTCACTTCAACATCACAGCTTTACATGTCTGAATATTGGAGCCGAAGGCAAACGGAGCGTTTTGAAAAGTACTCCATCACTCCCAGCTCAAAAAATGGATATTGAGCTTATCATATTTCAGCTGTGATGCCATTGCTTGTTCACCACAGTGTCATTAAAATTGACGAACCACAAAAAAGAGAGTCAATGATTTCACAATTACTTAGTCTCTTGGCCATCCACCCAAGCTTTGAAGTATCCCGTGAACTGGTGGAGGCCCTCTCCACTTCATTAGACAGCGTCAAGACCACATGATGTAACTCAATCCATTGAGAAGTCTCAATTACAATGTGGTCCATTACATCGCTGGAAGCCGATTCGAAACCTATCAAAATCTGAAAGACTCATTTAGTCCGGGGGTCTCTCGCCGTCCTGGATGTCCCACTGCAACGTGCCCGACACGTACACCCCCTGTCTATATTGCTTGTTCAACTTGACACGTAATTACAGAGGAAATATTTGTGTATTTTGTACGGGTGCCACAAAACTGCAGTCGACTCGCTGCCAAGGCTTCACAGCTCTCGCTGCTGCTGCTGCTCCAGCCAGAATCCCTGATTAAAACAAGATGGTTTCATTTGGGCCAGCTTTGCAAGGAATCACTCCCAGAGATCTGGCGTGCGCTGCCAAGTCTACTACCGCGAAGAGCGTGAGACACTGCAGTGAGAGTACTGTGCATTAAAACACTACAGGGTTCTGGCTTCTCAATACACTTGCAAACACACACGGCCACTTGCCTGCCTGTGATATTCAATACTAGATAAAAGCCTAGCTTTATTAAAACGTGACTATATTTCTAAGGTGAGGAGACATTTTGCACCTGAACAAACATTGGCTGAAGTTCAAAATAATAGTGAGATTATTAATAATCTATTTGAAAAGCAAAAAAAAAAAAAGCTTGTGCCAAAATCTGAGCTTAAATTCATTCAGGTTCAAATTAAGAACTTTGTAAAACAGCATATTTGATCTGAAACAAACTTATTTACCCTGAAACTACCAGGATGTTGTACAGAAGCTTTCATGAATATAAAAAGACCAGATGCATGTACAACGGCTCACCAAACCACAAAAGCATCTCCAAGGACTTCCCAAGACATGAATATTAACATAATGCGGAATAAAGAATCTACCCTGTTCCATTATATATGTTAAAATTAATTAATGTCTCAGATTATACCCAGGAAATCTATGGAGGATAGATGTTAATAGCAATGTGCAACTTTCAAGAGCGCGGTGAGTTTTCATGCTTCAAACACTGCATTTATGATATGAATTTCTGATATCTACAGAATATAATTATGCTTAGCAAAAAATGTATACACACACACACACACACACACACACACAGTTGTTCAGTGTAAATGAATTGTGTTTAAGGGAAGACACTGCAGGCAAAAAAAATTTCATTCATCTGTCAAGTTTAGGATTTTGGGCTTTTTGGTTTTTCATAAAGTGTTTTTTTCAGACTAGTGGAAAGAAAACACCCAAAATACACTGTCAAGTGTTTCTTTTATAGCACTTTATCTATTTGTGTCAGTAGATTTCAATTACAATACATATTTTAATGGCCATTTTCTCAAAATGAGTTTTTTCTCCTACACTGAGCCTTAAATCTCCACTTCAGTAGCACTTACACACACCAAACTTTACATTTTTATTCTTATCTAGATCCTAAAGGTTTTTACTGAGGGATTTGTTCATATATAATTTGCTTGACTTTATACAACATTTTATTCCCCAAAAAACTGTATAAAAAAAAAAAAAAAAAGTTGTTTTCTGTCTGTTCTAAGTTTTTTCTGAATTATGAAGCGACAATGAGATACCCAAAATTCCCTTTGTAAAATCTTTTGACTCTAATATGTCAAAAAAATTAAATAAGAATTTTGAAACTGACTTCCAGTGTTTAGATTTTTGTACTAGAAATGTATGCAAATTAACACATATTTAATTAAATAAATAAAAAAAACATTTTAGAAAACTTGTAATAGAAAAAATGTTTGCATTTATCAATGTAATCAATCAAATGGGTAAGTAAGGGTGATAATTATTAGTTAATTTTTTTTTTACCCTATTCACCTGCAGTGTCTTAAGAAATAATAAAAAATAAAACCCAGGTTATTTTAAAGAGCGTATTTCGCTTTGCACTGAAAGACGGCAAAAAATCCATGTGCAGCAGTTCCCTAAAAGCAGCGCAGTCTTTTTTAAAATCATAATATTGATTGTGAAGGACTGTAGACAACCCTCTGTCAATAAACTGTGCCATAATGCAATGCTCGCACATAAACGCAATAATAATAATTATGAAATTAAATCTCAATTATATCGATATGACCTAGTTTCTATAAACTTCTTGGACATTGTCGAACTCATTACGCTGTAAAGGTGTGGTTTACGAGACAGTAACAATGAGAACGATGTTAGCCAGTCCGGTTAAAATATTCCTACAGGATTATTTCACGGTGTAAATATTAACTTCACCATTACCCCATGTCTATAAGCAGGTAGACTGTAAATTGGTAACGTATCCTTTATTGATAGCTCTTAAAATTAATAAGCATACAAATCATTAGACACACTTATCGGCTTCACACCAAATATTAAGATGCAAAGCTCTGAAGATGTTATTCTTGGAGAGCGTGCTGTTAAATACAGAAGCCCCACTATCGAGATAAGCTGTCAGACGGCTCTGTGCTGAGGAAAGCGCGCCGTCTAATCTAACCACTCCGCTCCCAGCACTTAGGGTAGAGCGTGCCATACTGGAAATCCTCAGACAAATAAAACAAAGTGGGGCCACATTGATGCTCTGTCTTGTTTTATATGATGGCTTGGAATAAATGAACTTTAAATGGAACCTTGGCAGCAACGTGGGCTATTGATCGATCTGGACAGAAGCTGAAGTTTAAGGGCATAGCTTTCCCCGAGCTGGGCTGTAACTGGAGTAATGAAATTGATTGGGCACAGAGAGGTGACAAGCCAGTAGAGTCAAGCCCTTGATGTAGGGAAACAAGAGTGGCATCTAATTGGGGTGTAATATAGGTCTTTAGAGGACATTAAGCACTCAAGTGCAGGGAACCAAAAGGCTCCTTAGCAAGCTTAAGAGTGAAGACTTTAAGCCCTTTCGATCACACCAACATTTTCTTAGTGTGACAACAACAACAAGATGTTTATTCACTCTTTAAACAATACAGAAAACACCTAAACATCTTTACTTCACTGCTTGAGGGAGTATTCAATTCAAACAAAATGAATATTACCAGTTTAATAAAAGTTAAGATCAACCGAATCAGGGATTCTGTCCACAAAAATTGCTTTGAAATATATATAAAATATATAAATAAATAAATTTAAATGTTTGACATTGAAATAAACATACTTACTGATAAAATTCTTACTCTCACTATACAGCCACAAAACATAAGCAATATGATTTTAGTGTGATAAAAACTGGTTTATAACTGTTATAACTGTGTAAAGTTCTGCTACCAATCAAAAGATTGTAAGAGTAAGGGTTTTTTTTTTTTAAGAAAATAATACTTTTATTCGGCAAAGGCACAAACATTTACTGATCCTCCAGAAGGAGAAATGATGCATTAAGAGCTGGGGGTGAAAACTTTTGAACAAATTTTTCTTATTGTGTTGAAATATAATTTTTTTTTCCATTTAGTACTGCCCTTCAGATGCAACAAATGATACTTGCATGCTTCCCGGAAGACAAATTAAGTACAATTTACCTTGATCTTCCAATTCAAAAGGTTTTCACCCCCCAGCTCTTAATGTTTTGTGTTTCCTTCTGGAGCATTAGTGAATGTTTGAACCTTTTTTAATAGTTGTGTTCGAGTCCCTCAGTTGTCCTCAGTGTGAAAAGATGGATCTCAAAATCATGCAGTCACTGCTGGAAAGGGTTCAAATATGCAAAAGATGCTGAAAACCAAAGAATGTGCAAGACATGGAGGATTTTTCTGAAAAATAGTGCTCAGTTTAACTGTTCAGAACAAACAAGGGACTCATGAGCAACCATCACAAAAAAAAAAAAAACACAGTCATATGAATTGCAATTCCATATGTACATAACAGAGGCTGATAAGAATGGACTTCACGCTTATGTTGTTGCAAACCTGTCTTTTAGAGAAAGAAAAACAAAATGAAAATGTACTGGTCACTCTTTTCCATTGAGACTGAAGCCTTTGAGCTTCAAAAATACACAAAAGTACCTTCATATAGTCGGTCATCCAGGTAACCACACACAGTATTAAGAACCAAGGGTTCCCAAACTTTTGAAGCGGCTATTTTTTTGTCTTGTGGACTATATGTAAACATCTTTTATGTAAAATATCTTACATAGGACAGTACTAAATAAAAAAAAAAAAAACATGCATTTTGTATGATCTCTCTTATTTTGTTAAAAGTACTCACATTTTCACAGATTCTGCAAGGGATTCCCAAACTTTCGCATGCCACTGTATATATACATATATTAAAACAGAAAGGTTCTTTTAAAAATTTAATAGTGTTTCACAATATTGCTGTTTTAAATAAGGTGTTTTTGTTCAATTGTAAGCTTCACATCTTTAGTTCCAAAAACGTCCCCATCCACTTTCAATGTACAGTGACTGACCCTTAGCAAACAGCTTGATTGACAGGTGATCTGACCAATCATAACACAGAATCTGCCATTTTGTCCGACAAACAAATCAGAGAGGAGAGTAGATTAACTTCCGTGCACTTAAACTTGAAAAATTGTGTGTATTGACGTTTTTTCCACAGTTTAAATAAAATACATTCTGATGTTCATTTATGTTTATTTCGTGCTTAAAATAAATAAGAAAAAACTATCGGTTAACATGTCGGTTGATCTAATAAGGGAATACACTAATCTGTCACGACACACTGAAAAAAAAACTGTATTTATTGTTTAAATTTCTTTAAAAAAAAAAAGATTTTAAAGACCTTGCTTCGTACTAGAAGTAACCTGCTTTATCTTGTCTGTCAGTTTCACTGCGTGAAAACGTTTAGTGTGAGAGTGGAATTTTTTGTCAGACATAGCAAAGAAGGGTGGGTTTTTGCGAAGGGTCAACTGCCTCAATTTAATCCCCCTTTTTTTTCCAGAAAACAAGAGATGAGTCGAAATCGAGCTTAGTTTGCACTGAACCTGGATTGTTCTTTTAATACACAATATTTTGGTTCATGCGGCTGTTTTGATCCTTCACCGCACTGGTGATCTAGAGAGGAAAAGACATTTGTCACCTATGCAAAATGGCCTTAGTGGCCACACTGAAGAAAAAGTTACAGCACATTACAAGCACTTAGCGCAGTGATATCAAGGTTCACCTCTGATTTCCAATCTTAGGCCAGGAAGGGGGTGGGGAGAGGGTCATTAAAACGCCATTACAAGCCCATATTTCACATTCCAGCCTCGCCTATGTTTCAAGGTGTTAAAAGCTCAATGTATATTCCACTATATTTAAGCACCGGGACAGCAAAGCCGTACAGACACCTCACCGGCAGCCATTGACCTTGGCCTATTCAGCCTTCATTAGCTTTTAGACACTTATCACTCATAACTGGGTTTGTCCTCGTTGCCACACTTCCTCCTTCACTTCACTTAGGCCGGCAAATAATGGCTGGAATCCATTTATCTGCCATTTCCAACAAGTGCGTGACATTAACGAATTATCTGCTTTTCTCTAAGTATGGCCAAGGTACCCTCCGAAGAATTCCCTCGCTCCTGGGTCAGCCTTTTAGAACTGCCTTTCTTCATTAGTGCCATTTTCTTTCCGCCGTCTTTAAATATTCATTCTGTTTTTTGCACACGCTGATTTCGGTTTATGAGCACTATTGGGCGCAAGCTTTTTTTTTCCCAAACACATATTTATTTAGTTATGATTTTTTAATGCTCTCTTCTACTTTATAACCATAATCCTCAGGAAAACATTGATCTGAGTTGCAAATGAATCTAATTATGGCTTCCATTCTCTGTGTGAGATATTGACTTCTGGTTAACGCTGTTCCTCTTGTAGCGCGCAGTGATCGGCAAGAAAGTCAAAATGTGGCATTAAAAGTATAATCTGTATGAGATTAAATAGAAAGAATTGCTCCCCTAAAATGCTCAACAGATTTTTAACAGAATGCACAATCGTTTTGAGCATACTTAACGCTGTTATGATCATAAAAACTCGGTGCTCAGAGGGTAAGAACAAGTAAAGGCCCAGACAGTGATGTACCAAGAAAAAAAAAACATTGCTTTTAACACGAAAAACATCCCCGTTTCATCTCCGCCGGTGAGAATATGGTCTAAGCGACGCAGGTGTCATTTAGTATTTGTTTAAACCACACAGTACCGGCCTTTGATGCAAAGCCTCGACTTTCAACCATTTCCAGCGAAGCCGATTTTAAATATTCCATTGCATCGCATGTCGTCGATCTCTATGTAAAATGGTCATGATTATTTTATTTTGTAACATTAATGGAAGAACATGGGCGGGTGGGGGGGCAGCTCGTGCATTTGCAATTCATATTCCCCTGCATGATTACATTAAGAGAGTGTTCTGTCATATTTGATTAATGTATCTTGTTTTCCTTAAAACCAGATTAAAATATGAAAACTGACAGAAATGAGGCCATTACAAAGAATTATCAATTTTTAATAATCTACTCAAGAGAGGAAAAATGAAGTGGCGTACACAAAGGAGCTGCTCAGAAATTCAGTAATCAGGATTTTGCTACATTCGCAATCAGTGTTATGTGGCAGATGGGGACTAGGCGTCTGTGTTTTAAGGGTCTTAGCTGGAACACAGACACAATTAACATGAAAGGTTCCCGCGCTAAGTGTGTTCATGTGTCAAAGCGAGAATGAAAAGTGTTATTGACTATGTAAAAGCACCAGCAGAGAATTTCATATTTCCATATGTACATAACAGAGGCTGACAAGAATGGACTTGAAACTATTAAAGGGACAGGTCACCTAAAAATTTTTCTGTCAGCATGTATTCACGCTTATGTTGTTGCAAACCTGTCTTTTAGAGAAAGAAAAACAAAATGAAAACGTACTGGTCACTCTTTTCCATTGAGAATGAAGCTTTTGAGCTTCAAAAATACACAAAAGTACCATGAAGTGTCAGAAAAGTAAAATA
This sequence comes from Labeo rohita, assembly GCF_022985175.1. Classification (NCBI taxonomy): domain Eukaryota; kingdom Metazoa; phylum Chordata; class Actinopteri; order Cypriniformes; family Cyprinidae; genus Labeo; species Labeo rohita. The sequence continues at coordinate 12,240,995 of NC_066891.1, read as the reverse complement.
TAGTTAAAGGAGAAGTTAAGATAAGACCCTTCTTCTTTGGCTGGGGTTGTTTAGAGCCCTTTAAAGCTGCATTTAAACTGCATTTTGGAAGTTCAAACTCACAGGCACCATAGAAATCCACTATATAGAGAGAAATGTTTTCCTCAAAAAAACATAATTTCTTATACGACTGAAGAAAGAAAGACATGAACCTTGATGAATCTTGGATGAATAATAAAACTATCCTACTGACTAATATTACTGTCCACTCTTTGCATTGGCAGAAACAAATAGCTTTGCATGTCGCCACGATATACTAATTGTGTACACCATTAACACAATTGATATAAGAGTGGTATATTCATAAGACACAGACTAGAGCCACCATAGAAAATGTTTAACCTTGTGAAAATGAAGAGGGGGAAAATGTACCTCTCTTGAACCATCAAAGTTAATGGCTATATTTGGAACAAAGAGTGTGTGTATGGGTATAAACTAGGATTTCAATTCCAGTATCAGCCATTTAGCATGACCGTGGGTGACTGTGAATTAAAAAGGTGGTCCTTTATGTGCGACCCCTCTGCTCAAAAGGGTACATCCATAACTTATGTAGACAGCCAGGCCATTAGCCACCAGAGCCAGGCCACCTTTACATAATACACTCTATACTAATCACTGACCACCCCAGTCACACAGCTAATAGATCACGCAGACCCCAGAACATATATTTTAGGATAAACGCGGTATATCATGCTCCTTTAAATAAAATCACCAGTTATACAACCCCACATGAGAAGTACTATACTGAATACTATACTGACATTTTCTATTCTGATATAGCAGAACAACAAAGTTAAAAAGATAGTTCCCGAAAAAAAAAAAAATTACCCCATGATTTACTCCTAGGTGTATATGACTTTTTTTCTTTCAGACGAATACAATCAGAGTTATATTAATAAATGTTCTGGCTCTTCCAAGCTTTATAATGGCAGTGAATGGCTGCTAAGATTTTGAAGACCAAAGAAGTGCATCCATCTATCATAAAAAGTAGTCCACCCAGCTCCAGAGGGTTAATAAAGGCCTTCGGAAGGGAATAAATGTGTTAGTATGAGAAAAAAAGCCATATTTAAAACTCTATAAACTGTAATCTCAAGCTTTCACTAACTGTTGTACGCGTATTCATGAGAGAGCATCGTTCCAGTGAATCAGTGTTAATTTTGACAGTAAATTTTGATTTAGTCTTAGTCATAGTCTTTTGACTAAAATGCCATTTATTTTAAGGTTTTATTATAATAGACACAGATTTAACTGATGTGACACGCAACATGCTTTTATATTCAAATTAAATGAAACCACTTAAAAAACACATTTTCAATGAAATGTCAGTGGTTATATAGGCTAATTATGCATTCTTTATAACAACTTGCTTACCACATTCTTTATTCTTTCAAACAGACATATTTATATAAATAAATGCATATTAATATTTATTAGGGTTACTAAAATTATTCAGGTCAAGAGCAGTGATTGATTTTCTGTCTTTCTTTTGTTGCTCGATTAATATCAATACCACAGACAATAGCAACTAAATTAGGCTGCTGTCCCTTTAAAACCAAATGCATGGATGCATGATACACATCCGATATTCTCCCAACTTTTTACGTTCACCTAAGACATAACCGAGTGTGTTTATGTGAATACTCGTCAAAACATTTTGTGTGTATTTCTACGTTTACGAGACGCAAAAGAGTACTTTCTGTGCTCAGAAAGCCAGACTAAGTTAAGTTCTCATTTCCATCATCAAATTTATCTATATATCTGCTCTTCTCTTCCAGATATTGACATTTTTGAATGTTTTTTTTGAGACTTGCAGCAAATGTATGCTATACCTTTCTGCCGGATAGATCAATAGGCTATGATACATTTCAAATGTACGCATCTAACCTCCTAACCATGCATCAGATTCGTTTAGAACGAATCTCTTCCCAAATCATCACTCTCTAACACTCTCGTTTTTATTCATTGACGAAAATGTCAATAGATTTTCTTCATAGTTTTTGTCATTGAAAACGAAATTTAGTTTCATTTATAGTCTCATGTTTGTGAGTGGAAAAAAATGACGTTGACGAAAATTATTTGTCAATAAAATAAACACCACAGTGAATGACGTAGGATGTAGGCGTAGTGTAAGCTCTGGTGAGAATGTGCTAGTCTCACAAGAACCAAGTTTTTTTGTTTTTTTTTTACAGCAAAGGAAAACCAGTCTCCTCTTGGCTTATATAAAAAATCCTCCAACAATTTATTTTACAAATCCTTATTTTGTAACGCCACTCTCTTGTGAATACGCATACGACAGTTGGCGGAAGCTAGAGATTACACTTTATAAAGTTTTAAATATGGATATTTTTCTTACACAAACGTAAAAAGGCCTTAATTAAACCCTCGGAGATAGACACATGCCCTTTTCTCTAAATCTCGACCCCCATTCACTGCCATTATAAAGCTTGGAAGAGCCAGGACATTTTTTTTTTTAAAGGCAAAGTTCACTTTCAAAACAAAAATTCACATATAATGCACTCACCACCTTGTCATCCAAGATGTTCATGTCTTTCTTTCTTCGGTCGTAAAGAAATGATGTTTTTGAGGAAAACATTTCAGCATTTTTCTCCATATAATGGATTGATATGGTGCCCCAATTTTGAACTTTCAAAATGCGGCTTTAAACGATCCTAAATGCGATTATAAACGATCCCAGCCGAGGAAGAAGGGTCTTATGTAACGAAACGATCAGTTATTTTCATTAAAAAACATGCAATTTAAATACTTTTCAATCTCAAACGCACGTCTTGCCTTGCTCTCCCTGAACTCTTTGTATTGTGGCTCAAGACAGTTAGGGTATGTCGAAAAACTCAACTTCAAAAATCATTTCAAAATCATCCTACATCGCTGCAGAAAAGGAAAAGGTAAAACAGCGATATAGGATGATTTTTGAAGTTGAGGAAGAACATGAGATGGGAGTTTTTCGACATACCCTAACTGTCATGAACCGGAAAAAAACAGTCCAGGCAGAGTAAGACAAGACGAGCATTTGACATCAAAAAGTATATAAACTATATTATTTTTATGAAAATAACCAATCGCTACATTGGACAAGACCCTGCTTTCTTGGCTGGGATCGTTTACAACCACATTTGGGATCATTTGAAGCCGCATTTAAACTGCATTTTGGAAGTTCAAAATCGGGGCACCATACCAGTCCATTATATGGAGAAAAATGTTGAAATGTTTTCCTCAAAAAACTGAATTTCTTTACGACTGAAGAAAGAAAGACACAAACATCTTGGATGACAAGGGGGTGAGTACATTATATGTGAATCTTCGTTTTGGAAGTGGACTTCTCCTTTAATGTTACTCCGATTGCATTCGTCTGAAAGAGTCATATACACCTAGGATTGCTTGAGGGTGAGTAATTCATGGGGTAATTTTCATTTTTGGGTGGACTATCCCTTTAAAAGAGGGCTAAAAATTAACATTTTGTCATCATTCTTATTAAACTGTAAAGCATTTTAAATGTGGCAGAAATGCACACGTTCTTACTTTTACATGTGACATCTATTGCAGTGGAATAGGAAGATATGACTTCATGTTGAGAATATGACTGCCGCCATTCATTCCCTTTTGATGTCCTTATTTCACATTGACACCGAGAATGTAAATATGTCGACAAAATGCCTCTCAGCAGTGCTGAGGCAGTCTTTTTTATTATTGGACAACAAGCGAGAATGACAATGTGTGATTTTGCGAATAGAAACCATATGGGTTATAAATGTACACAAAGGCTTTTTCCAAAACCGAAGCAGAATCAGCTGTTTCAACTGAGATGGTGTGAAACACAGAGCCATTGAGGTCTGGATGGAGCCAGCGGTAGGACTGCACACACACTGAACCATTTAAAATTCTGTAATGTGTTTGCGTGCGCTAAAGAGCGTTTGGTTCACATAAAGGCTGCAATGAAGCTATATACATCAACACGTGATGACATTACAGACATGTGGACAAATGAGGATGTTTTGCTTATGCTGACCTTTTGAAAGTGTCATTTAAGATTCTGTTACTTGAGCGATTGTGCGAGCCATTCCTTTGACTCAATAATCACTGACGAAGCGTTCAAACCACTCATTAGTTTCACCTCATCCCCAATCACATCCACTAGACACCACAACATCTCTCAAGACACCAAACCTTGCAATATTACAAACCATTTTAGAGACTGCATGGGAGAGATTCTCATTAAGCACTAAATGGACATATTCTCACAACGAAGCAGCTTGTGGAAATTGAAAATATTGCTATGAAACCGGTAAATCATTTTCTTAATTAGCATTTTTGCCTTGTTTTGCAGTAAAAATAACTACACTCACACACTAATCTTAAAACAAGTCATGTGAAAACTGTTAGAAGAGAACAAAAATATAAGAATACATCATTGAATTAAATATAAAAATTACAAATTAAATAACAAATGTATTAATTTTCTTAGATTTTGCAGTATAAATACCCAGATATACTCAAAAGAAAATATCTACCTGAGAACTGTTTAACAAAAAATAAAATTGATTTAAATTTAAAATATTACTGTAAAACTTGTACAATGCACAAAAAAACTCAATATGTGTGTTTTGCACTAAAAATAACTAAATGTCTTTAAAACAAGATAAATTTACTTGAAAAAAAAAAGAATAAATAAATAAAATTTTATGTTGAGAAATGTGACCCTGGACCACAAAACCAGTTAGAAGTATCACATGTATATTTGTAGCAATAGCGAACAATACATTGTATGGGTCAAAACGATCAATTTTTCTTTTGTGCCAAAAATCATTAGGATAATAAGTAACGATCATGTTCCATGCAAATATTTTGTAAATTTCCCACTGTAAATATATCAAAACTTAATTTTTGATTAGTAATATGCATTTGAACAACTTTAAAGGCGATTTTCTCAATATTTAGATTTTTTTTAAATAGTTGTATCTTGGCCAAATATTGTCATACATCAATGGGCAGCTTATTTATTCAGCTTTCAGATGATGTACAAACCTCAATTTAAAAAAATTGACCCTTATGACTGGTTTTGTGGTTCAGGGTCACAAAAAAAGGTTTTATTCTGCTAAAAAAATATATAAACTCAGTTATAATAATTTTAATAGGAAACAAGCAAAAATACTGATTAGGAAAATGATTTTTGGCCTATGAAAATGGCATTTTCCCTCCAGAAATGCACACAGACAAAATTGACCATAACCTCCCCCCTCAACTCCCTTGCCTCCCCTTAGATTTTTTTAATACCAGACCATTGTGTTGTTTCTATAAGCTAAATGCTTTAAAAGGTATAGAAGTCCCTTGAAATGAGAGCAGGAGGATAATTGAACAGCTTAAAAACAGGAATCTAATTGTGCGGGCCCCTCTGGGGGCCAATATTGAACTACCTTATAATAGGCCTGAGATATTCTCTTCATGATTTATTGCCAAATCCCTGTATTTTTCAATACATTATAGTTTCTAAATTGTGTTTAAATTGAGTGTGGAGGAGCTCAGGCCATTAGGAGATGCAGAAATGAAGATCATATTTAAATATTCATGCACCCTTTACCTTATTACTGAATCTGAACACTAACAAAATCAATATTAAGTGCAGTTTGACATAAATTTATTTATGAATTTCGACTTTCTAAGTAGTGTATTTTTTCACTCAAAAATTGCCAGTATAATGTAGTAATGATATCAAAACAGAGTGTCAGGGTGCATTAGACGGCCAGGCTCATGAAGCGCCACATAAAAACTCCAGAGCATCCATGTAAAAATGCTTACTGGGCACAACAGTCCCGTTTTACAAACATCACTCATTTTACTGCCCCGTATCGCACGGCACTGTGAAACGGAGGCAAAGATACAGTTGTCTTGTTTGCTCAAACGATAAGCTTGTGTTAAGCCCGATTGTATTAGAGCCTTAATGCGATGCGGCGTAACAACCGATCAAAACGGATGCCCTTCCTTTGCTTCACCTGTCCTTATAACTCACCTTCCTTTGCTCTCAGCCAGCGCTCTCATTTACATAGCAATACCATGAATTAAAATGAACCCGGAGAAAGGGGGGGGTGGACCGCTCACAAAAGCAAATCGCGCAATTGCTTTTACTTGCTTACATTCTGAGATTTTGTTTGTGAGCGCTTACTCCGAGAGAACAAATAACACGTCATTGATGTATGGACGGCAACGAATGTTCTTTAACTAAAGCCAAAGAAGCTTACAATGGATTTTTTATTTCTTAACACGGAGTATTGAACAATAAACGGGCCTTTACTGGGCTGATGCCATGTCTCTGGATACAAGATGATGCTGTAAAAGCAGAAAGGGCCGGAAAAAGCTCAGCATCAATCCAGAGAAAGACAGCAAAGCCATAAATCTCAGAGTCGTAGCCTTCCCTCTTTAAAATCATCTAAACAGATTCAAAGAGCTTGATTCTGTTTGAGGCTGTCTGTAAGCATCTCTTATAAAATCTTTAAGCACTGGAAACACAAAGAGAACCTCATTCAAAAGGTTTCAACTATGTGTGTGATGATAAGACCCATGTGTGACTGAAGTTCTGAACACTCCTTTTGGTGACGTCAAAGCCATTTCTAAACAAATACTAAGCAAATGACCACAAATAAGTTAACAGCAAATTTGCTTGTCTCCAGTTACAGAGTGCCACTTCCGACAGCTTGTCAAGAATCACAGCTTTCGCTGGGCCTGCTTATGTCCTCTTGTGTACAGTAATGTTGAGGTCAGGACTGTGATGTGAACAGCCTTGTCAGCTGAGACGCTAACTCACGAGGTGAGGTGGACAAAGACCGAGACAGGTCATAGACACTCAAGATCCAACTGAAGATTAAGACGCACAACAAAAACAAACTGTATCCACTCCTGTCCACTCAGCTCAGGTCTAAGTTACTTTAGCTGACCTTATAAAAAAAAGTCTCAAAAGCCCTCAAGTCTCATTTTGATTCTTTAAAATTGTATGAAAATTACAAATGAGTAATGACAGTCATGAAATGTTGCCTTAATGAAACAGGCTTCCTTTTTTTAAGTGAAATATAATTTTTAGTAAGATTCACCCTGCAATACATAATACTGAGGTAATATGGCTGCCATTTCCAACATATTTAGCATTAACAGGTCATCTCAGTATTGCATAAATAACGAACATTATAGACATAAATCATAAAAAGGAGGGGGTCATATGTTATATCAAAAAATGTAAAAGAAAAGGTTTGTACTGTTGCATTTTATTGAGATCTCATCACATTTTCCTCCCCAATAGCTCATTTTAATTCTTTTAAAGTAAATTTTTTACATTACCAAAAAAAAATGTTTTAAAAATTACCATAAATAATTTTTGGTAGAAGAAGAAAATAAAAATTACTATTGATAAAAAAAAAAGGCTTCATATAAATACAAATGCCTTTTTTGTGAAATATAACCTGGGCATTTTATAATAATTTCCATAAGATTTACCCTGCAAATATAAAATGTAATGCTTTAATAACAATATTTCCATCCAAAAATGTTGCCCTAATGTTGATAAAAACGCTTCTTTTTTGGAGTGAAATACACTTTTTTTTTTCACCCTGCAGTACATAATACTGTGGTGATACGTATGTCATTTTCAATATGTTTTTATCATTAACAAGTGATCTCAGTGTTGCATGAATAATAAATATTACAGGCTAAATTAAACATAAAACATCAAACTCAAAAGAAAAGTTTGCATTTTATTGAGAACTTATCCTATTTCCCCCCTCACAAGCTCATTTTGATTCTTTTAAGTCTATTTTAATTACAAAAAAATTAAACATTTTTGAAAATGACCAAAAAATATATTAAAAATATTCACAAAAATTACACTCTAAAAAATTCTGGGTTAAAAACAACCCAGCTTTGGGTAAAATATAAACAAACCCAGTGATTGGGTTGTTTTGGACAAAGCGGTTGGGTTAAATATTTATTTAACTTAGCTATTACAAATTACTACATGACTGGTTTAAATGAACCAAAAATAGGTTGTAAATTAAAAATCAGACACATAATTACTAGAGGCATCAGCAATAATCAAAAGGTGAACATTTATTAAGCTATTTAAAATGTGTTTATTATTTAATTATTATGTATTCAGCTTATTATTAAATGTTCATTTATTGAACATATTAATAAATCAATAGCTGAGTTAAAAAAAACTACCCAGTTAAATACTGAACCCAACCGATGGGTTTGTCATACAGTATTTCACATTCGCGCTGGGTTGCTTTTAATCCAGCATTTTTTAGTGTGTACACATCAGAGTCGAAAATTAACGATGGCTGTCACAAATACAATGAAAGTGAAAATGAATGAAAAGTGTCAATTCGTGGAAATACATTTATATTTACTCATACTGCCTCAGATTGCTTTTACGCACTGTTTTGTGCAGCGTTGAGCCTTAAAACCAATCAAACGCATTTCTGTTGAATGTATAGGAATGCATTGGCCAATCAGAGGCACTTAGATTAGTCAGCGCTGAAAACGCCGGAGCTGTTAATGAGTGCAGACACTTGCAAATTCCCTCACCATAACCAAACAAGTGCAGAAATGGCGTAAATAAAAGATTCATTTCATAGCGTCAGTGATTATAACGGGAGTTTTTGCATAACTTGCGCTGGACTTGGCTAACGTCATGGAAAGACATGTTTGATTGTAAAGCCAGAATGTAATGTTGCTAAAAAATAGGCTTCATATAAATACAACTTCCTTTTTTGTGAAATGCTACCTAGACATTTTGTGATGAGATTCACACCATAATACACATTTTTTCTGCAGAATACTACGATATGGCTGTCGTGTCCAATGCGGGAAAATAAATAAATTAAATAAATAAATTAAAAAAATCAAACAGTATGGCATCTTCCTTCTGTTCTTTGTGGTTTGTCTTTGTATTTACTTTCTCATGAATACAAAAATTCCATAAAAGGTGTGCCGACCCGATGAAATAGTGACATCATAAAGCTAAAGCCATTATAGAAAGATTACCCATCCCATTCCGAAATATCAAGATAGACCCAGCTCCCTTTTCATCATGTTGGTGCCGTTTTTTTTCCCCCTCATTGCTTTATACGCATTAGAGAGAGGAGCCATATATACTGTAATACAAGATAAAAGTCAAAAGTTGGACTCTTTAAAGCTGCTTGCAAGGATTAGCAATAAAGAACTGTATATAAGTCTCAGAAGAGCTTAGCGAGCAGAAACCAGGCCTCTAAACATCAGTCAATTTATATTAGAATTTCCATACATGCATTTGCTTGTTACTGTCAATATGCAAAAATGGTGCTTACCGACAAATAAAGCATAATGTACTCAAGCCAGCGCATCAATAACTGCATCTGAGCTTTAAAAGAAAATGCAAAAAGGGGAGAGAGCACAAAGATGGCTCATATGAAATATATATCGCATTAAACACGAAAACGTCAGAAAAATAAAGCTGGCTCTTCGCTCGCACGACAGGCCCTCCATTCATCTTAGTGGAGACTGTGGCTCAACAGGAAATAAATAGCATCCTGTCAGCTCCCGTATTTCATTGAGTTACACAGTCAGGTTTTCGTGTTATGGACGACTCTCATAGCAGAGACCTCCTAGAAGAAGCATAAGCGTAAGAGGCCTGTGAGAGAGAGTGTGTGTTATGAAAAATGGAGTCAGAGACTACAAGAACTGAGCAGTTCAAGCTCACAGCGGAAGATCAATGAAATCAGATCGCAGGCAAACAAAAACTAGAGAAAAGTGACAGTGTCTGCTTTTATCATGATTTCAAATGGTCATATATAATGCATGAAATGAAGGCGGGCAAGGTAGACAGATGTGGCGTGTTAACCGCAAGGGAGCGGCTAGGACTGAAAGATGATTGACCGCCATCCTGGACGTGAACTACTGGAAAACAGAGGTCAGCTAAGTTGAAGGAGTGATGCCAGAGGAGCTGTTAGCTGTGTGTGTGGTGTTGCGATTGGCAAGAATATCAACATGCTTCTTCATGATACTTTGCCTGGAACGCCCTCAAAATGCAATTCTACTGGCAAAGTAAGAAAAGGTATCATTTGTCACTTGAAAGAATGTTGCACTAAATAAATCAAAAGTTACAGTAAAGCCATTCATAATGTTAGAAGAGATTTCTACTTCAAATAAATGTGGTTCATTTGAACTTTGAATACTTTGAACAGTTGAACTGCCCGCTGTTCTTCAGACAAATTCTTTGGTTTTACAGCATTTTGTGTATTTGAACCGTTTCCAACAATGACTAGGATTTTGAGATCCATCTTTTCACACTAAGGACAAATGAAGGACTCATATGCAACTATTACAGAAGGTTCAAATGCTCACTGATGTTCCAGAAGGAAAAACGATGCATTAAGAGCCGGGGGGTGAAAACTTTTGAACAGAATGGAGACATTTTTCTGTACATTTTTCTTTTTTTTTTTTGTCTTTTTTTTTTTTTTCCATTTAGTACTGCCCTTTAGAGGCTACAGAAGATAGTTACACGTTTCCCAGAAGACAAAATAAGTGAAATTTACCCTGATCTTTAAAAGTTTTCACCCCCGGCTCTTAATGCATCGTGTTTCCTTCTGGAGCATCAGTGAGCATTTGAACCTTCTGTAATAGTTGCATATGAGTCCCTCAGTTGTCCTCAGTGTGAAAAGATGCATTTCAAAACCAGACATTGTTGGAAAGGGTTCAAATACACAAAAATGCTAGAAAACCAAAGATCTGTGGGACCTAAAGGATTTTTCTGAAGGATAGTGGGAAGTTAAACTGTTCAGAACAAACAAGGGACTCATGAACAACTATCACTAAACAAAAAACACAGCTGTGGATCATTCAGGTAACAACACAGTATTAAGAATCAAGTGAATGTAAACTTGTGAATGGGGTCATTTTTATAAATTCAACTATTATTTTCTCTTGTGGACTACAAGTAAACATCTTTTCTGTGAAATATCTTACTCAGGTCAGTACTAAATAAACAATAACTTGCATTTTGCAGATTCTAAAAGGGGGATGTAAACTTTTGACCTAAATAATAATAATAATTTGTTATTATTATTGTTATTATTATTATTATTATTGATCAAATAAATGCAAATATTGGTGAACATAAGAGAACTAAAAAAAAAAAGTGTATAAATGCACAGAAAATATCTATAAATAAAAAAAAAATTCTGTTGCTTCTCCAAGACTAGGGCTTTTTTTTAATTTTGTGAAAATTAGTTAATTTAAAGAGATATTATTATTATTATTATTCAAAAATAGGCCCTATTCACTTCCACTGTAAGTGTTTCACCATAATCTTAAGTGTTTCACCATAATCTTTTTTTTTTTTGCTTTTAGAAAACAAGGAAAGAATCAAAATCATTCATTGTGTTAACCAGCGTTATGCCACAAATTCTATTAATTTGCCACAACTTGAACCTGGAATATTCCTTCAATGTTTTAAACCTATAGTAAACAGAATTTAATGTAAAACATTTAATTGAATTTAGTAAATAAAGTTTAGATTACATATGGCTTACATCTACAAATACTGAAAAAAATTAATTGTATTTATCTAGCTCATTGAGGGTTGTTAAGCAATATAGTTCCTTTGGAGTTGTTATATTAGTTATAAAACAAAACGCTTTCACTCGCAGAATAAATTAGCAATGGTTGTTAAAAGTGCATTTACACAGTAGTACAATGGCTTTTTAAAAGAACATGTATATAATCAATAACTAAAATCTATTTCTTTTGCATCCATGAGCAATAAAGTTTTCCTTCGGGTTTATAATGAACAAACATCCCTTGTCATATGAAATCCCAAACCTAGTTCATCTATGACATACGTCCCTCTAGTACAGATATTCAGCATGCGGCGGTTGCCATGCGTCTGATGTTGGTGAACTCCAATGCTTTTTCCGGCATTTGCTCCCGCAGGTCTGACATTCAAGATCTCTCAATTATGTATGAACAGCAAGCAATATCCTTTACCGTCATGCCCACACAACATATTTCATCTTCCTGGGCACAGATGCCCAATCAAATTCTCCACGTAATTATGATGACTTATTAAAAATAAGCCCAAACACATTATTAGTAAGACTGCAGTTAGTCTCAGTGGCCAAAATTATTTCATTCATTAAAACAGCTTCTATTTTTAAGCTGCGCACAATAGACGAAACCTCAGTGAAAGCCCACAGCAACAGGTAAAATCCTAAGAGATCTGGGGCAGCGCAAGCATCCGTCAATGTGTCAACGTCTCTGAAAGGTCGAGAAACAAAGCAAAGTGGCTGGATTACAGCAGATATTGGTCGGGGGAAATTAAGTTTCTTTCCTGTGATATGAAGCCATATATTTCATCTCCTTTTTCAAACAAACCATCCTGCTTTGGCGTGACTTACTGAAACTCACTGAAAATGTCATTTTTTTTATTGGTCGTATAAATGGCCTTTTTGTGGCTGCGGTTTCCCGGTGTATAGAGTACAGCCACATCTTGGGAATACACAGCTCAGCGGAGAGAAAACATCTCAAACACCATGTTTATCTGCCACACAACATGCAGCCATTAAAAATACATGAGGCCACCATCCATTATTCCGTCTCCGAACGGCAAAATCTGCATTAAGCTTGAAGAATCCTTCTGTTTTAGGATAAATAAATAAAACAGGCACTTAGAGATTCCTCTCGCTTTATTATAGAGAGAGGAAATGCGTGTTTGCAGAGGAGCAGGAAATGTGCGGCGCTTTCCAAATATGAATGAATAAATCAAAACGTTTGCAATTAGGGCCTCACATCTTTTCTGTTAATTCAAATGATTTTGCCACTTTTCTGAGAAAGTGCATTTAATATTTAAATTACGCGTTACTCTTTCAATACCCAGGTGATTTCCGCCGTAATGTGCCGACCAAGTCTTGTCAGTTGCGATTTGGGTGTAAATTCTGTAATCAAAAGCGGCACCAATCTGACACGAAAAACTTAAAAATTTAGCAACACGAGACAAATGGAGAAATGCATGCTGAAACAAGGAAAAGCAGCACTGCGTACACAGTTTTTCAATTAATTATTCATATCTCTCACATCTAACAACTTCTGTCCTGTTTTCTTGCCTCTCTTGTGTAATTTATGACTTGCAACATTGTGTGCCTTAAATTTTTGAGAGATCTGTCAAACTGCATGTGTTGTTTTTATTAAAAATACAAAAAAAGACTTGTTGAACGGGCAGTAAGCAGTACATTAACAGAATATTCTACATTTAGTATGAGTTAAAATGACAGTTCACCTAAAAATAAATATCTTGTCATAATTTACTCACCGTTGCTTTGTTCAAAACCTGTAAGACTTTCTTTTACCTGCGGAAGATTATAAAAAATTGTCTCAGTGTTGTTTTTGCCCATACAATGAAAGTTAATGGCTACCGAAACCAACATTCACCAAAAGCCCCTTTCACACATACAGACTTTACTGGTATATTACCGGTAAATTACCATTAAGGGATCATGTGCGAAACAGGACCTTTTCAAAAATACTGGTAAATTCATTTACCGGTATGAGAAGTTGTAATATTACCAGTAAATTACGGTAATCTCCTCTGTGTGAACGCAGAATAAGATTACCAGTATGAACACGTTTAGTTCAAAACGTGCTAATGTTAGACTTCTTTACACTGGGCCAATTATATCACTCTGAAGAAGATGACGCATTTACTACACGCTGTGTAGTTCACTTTAAAGTTGTCTAATACGATGTCTCTGGCAGTGCTGCCAAGTCCATGGTTTTCCCGCGAAATTGGGCTACTTTAACACTGTTGCCACGGGTTGTTTTTCATGTCTATGGGTTGAAGCCACCCCAATAACTTATTATTTAGCCCCTGGAATGATAATTTTACCAGAGGAACCCCACCAAAAATGCGTATTTTACTCTCTGGATCGCAGTTTTTAATGGGGGACCCCCTCAAAACACGATTGGGCTACTTTTGGGCTAGTTTTGAGTAGCAACTGGGTTTTGTTGTGAAAACAACCTGGCAACCCTGGTTTCTGGGACAAAAGCAGCTGCATGAACGTGAACGTTTGATGCAAAAATTAAAACGTCAACAAAAACCCCATGTTTACAAACACAACATTGGGAGGCACAGCCATTTAGAGGTAATTTTTGGTTGATGTCACAGAATTTGCTGGTAATTTGAAACTGATGTGTCAATGGTGCTTAACCGGTTAAAAAGTCAGAATGAAGTTGCCTGAATGTCGTTGCGAACAGTGCATTTTTGTGCTTCTTGGTAAAATCGTTCCAGTAATTTTGCGGCAATTTACAGGAATACTCTGTGAAAGGGGCTAAAATATCTTCTTTTTATGTTCCACCAAAGAAAGAAAATCACACAGAATTGGAATGACATGAGGGCGGATAAATTATAACAGAACTGTCATTTTTGGATGGACTGTCTTATTAAGCTCAAAAAAAAAAAAAAAAAAAAAAATGTTGTAACCTTTTCTGTTTAAACTTACACCCAATTTTGCAACATCAGAATGCCATCAAAAATTTTGGGAGGTCCACACCACAACTATAATGATACTGAGAAATCACTTTATATGTTTTTTTTTTCTTTATAAGGTTATTATGGAATTCACACATTTCTGCCACTGAATAAAAAATTTAAAAAGGTAACTGCAACTTTTTCTCTCACAATTCTGACATTTTTTCTCAGAATTGTTAGATATAAATGCACAATTGCAAGTTATCAAGTCAGAAGTCTTAGATAAAAACTCGCAATTCGGACTTTTACGCAATTCCGACTTTTTTCTCAGAATTGTGAGATATAAATTTGCAATTGCAAGTTATAAAGTCAAATTTTGAAAGGAAAAACAAGACTGATATGTTCTTAGAATTGTTTATCACACAATTCTGAGAAAAAAGTAGATTTTTTTATAATTTTTTTTATTCAGTGGCAGAAACGTGCTTCCATAGCTAACACAAAAGTTTTAACAGAAAAATTAATATAAGTGATTTTATTTAAAAATTACATAAGCTATTACATACAGCTTATTACATAAGCTTTTAAATGCTCCAAAATAAGCCCTTTTTCACTTCTACTTTAAGTGTGTTACCATAACCTTGATCTTTGCTTTTTAGAAAACAAGGGAAGAGTCTAAATCATTTGTTGTGTTAATCAAAATTCTATTAATTGTTCACAACTTGAACCTGGAACCTTCAATGTTAATTTTAAACTGAAATTGTAAATCATTTCTAGACATCTTGGCCCTTATGAAGCTTTTCTGTTTAAGATTTCAAAAACACCTGTATAGGATGCAAAACATTGCATTATTTAGATCAGAGGTGCTGGTTGGATTAATGGTAAAACTTTAAGTGGCCTAACAAGCATACTTCAAATGATTAGCTTGCCAAATCTGAATCAGCAACGGAGGTCCTCCTCTTTGACACGGCTGCCCTGCTCTTGTCATTACTGGGCACACTGTAACCTACAAACAACAACTTTCCATCCACTGTAATTGCTACATAATTCAACAGATGCAGTGGAATGACCTCCAGGTAAACTTATATTTACTTTGCAGCTGTTAATGACTAAAGCTTTGATTAGCTCCTCTCTTAGAGGATGAGGATCCCAGACCTTACGCTTTGTTTTGTTCTGGAGTCAAAGGAGAGCTTCATACTCATTGATGCAAGAATGGAAAAAAAATTAGACGATCTTCTAATTAAGATGGGGGCCATTTAACAACCAAAGTAAAGCAATTTATTGAAGTATTAATAGTGCCTTTCAAAATCTGTGCATTTCTCTTTTACACAGTTTCTCTCTGTCCTCTAGCTTAAAATAGTCTTTTTCTTTTACAAGGGTTCTGTATTTAGTGCATTAGAACAGAAATGTGCAGTAAATGCATATGTGAATAAAGTGAGATTATAGTAAATTAATGGGCTGTTTTGCCTTAGGGCAAAATGGAGGACGGACCCCCCATGAGTTCATTTTTCACGGCTTTGGTTATGCTTTCAACACTCTAATTGAATTTCAATGTACATTTTAAAAAGTCTTTATTAAAGCAGCTCTTGATGTAAATCGTACCTGATCTACTGTGGGACTGTCGCCCATTAAGTACATTCAGGACAAGCGCTTTCTGGTTTTATCTCATCTGTGTCATTATAATTTCTGCTCATGTCCAAAATATTACCATGCGAAATAAGAACAGAGTAATTATGAATTTAAAAAAACATAAATGTTCCAGTAGGTAAAACAAATGGCTGACATTAAGAAAGGCCCAAACTGTCTGAGACAACAATGAAAAGTTAAACCTATAAATATGCAGAAAGTTTATTTTTAACTTTTAAAACAAATAAAAAGTTATGATTTAACAATAAATATGAAATATTTACAAATGCATATATAATTTCTTTTTTTTAATACTCATTAATATTATAAAAATACTCAATACTATATATGTACATATATATATATATATATATATATATATATATATATGTGGGCTGGCAGACGATTGATCGTGATTGATCACACACAAAATAAAAGACAAAATAGTTTGAACACATGTATGTGTACTGTGTGTAATTATGATGTATATAAATATACAGAAATTACTGTATATATTTAAGAGAAATATGTTATGTACAAAATATTTGTATTTATATATAATATAAATTCTATACAAAATTATAATAAATACATATACTTGTAAATATTTCCTAAATCTCATTTAAAAAAAAAAAAATACATAATCTAAAATTAATAATAATTATTATAAATAATTTAATAAAAAATATTTTGAAATGCATGTGTAGGCACATGTATACTTTAAAGTAAGTAGTTACTTAAGTACTACTTAAAATGATATCATTTATAATAAATAAAATATAATATATAATATATAATGTAATATAACATATAATAATACATATCATTTTTAATATCAAATATACAAATTAAAAATAACAAATTCAATAATATTGAATACTAATAAATGTAAAAAAAATCTATGCTTGTGTAAACATTTCACAAAAAATATTATGCATGTTATATACATATATATATATATATATATATATATATATATATATGTGTGTGTGTGTGTCTGTATATATATATATATATATATGTATATATATACATTTTACACACACATACACATACACATATACATATATATATACACATATACATATATATATACACATACAAATACATATACATATACATATATATACACACACACACACATATACATATATATATATATATACATATATATATACACATTGTATGTGTATATATATATATATATATATATATATATATATATACACACACACACACACACACACACACACACACACACAACAATGAATCAATAATGTAAAATAATTATCTAGACAGCAAATATAAATAAATATTTAGATGATATTGCACTGTTTTCACTCAGTGCTTTCACTAGTAATTCTTCAGGCACTGATCTGTCTAAAGAAACAAAACAATTTTCCATTTACTCTGAAATCTTGGCTCCTGAGGCCACGAGACCCTTTGGGTGGCTGTCAGACAGCACGTCTACACGGCATCACGCAGACTCATCTCATGTCAGAGAGGGGCATCTCCAGCCATTAGAATTTATCAGCACATACTGTCCCCTGGAACATCATGCCCATCCCCCAAAAGCCCACAAAACCACCAGCCTGCCTCTTGGTCACAATGCCACATCTATTCAGATCAGCCCTTCATACACAAGACTGCAGCGGAAATTGGTCTTTTGTCACTCAAGATTAGCAATCTCTTCCCAAATCCCCACGGAGAATTCCAAAGTCCCAATCACTGACGACTCGCTGACTCGCCGTGACGCAAATGTGCCTCACGTCCAGGATGCTGAGTGTACTTTTAAATAGAAGTGTTTTAGTAAAATCTATATTCACCGTTTCCACTAAACTCCAGAAGGTGGGCAAAACAGGATGAGTGCTCGGATAGGTTCAAGAGTTTCATCAGCTCGAGCTCAAAAATAGACGCTCAAACACATCATTATCGCGGTTTGTGTATACACACTGAAAGTGAGACAGAATCTGCCAGATGAAGTTAGCAGGGAGACGCCTGACCTGATATTTCCTTTGTTGTTTGGTCAGGAAAGGGAAGGTTATTGTAAACCGACTCAAGAGTAAATAATCCCTACGTTTCCATAGCAAAGTCATAAACAGCCTGCAGAAACAAAGGCCGAAAAGACAATAAATCTAATGATGGTCAATTTTTGTTTAGTTTCCAAAGTGTTTTCGAGGGAAATTCTATTTCAATACAAAGAGGCACCTACATTTTTTCCATGGAGAAGGGGAAATCAGATGTTTCAGAGATTTCTGTGCTTCTTTTTTTATTTCAGTGAATAGCCCGTGTATTTTTCCTGGCAGGCCTCCCTTGTGTTGTGACAGATATATGGATACTGTTTTGTTATTCTGTCAAGAAACTTCCAGTATAACAAAACCTGTTTTTAGGGCTCTGTAGCAAGGAAGTTTCAAAGTTCAAGATGTTTGAAACTATCACTTGGCCCATGCTCAAAATGCAAGCGCCATTCAAGCGCGATTGTGATCTACGGGACAAGGGTTGAAGCAACATGTTGAAATTGTTAACTTTAGACACACTACATTTAAACAGTAACGCAGACAAAAAGTAACTCATCTGAGACCTGATGGCCAGGAATAGTATACTAAATAAACGAAAGTCATTTGACAGTTGTTTTTACATCAAAACGTTGACCCACGAAGCGAGTTAAACAAATTCAGAATTTCGTGGTTTCATGAAAACCAAACAAATCCAACTTCACTTTGATCTGGCTAAGTGGTCCCACAATGCTCACTAGAGTAAAAATGTTTAAAAATAATAATAATAATAATAAATATATAAATTTTAAAAAATAAATATATTTGTTCATTCTAATTGTTATTTTTTATATATTTAACTTTATATTTGTACTAATTTAAATTAAAAGCTTAATAATAATTAATTAATTAATTGCCAAACTGTAATTGCAGGTAATGCATTCTGTTTTGTAGATTTGTAGACTTCATATTTCAAAACTTTTCATATGCTTAAAAAAAAAAAAAAAAAAAAAAAAAGAAAGAAAGAAAAAAATTTAAAACCGCATAAAATCACAAAGTACAGTACAATTTAATATGCAATTTAAAATACATTTTACTTTACAGTTCAAACGCTTGTGTTTTGTAATTTTTTAGGTCTCTTATGCTCAGCAAAACTAGTTATTTTATTAAAAATAAAATAGAAACAATCATATTGAGAAATATTATTACAATTTAAAACAACTGTTTTCCATTTTAATATGTTTATAATATAATTTATTCCTGTGATGACAAAGCTGAATTTTCAGCATCCGTTACTCTAGTCTTTAGTGTCACATGATAATTCAGAAATCATTCTAATATTCTGATTTGATGCCCAAGAAACATATATTAGTAATGTTGAAAATGTGTGTTACTTAATATTTTTGTGGAAACTGTAATACTTTTTTTTTTCCAGGTTTTATTTGTTTTTATATTTAAAAAAAACAATATTTAATACTTAAAATACATATAGTTGTATATATATATATATATATATATATATATATATATATATATATATATATATACACACACACACACACACACACACACACACAATTAAAAAAAATGAAAAATTAATGAAAAAAAAAAAAAACTTTTTAACTTTTTGTTATGTGTCCAAGCTTAATAAAAGTATTCATTTCTTTACCAAAAAAAAATTTTTTTTTTTTTTTTTTTACTGCCCCCAAACTTTTGATCGGCAGTGTATATATAAAATCCTGTTTGGTCATGCTAATGTCTCAGAAAACACACACTCTACCTTTAACCTCTTTTCCAGGAAGAGACGGCTAGCAAAACATAGTAAGACTGTCTTATCGCACTAATACGTAAGCAAACAGAAGAGTCTTTACGGCGTGTCGTATGTGCGGCGCTGTACAGCTTACGTGGCTTTTGGTAGCTGAGAGACATGATTATTCAGAGGTAATATTTTATCTTAGCAGTTTGCAGAGCTTTGTTTGCCATTCTTTCAAGCAGGGGATAAAAGAGCAGGCTTGGCGTGCTGGCTCTGATTATGATCTAATTGTTAACATTCAGTGTGCCTTATTATCAATCTGGTGCCTTACAATGAGCAGTTAGAGCTTTGTTAGTGTTGGCAGAAGGCTCTGAGAGAGCGATCGTGCTACCGATGGTGCATTACAGAAGTACTAGTTAGCGCTAAGGTGGCATGAGAGGAGCCCCTGCCGCCAACGACAACAACAACAACAAACAAACAGGAATTGATGGCAAGCGTTTATTATCTGGTTTAATTGCTCATCATCTGGAGGATCTGACAGTTGTGGTTAATGAGAGAGAGAGGAGAGGCGCAGGCTGTTGGCAGAGGGCTTCACGGCAAAGGGGATGCTGGGAGAAGGGGAGGGAGAGCGGGGGAGTTTGACACCGAGATCTGGAGCGACTCATTCCAGCCGAACAGAAGCAGTAGATGTAAGCGAAATCATTTTCTAATCAAAATATCAGCCTTCGCTTTAGTTCCACTGAGCTCTTTGGAAGTCAGTTTAACCTGGATGTCATTAGCACACACTCACAAGGAGGAATCGGGCCTTGTGTGTAATCAGATGGCGAACACACACAGGATATCACAAAAACGGAGCCCCTTCCTAAAGATCTCATCTGGGCTACAGGCCTGGACACGGTTCAAAAAGGGACCTCCCAGACACTCCAACATCAGGCACGTACGAATCGGGTTCAAACTGACAATCACCAGAACAAGGCCTCTGTGAGCTATAATGCTTCACCTACTGCAAACATCGAATGCTTAATGGACTTTAGCTTATAAGACCAGGACAAGACAGTGCAATGTGTCACAATTAAATTTAAATCTCCAAACTAAACCTGTCAGGTGCGTAAGTCTGTCTGTCTGTCACAGTCAGCAAAGTCTGTACTGTTGATATAACCTTTGACCTTTGAGAAATTACCATAACTGACTTTGAAAAATATTTTCTTGTGGTATTTCTTGTGGATAGACATATTTATAATATAGGTTATTTTAATTATAAAAAAGTGGAGTTAGAGACCATTAATAAAAATGCTTTTTTGTTTGCTAGTTTTGAATAAAAATGCTGCAAATTTTAATGTTTTGTTTTATTATAAATTACATCACCTTAAAATTTCTTTTAATACTTTCATTCAGCAACGATGCATTAAACTGAGTCAAGACAGTAAAGACATGTATATTTATAATGTTACAAAAGACAACTATTGTAAATAAAGGCTGTTCTTTTGAACGTTCAATTCAAAGAATCTTAAATAAAAATAAAATGTATAAAATTAAATAAATGCATTCTTGTTGAGCAAAAAAGACTTTTTCAAAACCATTTTAAAAAATAATAAAAATTGTACCAACCCCAAACCTTCGAATGGTAGTGTGAGTCAACTATTGGTTGACCGATTATCGATGCCGATATTATACATTTTTATGGTTATCGGTATTGGTCATTTTTTAAAACCAATGTGCCAATAAAATAATTTAAAAGCATTTAAAGAAAGTTTTTGCCAGAGTCCTTGCTATTCTTAATTTTGACATTAATTTTCATTTTTACATATCGGTTCAATGCATAATGTATAAAACATAAAAAATAAAATAAACACATTCTTGTTGAGCATAAGAGTCTTCTTTGAATAAACATTATTAAAAAAAATAAAAATAAAAAAAATCGTACCAACCCAAAACCTTTAAATGGTAGTGTAAGTGGGGTTTCTTTTTTTTTTTTTTTTTTTTTTTTAATAACAGTCAACGAGGGGTTGACCGATTATCAGCCTGGATTATCGGCACCGATATTCAGCATTTTTATGGTTATCGGTATTGGTTATTTTCAAACCAATTTGCCAATAAAATAATTTAAAAGCATTTAACGAAAATTTTTGTCAGAGCCCTTGTTATTCTTAATTTTGACATTAATCTTCATTTTTATGCCAGACATATCGGTTCAACGCATAATGTACAAAACGTATAAAATTAAATAAATGCATTCTTGTTGTTTTTTAATTAAAAGAAAGTACCAACCACAAACTTTCGAATAGTAGTGTGAGTGGGGTTTCAATAGTCAACTAGAGGTCAACTAGAGGTCAACTAGAGGTCAACCAATTATCGGCACCAAGATTAAGTATTTTTACAGTTATCGGTATCGGTAATTTTTTTAAAACCAATTTGCCAAAACATAATTTAAAAGCATTAAAGAACGTTTTTGTCAGAGCCCTTGTTATTCTAATTTTGACATTCATTTTCATTTTTACACCAAACATATCAGTTTAATGTATAATGTATAAAACACATAAAATTTAATAAATGCATTCTTTTTGAGAAATTTTACGGTGATGTAATTTGAAGCATTTAAAAAAAAACATAAAAAAAAAAAAAAATCATACCAACAACAGACCTTCGAATGGTCGTGTGAGTGGGGTTTAAATAGCCAACTAGACTGCCAAAATTAAGCTTTTTTACAGTTATTGGTATCCGTCATTTTCAAAACGTTTTTGTCATAAATAATTGTAAAAAAATAATTTTTTTTTTTTTTCAGAGCCCTTGTTTTGTTTTTTTGTTTTTTTAATTAATTTTCATTTTTACACCAGATAAAATCGGTTCTTGGTCTACTTGATCTGTAACAATCGGTATCGCATTGGCCATGAAAACCACATATCGGTCGACCCCTACAGTCAAATACTGAAAACGTTTGTATTTTTAATTTTTCTATTGTAAATTACATTTTTAGCATTTTTTTTGTAATTTGTAATCTCAAATTTTCAATCCATAATTTTCAAAACCAATTTGCCGATAAAATAATTTAAAAGAATTTAAGGAAGGTTTTTGTCAAAGCCCTTGTTATTCTTAATTTTGACATTAATTTTCAGCTTTACACCAGACATATTGGTTCAAAATATCGGTTATCGGTCTACTTGATCTGTAATAATCAGCATCGGCACTGGAAAACACATATTGGTTGACCCCTACAGTCAAATACTGAAAATGTTTGTATTTTGAATTTTTCTATCATAAATTATATTATTAGCATTCTATTATAAATTACATTATTGGCATTTTTTACAGGTTTAAATTAGATTTGTAATCTCAAATTTTCAATGTGGTTTCAGACTTTTGGAGCCCATGAGGGAAGTATCCATCATATGTCTTGGGCCATTTTTGGAATTGCTTTTTTGGAAGATGTAGATTAGGCCTAATGCACCACCACAAATAGATGTTACATTAATTTTCATCATACAATGATGTATGCAATAAAAGGAAAATTTGCGATAGTAAATGGCCTTTAAGAGCAATCTCTTCATACCACTCATGTGGCACACTAATAAAAAAAGACTTTTCCATTAATTTCAAAACATTATAACCAATGGCAAATTGAAGACACGAAGAAAACTGCTTCATCAGCTTTAACTTACTAGGAGGGGCACGATGCCAATAGGGGAACACCCTCCCAAAAACCACTGCTGCTAAACTCATTCACAAATATCCCATTAAGAAACTCTGGCAGTGCTGAAACCCAGCGTATGCCTGCTTTCTGCCCACTGCTGCAGATCTGCATCCGTACACATGGGAATCATTAGGGCACACGAGTTGGCGAGTGTCCCTAGCAACCAGCTGCATCTGTTTATGTTTACCTTCACGCTCGTACCAGCTAATGCCATGAGTACATCTGCTACTGTGCAACGAGGCTGTGGTTACATGCATGGTTGACCCATGATTCTGTAATTGCCCAGCAAGTAAGATAAAGAGTCAGAGCGTAACCACCAAAGCCTTCCCTTCCCTTCCAAGAGCCTCTTTCCTCTGCCAGCTCTTGTCCTGTTGTGGAAAGCTCATTGCTGAATTGGTTCAACAAATTGAGCCGCAATAATAACACTGCTTTTACAAATCAGAGCAAGAAATCACTGTAAAAAATTTCCACCCATTTCAACTTAGACAGCTCAGTTGCTGCCTTAAAGTTGAAGTAAAATCAACTTAGTTGAAAGCATTTTAATTTAAATGACATTTAAAATCAAGGTACATTTCTTTAATAAATAAATAATAATAATATTATATTATATTACATATACACAAATTATAAAAATAGACTTGTATAGTAAGAATTGTTAGTTTTTTTTAGTTTTTTTATTTAATATAAGTGACATTCAGAAGTTGTTGTTTTAGTTTTGCATTTTTCTATTTTAATAAGAGAATATTTTCTTTAGTCAAAGGGGCATAATAAATGTTTGTTGCTGTTAATATTTATAAATACTATATTTTGATACAATTATACATTATATAAAAATTGATTTGTACAGTAAGAATTCTAAATACTTTTAGTTATAATTAATATAAGTGGGGTTTAAAAGTTGTTGTAGTTCTTTGCATTTTTCTATTTTTATTACGGAAGATTTTCTTCTATTTTTCTCCTTAAAGACAAAGGGGGGGATAATGTTTGTTACTGTTAATATTTATAACTACTATATTTTTTATTGTTACACATTATAAAAAAGTAGATTTGTATTTTTGTTTGTTATATTTGATATAACTGGGATTCAAAATAGGGGTTCAAATCTATTCACAAAATATTTCATATAGAAGTATTTTTCAGTTTATTATATTTAATATAGGTGGGGTTCAAAAGGTTTTTTTGCATTTTTTTATTTTAATTATAGAAGATTTTCTTTAAAGTCAAAGGAGACATAATACATGTTTGTTACTCTTAATATTAATAAATATTAAATTTGTATTGTTACAATTACAATTAAATTAACATTAGAATTTATTTAGAAATTTCAACTGTTATTATTTATATAATAAAATAAAGCATTTTCACTGATGATCTGAGGCTCTTAGATACTCACTAACACTGAGTAACACTGAAGATTTTCTATTTATTATTATTATTATTCTGATATAACAAACGGAGGGATACATCTATCTGTAAAAAGAACAAAGTTTTGTTAATGTGTGAATATTCAGCTCATATCGTTATCAATTATGACAGTTAAAAACATCTCTGAAAGCAATGCAAAATTTAACCAGTGTGTGGTTTGAAACATCTCACAGATGTGCAACTCATATGAAAAAGAAAAGGAGGGGGACATGAAAGGAATTTTGAAGCCTACACTAATAACATAATGGCTCAAAACAGCCACATGAAAGACTTGAGATGTTGGTGTACTTTGTGCTGTTATTGTGTTTCCTGTTCACAAGTTCATGCAACAGATGCCAAAGAAAACTCTGGCGGCATGGCCCCCCTCTGACCCCCTGGGTGAGAATTACACTGTGCCGGAGTGCAAAGCTCTAGAGGACACAATATCCAACGCATACAAATGCGCTCTTGTTTTGTCATTTAATATAGAACACATACTGTTAGACACAAACACGATCAGGATGAGAAAGGGTGTTCTCTGGTTTGCTCAAATATCGAGGCTGTAATCACAATAAATTTTACGAGTGTCAGTGGTCTTTCTTTCAGATGCTCAGAATTTAGAAGAATATCTTGACTGGGTTACATTAAAATGGCCTGCCCTTTCAAAAGTCTAATTGAATTCATTCAAGCATGGGAAATTGCGTAGTAAAGGCAAATTAACTAACCTCACATCTGAGGTTGTTTTCCCACTAAATCTAAGTATATCAATGCCCAGTATTTATATCTTGTGAATAAAAAAAAATTAAGCACATTAAATGTCAGTCATGCATATGCATAAAACATATATATGCGTTTTGCTCACACTGACCTCAAAATGCTAAGTTTTAGACAGGTTGCTCATTGCCTTTGAGTGACCTGGAACCTTCTGCAAAAGCCAAACATTGAACAACACTGACCTCTTCTGGCTATTCCTCATACTGCCATGCTGCTACAAAAAAAACAAAACAAAGATGTACAGTGGAGATCAAAACTTGAAGGAATATTAGCAGTAGGTGTACCTCTATTACATGCTTGACAAAATAACCAAGGCATTTCAATAAAAACCTTTATTTTGCAGAAAACATAGTGATCAAAATTAGACAACAGTAACAACTGTTGCATGAAAGAACTAAAAATACAACCAAAATTTTGACTTCAGGACATCTGTGGCCGCAGGACATCATTAGTTTCTGCACTGTGTGATCTTGGTCCACTCTTCTTCCACTCCCTTTCATAGTTTGGTAACGGTTTCTTGGCAACTTTTTTCGCCAAGGATTTTCTAAAGATTTTCAGTCAGGTTTAGATCAGGACTCTGGGCCGGCCATTACATTATTTCAGAGTTCTGAGCTTCAACGAACTGCTTTACCTGTTTTGCAGTGTGATGGGGCATTGTCTGATTGGGAGACGCTTGAAGAGAAGGAACTGTATGTTGCTGAAGGAGGTCCTGATAAACATTTGCATTCACTCTGCCATGTATCTGTAGAAGAGGCCCAACTCCTGCTGTAGAAAACATCCCCCAAACCGTGAACTTCCTCAACCATCTTTCACTGACTTCTTTACACACTTGAGCTTCAGTCTTTCCTCAGTTTGACGTCAATCAAAATGTTTCTCATTAAACCCAAATTCTTTGTGAACTTTGGACCAGTTCTCCTCTCTCCACACATCATGTTCCTCAGCAAAGGTGAGTCTAGCCTTTCGAATGCTTTCTGCTGATGAGAGGCTTGGTCACTGCAGAGTGCGCTTTCAGTTTGACTCTTCTTTAACATGCAGAGACAGATCCAGACCCTGTTCAGCACTTAACTGGCAAGCAATTCCAGCTGCAGTGTTGAACCGATTCCCCATTGAGAGTCTCTGCATTATCCTGTCTTCTTGTGCATTTATTTTACATGGGCGACCAGACTTTTTGGGGGACTTGAATGAATTAGTGTCATTGTAAAACTGCAATATTAGAGAAATCACAGATTTAGAATGACCAACATCTCTTGCAATGGCTGAAAGTGTTCGGACAACCTCCTGTCGCAGGGTTTCAGTCACCGTAGAGCGGCCAGTCATCTTGCAATCTCAGTGAAAATTGGAGGAATGCTGCCAGTTAAACAGGGTTTGCCATATAATTAAGGAAATTAGCCAGGTGCCAGATTAACACCAATTACTTGGAGGTGTCTGTAAGTGTTCTCTAATTTTGATTAGGGTTATTTTTCAAATATCTCATTTAAGTTTTTTATACAGTGCTTCAGAATACAATTAATTTATGAAATATGATTAAAACTGCCCTTCTACTCCTGCTAGAATAACTTCAAATAAGACTAAGCGGTGACACTGAAATTTAGGAAATTGCAGGTTGTTTTAATCTCCACTGTACTTTTAAAAATTAGAGCTAAAATTACAGTTTCACATCCCTGAATTAAAAAAACAACAACGACAAAAAACATTGTAGATTGATGCCAGATGGTGGGATTCAGCATGAAAACATCTCTGGTCCACATTATGATCATCCAGACTACAAACACTCTAGCGGTTTTAGTTTTAGATTAATCCAGATCACATATCCGTCATAAAATCATGTAATTTGTTTTGTTTTCTAAGAAAAAAACCTGCGTTATTTAATTCACCTACATATCTATATACATCTATGCAAGAGATAATGCACAGAATGTAGTCCATTAAAATGTACAAAACAATCAGCTTTGCAACAAGCTGAACGCTGCAACGATATTACAGTAATATTAATGAGGTCATCTTTACTAGAATCGATACCCGAAATGCAAGATGGTGCCAGTTGCCAGTCCGTGAGATACGAAAGACATGAAAGTAATGCCAGTACGTAACTGTTTAATGTCCAAACATTTATCTAATTAAAAGAATGATCATTTGTTTATTATCATTTAAAGTCTGTCAAGTGAAAGAAATTGCATTACGTCCAGGATGTTTTATTATGTACTACAGTATAATCAATACTGTGCATATTTTGAAATAATGCCATTTTTGTATTGAGTATAACTATAGTTGATGGAGACACGTTTTTCAGTTTCCCAGATGATCAAACTGATATGCAGCAATATATGGCTGAGCATGAGTTTTAGGAACTATCGGACTGCTGCAGCACAATAAAATAAACATCTACATAATTATATAATACAAAAGATAATAGAAACTGTACTAAAGATAATATAATATTACATTATTTAAGGAAATTTCCCTTCAATTTCCAAACTGCCAGGCACTTTCTGTCTTTCAGGGAAGCGACAGGAATAGTTCTAGTGCAACTTGAGAACCAACACCAGTTTTTTAATGCTAGACACCATATTTATTCCTGAGATGTGAGACACACAGCTGAGGGAGTTCTGAGACAGTAGCTCGTATTTAAATGGCATGACCAACACAGTCTTAGATGTAATCATTCCCCACATGTGATTCCAATGGCACTTTGCTTGTCAACGGAAAAGACGCATTGGTCCACTTGACGGTTGTGTTGTAAATCCCAGTCCCAGTCCCAATCCCAGAGTGAATATGGCGCTTAAATGTGTAGCTGTATTTCAAACTGTGATTACATCTGTTGTGATTAATGGACTACCAATAGTAATAGTGTTGTTTGGAAAATCACTGACACGTGTGCGGTCGGTACCTGCATTTCCATACGTTCTGCATTGCGGCCCCTCACAGTCAATGATGCACGGATGAACTTCTCGAGAGATCTTTGTTGTGCTTTAGGCCAGGAAGTGTCGCTGCAAATACTTTTGTTTCACTATCTCCATTTATGGTGAAAGGCGAGATGATGTGCTAAGAGCCTCAGATGTTTGGAGTTGTTGGCTTTGTGCTGACGTTATACTGGTTTCTTTATCTGCTTTCTGTGATGCTGTAGATGTAGTCTCTGGTGAGACAGGAGGAGTAAATTCTTCAACAGGGACTTCTGGCTTGTCTGTAATCCTCTTGGGTGAATGTGTTGTCACATTAGCTTCTTGTGGGTCATCATGTGTTAAATGGAGGTGTGATTTTAACATCTCTGAAAAACAGTTTGTAGACAGTCGAAAAGTAACTAACCTGGCCATGGTGAGCTGTTTTCATGCTACTGTGCAATTTGGGTTTAAAGGAAAAAAACACATTGAAGTGATTTAGGAACAGACACTAACCTGAACAAGGTGAGGTGTTTTCCATGATCCAGTGCATTTTGTGGTTTGTCTCTTTAAAGGTGAGAACAGCATCTATCTTGTAGAAATTTTGCTGAAGTTTCTCACCTGCCTGACCAACGCACTCCTAAAAAAATGAATAAATATATACAAAATTACATATAGTTTTAACCAACTATAAATGTGACCCTGGACCACAAAACCAGTCGTAAGTGTCAGTTCTTCGAAATTGGGATTTATACATCATCTGAAAGCTGAATAAGCTTTCTATTGATGTATGGTTTGCTAGGATAGGACAATATTTGGCCGAGACACAACTATTTTAAAAATCTGGAATCTGAGGGAGAAAAAAAAAAAAAATCAAAATATTGAGAAAATTGCCTTTAAATTTGTCCAAATTAAGTTCTTAGCAATGCATATTACTAATCAAAAATTACGTTTAGATATATTTACGGTAGGAAATGTACAAAATGTCTTCATGGAACATGATTTTTACGTTATATCCTGATGATTTTTGGCATAAAAGAAAAATCGATAATTTTGACCCATACAATGTATTTTTGGCTATTGCTACTTAAGACTGGTTTTGTGGTCCAGGGACACAAATTATAAAAAATATTTTAAAATAAAATGAAACCAAAATGCAAAAATCCTTATTTCAAAGTTCTAAAACGCAAAACTATTATCATATAAAACTGCTTTATATTAGAAATTTAAGATAAACTGCAGACACTAAAATCACTGTTTTCTATTTTAATATATTTTACAATATAATTTACTCCTGTTATGGCGAAGCTGAATTTTCAGCCGGCATTACTCCAATCTTCAGTGTCACATGACCCTTTCGAAATTCTTATAATTTGCTGTATAAAAATTTCACCTTATTATCAATGTTGAAAAAGTTTTCTTTTTCTGAACAGAACGATTAGGACTGCAATTATTTTAAAAAAAAAATGATTTTAACATTTTACCATTATTTTACCTTTACTGTCATTCATTTAAAGAGATAGGTCACCCAGAAATAAAAATTCTGTCATTAATTACTCACCCTAATGTCGTTGGTATCATTGCTGAATAGAAGTATTGATTTCTTTCAAACATTCCTTTGAACAGTAGTGTGTGTGTGTATATATACACATACATACTTATTTATATATAAACTTCTAACCTTTTTCTGTTGAATGTGAGATGTGGGAATGATAAGCTGCACAAAGTCACTCGTCTCTGACCAGGTGAATGTGTCAGTCTGTTCCACGATCACAGTGCTTACTGACAGGGTCTCATTTTGATATCCACCTCTTTTGGTCAGGCCCATACGCCGTTTATAGACATGCAGCACTGTATCTTCAGATGACGACTGGTTCACTGAAAGAAACATGCAGAATGGCTATTCAAATGTGTAAGTGATAAAAATGCAAAATAAAGAAGATAAGTCCTAAGATGTGACCATAGTAACAAACCATTTGGGCAGGTCGCCTCCATGCTGTAGGCATAATGGCCACTGACCAGTTTGAGAGGTAAGAAATGTCCTTCAGATTTGAAAACCTAAAAAATATAGACTTTTAATGAAAATAAACCCTCTGTTGCACTATTTAAAGCACAAAACAGATTAAACTAGAGATTCTTCAGCCAGTTTGGATATTTTTAACTCAACTTAAGGATTAAAATCATTTGGTCCTGTATGAGCTGAGCCAAAAAAAATATGCTATTCAATTACACACCATTAGGTGGCACAATTAAGCAAATAATTCTAGATCAAACAGCGGCAGAAAAATTAACAAGGGCTTTCAAGTGAAAAAATACTTCTCAAATTTAAAATAATGATTTCCTCCTTTTCCTTTTTGTATACAAAAGGTGTATACGTGTTCTGTTGCTAATCGTTTACAAATTCTCACAGCCACAACTGGCACAGTCTCACCTGCACAGGATTTAAGATGGTGTCTCTCCTTCCTTGAACCGTTATGTTTGGTTTGTGCATTTCAACATTTACTTGAATAAGACTGGAATCCTCCAAAGCCACAACCAAACTCCCTCTCAAAGCCAGAGACCAATCAAGCTGAATGGGAAAAAAGAGTGACATCAGAAATATTTCACATTAGATGCATTTATCTCTTCATGCCCTCAACTATCAACACATTTATCAGACATTACCTCATTATTCCAGTTATCCACAGGGATCTCTCTGGTAACCTTGAATACAAAAAATGCTTTGAGAAAAATAAAAGAATAAGCAAAAAAATAATTTTCACATCACCCTATTCTTACCTGAATGAAGTCTGAATCACACTGGATGTACTCTCTGTTAGGAGGCGCTAACACCGCTGGACACTTCATCATGAACTTCTCAGTCCTGCCTCCAAAACGACTTACTCTCTTTAGCAAGTTCAGCACAATCACATAATTGCCATGCTGAAAAAAAAAATCACTACAAAACGTTATTTTGAGATACAGTGATAAAAAGGGACAGATTTAGCATCTGGCACACTGCAGAAGTGAATGTCTCAGTGACAAACAAGAACATTTTCTGACCTCTAACTGGACAAAACATCCACTGTACATGACTCTGAAGATATAGTTCTTTTCCAGATCTCTGTGCAGGGCAAACCCACATGAGGAAAGCTGATGGTTCAGATTCTCCATAGACACCAAACCCACTGAAATAAGCAAGAGACTTATAAAACTAGTACACAGAACATATTTTGAAATACATGTACAAAATGTTAATTATTTTACCAAAATAGGAGGGATCATACAAAATGTATGTTATTTTTTATTTAGTACTGACTTGAATAAGATATTTTACATAAAAGACATTAACACATAGTCTCCACAAGAGAAAATAATAGTTGAATTTATAAAAACGGCCCTATTCAAAAAAGTTTGCATACACTTGATTCTTAACACTGTGTTGTTACCTGAATGATCCACACCGCTGTTTTTTTAGTGGTAGTTGTTCATGAGTCTCTTGTTTGTCCTGAACAGTTAAACTGCCTGCTGTTCTTTAGAAAAAAACCTTCAGGTCCCACAAATTCTTTGGTTTTTCAGCATTTGTGTATTTGAACTCTTTCCAACAATGACTGCATGATTTTGAGATCCATCTTTTCACACTGAGGACAACTGCGGGGCACATATGCAACTATTACAGAAGGTTCAAACACTCACTGATGCTTCAGAAGGAAATGCAATGCATTAAAACTTTCTGAATTTGAAGTAAATTTAACTTCTGAAGGGCAGTACTAAATTTAAAAAAAAAAAAAAAAAAAAAAAAAAAAAAAAAAGATATTTAGGCAAAATAAAAAAATGGTTCAAAAACACAAAAATGCTGAAAAACCAAAGAATGTGTGGGACCTGAAGGATTTTTCTGAAGAACAGCAGGCAGTTTAGCTGTTCAGGACTCATGAACAACTATCAAAAAAAATAAATAAATAAATAAAAAATAAAAGAGCTGTGGATCATTCAGGCAACAGCGGTATTAAGAATCAAGTGTATGTAAAGTTTTGAATGGGGTCATTTTTATAAATTCAGCTATTATTTTCTCTTCTGGACTATACGTAAACATCTTTTATGTGAAATACCTTATTCATGGGAGTAACATGCATTTTGTATGATCCCTCTTATTTTGGTCCAATAATTAACATTTTGCAGATTCTGCAAGGTGTATGTAAACTTTTGACCTCAACCTTATAAAATTTAATGAAATTGATGGTGCGCTGTATTTAATAAAAACTATTTCGAGAATATCAGCAGAATAACAAAATTTCCTGAAAGGAATAACATCACTACAATCCAATAAAATGTGTTTTACAGACAGGAGATTCTGACATAAAGTACATAAAGGGGAAACTTAACCAAAAGAATAATCTGTCAGTCTTGAGTGTCTTATCCTACTTTTAGTATAATCAACATATTCATATCAAAGTGTAAAATATGTAATGTGGATACTATAATGTTTATATATTCGGTTTTTTTTTTTTCAGAGAACATCTATTTTACAGGATAAAATGTGTTCATGGTGACCCACAGATCAGTTTGTTTTCCTCTCTTGGGTTAAAGTAATATAATGTCCATGTATCTCACCTTGAATCCTCAATATTCCAGAAAGCCAAAGCCTCAGTCCTTCAATTCTCATTCTGTGGATCCAAAGTTCCATGTACTCTGAGAAACACTCCACATCACCTTCTAGAAAAGTAAAAATCCGTCAGTTTTAATTCTTTTACTACCGTGTAAAGAGTAACATACTGTAAAGTAATAATTACCAGACATGCTTGCAGATGGACTGCCCATCCAGTCTCTCTTCCGTCGCAAAACATTGCCCCATATGGGCAAAATGAAGAGTCTACATGAAGCAAAAGAGCAAAAATAGTCATTTTAGTAATATTACAGCAGAAAATTCTTAAAGCAAAAGTATATAGTTACTTACACTGAAATAAGTAAAACCCTTGTAAGCATCAACGCCATGGCTCATTTGGTTCTTGTGCACAGAGGAGTGATACAACTGTTTTTGTACTGCTAACAAGTCAGCTGTGTTTGGCCTTTTAGGTTACAAGTGAGTGTGAGAACAAGACTGGCCCACTTCATCATAAAATTATACAACACATACAAGCAAAGAAAGGAGGGAAACCTGCACCTGCAAGGCAATAAAAATCTCTCTTCCTTTCTTTCATTCACTCATTCTACCTCACATGAGGCTTTACCCTTTCCAATAAAAATGTCGTGGCCACTTCATAAGTTAACGGTTTACCAAGAACTATGCAAGATTACAGTACAGTAAACTTTCATTCAGTTGTGATTGTGATTAAAAAAGGCATGTTTATAGATAGAATGAATATTGATTGCATCATGTTTGGCAGCATGATGTAAACCTGGCTGTGTCATTCTTGGCCATTACAAAACTATAAAAACAATTGTAGGTCCTAACAACACCCATGAGATGACTGATCAAACCATTTCAGACTCTGTGAAACCAGACAATATATAATGAAGCTTTTCAATTGTCCTAATGTTGGAAACAATGTTATAGCATTACAGTACAGACAGAATTATCCAATATTGGAGCTCCTTACATAACATTTTATGTTAAATATAATACGTTAACCCTCTATGGTACCATGTTGCCTCCAGGCAACATAGCCTATTTTTGGGGTTTTAAATAAAATGAGCCACCCATTTAATTAATCAATGCTATCTTGGTAAAGAAGAATTCAAATACTAACAAATAAAATTGCAAAAAAGTGTTCACATGACCCCTAGGGGTCTATTTTGTTTCCTCTTTCAGGACATGTGCACATGTCACATGACTCCATACTTTGTCAAGAGAAAGATGCATTTTTCATCAATTTTCATTCATATAATTGCCAAACAAAAAGCTGAATCACCTTCACTAGCTAGTAAAGAAGTATTTTCAAAAACATTTCGTAATATATCATCAAATATATCATAAGAAATCGCAAAAAACTGTATGTTGTACCGTAATGGAATCACATATGGCCATACCAGGCATGTAGCATAGCATACGTGTATACGATATTTGTAAGAAAAAAGTTAGAATTATCTAAATGTATTTGCATTTTTGCATGATATTGCAATGCATTTATAAGAATTGTAATTCATATACAATATTTGCACATATTCTGTTGAGAGGAAGTGCTTCCTCAGCTTTGACAAGCAGTGAGGAGTCATTAGTGAGGAAGGAGATTTTACATGCATGTGCTTGTGTATGTATGTGCATGCTTGTAAGGGTAAGTTATATATTAGCATATGGTTATGATAATTTATTTTTTTTTAACTTGGTCATCATACATGTTTTGGTATGATAACAGACATGATAGTTTGGTTATACTTGTGATCCACAATGGCACAGTGTTGCCTGAACACAACATATGGGTATGAAATCTTACTTTTTGTTAAATATGAGATGTGCAAAACATCAAAAGTGTGATAAATCTGTTTGTTCAAATGTGTGATTAAAGAAATTGACGTTTTAAATAAATTTATTAATTGTTTCTGCATGAAAATATCAAAGATTTCATTTTGTCCGTTGTGGTACAATGTTGCCTTGAGGCAACAAACTTTAACAAAAAAAAATTAAATAAATAAATAAATAATAAAAATGTTTGTTGATATTGTTATAATGTCCAATTTTAAGCAGGAATAACATCACAAATATTTTTTTCCTCATTGATATCATATTGCGAACCGTAGAGGGAAATGTTGAAAACAATGTTATAGCACTACAGTACAGACAGAATTATCCAATATTGGAGCTCCTTACATAACATTTTATGTTAAATATAATATGTTAAATTGATAAATTAAATAAAATTAAAGTAATCAGTATATTTAGTTGATTCAAGTACTTGTTTTTGTACAATACTTGTTTTTTGTTTTATATTGTTTTGTCATGAATACACAGATTATTTTACTCAATTAACTCGGCTGGACATTGGTAATATACTAATATTAGAGGCCTTTGTCTTTAAATCCATTGTTTTCCAGGGCTTTTGTCTGTTCTAAATCTGATGTAACAAACCTGTAAGATGCGATATGAAGAGAAGCTTTCAACAGTACAGTGGATTCTTGCATATTTGACATTATTTCAACTTCCTTAAACAAAAAAAACAACCCCACCAATCCATCAAGATCACGAACAGACACAACAAAATCACACCATCCGATACAGTATACCACAAACTATGATATGAGTTAAAAAAGTTAACATTTTACGTTTGCAAACCCCTCCATGTGCTGTGATGCGACGCTCCAAACTGATGATGTCATTCCTACGGTGACGCATCTGCGTGGCCATTTTATCAGTTTAGGGGGTCGGAACGACAACTGGATGCACTAGTCCACGCGTTTTCTTTCTTTTTATTACATTACATTGCTTATTTGAATCACAATCGTTAGATAATCAAGTACAGTCGATGAGAAGGTGTTCG
The DNA here is from genome assembly GCF_022985175.1 of Labeo rohita. NCBI lineage: Eukaryota > Metazoa > Chordata > Actinopteri > Cypriniformes > Cyprinidae > Labeo > Labeo rohita. The sequence goes on along the minus strand of NC_066891.1, from coordinate 12,204,893 downwards.
CACGCAGTGACAATTGGCGGGAAAAGGGTGCGACGCGACGCGCCATTCATTTCTAGCGTGCGCGCGGTTAGCAAGTAGCTTAGCTTAGCTAATGGCACCCCGCATTATTTGACAACAGTCGTACGTAAACAATAGACATCGGGCTTTTTGCCAACCAATTTGTGGTTGTTATTACTTCTGGGGTCTTTACGGTGTACTAGTTTCGGTTTCAGGTCCGTTTGTTGTCTTATTGCTGAATTATTGATCGGTTCGGAAGCTGTTAGCATAGTTCGCGTACTCGGTGTAAACATGACGGAGTGTTATATTCGCGTCGCGGAGGATGAGAACGAGGAGCCGATGGAGATCCCGTCCGAGGAGGACGGCACCGTGCTACTCTCCACCGTCGCCGCGCAGTTTCCCGGTGCATGCGGCCTTAGATACCGTAGCCCCGTGTCTCAGTGCATGAGAGGGGTCCGACTAGTGGAGGGGGTTCTTCATGCACCCGAATCAGACTGGGGCAATCTGGTGTATGTGGTTAATTATCCAAAAGGTAAGATCAGATATGGTAGTATTGTGTTTATTTGATTGCAGTAACATTAAAAAATAAAAAATATGGTCTTATATCAGTCACCCAGTTGTTCTATTACTAATGCAAATTGCGTGTGTTAATTCAATCTAGTTGATTGTCTTTAAATAAGCCAAATAAGCATAACAACAAAATATCATACGTTTTCAGATAACAAGAGGAAGATGGATGAAATGGATGCTGCGTCGGCTGTGAAAATCAAGAGAGGTGTGCAGAAGACATCAGATTTGATTGTGCTTGGGTTGCCATGGAAAACAACAGAGCAAGACCTTAAAGATTACTTCAGCACTTTTGGAGAGGTGATCATGGTGCAGGTTAGTATAAACAAACCTAAACAGAAAAAAAACCTTACCCTCATGTTGTTCCAAATGAAAGATTTGTTTATGTTGCTCTGTTCATTCATTGAAAGTGGATTGGGGCTGCCAAGGGCTTTTAGGCTGTCAAGCTCTAAAAATGACTGAAAAGAAAGCATCATTACACATATATTATAATACAGAGTATTCTGAAACTGTACAGTAGCTTTATGTGGGAAAACAGACTGAAATTTTTAAATTATTTACTGAAAATCCTACCGAACCCTTTGACTTTTTCAGTAATTTTAGAAAAAAAAATTACATTTGACATTTTTTTTACTTTATTGGGATGGTACAAAACTAGGTGACTTTTGTGGCACTTGCTAAATACACACACAAAAACAAATGTGGACACAACTGAAAAGGCTAAATGGTCTTGGAAAAAAAAATAGTCAATAGTTGTGATGTTCATGGGCAAAAATGAAATGTAAAAAAAAGTTTTTTGTTGTTGTTTTTTCCCCTGGTACTTCAAATTAGCTACAATGAAGTAGTATTTGATCATTTTTTTGTACTATACATATTCAGAAGCAGAATTCTGCTTTAAACAACTCCTTTGGACAGGGTTTAAACTTTAAACTCCAGGCCTTAAACTTTTTGAAATAAGTAGTCACTTACACTGGAACCACTGTGATTGATTCAAATTTGTGATGTGATTTCAATCATTTATTTTGATTCATTAGAAAAAAAGTTAAATTAAAAGAACCATTCATTTTCAAATTTCAACATAGCTTGTAATGATTTTAAAAAGCACATAGTGATGGGTGAAACAGCTTTTCAAAACTCTGAATCAGTTAAACTAATGAGTGGCAAAATGATTCACTGTTTCGAAGTGTTCCAATCGGATCACGTATCGCAAATCATTTGTTTCAGATCAGCACTTCAAATTGCGATTCATCAGATTCAGATTAGGACTTCAGAGGGCGTAGCACAAATCATTTGATTTAGATTGTAATGTGTTTGGGAATCATTTTGCTAATTAAATGATTCAGATCAAATGATTCACAATATGCAATTTGCAAATCAAATGAAAGGTCAGATCTAAGTCAAATGATTCATGATCCGTGTTAAAAGACTTGATCTGAAATGATGGTTCACAATTCATTATTTAGATCGGGACTTCAGAACGTGGATCATGAATCATTTTATTTAGATCGGAACTTCGGAGCGGGTTTGCGAATTGCTTTAGAACGGAACTTTAGAGCGTTGATCGCAAATTATTTGATTTGGATCGGATCTTCGGTGCAGGTTCAAATAATCATTTGTTTCAGATCAGGATTTCAGAGCGATTGCACAAATTTTTTTTTTTTTTTTTTTTTTTTTTTTTTTTTTCTCCAGATTTTTTTTCTTAAACTGTAGAAAACATCAAACCATTAAAGCAGTAGTTATATATTTAAAAAAAAAGAAAGAAAGAAAGTATACACAAATACAAATGGGGAAAAAAAGAAAGAAAAGTCTTACAGGTTTTGGAAAGTATGAGTAAATAATAATAGAATTGTCATTTGGTGACCTATTACTAAAATGTTGTGCATGGCTTGTTCCCTCAGGTGAAAAGAGATGCAAAAACTGGAAATTCCAAAGGATTTGGCTTTGTAAGATTTACAGACTACGAAACACAAGTAAAAGTCATGTCCCAGCGGCATATGATCGATGGAAGATGGTGCGATTGCAAACTTCCCAACTCAAAGGTATTTCAGCAACACTGCCACGTAAAACCACACATAGTTCACATTTTGATATAAAAGTTAAGGTTTTAAATTTGAACATATACACATTTCACATTTCAAATGTTTTGTGATGCCCTTGCCGTTGTGAACATTGCATGAGTAGACCCTGTTTTCTATTAAATGATCTAGTATTTCCTGGAACAGGCTGGCCCGGATGAGCCTATGAGAAGCAGGAAAGTTTTTGTGGGCCGTTGCACCGAGGACATGACAGCCGATGAGCTTAGACAGTTTTTTATGCAGTACGGTGAAGTCACAGATGTGTTCATTCCCAAACCTTTCCGAGCCTTTGCCTTCGTCACCTTTGCTGATGATCAGGTTGGTGTTTTTCGCTTTCCTTATTTGGCCCGCTCTCATTCTCTTCTCAAATTAACGCGTGGTTGTTTTCCCCCAGGTTGCCCAGTCTCTGTGCGGCGAGGACCTGATCATTAAAGGAACAAGCGTGCACATCTCCAACGCTGAGCCTAAGCACAATAATAGTAGGCAAATGATGGATCGTGGGCGGTTCGGGGGGTTTGGGGGGCAGGGCTTTGGCAGTAGTCGCAGTCCCAACAGCAATGTGAATTTTGGGGCCCTTAGCTTGAATCCAGCCATGATGGCAGCCGCTCAGGCAGCCCTTCAGAGTAGCTGGGGCATGATGGGAATGCTGGCCAGTCAGCAGAATCAGACAGCCACTTCCGGCACCACCCCTAGCGGGCAGAACAGCGGTAGTAGAGATCAGAACCAGAGTTACAACCCAAGCAGCAATAACTACAACACCGGCAGCTCAGCTAGTCTCGGGTGGGGGGCGGGAACCAATTCGGGCTCGAGCAGTGGGTTCAACTCCGGTTTTGGATCTAGCATGGAGACAAAGTCCAGCTGGGGAATGTAGAGAGAGATTTCAATTGGGTCTCGAAGTATCCTAATATCTAGATTATATGGTAAGTATTTTGAGAGAAGAAAGTTTAGTCAGATATTCTGTCCCTTAAATATTTGCCTTTGATTTTGTAAAACTGAATGTTCTTCGTATACATACAATGATTGCTCTTTAAGATTAATTTCGAGTGGTTGTTAGGAATGAAATGAACACTATAAGTTTTTTTTTCCCTATGGATATAATTTATTTTGTGTCAGGCATTATTCCAGTATGCCCACATATCTGAGCATCTCTTTACCATTTCAGTGCCCTCTCAACGTACAGTACATTTAAAAGATGCTCCATGTGGAAAGCCATTTGAGTTGTGTTCTCTGCAGTTTTTTTTTCCCTCAACGTTTTTTATGGTCAAGCCTTCATAAATCTCTTCTACAGTTCATCACCTCTTTTCCAATTTCCCGGGAAGAAGCCCCTCGTTGGCCGCAATGTTCGAGCGATCTCAGTATCAGTTCCCTTCTTCCCATGTGTAAATGCTTTGCCATCAAAGAGCACAGCTTCACTCTGCATATACTGTGTTAGACGGTGGGTGTTGTCTTTTTTTCCCCTTTTCATGGATGAAATCTGTCCGCTTTTTTGAGAGCTGAGAGTGATATGGTGATGGATTGTTGGTGCGCCACGAGTGAGAGACTGAATGAGCGAACGCGCTGAGAGAGAGAGAACTTGAACGCAAGTGTGCGATGCCGAAAAGCGACGTGCTGACTGTGAGAAGGACCTGTGTGAGCGAGTGTGAACGAAGGCAGCGAGTGTTTTTTTTTTTTTTCTGTAGGACCATCAGAAGGACATTCATTTACATTCTTCCGTCCCTCTTGTTCTGTCTACCTTCCTCCCTTTCTTATATTGCAATCATATATTTAAAGAAAAAAAAAAAGATATATGTAGTGGAATGTTGAAGTGATCTACTAAGTATTTGTGTTCTTGCTTAATAATTTGATGTGAATGCTGTGTATGGTGTGTGTTCTATCTCGCTGTTACTGAACTCATACGTGTGAACGTGATGTGATGCTGTCTGTGGGCGGGGCTCTGGGAGTGGGCGGTGAATGAGGGCGAGCGTGAGCTCTGAGTGGCTTAACTGGGGTGATGTATTGATGATGATGATGAAAGCGAAGAATGCTTCAAGAAGAGGTTGCTTTTGTTATGTGTTTTGAATGCTTTTTATATGTTTTGTGAATCTAAGGGAACTCAAATAAAAAAATAATTTGACTAGTTATTTTGATAGTGGCTTATTTGCTTCAAGACATTAATTGAATTGCAAACGCTTATTTAATTCGCATGTATAGGGACGTTGGACTCGGCTGGCCCAGGTTTACCTCAGAACCCTGAGTGAAGTCTATAATGGGAGAGCTGAAGACTGAAGTTCACACAGTCCGTCTGTGGAGACTGCTGCTGTATGCCTTTAACCTGAAAAGGGACTACGTCACTTCACTGTAACCTTGGATTTCCCTTATTGAAATTTCAATGGACAATTCCCAATTGGCCCGGAGTGCATGACTAAAGACAGTCTGTGGCAGTCTAAAAGCTAAACCAGTGCGTTTATGGATCAGTCCCATTGCAAATGACTTCATGTCCATGCTCGTGTATTTCCAGCTGTTTTATTGCAAGACCTCAATGCAGTCATTGATCTTGCTTTTAAGTCTTTCTTCTGTTTGATTGCTTTTACATGATCTGTCCCACTGTAAATATCGTTTAGTGAAAGTTGAAAAGGCCTATTTTTCATACAGTGTCCTGTTGTGGGTGAACAGATAGGATTTTGTGAATGGGGTTTGTGTTATCAATGACTTGAATCACTGGCAGGATTTCCATTTTTCAAAATACTTAATAAACATACACAGAGGAATTGTATCTGTTTTTATTTTTACCTGAAAGTGTGTAATTGTAAACATTTCATGTTGGTGATTTGAAATATAAAAAACCACGCATTAGTTTAGTACATTGCAAAGTACTAGTTTTTAGTATAAAGCAAACGTACTACTTAGTAGTTTTGCTGTGTGTCTTGTTTGTGGAATATCAGTATAACATGCAGAACTGCAGACGGTTTTATCTTGAAGTAAATAACTGCTGAATATAATATGAAACAATGGATTTTCTTACTAAACCTTAACGATTTAATAAACTTTTAAGTCCTAGTTTATTGGACAGCTTTGCTTTTTTCTTTTTTTTTTCTTAAAAAAATCCTTTGTAAACTTGTATTATCTAGTTAGAAAGTTGATTTGAATGAAAATAATCGGTGGAACTAGTCCTGAGCGGAAGAACATTTTGTTATGCAGGTAAACAGGTAAGTAGTACTATGACTCTTCACTCTACACTCAGCTGGTGTCAGGTGAAGATGTAGCAGACAGAATTAGAAATTCAGACAAATGCAAAAAGACAATTTTGCTTTTCTTCTGATTAAAATGAACGATTTGGCAAACCGTCTGTCCCAAGTAAAAAGTCAGAACACCTGTGCGGATTTACTTAAATTACCCGGACTACGTGCATTAACTGCGTCGTGACTCAAATCTGACGTTAAAAATATTTAGATCCTGTTTACTTCTACTGTAAGTACATTTCTTTAAAACAACTAATGGGGCTGTTATCTTTGAATAACCAAGTATACAAACGCTGTCGACTGAACCCCAAAAAATCATTGAAAGACATCTAAAGTTACCGTTTGCTTTTGACATATGTATCATACCTGTCAGATGATTTCTCCGTCAGCCAGGTTTTATTAGTGACTGGGTTACCGAACAATAATCCACGTCTAGAAGCAAGTTTTCTTGCCTTTCCGTTAGGTGGTGCCAAACCTTCACTTAAGTATATTTCGAGCTCACATCATGTTGAGCAAGTCTGGAAACCACACGGACAGTACGGACAGCGATCTACAGTTTGCTCTTACAGTATCCACAGCAGTCGTAGTTTATTTTAAGTTATATACGTGCAATACGTGTTGCGATTATGAGTGAATCCACGACCTTCACTGAGGGAGAGTTCTATGAGGGGCATTTTGACGCCAGAGCATATGCGAGGAATTTTTATTCCTGCCCTAGTGGTCACCCTGACGAGAAGAGTTTCCTTACTTTCGTTTTGAGATGCCTTAGCGGAGTTTTCTCAGCGGGTGAGCAATCCCTATCAATCGAATCGCTAGGTCTATATGTTCTATTTTTCCGAAATAATTTTGGCACAAATGTTTGTTTTAAAGGAGAACATAAAGGCAAGCTGCTGATCGATGTGGGCAGTGGACCATCTATCCACAGCGTCTTAAGCGCGTGCGACCATTATGACGAGATCGTGCTGTCTGATTTCGCAAGTAACAATCGCAGAGAAATTGAGAAGTGGCTGGAAAACCAAGAAGGAAGTTTAGATTGGAAACCCGTCCTGCATTATGTCTGTAAACTGGAGGGGAAAAGGTAATTATATTTCTATACTGCATATTGAAAGGGCGTAGATTTGATTTTGACGTTTTGACATATCAGCAGATAACCACGCCCCCCCCACCACCGCCACCATGATTGAACTTTGACCGCAGTTTCATGTCATTAAAAGTCTTTATTTATAACTTACGGTAGCCAACATATTCATAATTCATAAACAGAGTTTTTTATGTTTAACAGACAATAATTAGCTACACAATTTTGACCGCACGCTCTTATTTCAGTTTCTTTTCCGACTTTTCAGCTAATACTAATATTAATAATAATATCAATAATAAATCAAACAAACATATTTTTAAAGAGTAATTGAGCATTTTCTCAGGTTCTCCTACAATGTTACATGTTGCAATTTTTGGTAACACTTTACAATAAAGTGTCATTTGTTAACATTGGTATTGCATTAACTAACATGAACAATAGACTTTTATTACACTATTTATTTATCTTTGTTAATGTTAGTTAATAAAAATAGTTGTTTTTTGTTGATGTTAGCACACAGTGCATTAACTAATGTTAACCAACACAACTTGTGATTTTAATAATGCATTAGTGAATGCTGAAATGAACACCTAAAATTAATAAATGCTGTAGAAGTATTGTTCATTCTTAGTTCATGTTAATTACAGTTTTTCACATTTGCTGAAACACTAAACCCCATTCTCTGAACCAAATTCCCAATAGCCTAAACCAGTTTGTCAAATAAATCACTCTTTTTGCAAAACCTTAAACATGTTTAGGCAGTTTAGACACTGTTTGCAGATCTCATGCACTCTTTTTGCAAAACTCTAAACACAATCTCACTCACTAAGACACAATTAGCTCTGTGATGAACATGTGCAAAACCCTAAACACAAGAAAGCAAAAGTTAAGCACAACTGCAACAGGGTTGTCATCGTTTACACACAGTAATTCAAAATTCTTCACACTTGTTTCTAAATATTTAAATATACAAAATATAAGAAAGTACACAGAAGGCACAGGTGCATCTGTTAATCAGAGAGGTACAGAAGAGTGTGAATACGAGGTGGAGGAAGAGGAGGACGAGGAAGAGGAAAACCAAGAACAGCATTTTCAGATGAAATTATAGCTACAGTTATAGACCATGTTCTTGTGCATGAAATGACAGAGGCAGAACAAAGATTGTTTGTGGCCACCAAAATCAGTTGTGTGTGTGTGTCTGTGTGATCAAAGTTGTCCTAAAACCTAAAACAATACCTGTTCTTTTCTTAGGACAACTTTGATTACAGTTTTTCTCTATTGCTAAAACACTATAACCAGACATTAGAACTAAAATTTCAAAACCATAATGCCATTTTTCAAAAAGCACACCCATTTCCCTGAACTATAAACACTGTTCCCCTGCTTTAACACATGAGTCAGATTTGGTGAACTGTTACTGAAAAACTCTACACACAAATCCCTGCATTTCTCAGTGCTTACACCATGTGATCATTTAGAAAGCACTAGTGTTCAATATTGTTCACACAAGTCTGCAAAGTTGGAGCTCAATTAGCACACAATTACCCAAGTGGAAACACTAGGAGTCAAAATTTATCACACACCAATCAGAACCTTCGATGGAGATAAAAGGGCCTTTTTGGTGCATTTCTCAGATCAGAAATGAAATTCTCAAAACTACTTGTTCAACCTCCACATCATCTAGTCACTTGTGCACATCATTAAACCTTTCTAATTTTTTTAAGTTACGTTTGCTTTGGTACGTTCATGCAACTGATTATGCAACTGATTTGTCTGCTGTTTCCTACATTATCAGTTCCTGTTGTCATGTTGCTCAAAATGTATGACATGTAAATAGTTCTCTGTGCTATAGTCTTACCCCTCAAAACATCAAGTCATTATCTCATCGTATATGTCTTTACAGTAAATGCTAATAGTTGCCATAAACTGTCAAACATATTCTATTAGACTTTTTGTAAATTTGCCATGAATTAAATGAATATTGACTGTAGAGACTACAGATCAACCAATGATAAAGCAGTTCTCTGAAATAGCTCAAAGGTACATCTCAACATCTCATGAACCTTTAACTGGAAAGCATATATAGACAGAGGACAACACAAGAGTTACAAATTCTGACAGTGCACTTTCTAATTTATATTTCTGCCCTTGCCCATATTTCTTTTTCTTTTCTATTTCACAATGATTTTGTAATGTATTTTCATTTTATTTATTTTTTTATCTTCATATTTTTTTTGTCAGACCACTAGTAAAAGTGTAACTGTGAATCCTATCTGGTCTTTTTCAATCAATATCCCGCATACAGTAATGTGTAATTTCGAAGAGGAAGAGTAGGAGGTGAAAGAGGTCGAGGAGGAGAAGTAGGAGGATGATGACAACAACATGGAAGAGAAGTAGGAAGGGCAAGGGCAAGAAAACAAGCAGTCTCATATATTTTAGTTGATGCATGCCATGGTTGGATCAGGCATGCTAGAGGATTTTACCCCAGGGCCAATTTAGTCTGTGATGTTGAGGAGGTTCTTTGGCCTGTCCCAGACCAAAGACAGGATGCTTGGGCAGAATAATTAGTTTTGTTGTTGTTTGCTGTTTTGTGATGTGCTGTACAGTACAATAAATTAAGGATTAAAACATTTGCAAATGCATACATTTGTTGTTCATCATGTGAATTTTTTTTTTTTTCCAAGCAACACTTATTACCAGTTTTCGTAGTATTGTTTTGAATTGATCTCATCAGTGTGTAAAACTATGTTGTAGTGTGGGCATTTTTGAGGGTTTGTGTGTCATGTCTGAGAGTCTTGATTTTTTCAGCAAAATTAAGTTGTTTTGAGTGAAGAGCTTCATTTTGACCTGAATATAGTTTTGGGAATTGAGTTACAGATTTGTGTTTAGAGTTTCGCAAAAAAGAGGCATAATTTCAAGAAATGTGTTTAAGCAATTGAGAAAAACTAACTTTTTTAATGTTGACTACTTTATATATATTTTTTTTTTTCCTTTATTTTTTTATTTGCTTGTTTTATTATATAGAGTTTAAATATATAAAGTTTCCCAGAATGACAAAAAGTCACAATTACATTTTTTTTTCCAAAAAAATCGGCTTTCATACTATATTGGCCCGGTTGACTTAACATTGTATAACAATAATATAATATAATATATACAGTGTCATTTCCATTATAAACTAACATTTTAAACCGAGTTAAAATGCAGGCTCCTTTGTCTTGCTAAGATTAATTTCACAAAAGTTGAAGAAACACCCATTTATAAATATGACAGAGCCTACATTTTTATACACCTGTTCCTAAAACACTTCTTTGTATTTTGTCCTAATTTATTTATCTTTTAATTCATCTTTGAACTATGGCAGCCCGTCCAAACTGGAGGCTACAGTGAAGCAACGAGTCAAGAAAGTTTTAAAATGTGATGTGCGGTTGGAGAATCCATTTGATCCACACACACTGGAACCAGCTGATTGTGTCATTACATCTCTGTGTCTGGAAGCAGCGTGTAAAGACATCCAAACATACTGTCGTGCTTTACATGGGCTGACCAAACTTCTGCGTCCTGGTGGACTTTTGGTCATGGTAGGTGTTCTGGGTGAGAGCTTCTACAAGGTGGATGAACAGCTCTTTTCTTGTCTTAGACTGAGTCAGGATAAAATTAAAGAAGTGCTCAGTGGTTTAGGCTTCTCAATCCATGAGTTTAATATACTGCCTGCAGAAGACAGAGAGAACAACACTGTGTCTGACTTTGAAGCTGTTTTTCAGCTTGTAGCAAGAAAACCCTCTGAGTGACAGAGCAAAGAGAGAGATTTATATAATACAGCAAAACAGTTGTATTAAAGCTAAAGCACACCAGAATGATTCCTTTTTTATAGCCTACTGCTTTTCTGCTTATTAATAAATCCATTGTAGAAGATCTGGCATTTTAGATAAGTTTTGAATGCATAACTCGTAAAACTTGATTTAGAATGTAAGGCTTTTAAAAAAGATTGATCATAAGAAGAAAATTATTTTGGTTAAAATGTTTGCTTTTTAAAATGTAAATATAATAAAATGTAATAAACATTACTATGCAATATATTTAATTTGTTTGGGGTTTTTTGTTCTTTACACAAATAATACAAAAGAGAGCTTCATCTGTGCACTTGTGGAATATTAGAGAATTAGTGAATACACAGCAACACACACACACTCACACCACCTCCACACACACTGATGCCTTGATGCAGTAATGCACACAATCATATTTATCAAAACAATCAGCAAGTACACAACCCATACATATACATGCAAAGACATTTATACATATACTCAGATTCACCCACTTTAAACAAAAAAAAAAGGATCAAACAAGTTTTTTTGAGACTTCATATCATCTTACATTTTTTTCCCCACATTGTTCATTCTTATAGTATGTGTTCTGTTAAAAATCCTAAACACTAGTTCAAGTATAGTGCACAAACTCTACTTATTATGCATGGTTAAAATATGCAGATTTTTATTTTTCTTCAGTCCTGGCATCCATTGTAGTGGACATGAGAAAAATCTAATAAAAAATGAGTTTGCACAGATCTTTTTTTTTTTTTTTTAGACTCATTTATATGTTGGAGAAAAGCAAATATCAAGAGGACAAAAATTCAGGTCTGAAAGGGTTAATAATGACTACACTTCACGCTGACGGCTGTTTGATTTTCGTAAACAAAGCCGTAATGACGTAGCATAGCAGTGTTGTTTATCATTTTGAAGTTAAATTATAGGACTGACATGAAAGGAGTTGTATAACTTTTATTACAGTATTTTGGACTTGGATGTCAAACAGTATAAACTGTACATGCAAAACGCCATTGTGTTTTTTTGGAGACCTCAAACATTCAGCAGTTTCAAAGTCCTATGACATAAAATACAATGCAGGAACAGCAGAAGACAAGAGATGCATATTGATTTCAATACAGTGTATGATTAGATTCGCAAACTGTAAAGGCAGGACTGTAGATTTCAACAGACTCGTCTGTGTCTGTACTGTTTTCCAGTTTTAACATGAGGAGAAGGTCTTCCAGAAGAAGAGCTTGCAAGGTGATTTAGCGGTTGGTTCAAAGACAGACTTCTCTCCCAGTTTGCCATTCAGAAAATCAGGGTCTGCTAGTTCTTTACTAGTGAGGTTCAGCTCAGCCATGTCCGTCATCATCTTCTTCAACAAGTCCTTCTCGTCTTTGGTCAGTATCTAGAAAATGAGGCATTTCTGTGGGCTTGAGTATTAGATCACTTCTATTGATTTATACAGCATTAACAGCATTACAACACTGCAGTACAGTTATTCCTAGCCAGTGACAAAGATCTTAGGAAATACTACCAAATATAGGCCCACACACCTAATTTTTTCTTTAAAAACACTTTAAATAAGATACTCACCTCATTGGTGTGTGATTGTTTGTCTGGGACAGGTAACGCCTCACCATTCCAGACCACAAGGACTAGAGGAAACAAGCTCAGCATCACCCGCATAATAAACATGCTTCTCTCAGCCGTGGCACGACTGTCCCATCTAACTCCCATCGTCATGTTTTAGAGAGGTACCTTCACAAAAGATACTGACGCAATACAGGGGAAGAAAGCCATTAAAAAATTACCTTATTTAGTAATGTCTTGGTCATTGCTGGATCTATTTTATCTGATTGTGAGGACATCCTTTCATGCACTATTTTTATAAGGGTACTTAAAAATATCCTTAACAAATCAACAATAATTCATTTCGTAACTCCTGTACGGAATTGATATTATCTCAATAAAAACAATCCCCACATGCTCTAAAAGGCACCTTAAGGTCACCTTAACATAACCGTAATCATGCATAAAGACAAAACATGCTTTATTATATACATACTTTAGCTTTTAAGGGAAGTGTTGATCTTTGGTATTTGTCGGTTCAAACTGCAGCATCTCTTGTTTGTGTCAGACTTCATCCGTAGCCAGACTCCTCCCCCGCTGATGTATAATTAATCAGCAGACGGCTCAAAATAGGGTGTCCACTTCCTGTCCTGCTTTCCATGCGCTGAATTGCCTTGTTCACCATGATGACTCAGCATCATTCGCCTACGACTCCTTCACTATACTAAACAGCCTAGTTCTAGTGTGTCCTCTGTTTTAAAGTGGTTTTTAATCACTGAAATGTTCTGTTCCTGGGCAATCAGGCCATGGGCACACTTAAACCCACCATTTTAAACAGCAGTCACAGTTAATAGCATAAACAACATATTTTACCTAAAATATATTTAGTAAAGCAATATGGTACGGATTAACACTTATCGCTGTAGCATTTTAATGTTGCATGTTACTCCAGTTACTCTGTAGGGTAGAGCTATATGGGCCATTTTACAGAATTGGTGCAAACTGCTGTCCCACACATTTAAGTATTGAAGTATTCAAATTTTAAATGTTTACTAAGATCATTTTATTATCTGTTGAAACCCACAATAATATTTAAAATATCAGGAAGTTTAATATTTATAATTATTATTATGCTGGTCTTTGCAATTGGGAGGTGGCTGTCCCGAACCCTAACCCCTACATTTCAACTTATGAAAATGCTGAAAATGTTTTTTAAAAAATATCTTTGATCATTTAAAAACAAAGTTCCAAAAAAGAATTATTATTTTATATTTTCTTTGTAAATTATGAAACTTGTATATTTATAAAAACGTGTCCTGCATTTTCATGTCACTACCGAAACAGTGTATGTTTTAGTCCATTGTCTGAGACTGATACATTTATGATCACGAAATATTTATGCGTCACCCTCTACAATAACTACATGGTAAGTGTCATGAATCCTGTCCGGTCTGACTCTGCCAGCCTCCAGAGGTCGCCTGTACATTTCACTAACATTTAACATCACACAGACTGTTGCATCACACCCCGGACTACGTTTCCCATGAACCACTGCGCTGATTGCTCTAACACCTGCATCCAATCAGACGCTCTATATAAGCCTCGGACTTCCCCTTGTCACCGTTTCGAAGCGCTCGAAACACCACACGCTTGTGACGCCTGATGGTCACAAGAACTTAGGCTAAAACATGCATTAAAATAGTTTTTACTAACTCACTGCAAAAGTTTTATTTAAAGTATAATACATGAAATACAATAAAAATAAAAAAGAACCTTTAAATAATAAGTATGTGTGTTTTTAAGAATATTGGATATTTGTGAGGTATGTCTTCGCTGAGTTTCTATTCATTCTAAATTAAAGCACCGTTAACGTTTTGTTGATATAAAATTAGACCCTTTATAGTTCCGAATGATGTATTACTCTTACCTTTATGAGCAAAAAAGACGGAATATTTTCAATGGTTTCCACTGAAAAAATGCCAGTGATTGCGCTGGCGCCTCCATGTCCTGCAAAGCGCGCCTCAGCTTCCGCTCTCCGCACAAATGATTGGAGATGCGCCTAATAGCACACATTTATAGGTTTAAAGATTATAACATTGTTTTATACTTTAATTGTTTTAAATCTATTGATTTTATTTTAGGCAAGCCGTGATGATTTGAGAAGGCAAAATGGATCAAACAGACTATGACCAGTCCTCCGCTAGCCATTTGGTCGTTACTTTAAAAAACAAAAACTTGCATTTAACGAACAAAAAAAATGATTTAAACGTTTTTCTAAATTAACTTATTAAAAAAACGAAAAGAAAATTTAATCACGTTGCCATTACATAAAAACGGAACCATTTTAATAGCTGAAACAGTAGTATAAGCTATTTTGTGAGAAGAGGAGAAAAAAGACGGGCTCGGAAAAGCTGTCGGAGAAGGGCCGCGCTGTTCAAGCAGGTGCGCGCTGCGCGTATCACGCTGAAACCATCTTAAAGCGCGCATTTGCTAAAATTAATTCTGCCTTGCTGTCAACCCCTTATACTTACTTCTGCTGTAAGTGAAGCTGGATCACGAATGATTCGCGTGAACATAGACGGATATATGTAGATCAGGAGACGCATTCCCTTCATAAATGTAATCTACTGCATCTTCAGCGGCTCAGATGAGTAAATGACGACCACTACGTTCATTATTACATCCAGCAACACAACACCTCAATCGCTCAGTTCTTGTCTAACTTACATCCCTGCTCCGGAATCAAAACATGGAGGTTGGACTGTTACACCTGATCTGAGGTAAAACGCTCATGTCAATCAACTATCGTGGGAGCGGCATCTGTAGGTGTGACGCCACACCGACAGGCATCTGAGAATTGCTCGATTTGAAAAAGGGGATATTATTTTTACAGATTAATTAAAAACCACTGCATGGATTTTTTATCATTATAGGGTAGATTTGTAGATACACTGCCAACACACATTAATGTTCAAACAACATGTAAAAGTGAACTTAGCATCTGATGACCCCTTTAAGATAATACATTAAAATAGCATGGTAAGACACCAATTTGCAATATTGCAAGCTGTTTTGTACAGCTAAAAAAAGAGCTGGTTGTGGATAAAATCAGAAGCTAGACTCATAAAATTTACAAAATGGCCGTGCCTGCTCTTACAGGAAAAATAAGGTGGATACTGATTCATTTCCAGCAATGATTACCTTTAAAACCCATTTGAACACCTCATGAAAAACACTCACAAATGCAATTCAGAGATTTTATTACAAAACAAATCACTTTAAAAAGACACTGATTCAGAACACTGAATCAGTGGAATACAGTGCCAGGGTGTCCGAGAACCAACAAAAACCATCCAAAATAAAGACCCATTGAAGATGAATGTTCAAAAAGCAATTCTGTCTAAATTGTTTTGTGCTCCATAAAAAAAAAAAAAAAAAAAAAAATGGATTCAAGTCGTCACTAAAGTTTAGTTGCGTGACGTGCGGGTGTCATGATGTCATCGCATGCATACGCGCCCAGTCCGTTTCCTGTGTATGCGGAGTGCTCATCTGTGCTCCCAACACCGTTGTTGATCTCTGAGGGATGAAACGAACATAAAACTTTTTAGCCAGAGTTTCACAGGGCAGATTTGTCCAATAGGGGGCAATATTGGAGGTCTTTTTTTTTTTTTTTTTTTTTTTTTTTTTTAAGAGGAATGAACATTCACAGAGCCTACAACAACACTTTTGTGCCACATCTTCCCTTGCATATTGAGTGATGTCAGTGCTGGTAATAAGACTGGACTGTTGACCACTGATTGTGTAAGTATACAGACTGAGAGACAGAGTGTCATGTGACAGTTTATACAACCGCAATCACTTGTTTCTGAATCACTGGCTATGTGAAGCATCTTAACATTATTTTTGAACATTTTGGGTGATTTCAATCATATAATGTTTATGTTTCACTGGAGCTGTAATAACTCCAGTAAAGGAATAAAAAAAAAAAATAAAAAAAAAAAAATAAAAAAAAATAAAATAATAAAATAATAAAAATAATAATAATAATAATAATAATAATAAATAAATACATATATATATATATATATATATATATATCAGGCATGTGATTGGCTAAGGACAAAAAAGCAGGAAAATATACTGAGACAACCATATTTAGGGGCCAAGCACCGAAGGTGCGGTGGCACCTATTGTATCCGTTGGCGTTATTATTATTCCGCTTCTTCTTCTTCTTCTTCCTCTTCCGCCGCAAGTCTATGGCAGCCTATAGAACCGCTTGCGGGAAAGTTGTATAATTTTGCACACTGATAGAGGACAGTCCCAACATTAACCATAGCAAGTTTGGAGTCTCTAACTCAAACTCTCTAGCGCCACCACTTGTACAAACTTTCAAAAGATTTATGCTAATAACGTTTGAACCGTAAGCCACACAACAAAAATTCTTTTTTCCTCTGATTCCTTGGCTTATGCCGAGTTGAATGGACACCAAAATTCAAAAATCGTAAGGTTTAGTTTTTTCGCTATTCTCAATTGTTTGTAAAACCTACTTTTTCGAACTCGTCCTAGGCCGTTGCACCGATTGTCACAAAAATTGATCCAGATCATCTTCAGACCACGCTGGCAAAAAGTTATGGAATTCAAGTCGATTCGTCCAGCCGTTCACGAATAACACGCAAAATAATTCTACGAAAAGCTAGCAAAAATCAATGTGAGGCTATATCTCCGTAATAGTTTGTCATATTGACACCAAACTTGGTGTGTGTTATAACAAGCATGACCTGAGGCTAACTGCAGTGTTTCGGTGCAGTGCCCCCTAGTGGTCAGGAGATACGAAAAATGGCTATTTTTCTTTATAACGTCTGAATGATTTGTCCAAAAATCACAAAACTGGTCTCTTTAGATTCGGTGTGTCATACCGAGTCGAACCATATCCAATTTTCCCATGTCAGCCATTTTGGGTGTCGGCCATTTTGAATTTAGCTTTAAAATGCTGTATCTTGAGAACGGATTAGCGTATCGTTTCAACATTAATTACAAAAATGTTCGGCACCATGCCCTGTATGTACATAAAAATTTTGGGGCCAGCGCCACCTTGTGGTCAAAAGTTATAACGAAATTTCAAAAAATGCTAATAACTTTTGCGTACATTAGCTTATTGAAATGAAACTGATTTTGATAGATTCCTTCGGTCATGCTGAGAACACCGATACCAATTTTGCCAATTTTGGCTGAACTTCCTGTCCGCCATTTTGATTCATATTGAAAACCTACCTTTTCGAACTCCTCCTAGACCGTTAGTCCAATTTTCACCAAATTTGACTCAGATCATCTTCAGACCATGCTGGCAAAAAGTTATGGATTTTGTGTCGATACACGAAACCGTTTTCGTTTAGCGCATCAACGAATTTACTGGAAAGATGCCAAATTGCATCCGAGTCTGTATCTCTGCAAAGCTTTGACATATTGACACCAAATTTTATATGTGCTATTGTCACCACACTCTGGCCAAGCCACATCAATTTGGTAACAGTGCCACCTATGGGTCAGAAGTAATACGCCATTCACTAAACATTAATAATGAAATTTACAAAAATGCTAATAACTTCTGTTTACATTAGCCTATTGGAATGAAACTGAGGCCAATAGATTCCTTGGGTCAAGTCGAGAACATTGATACCCATTATGCCGAAATTGGCCAAACTTCCTGTCCGCCATTTTGATTAATGTACAAAACCTACTTTTTCGAACTCCTCCCAGACTGTTAGTCCGATCTTCACCAAATTTGGCTCAGATCGTCTTCAGACTATGCTGGCAAAAAGTTATGAATTTCGTGTCGATATACGAAACCGTTTTCGTTTAGCGCATCAACAAATTTGCTGGAAAGATGCCAAACTACATATGAGGCTGTATCTCTGCAAACCTTTGACATAATGACGGCAAACTTTGTGTGTGTCATTGTCATTTCACACAGAACACGTCACATCAATTTGAAAACAGCACCACCTGTTGGTCAAAAGTGATAAGCCATTAAATTTTATTACGATTGGTTGTATTTATGATTTTTCAGCCATTTCAACTGATATTATCCTAAAATGGCTTAAGTTACTCACTGTTGTAGTCGGTCTGCTGCTCCTTGCCGTGCTTAACTCCTCATTCTGCCTCTTTTGTGCTTGGCCCCGCAATTGCTGCTTGCAGCTATATTTTAACTTATTTTTGTACACTCTGTGGGTAGTAACTACAGTACTGGTACAACAGTATTTTCTTTAGCGGCTATAGAAAACCATTCCCTTTCGTTCCCTTTAGTTACTGTTGCTATGTCCGACAAGCGACGCATAATATAATAAAATATTGAATGGGAATATACGTTGCACTTGACCTATCACTACAAGACGACTCGACAGATTCGGCAGCATTCATTCGCGGAAAAATCATTAGGCCTACATAGTCTACATGTAGATTCCTTTAAATGTTAAGGGGAAGATTAAAAAAGAGAAACTGGGTCTGTGAATTCAATTCTCACAGAATCACAGTTGAATTCACGATTGAATTCATATCTTCCTACTCAGTCAGAATCTCATTAACCTGGAGTCCCAGTCTCTGTCACAATAATCATATAGGCTATGTGATGTTTTAGGCCTATTTTGCAGACATCCATTTAAAATGTAGGCAATGGCTTATAAAGAAACTTTTTTCCATATCCACTTAGGTTTCTCAGCTTGCACTCTAGCATTTGTGTGGTCCAGGTAACGTTAGCTTTGCATAAAAAAAAATGGTTATCATTCGCATGGCTACTTTTACTTGAGTAAAGAAGTTAAATCAGTACTTCTACTTTTACCAGAGTATTTTTTAACACAAGTATCTGTACTTCTACTTGAGAACGAGAAGTGAGACGGACTATTTTCTTTAGCGGAAGCAATATAAATCGTTTTTAAATCAATAAACTCCTTTTAAAAATCAATATTTTATGTCAAATTATTGATTTATTTTGTAGGTAGCCATGTAATAAGCGGGATAATGTAGAGTTTGTCTTACATGTGCTTCATGAGGCACACACGCGCGGTCTCTTGCTCTCTCTCGTCATGCACGCGCTACGCGGTTTGGAGCACAGTCTCTTGCTGCGTCCGAAATCGCATACTGCTTAAGTAGGCACTACATTTAAATATGAACGTACTACCCGACCGTTAAAAAGTACGTTCTATATAGTATGAATGTGGGTAGTATGAATGGAATTCAGACGTACTACATCCGCCATATTGATGTTGTCACGTGTCATGCGTCGTCACAACAGCGCGAAAATTTAAAGAGACTCCACTGCACGAACACCGGCACCGGCAGTGTTCGGCGTTTTAACGTTGATTGGACAGACAGCTCAGAGAAGGCGTCGGTCAGCTGCTCGCAGATCACGCCTTCGTACACAGCTTCTAGATTTATCAAATAACGTTTCGATTTACAATATCATCCGTTTATTTAGATTGTGTTAAACAAGTGTAATTTAATCACAATAAACAACGTTTTTTACACTTGAAATGAGCCACGTCTCTCATGTTCCGCCATTTTTCGAATATGACGCCTCCTCTCCCGGAGCCTCATGGGATATGAAAGTGTCCATGATATGCGTACTACAGAATTCGGGCGGAAGCAGTAGGTCATCCGGGTACTTCTCGCCTACTGAATTTCGAATACTATGAATTCGGACATACTACTCGCCTCGCATACTGTTTTTCGCGTACTATATAGTAGGGAAGTATGCGATTTCGGACGCAGCTTCTGTCTCGCGGGCGCACTCACTCCCTCGCTCTAGATTCCGGGAGAAACTATTTGCGGCCATCAGATTCAGTGAGCTATATATTTAATATAATAATTAAAATATAATTATTGATTTTTCATTAGACTATTTTTTGGTGCCCCCTCAGCACTCGGTACCCTACGCACAGTGCGTGATCCGCGTGGTGGGAGCGGCAGCGCTGAATGAACCTTATTGAAAAGTGTTAACTTACCATCTTATCAGTTAACGGTTAATAATCGGACAATGATTTGCGGTTGTCGGCTGGGAAAATTAACCGAAATGAGCAACTGAGGTAACCTACACTGCGCAGCAGGGAGCTTGATTGACAGGTGATCTGACCAATCATACTTCGCCATCCGCCATTTGCGAACGGTCGCAAATACGTCCTTGTTGATACTTGGAAAGGAAGGAAAAATGCATCTCTTTGCCATCTGACGTGTCGCCCGGTGTGGCCCTATTGCTCGGGGACGGCGATTGTGGTTCCGTCCCGGGTTACCATGGTGACGGCTGTGAGATCGCCCCCCAATAAATTACATTTTAAAATATTCAAATAGAAAACAGTTATTTTAAATAGTAAAAATATTTCAAAATTGTGATTTTTTTGCTGTACCTTGGATCAAATAAATGCAGGCTTGGTGAGCAAGAGACTTAAAAACATTAAAAATCTTACTGTTCAAAAACTTTTGACTGGTAGCGTATAACATTTATGTAAATATCACAAAAAATTGTTCTTGATACCTGATGCATTAACTGATGTTTAACCTCACTGTAAAGTGTTACCATATGCAGGTATGAATACAGATATTGAAGGTGCAATTTTGACTGCCACCAGGTGGCGATGTGCAACATACCAAAATACTCATCCTCATTACCTGATCAGGTGATGACTGAGCAATTTCAGCATGCAGCGGAGGACAGGCGCATGCAAAGAGCAGAGGACAGAGAGAAAATAGAAAGTAGAGATTGCCAAGAAGAAAAGAGTAGAGCCATCAGTTGAAAAGCGCCCGGCCGCCCAGCAGAGATATAGCAAGCGTGCTAACTACAAAACAACCTAACATTAACGCCAAGGACTGCTTTCGTGCAAATGTGTGCGAGCACAGAAATAGTCATATTGAAAATTAAAGCTACTACTGACACAGCAAAATAGCTTCCAGTATTAAAAAGCATTAAGAAACAACTTGAAGGACATACAAGAGGTGCACTTGCTTCTGAAAAATGAAGATGCCGATGACAAATCGCCACAGATATTAAATCTGAGGTGATCCATATCAGGCCATATTCTTCCGCACTCTACAAAACATGTTAAAGCATCATTGAGCCATTAGATATCAATATAAAAAAAAAAAAAAAAAAAAAAAAAAAAAAAAGCTAATTAGGAGAAAAAACAAGCAGAATCTTAATAAAATAAAATCGCAATATATATAAAACTGTACACTACTAGTCATTTTTTGAACCGTAAGATTTTGAAATTTTTTTGTCTTCTGTTCACCAAGCCTGCTTTTATTTGATACAAAGTATAGCAAAAACAGTACAATTCTGAAATATATTTAAAAAATTGTTTTCTATTCGAATATATTTTAAAATGTAATTCATTTTTGTGATTTCAAAGCTACATTTTTAGCATCATTACTCCAGTCACATGATCCTTCAGAAAGCATTGTAATATTCTGATTTGCTGCTCAAAAAACATTTATTAATATTATCATTATTATTATGTTAAAAACAGCAGAGTATAATTTTTTTCAGGTTGCTTTAAATAGAAAGTTCAGAAGAACAGCATTTATCTGAAATAGAAATCTTTTGTAACATTACAAATGTCTTTATCATCACTTTTGATTAATTTAAAGCATCCTCGCTAAATAAAATGATTAATTCCCATTATTTCTTCCCCTAAAAAAAAATACTGACTCCAAGCTTTTTAATTGGTATAGTGTTTAAGGTTACAAAAGCTTTTTATTTCAGATAAATGCTGATCGTTGGATCTTTCTATTCAAAGAATGCTGAAAAAAAAAAAAAAAAAAAAAAAAAAAAAAGTACTCAACTGTTTTAAATATTGATAATAATAATAATAATAATAATAATAATAATAATAATAATAATAATAATAATAATAATAATAATAAATGTTTCTTGAACAGCAAGTCAGCATATTAGAATGATTTCTAAAGGATCATGTGACACTGAAGACTGGAGTAATGCTGAAAATTTAGATTTGATCAAAGGAAAATTCAAATTTTTAAAATATAAAAATCAAAAACAGTTATTTCAAATATTAAAAATATTTCAAAATGTAACTGTTTTGCTGTAATTTGGATAAAATAAATGCAGGCTTTGTAAGCAGAAGAGACTTCTTTAAAAACATTAAAAATCTTACTGTTCAAAAACTTTTGATTAGTTGTGTATATCTCATAAGTCTAAATGTGTCTAAAAGTACTATTTCCAGGGAATTTTTGAAGTATTTCAAAGCTTTTGGAGCCCACTACGGATTTTTCTGATGCAAATGTATGCAACTGTTTGCAAAATTAGTTAGTGATCTTGCATCATATATAAACCATGCCAATTTAAAATCTACATTATTCTGTGGAATGGTGGTAAAATGTGTAAAAGTGGGCCAAGATTCTCTACATCCTTCTTGGAAGCTGACAGCATAATTGAATTAGCGATTCAATGAACATCCGGCCAACGTGTAGGACTTCATGAATGACAGGCGTTCCAAATTTGGCCTGTGTATTTGAATGTGATTATAGCCGATTGATATAAAAAAAAAAAAAAAAAAAAAAAAAAAAAAAACTGAAAATTTACTCACCTTGCAAGCTGTCCAGATTGTAGATGAGCTTGTCTCTTCAACACAACAGATTTGTAGAAATTTAGCATTATATCACTTGCCCTCCAATGGATCCTCTGCAGTGAATGGGTGCCGCCAGACTGAGAGTTCAAACACCTAATAAAAAATCAAAATAATCCGTAAGTAATTTACACGACTCCGCTCTATCATTTAACATCTTGTAAAGTGAAAAGTTGCATGTTTGTGGAGCGGGCCCTTACACTTATAGGGCATTGCAAGCCCTCTGAGGCGTAAGCCAGGGCTATTTTTGTAGTCAACAATCTCACGAGAAGCTGTCTTTGACACCATCCGTCACCCACCGAGCGATGCCTCACTACTGATCTCTCACTGACAGTGCGAGAATTTAGAGCAGCGTCTCGCTATGGTAAGAGTGCTTCAGGTGAACGTTGGACGAGTGAGACAGTCACACCACCTGATGCCTTGGCTCATTCCCATAGATATGGTGTGATGGGACAGCACTCACCACCCAACGTTATCCACCACCATCCAAGACAGCAATCCCATGAAAAATTGACTACAGATGCAAATCCATCAAAAAAATCTCTTTAATTTGTTTATTTTCCATATGACTAGATTTTTTATTTTAAAATTGACAAACTGCGTCATTTACAGCATTTTAAACGTCAGAACGCACCGTCCGTTGCAGCGCTCATTATCCCCTAAACAGCATAATTTAAAATAATTTTTTTATTTTGCATTTTACTAGTTTCTTCACTTGAAAATTGTCAAACGGCATTATTTACGGTGTTTTTAACTGCAGAAAGCGCCGTCAGTTGCTGCACTCATTACCCCCTAAACCAGATCTGGGCAAACTCGGTCCTGGAGGGCCGGTGTCCCTGCAGAGTTTAGCGCCAACCCTGATAAAACTCACCTGTTTGTAACTTTCTAGTAAACCTGAAGACACTGATTAGCTTGTTCAGGTGTGTTTAATCAGGGTTGAAGCTAAACTCTGTAGGGACACCGGCCCTCCAGGACCGAGTCTACCCAGGCCTGCCCTAAACAGCGTAACTTAAATTTATTATTTTTTTCTTTCGCATTTTACTAGTTTTTTTTTTTTTTTTTTTTTTTAAAAAAAAAAAAAAAATGTCAAACTGCGTTATTTACGGCATTTTAAATGACAGAAAGCAACATCAGTTGCGGCACTCATTATATTTCCTAAACGGCGTAACTTAAATTTATTATTTTATTTTGCATTTTACTAGATTCCTTATTTGAAAATTGTCAAACGGCGTTATTTGCGGCATTTTAAATGACAGAAAGCGACGTCAGTTGCGGCACTCATTATCGAAAATTCATTTAAGTTACGCCGTTTAGGAGATAATGAGTGCTGCAACTGACAGTGATCTCTGTCGTACAACACCGTTTAGGGCAGAACTGGGCAAACTCTATCCTGGAGGGTCGTTGTCTCTGCAGAGTTTAACTCCAACCCTGATAAAACTCACCTGAACAAGCTAATCAGTGTCTTCAGGTTTACTAGAAAGCTACAAACTGGTGAGTTTTATCAGGGTTGGAGTTAAACTCTGCAGGAACACCGGCCCTCCAGGATAGAGCTTGTTCAGTTCTGGCCTAAACGGTGTTGCATGACAGAGAGCGCAGTCAGTTGCGGCACTCATTATCCTCTAAACGGTGTAACTTAAATAATTTTTTTTTTGTTTTGCATTTAACTAGTTTCTTTATTTGAAAATATTGTCAAATGGCGTTATTTGCAGCATTTTAAACGACAGAAAGCGACGTCAGTTGCGCCACTCATTATCCTCTAAACAGCATAACTTACATTTATTTTTATTTTGCATTCAACTAGTTTTTTTTTTTTATTTGAAAATTGTCAAACTGCGTTATTTACGGCATTTTAAACGCTCATTATCCCAAACGGTGTTATTCATAATTTTTTTTTTTTTTTTTTTTTTTGCATCATACTAGGTTTTTTTTTTTTGAAAATGGTCAAACAGCGTTATTTACGATGTTTTAAACCTAATTTAGACCTTCAGGTTACGTCGGTATTTGGTCATGCAGCAATTTAATTGAGGTTACCACATCTAACGTTACTACTTTTGTTGCGGTTGTTGTTTAACGTTACATTTTCTCACTCACCACAAGACAGAAGCGGCTGACTCTTCTTCTTCCATCAAATCCCCGAATCGTGAGTTGTGGCCTCTAGTAGACACTCACCGCACATGGCTTTGTGTTCTCATGTTAGTAGCCGCATCGCTTAATCGCTCGTTTGCAGCGTTGATTCGGGGGTATTTCTTCTCTCCTCTATAATCATCGTGTAGCGTTTGGTGGAGAAGAGATTCTCCAGTCGATACCACTTCTCGTCCCATTGACTTCCATTCACAAAAGCAAACGCCTGCAAAAGTTTGGCGTTTCGCTGCACTGCACAAGCTTCATAAACTCTGTCCTGCTAATTCGTATCACGTGAAACCGTATGACCAATAGCAGATCGATACGTCACCGCGTGAACTCGTGTTGGCTAGAAAGAATACAGCTATTGCTACTGGGCATGCGCACATAAATCTAACGTTATTTTATCACACTGTACAACAATAATACTTTTTTTTTTTTTTTTTTTATTATAGTAAGGGCTACGTTTATGGTTGGGGTAGGTGTAGACGTTATAAAATAAAGGACCTTCTAAAATATTACGCAGGAGCACTTTCGCGTGGAGTATGCATTTCGAAACTGAGAATGTTATCTCATATCACCTGCTGAAATGTTCCTATGAATATATTTCTCTTCCAAATGTGCATTCTGAATAATAAATACATTTAACCCGCTGCAGTCAATTTCGTCTTCTCATTAACAATGTCTTTCTCATCATATTTTATACCTGTTTACATTAAAATACATTTTAAATAAACACCCTTACTAAATTAACCATGGATTTACTATAGTAAATGTAGTAATCATGTTATATTTTTATTTTTTCCACGGACTGATTTCCAATTGTATTGCCATAGTTTTACTACACATACCGTGGTTAATTTTCATAAGAGCGGTATTAAAATAGATGAATGAATGCGCGGGCGTTGCCTTAAAGAAATAACAATGTTGAACATTGTACACCATGTGATCATTTAGAAAGCACTAATGTTCAATATTGTTCACTCAAGTCTGCAAAGTTTGAGCTCAGTTAGCACAAAATTACCCAAGTGGAAACACTAGGAGTCAAAATTTCTCACACACCAATCAGAACCTTCCATGGAGATAAAAGGGCCAAAGTCAGCACACAGTATGGTGCATTTCTCAGATCAGAAATGAAATTCTCAAAACTGCTTGTTCAACCTCCACATCATCTAGTCACTTGTGCACATCAGAAAATGTTTCTAATTTGTTTGAACACATTGCGTTTGCTTTGGTATGTTCATGCAACTGATTATGCAACCGATTTGTCTGCTATTTCCTACATTATCAGTTCCTGTTGTCATGTTGCTCAAAATGTATGACTTATAGTTCTCTGTGCTATAGTCTTACCCCTCAAAACATCAAGTCATTATCTCATCGTATATGTCTTTACAGTAAGTGCTACATAGTTGTCATAAATCGTCAAGCATATTCTACACATTTCTATTAGACTTTTTGTAAATTTGCCATAAATTAAGTGAAGATTGACTTTCACTAATGTAGAGACTACAGATCAACCAATGATAAAGCAGTTCTCTGAAATAGCTCAAAGGTACATCTCAACATCTCATTTGTTTCCAACTCTGACTTTGAACCAATTCTGTATCACAAGCTCTCTCAGTGGCTGGATCATTTGAAAAACTTGACATGGGAGTGACGTCATTGGTCACACATATATGAGAGACCCCTGCTGCTCTCTTCAGCTCTTTGATCTTTAAACAGGTTGTAGGTGAATTAAGCATATTGGTGCAGTGTGTATAAACCAGGAGGAAATCCTGTTTTTACAGCTATTTTTCCATGGTTTATGTTCGGTTCAACACTAATTGTAGTTTATATATTCAGAAAGCATCAGTGAAAAATTATTTTCTGTATTTGTGCTACATAACTGTTAAGATTTCACAAAACCAAAATAAAATTTTCCAAATCCAAGAGCTTTCTGACCTTGCGTAGACAGCAGTACAACTACCACGTTCAAGGCCTAGAAAGGTAGTATGGGAGCTATGAGAATACTTATTGTGCACAAAGAAAACAGAAGTAACAACTTTAACAATTTCTTCTCTTCCTTGTGAGTCTTTGCCGCACATTCACGAGAATACCACGACATATGGGTGTGGTGCTGCTGACTTAGGAGCCTTAAAGAAGTCCACTTCCAGAACAACAATTTACAGATAATGTACTCACCCCCTTGTCATCCAAGATGTTCATGTCTTTCTTTCTTCAAAACACTTCAGGTTTTTTCTCCATATAATGGACTGATATGGTGCCCCGAGTTTGAACTTCCAAAACACAGTTTAAATGCAGCTTCAAAGGCTCCCAAATGCGGTTGTAAACGATCCCAGCCGAAGAAGAAGGGTCTCATCTAGTGAAACAATTGGTTATTTTCATAAAAAAATAATACGATTTATATCAGGGGTGCTCAACCCTGGTCCTGGAGATTGACTTTCCTGCAGAGTTCAGCTCCAACCCTGACTAAATACACCTGAACCAACTAATTAGGATCTCAAGGAGTGCTTGATAATTACAGACAGGTGTGTTTGATTAGGGTTGGAACTTAACTCTGCAAGAAAAGCTGATCACCAGGAACAGGGTTGGACACCCCCGATTTACATACTTTTTAATGTCAAACGCTCGTCTTGCCGTGCTCTTCCCGACCTCCGTTTTTTTTTTCCGGTTCATGACAGTTAGGGTATGTCAAAAAAACTCCCCATCTCATGTTCTCCCTCAACTTCAAAATTGCTGTTTTACCTTTTCTGTTAAGGGTGTTTAATCTTCTTTGGATGTTCACTTTGCAAAGACTGGGTCAGTGCTTCTGCAGCAATGTAGGATGATTTTGAAATTATTTTTGAAGTTGAGGGAGAAAATACGATCTGAGTTTTTCGACATACCCTAACTGTCTTGAGCCAAAATACACAGAGTTCAGGGAGAGCAAGACAAGACGAGCGTTTGAGACAAAAAAGTATTTAAATTGTATTTTTTTAAAGAAAATAACCAATCGTTTCACTAGATAAGACCATTCTTTCTCGGCTGGGATTGTTTACAACCGCATTTGGGATCGTTTGAAGCCGCATTTAAACTGCCTTTTGGAAGTTCAAACTCAGGGCATCATATCAGTCCATTATATGGAGAAAAATCCTGAAATGTTTTCCTCAAAAAACATAATTTATTTACGACTGAAGAAATGTTAAAAATCAAAAATTCAACTTGATCATCAGGATAGTGTCAAGAACTTTTAAGATATTTACATAGTACTATTCATAAAAATTAAATTAAATTAAAATTAATTTAAAATTCAAAAAATTAAATTTCAACTATCTGTTTGCAGGCAAAGACAAGGGTCTTATATATTATATGTGTGTTGTTATTATTTCATCCTCAAAGAATAATCACTCACTACTATTGTAAACAAGCTGTTGTTCCAAAAAATCATTTCTGCCCTCTCCTGGTGACAAATTAGAAGTACACACAAATAAACAAGTTACATATCTAGCATTTACTGTTAAAAGTAAGCAGGAGTAAATCCTGTCTGCAGTAGACGACATGTAAGTGAAGAAGACAAAAGCTAATTAAAAAGGGATTGAAATCTTTATTTAGCCTAATGCAGTGCAATAGTTTCCCATAATCCAGGGTTAACACTGTGAACTCTGGGGGCAAAGCATGACTGGTCTACAGCAAGAAGAATCTCAGAAACACTCTTACTCAGAAATGCAGTGTTTGCAACAGTGGACCTTAAAACTACAAGAACAGGGCTTACAAATAGTGTATATACTATGATTTAGTATAAATAGAAATATGCATTTGAACACTCTTCAGTAGGAGCTCTACTAAGTGCTGAAGTTCAGCTCTTCAGGAGGAATGTGTTCAGCTGCTCTGGTCCTTCATCAAGAGGAGATGATGTTCTTTGCTGTTTAACCTAAAAACACTCTGGATTTTAGGCGTTATAGGATGATGACGACACTTTTCCACCGTGGCCTGTCCAGTTAGTGTGGATGAACTTTCCAGGGTTTGATAGCAGCTCATACGTGTGGGCACCAAAGTAGTCCCTCTGTGCCTGAAGAGTGACACAATGTTAAATGTGATATAAATTTAAATAATGAAATCAAACATAAAATGTCTTCCATATATATACTAAGGCCTTTAGAATCCAGAAGTAATTCCATATAGTTAGAAAGAGGTGGTTTGTGTTGTAGAGAGGTTTACCTGCAGTAGGTTTGCTGGGAGCATCTCGTGCCTGTAACCGTCATAGAAGGACAGGGCGGTGGTGAAGGACGGCATAGGGATCCCCTGCTGCACACCTGTACTTACAACCCTACGCCACGAGTCCTGCAAAACACAACCAACTTACTGGTAAATAAACCACATTTTACATGTATTATCATCATTAATATCAAAAAAACCTATAGATCAGTTTTTAAAGTAAACCGGCATTCCTACAAAATTTCCATTTCAAAATTACTTCTCTGTGGATTTTCGCACCATATTTAACATTTGATAAATGACTTTAAAATTCAGCTTTTAACACTTATGTTACATTCTGACTATGTGTGCTATTATGTTGCCAGATAATTGCTGGAATATTGTAGCTAAATACTGCAGCTCATAAAAATCCATTACCACCAAAGCACAGCATTTTATGAAAACCTCGGTGTTAAACGACATGATTACATTTGATACACTTTCATTAACTACACAGATCTTAAAGTGATAGTTCACCCAAAAATGAGAATTCTGTCATTAATTACTTACTGGCATGTTGTTTTAAATTCGCAAGACCTTCTTCCATTGTCGGAACACAAATGAAGATATTTTGGATGAAATCTGAGAGCTTTCTGACCCTGCATAGACAGCAACGCAACTGACATGTTCAAGGCCCAGAAAGGTAGTAAAGACATCGATAAAATCTTTTTTGTGCACAAAAAGTATTCTTGTAGCTTCATAACATTACGGTTGACAATTCATAAAATTACGTTGGACTATTTTATCGATGTCCTTACTACCTTTCTAGGCCTTAAACATTGCATTGACGTCTAAGCAAGGTCAGAAAGCTCTTGATTTCATCAAAAATATCTTAGTTTGTGTTACAAAGATAAACAAAGATCTTACGGGCTTGGAACGACAGGGTGAGTAATTATTCATTTTTGGGTGAACTATCCCTTTAAATAATTCAAATTCATATTATAAAATGACAATAAAAATGACAATAATCAATAATCCATAAATGCTATTTGGACTGTGTACATGGTGAATATATTTGGAAGGCACTAAGTGGACATTTTTGTATGTTTCTTTTTAGAGGTACTGTATATATACATTCATATGAATGCACATAAACAGTCTTCCATTAGTGCTGCTGATTTCTCTTCGTACGTAGTGGCGCTATTACAGGAAACGGCGCAATTTGTGACCACTCTTGGCTCACTTCCTGTACCTGACAATCCTGTACAGCTTTACTGAAGAAGTTATCCAGCAGCAAACTCTGCAGCTCTGAGTTCCGGTCAAACGCTTCCTTGATCTTTCCCAAGAAAACACTGCAAATGAAAGATTCAATTCGTGACCTTTAATCATAGCTAATCCACAATGATGATATTGTAAAATCAAACCATTTCCTCATTTTTGTGCATGTGGGATTTTTACGTGAAACATTATCACCACTTCCTATTGTTCACAGAATTACAACACTGACAGGGTGGAGAAAAGATGAAGTTTCGTATGATTTCATTCTTGAGTGTTTCAGCAGACACTGCCTTTTCTGATAAGCAATCTGAATATAGCATATACTCTTACGTAATATATTTTTCTTAAATCCCTGTGATCAAAGCCTGCTCACCTGCGAATGATGCAGCCTCCTCTCCACATCAGAGCAATAGCACCATAGTTAAGAGACCAGCCAAACTCTACTGCAGCTTGTCGGAGCAGCATGAAGCCTTGAGCATATGAAATGATCTTTGAGGCGTACAAAGCCTGAAAAAGAAATAAAGCAGCACGTTATTATTAAACTCAATTAACTGAAGCAGCTTCATATTTATTGATATTAATGGATACGTATATTAATGATCCGTCTTTTACTACGTCTATCCCACCTTTCTAATATCTTCAAGAAACTGTGCCTTGTTTCCAGTGAACTTGACACCCTGGGGGCCAGTGAGGCTCTTACTGGCTTGAACCCTCTCATCCTTCAGAGAGGAGAGACATCTGGCAAAGACAGCTTCCCCTGTGAATGAAAGACACCACATACAACACAAACAGTCATCTCCTGTTACAGTCTGCATCTCTGGTTGCATAATAAGATTATAATCACTGTTAAACCATGCCACATGACCACATGAAGAAACATTAAAACATTAGATAGTCCAAACATGAGAGACAGGCCACAGAAAAACCACAGAAAAATAAATATGTTTAAAAATTATTATTAGTAGTATTATTATTGTTATACCAATCTGGTGACTTAAACATGTTTTGTATTTTAGATATATTGTTGTATTTTTTTAAATCATTTTTATTACAATTACTATGTTTATTATTATTATTATTACAATCTGGTGAATCAGACATGTCTTGTATTTTAGATATATTGTTGTATTTTTATTACTATTATAATTAAAATACAATTATATATCTAACATAAAAATCTAACATTTATTATAACGTATAACATAAAACATAACATATATATCTAACATAAAAAATATTAACATTAAAAAAAAAAAAAAAAATATATATATATATATATATATTATTATAAATATTATAAATAATTATATATTATACATTATAAATTATATATTATAAATAATATATATACATATATATTAAAATATAAATGCTTCCTGTCAATTCTTAGCTCTCCTGTCACAATAAAGGCAAAAAATGGCAAAAAAATAGATCTTTAAAAATAAAAAAATATGTATTATTATTATTACTATTGAATTTATTATTATTATTATTATTATTATTATTATTATACTCTGGTGACTCAGACATGTTTTGTATTTTAGATATATTGTTGTATTTTTTATTATTACTAATATAATCAAAATACAATTATATATCCAACATAAAAAAAAATATGGAACATGGATTATAACATATATACATAAAACACAACATAAATATCTAACATAAAATCATTACTTATTATTATTTCTATTATGAGCCTTGTTATTAAATAAATAAAACGTCATGTTTAAAAATTATTATTTATTATTATTATCATTATTATTGCAATCTAGTGACTCAGACATGTTTTGTATTTTAGACATGTTGTATTATTGTTATTACTATGATTGGACTTATTAGTAAATAAATAGATCCTCATGTTTTTTAAATTATTTATTTATTCATTATTATTTTTGTAACAATCTGGTGACTATATTTTCTATTTTAGATATTTTTATTATTAAATAAATTAAATAAGTCCTCATGTTTTATTTAATTAAAAAATATATATTTCTTCGTTTTTTTTTTATTTTTTTGCTATTATTATTATTATTATTATTATTATTATTACAATATTATTAAAATACAATCATATATCCAACATAAAAAAGCATGAGACTGCATTTTCTTAATAATAAAAAAATATATTTAGTTAAAAATGTTAAGTAAGCTGTTAAGTAAATTGTTATGCATTGTGCCATTTTTTTTTTTTTCAGGAAATTATTTACATTTCCCCCCAAATTTCCAATATTGTTGTGCACATATTTTTTTTGAGACTGATTTTCAATTTTTAAAAATCCAGGTGGAAAAAAAAAAAAAAAAAAAAAAAATCAATGTTTTAGAGTATTGTGAATGTTAAAAACTTTACTGGTCCTAAAAATGTATACATTTTATATAATGCAAATTCTTTTTCATTTTCCTTTTTGATTTTGAAGTGAAATATCATAGAGACATTTCTTTGTCAGATTCATCTATGACTTCTATATAGCAGAAAATTATATTTTAGGCATTTTATTTACTGTGTCTTCAAGACTGCAGTCACAATGTATAATGCACTTCATATCTGGTACCAGACCCTGGCACTGTTGACACTGGTAACGTAACTCTCTTCAGTGTACGGACTAATCAGCCAGACTATTGTGAGAGCAGATCTTACTACATCTATAAACATGAGAGGCTGAAAGCAAAAACGTGAACTCAGCATGACTTTGTATTAAATTATCACCCAACCCAAGGCCAACAAGTATGGGAAGAGGCGAGTGGAAGGAAGGAAAAAAAAAAAAAAAAAAAAAAAAGATCAAGTGGAAAACAGCCAGTCATGGTGAACTCAGCACTGGAATGCAGCCTATTGAGAGAAGAAAACCCTCCTCTACAACCACACAAATCATAGCTGAGCTCTCACGCTTCAGTGCTGCACAACCAGCCTTTTGTCTGCTCAGCTGACATTACATATACAAGCCTATATCAAGTTATTTACATAGCGCTTTTTATAGTACATATAGTTTTAAAAATCTGGCTTAAACTCTTTCACAATAGCCCCGGGACAGCAGGCATTTCTTATTGTTGAGCCCTGCACCAAAAGCCAAAACAGAAAATCCCACTTATGTCACATCAACTGAAGAGGTGATTGCCAAAGCTGCTTATGGAAACGCCTCATTCAACATGCTCGTCTAAGCCCAAGTGACTTTCTCCCTCTATATCTAAAAAAACAAAAAAACACACCCATACCCGAGAAATTACGCAACACTGTATCTCACCGATTAGCGTAACAGGTGTGCCGTATTCCAAAGCAGAGATGGCCGTCCATTTCCCAGTGCCTTTCTGCCCGGCGCTGTCTCTAATTTTGGGCAGCAGGTGAGTCCCGTCCTCGTCCTTAAATTTCAGGATATTGGCAGTGATCTCAATGAGGAAAGAGTCCAATTCTGTCTTATTCCACTGATCGAAGGCCTGATAGGCAAACCAGACAAAGAAATTTAGTCTCAAGAGGAAGCAAACCAAAACAGTCCTTCAGAAGGAACAGGGTGAGATGCATTTCAAAATAAGGAAGAAGGAAACAGAAGAGACAATAGAGAGGGGGTTTGAAGGATTACAACATTGTGGACTTTTCATCTAACCTGAGCCATTTCATCATGGTCCATACCCAGCACATCCTTCATCAGATGATACGCCTCACAGATGAGCTGCATGTCACCGTATTCAATACCGTTGTGGACCATCTTAACAAAATGTCCTGCTCCTTCATCTCCAACCTAGACAAATATACAAAGAATTTGGAGAAGTGCATTCACGGTCTATATAAATGCATACGTATTTATTGATAACTACTACTCACCCAGTCGCAACACGGCTCTCCTGTGCCCACCTTGGCGGCAATGCTCTGAAAAATATCTTTTATGTGTGGCCTGAAGGAATAAAAAGAAAAATTAGATTCCGGACACATACACTTTTTTTAGGTTTGAACTTCTTTAAGTGCTCACCAGGCATCCTTATGTCCTCCAGGCATCAGTGAAGGTCCATAACGAGCTCCATCTTCTCCTCCGCTCACTCCGCTACCTACAAACAGCAGGTTCTTCTCCTTCAGACTCCTACAGCGTCTCTGCATGAGATAATGAGCGTTCATGTTTAAATCAAGTACTGTTATCACTTCATGTGATCATAAGTTTGGATTGTCAGACTCACTGTTGTATCTCTGTACTCTGAATTTCCACCATCAATAATGATATCACCAGGTTCAAGAAGAGGAACCTACAAAATGCGGAAAAAGGGTTACTTGATCACCTTGGCAGGGTGACGAGGCAAACTAGAACTGTCGATTCATGGTGATGTTTACCAGTTTATCAATGAAGTCATCGACGGCTTGTCCTGCTTTGACGAGGAGGATGATGCGACGAGGTTTTTTGAGTTTAGACACCATGTCCTCAAGGGACTCGGCCCCGATGACCTTAGTGCCTTTGGCTTCATTGTTTAAAAATTCATGGACCTTGGACACCGTCCTGTTGAATGCACACACCTGAGGAATGACAACAGTTGTAAAATCTTAAACCTGATGTGAATCAGAATATGTTATGCAAGAAAATGAAAAATAAAAATGCCGCTTACCACAAATCCATGATCGTTCATGTTCAGGATCAGATTCTGACCCATCACAGCCAGACCAATGAGAGCAATATCAGCTCTGTGGAAACAGAAATATGAAGATTATGAGAAAGAACATTCATAATTACAGATTATAGAGAGCCAACTTATTGAAATCAGTGATTATGAGAAATGTCATTCTGACTGGATGACAGATGTGATTTCAATCTGTGTTTGAACAAAAAAAAAGTGCTTCACAGATCAGTATAGATCAAATGAATGCTGATAATGTGCAAGAGCTTTCACTATTATATTTAAAACGAATAAAAAACTCAAAAGCGCTGTAGAAATTCACTATCATATTACCAAGCGTTTTAAATTCAAAATGTATACTTACTGAGCCATGGTTGAAGGTTGGTTCTGTCTTAAAATGACACTTTCTATCAAGGATTTCACTACTGCAGCACCGTCTCTGCTGAACTTCCTCATTCACGGCCTGATCAACAGCACTACCGCAGCTCCCAATGAACACGCCTGACAGATTACAGTGGTCATGGCGTCATCCGTATCGCCGTCTGTGATTGGCGGAGACACTCTGAGCAGAGATTAGAGGCTGTTCGTTGGCTGTCTGGTTTTGTCCCTCCCCCGTCTGTTCTCCGCCCACTGTGTCAGAAGAAGCTGTGCGTGCGTTTGGCGTTGAAGTAAATGGGGAAATAGAGTTTCACGACGAACTCTGAGACCGGCGATTGATTTTGTAGAGCACCGTTGCATCACTGTAGTTATGTAGGTCTGAAATTTCATCAAACTGATTAATTATTAAGTAGATTACTACATTTAAATGCAACTAGTATTTTACGAAAAATAAAACTTTATAAATCAGTTTAATTGCGAAAATGACTGCATATTAAATAGATAACTGCAATAAAGATGGCACGACTTTGTAATACTTTTTGATAAAAAATACTATACGTATTTAACATGCAATTTTTCCAAGATAATGTAATTATAATGTAATAATATAATTATAATAATAACGTACGTAATTATTTACAAGGCGATCTTCCCATAGCTCAGTACTTTATTTCATGTAGTAAATGTTAGGTTATTATTAAGAGATATTACAGGTGAGATTTTTTAAAATTCTTTAATATCTTTAAAATATAATAATAATCTGTTGTTTAATCACTCCAAAATAGTAAAATATAAAGATAGACAAACATAAATAATAAGGTAGGAATATTACTTTGCAGCATATTATTTTTATATCAAATGTGGTATTTTACGTACTCAGTAGTTATATTTGTTAGATATGGAAGCCCATTTCTGCCACTGAATAATAATATAAAAGGTTATTGCGACTTAATTAGCTCAAAATTTTTTTTTTTTTTTTACGAAATTGTGATAAAAACTCATTTAGAGATTTAAACCCACAATTATGACTTTTTTTTTTCTCAGAATTGCATGATATAAAACACAATAGCAAGAAATTGCAAGATAAAAATGTGCAATTCTGACTTTTCTCACAAATGCAGGTTTATATCTCAAGCTTCTGACTTTTTTTCTTGAAATTCTGAGAAAAAAGGTCAATTTCGAGGGGAATTCTGGGGGAAAAAGTCAGAATTGTGAGATATAAATGTAAATATTGAGACATAAACTCGCAATTCTGAGAAAAAAGTTTCTAAATTCTGAGAAAAAAAGTTTATATCTCTGCAATTTTATTTCTCAGAATTTCTCATAATGTTAGAAAGTCAGAATTGCAACACAAATCTAAGAAAAAGTCAGAATTGCGAGTTTGTATCATGCAATTCGTAATTGCAAAAAATTGCGAGATAAGTCGCAATTACCTATTTTTTTTTATTCAGTGCTGGACACTGGCTTCCATAGTTTGATGCTTTTGTCAAAAGGTTAAAATATTTAATTAAACCAATAATAAAAAAAAAAAAAAAAAAAAACAAGCTAGCCTTGTTGTGCTTTAAGACAAAGTGGCAGAAGACCAAAAACAATTACAGTACCAGGCATATCAATTTATAGGCCTAATAATGTGTTATCATATGAGATATAACAAGCAAAATGTCACTAACAGCCTTTTAAAGACAATAACCAGCTGTAAAAAAGAAAGAAAGAGACAAAATGAGATCTGTTCTTCGTCTAATGCACTGGTTGTAATTTTATTTTTACCTCATTCACTAAACAGGTCAATGGTGCAAGATTACCATACACAGAATTAAGATATATGCATTACACGTCTAGGCTATACAGCGAATGGATTATAATTATTACAAATACAGGAGACATATTTACATTTTAATCCAAGTTCCATACAACATGAAATATTTACAAAATAAGTATGAAAATGAAGCCAATCTGACAAATAATGTACAGTGTTAATGCCACGGCTGAACTGTTTTCTGTTGTTTCATCACAATGACAGGGAATGATGTTCATCTGATGGGGTGATACAGTAATGCCAGGGTTGCTTCAGAGGCAGCATGGGAAAAATGCATGAGTGAGCACAAAAAAAACAACGAGGTAAAGCAAAACGTTATATTTCTAAGAAAATATATTCCCTGATGTTAGAACTCAAAATGAACAGGCCTCATCATAACTCTGCCCTCATATCTAAATGTGAAAAAAGTGCCCTTGTAACATGGTCAGATTCCTCAAGAAATAAGAAGCACAGCAACATGTCAGTCCCTAATTAAGATATTCTTCTTCTTTCATCAGATCATTTTAAGTGAAACGCAAGGTACATTCAAAGTCCACTTCAAAGGGAAAAACACCACAACCTAAAACCATTTGGTTTGCATTTGAGAAAACAACAAAAACATTGTTCAAGCTTTATTTGTTCTGTCGTTAGTTGTATAAACACATGTGCAAAGAGCTGCAAACTAATATTTACATTGCAAAACAATAAATACAGTTAATGAAATTCATTATGAATATTACATTAGTCAACCAAGCCACTCAACAGAGATGGTAAAAAAAAAAAAAGCCAAAAACCTTTGCTCTGGCAAAAATTTGTAACATTGACTCACACTTGTCATGTAATTAGATAAACGCTAACCTTCGCTAACTCTGCCAGATCTGAATGTTTAAATTGAACATTTTCACTGATGCCGTAACAATCAAACAGCTCAGATGAGGCCTAAAGGCTGGTTGACCCAAGGACTTGACTTTCCGAGCCATTTTCATGTGTTTCCTGTGAAAATGCACTAAAGCGCTTCTATAAGAAAAAGTGCAGTCTGTGATGAGCAGCAAGAATATTGACTTCATAAGGATTGACAGTGATCAGTCTGACAGTGTGACAGTAATTCCTGCTGGTTGTCTGACCAGAGGTTGTCAACCAAATGGTTGAAACTGAATCACTGCTAACTTCAGTATTTGTGTCTTGACTGCATGTCTTCAAACACACAGAGCAAAGATTTCAAAACAAAACATAAAAAGCAGAACACTACCATCCCTTTTTTCTCACTGCAGATGCACACTGCACTGCAGTCAACTGCATAAATGGCCCAATTTCTACTGACAGTGATGAAACTGTTTTAGTGGTCAAACTTGGTCTGTTCAAATAAGTGAAGAAGAACAGCTGAATAAAAATGAGGAAAAGTGCCCTTCTTGCCTTCAGTTGTATAATGTAAAACACTGATCACATGTTAATAAAAATAAGTTAAGATAATAAGTAGAGATACATATGCAAGCCCGTTTCGGACACTGAATAAAAAATAAGAAAAATGGTTATTGCGACTTTAATCTCACAATTGACTTTTTTTCTTGCAGTTGCGACTTTACATCTCATAATTCGGAGAAATTGTGAGATTTAAACACAATTCTGAGAAATTAAGTCAGAATTGTGTAATATAAACTTGCAGTGGGGAGTTATACAGTCAGAAATGGCTACGTTATCTCACGACCAATTTGTACGCACTTTACGCGTTGTACGAATTGTCTAGACCCCAGTGACGGGTAGGTTTTAGAGGGGGATGGGGTAGGTCACTCGTATGAATTCGTATGAATTGGGGAACTCGTAAAATATGTACAATTTAGCAAAAATCGTAAGAATTCGTAACATTAGCCACCACATAAAATATTTATGAACTGCTGTGAGATCAGGTTGGAATTGCAAGAAATAAACTCACAATTCTAACTTTATTTTCACCGAATTGCGTGATATAAACTAAAATTATAAAGTCAATATTACCAGACGTAAACTTGTAATTCTGATACAAACTCATAACTCTGACTTTTTTCTAAAACTCATAATTCAGACTCGCAATTGTGAGTTTTTAAGTCTGAATTGTGAGATAAACTCGCAATTCTGAGAACATATCAGTCTTTTTCTTCCCCTTAAAACTGGACTTCACAACTCACAATTATGAGCTTATATCTCACAATTCTGAGAAAAAAAAGTCAGAATTGCAAGAAAAAGTCAGAATTGTGAGTTTTTATCTCTCAAGTCTGACTTTACTTCTCGCAATTCTAACTTTATAACTCGCTTTTGTGACTTTATATCATAAAATTCTGAAAAAAAGTCTGAATTGCAAGTCTGACTTTATTTCACGCAATTGTGAGTTTATATCATGCAATTCTGAGAAAAAAGAATTATACATTTATATCTCGCAATTCTGACTTTAGAACTCGCTATTGTGAGTTTGTATCTCACAGTTCTCGGAACTGTAAGATAAGTCGCAATAACATTTTTTATGTTTTATTCAGTGGCGGAAAGGGGCTTCCGTAGATGCAACATAAATGTTCAATAATATTAAAAAGTGATCTTGCTCATTCTCAAGGGGAATAAAGGCTTGGTTTAAAGATCCTGCTGAGAGCAAAAATAAACCACACAAATATTCAATCCTTCATTTCATAACGGTAACCAATTAAATCAGTATCTCACTCAAACGTTTGGTCTTTCAATCGATCTTTCTTGCTAAAACAGCCCTGAAAACGTTCTTTCGGTAATACAGTAACATGGACAGTAACCCATAATGCATCATGTCTCGTCATGAATAGCGTTAAGCACAGTAATCCTGAACGTTATGTACAAATGGATTCATTCGGTCAGTTGTTCTGTGTTAAGGTAATTCTTTTGCACCATTTTTTTTACCTAATCTACTGAGGAAATCATTTAAATCGAGCAGAATACTCCTGTAGGCTACCGAAAGAGATAACGTGAGAGATCATCACCATCATCGTTTTCTTTCCCTGGTATTATATGTCTTATGATTACATACTGTACTTTGCTAATGGTATGTTTTATGTCCTTGATATGTGGAATTAATGTCAAGCAAATACATCGCGACAGGCTGGGCGAATAAACGGCTGTATGTACATGGTCAACGTCCCAACGATCATGGCTCGCTTTGATTTAGCAAATCCATTAAGCCAATACTGCAGTAACATTCGGTTTAAGGGTCAATTTCTGTCTTGTTTAGAAAATGAATCATCTTCAAGTGCTTTGGTCCATTTAAAAA
This sequence comes from Labeo rohita, assembly GCF_022985175.1. Taxonomy (NCBI): domain Eukaryota; kingdom Metazoa; phylum Chordata; class Actinopteri; order Cypriniformes; family Cyprinidae; genus Labeo; species Labeo rohita. The sequence goes on along the minus strand of NC_066891.1, from coordinate 12,164,340 downwards.
TCTTTTTCAGCAACATCTGGAGCAAAGCCGTTTGTTTTTGTTTTATATATTTTCTTTTAGAGAAAGTTGATTTTGTGATGATTAAATACGTAATATTTTTTATTAGAATATATTTTTTCATTATTATTAATCTATTTTTTTTTTTTTACTCACTGGCTTAGGGGTTTTATAGCAAACCAACTTTCTCCTGAGCATACGATGTTCCTGGCAGACAACACTGTAAGGATGATGTTTACAGACGAGAGTAACTCAAGAGAAAGCAGAACCTGCTCTGAAGATTCGTGCACACACAAATAGACTATTACAACATGCTACTTGAAGGAGGTTCAGTTATGACAAAGAACAAAACTGAAGACAGAATAAATCCAATCAATAACACAATAGAGAGGGGAGGAGGAAGAGGAGGGAGGGAGGAAGGAGGGAGGTAGGGGACAGTTGGTGTTTAGGAACTTAAAGTTCATTTGCTGGAGAGGAGAACAGAGCCACAGGTCTACATACAAGAGAAACTGTCAAGAACCACAAAGATTTAGAAGTGTTAACACACTTGGTACGTTGTAAAGGTAGACAGAGAGAAATGAGCACTATCTCTGTGCGTGTGTGCACGCTTGTTTAGTTCTTCATCAGACTGGACCGTCTCCTCGCCAGCTTTGACCTGTAGGAAAACAACAGAAAGAGACAGATGAGCAGTCAGTATTTTGAGGAATATGACGCCGTTCTAGTGCCACGCTAAAAAATAAAAAAATCGAAAATTACAAGATTAAAGTCGTAATATTTCAAGAAAAGTCCAAATATTTAGAGAACAAAGTCAAATGTTTTGAGAATAAAGTCGAAATGTTTCAAGAATAAAGTCAGAATGTTTCAAGGATAAATTTTAAATGTTTGAGAATTAACTGGAAATGCTTCAAGAATAAAGTTGAAATGTTTTGAGAATTAAGTTGAAATGTTTCGAGAATAAAGTTGGAATGTTTCAAAAAATAAGTCAGAATTCAGAGAATAAAGTCAAAATTCCAAGAATAAAGCAAAAATGTTTCGAGAATAAAGTCAAAATTCCAAGAATAAAGATGAAATGTTTTGAGAATAAAGTCGGAATGTTTCAAGAATAAAGTCGAAATTCTGAGAATAAAGTCAAAATGTTTGGAGAATAAAGTCGAAATTCCAAGAATAAAGTTAAAATGTTTTGAGAATAAAGTCGAAATGTTTAGAGGATAAAGTCAAAATATTTTGAGAATAAAGTCAAAATTCCTAGAATAAAGCAAAAATGTTTCGAGAATAAAGTCGAAATTCCATGAATGAAGTTAAAATGTTTTGAAAATAAAGTTGAAATTCAAAGAATAAAATTTAAATGTTTCGAGAATAAAGTCAAAATTCCGAGAATAGAGTCAAAATGTTTTGAGAATAAAGTTGAAATTACGAGAACTGAAATGTAGCACTTAAAGTTACGATATTTCGAGAGTATAGCCTGCGCATGCAAATGGCCCGAATTGAAAGCACCAGGGAAGTTGCCAGGCCACCGGAATTTATTTGAACATATGTGTGATTATTAGCAAAAATCATACCATTTCTTATACTTCCAGGGACAGTATGCTTGGAAATAATATTTCTTGTCTTCATTTATATTCATTAGGTCTATCTGTAGTGCACCAACCACCCAATAATAGCAATAAGCCTTGTGCTTTTGGTACTTTTAATATAAAATAAAGTCTCAGCTTTCAAAATCTGTCAGTTTTATAGCGAAATACAAACTATGTGTCTTGCAATAATGTGTTTTTCACGCTCTTTAATGTGACGGGACAGATCGCTGTATTATCACAAAATATAAATTATAAATGTGTTTTTCCTCTTTATTTCGTTTATATTCATTTATATAATCATAAAGGAACATCAGAAGGTATTAAAAAAACAGTATAGCCTAATTTAATGAAACAAATGTCTCACTGTAATCGGAAAGATGATTGATTCACATGAATCTTAAACTTAGGCAAATACAGCGATCTGTCACGTCACATTAAAGACCGTGATGAACACATTATTGTAGGTTAATAGATGTATTGTTTGTATTTCGCTATAAAACTGAGATTTTGAAAGCTGAGACTTATCCCCCAGGAGTATCTCCCAATCCGGGCCATTTGCATGCGCAATAGGCTAGAATGTACTCTCACAGTATTATAACTTCAATCTTGTAATTGCTATTAATTTCGACTTTATTCTCAAAATATTTTGACTTTATTCTCGAAACATTATGACTTTATTGTTGAAATATTTCGACTTTATTCTCAAAATATTTAAACTTTATTCTTGAAACACTTTGACTTTATTCTCGTAATTTCAACTTTATTCTCAAAATGTTGACTTTATTATGACTTTAACCTCGTAATCTTAGATTTTTTAACGTGGCACTAATATGTAGTACTACCTTTCTGAGCCTTGAACGTGGTAGTTGAATTGCTGTCTATGGAGGGTTAGAAAGCTCTCGGATTTCATCAAAAATATCTTGATTTGTGTTGCGAAAATGAACGAAGGTCTTACGGGTTTGGTCTAGACTAGGTTAATTCTAGGAAATCATCCAAAAAAAAAAAAAAAAAAAGGTTTCTGGGGATGTACCTTATCGTTCCTGCTAGCAGTGGGTTAAAGGCGTACAGCCAGTCGTTCATGTCTTTGTCGTTGTTGGCCTGGAGGAGGATCCCTCTGTGCTTGGTGCACACGGCGAATGTATTAGGTGTCTGCAAGCCATCAAACAGCAATAATCAGGCATTCAGGTGACATATTACAGGGAAAACTGTTGATTTACACATAGCAGGTAAGGCTTTACCTTGAGCATGGCCTGCTGGTCTTCACTGTACTCCACCTGGGCAGTGGATAAATTCAGCACTCCCCTCTCGACTGGGTCCTTGTCATTGTTGTAGATGAACACGTATGGCCGACGAACCACCACAAAGTGCTTCACCCAGGAGTTGGAGCGGGGCTCCATGAAACTGAGGAATCCCTTCTTTGACACCACAGACCTGAGTGAACACAAGGAGGACACATCAGTCTAGCATGTTGCTGTATATCTCTGCCGCCCCATATGAGGAAACCTGCCACATGAAACAGCTTAACTGAATGATTTAAAGTGATAGTTCACCCAAAAATGAAAATTCAGTTATTAATTACTCACCCTCGTAGCTACAATAAATTACGGTTGAACCACTGATGTCACATGGACTATTTTAACGATGTACCCGGATTTCATCAAAAATATCTTAATTTGTGTGGTTTGAAGATGAATGAAGGTCTTCCAGGATTGGAACGACATGAGGGTGAGTAACTAATAACACAACTATGAATTATCCCTTTAAGTGTTCAAATTAATCCTGATTTTTGTGAGAATTAAATAAACAAGACTAAATTCTCACCCAGGTCTCATTTCCTCAATATCAGGCACAAGGTTGAGGAACTCGTGCTTTCCGGCACGGGCCAGGTAGGACGTTTCCAGGATGGGCACCATGGGGAAGTTCTCATAGTCTGAGCATGAGGGGCTGGTGGCACGAGAGTTAGCTTCAGGGGTCCTGGACAAGACAGATGATGTTTTTAGCATACTTAAATTTTAGAAGACTGTATTTCGTGTTTATTGTTTGTGCTTTTACATCTGAACTGTACCGAGAGTCTGACAGAGAAGGGCAGGTGGAGGAGGGTGTGAGGGTAGCACTACTGAAACTGGTGACGGATGGATCACGACCCATAGGAGAGATATCCGACAACTGAAAGAGACAGAAAAGAGTTTTTTTTTTATTTAAGATGAAATATTCCTGTTCATACAAAACTGTTTTTTATTGTTTAAGTTGAGGTTACCTTGCAGTCACTAATGCTGTTGCACATCTGGTTGTATTCACTGTTGAAGGTGTGTGTCAGGAGACGGAGGCACTGCAAAGAATTAACAGACATAAACACACATATTTTATGTCATACAAAATAAACCAGAAATATCTAATATCTCATATTTGACTTTAAATGGAACACAGTATTTAAAGGGATAGTTCAGCCAAAAATGAAAATTCTGTCATTAATAACTCATGTTGTTCCAAACCTGTAAGACCTTCATTCATATTCAGAACGCAGATTAAGGTATTTTTGATTAAATTCGAGAGCTTTCAGAGAATTTCATCAAAAATATCTTCATTTGCATTCCGAAGATGAATGAAGGTCTCACAGAATGAACGTGATTTGTAGTGTTGTGGACGCGCATCCCAGAGCTAGTGCTACAGAAGATTTTGTGCTTAAAAAGTATACAAATTTATATTTTTCAAAAAAATGACCGATCGATTTGGTAGATAAGACCCTTCTTCCTCGGCTGGGATCATTTAAAGCCCTTTGAAGCTGCATTTAAACTGCATTTTGGAAGTTCAAAATCAGGGCACCAATGAAGTCCATTATATGGAGAAAAATCCTGAAGCCCTTTCCTCAAAAACCATAATTTCTTTACGACTGAAGACAGAAAGACATGAACATCTTGGATGACAAGGGGGTGAGTAAATTATTTCTAAATTGTTGTTCTGGAAGTGGAGTTCTCCTTTAATGCCAAAATTCTAATTTTTGTGTGAACTATGCCCTTAAGAAACTGATTTAAAAAAAAAAAGTTCAAGTTTGTTGTCCTTATATGGTGTCTTACCTTAGTGGCCAGCTCCTTCTCACGGTCTACCAAGCTCTCAATGTCTGTGGAGTCATAACCACTGCTCTCACTGGGCGTGATGGCGCTCTCAAAGGTGGTGGAGGAGATCTGGGAGGAGATGCTGGTGGAGGTGCTAAGGGTGCCGCTGCTCAGACTGGGAGACAAAGAGCCGCTCAGCGATTTAGGAGGAGCCGTCTCACCCAGTTTCTCACGGAGCAGCAGCAGGTGACGTGTCTTCTCCACCTGACAAGGATAGAAATAGACATTAGGGTTTGGAGATCAGACAAACAAAGGCAGTGCTCAATCGTGATCTTCTCTTTGCCGTCCTCACCTCATGCAACTGCTCGAGTTTCTCCAGCTCCCACTGGTGCTCCAGGATCAGACTGTCTCCTCTGGGTCTCCAGCCTGCTAGGTTCTCCTCTCCACGCACATACGCCACAGATGTATCCAGAACCTTCCGTCTCCGTCGCTGCATACCTGAAAATGAAAGATAGAGTTGATTTAATATAGCAGGCCTATATACCAATATGCAAAATTGTTAACATGACAGAATAAACTGGAAAATCATCCATTTTAAAAGATGTCAATTTCAGATAAATGTTCTTCTGAATTTTCTATTCATCGAAGAAACAAGAAAAAATTCTACTCAGCTGTTTATAATAATAATAATAAATGTTTTTTTAGAAGCAAATCAGAATATTAGAATGATTTCTGAAGGATCATGTGACTGGAGTAACGATGCTAAAAAATCAGCTTTGAAATCACATGAATGAATTACATTTTAAAATATATTCAAGTAGAAAACTGTTTCTTTAAATAGTAAAATTCTACATTTTACTGTTTTTCGGTAAAAACTGAACATGGTTAGTATTTTCAGGATTGTCTTACCTGGGCTTCCTGTGTCAGCAATTTTGCATAAGCTTAGCTCATAGATTCCAGTCACTTTATTACTGTAATAAAAACATCAGAAAACAGTGTTAGCAAAGTTTCTTTACTTACACTTTTAAATGAAAAGAAAATTCCTGGAGAGGTCTCACATTTTGAGACCACTGATGCATAAGATGTCCATTAAATTTTCTTTGATCAATATCACAATTCCAGAAACTATTTCTTTTTACCAATCAGGTGTTTTGGAGTAGCCACTGCCGAACAGGTTCCTCAGTGAGCGTGGAGGCGAGATCTTAGCATCTCTAGAGTAGAAGACCATGCAGATGTCCTTGGTAATAATGGCAGGCTGGATGCAGTGATCAAGCTGCAGGGGAGTAGTTAGCACATGTCAATACTATATATTGTAAAAGCACTTTCTAAAGAACTACTCTTTTAGACAGAGTCAAGGTTGACCTCCAAATAGGCTGACAGGGTCATGTAAATCTTCTCTCCGTAGGGAGTGACGCGGTTCAGTAGGAGAGAGTTGTGCAGGGAGCTGTCCCAGACGGCCTCGAACCGGTAGAACGTCCTGAACAAGGATAAACACACATTAGATTTTAGGCTTTAGAAACAATATGAAATCTTGTAAGGATGTTTTAGTTATCTACTGGTGCTGAAGTGATTAATTGCGCTGTACACTATTATTTGAGCACGTGTTTAGAGTGTGGATGTGCTTAAAGACAACATGAAATGACATTCACAACCCGTTTTACTTTGTAACAAGACATTTCTGAGAGAAACAATATACAATGAGAGGAAGAATTGACTGGATCATGAAAAGTTACATAACTGTTCAAAGAGTTTGGGGTCAGTTACCCTTGTTTTTTTTGTTACACAAACTGATACTTTTATATGTAAGCCAGTTTCCGGGACTGAATAAAAAACAAAAAAAGGTAATGACGACTTTTTATCTCACAATTCTGACTTTTTTCTCACGATTGAGAGTTTACATTTCGTAATTGTGACTTTTTTTCTCAGAATTGCAAATTTATATCTCACAATTGCATGATAAAAAAATTCTCAGAGTTTTGAGTTTATCTTTTTCTCCCTTAAAATTGGACTTTATAATTCACGATTGCGAGTTCATATTTTGCAATTCTGACTTTATTTCTTGCAATTTTGAGTTCATATCACACAAGTCAGAATTGAGAGTTTTTATCTCGCAATTCTGACTTAATAACTCGTAATTGTGAGTTTATATCAATTATGAGAAAAAACAGAAACAACTGCAAGTTTTTATCTCAAAATTCTGACTAGTTTTAATTATGGAATTCTGAAAAAAGTCATATTTGTGAGTTTTTATCTTGAAATTCTGACTTTAATTCTGGCAATTGTGAATTTAAATTACATAATTCTGAAAAAAAGTCAGAATTGTGAGTTTTTGCAATTTATAACTCTCAACTGTGAGTTTATATCACAATTCTGAGAAAAAAAACCCACCAGAATTGTGAGATAAAAAGTTGCAATAACCTTTTTTTATTTTTTATTTAGTGGCGGAAGCAGGCTTCCATACTTTTATTCAGCAAAGATGCATTAAAATAATCATGTGTGCCACTAAGGCCTTTGATATATAAAAACATATATTTTAAATCAATGGTGATCTTTTGAACCTTCTGTTCATCAAAGGATCTTGGGAAAATCTATAATGTTTCCTCAAAAATATTAAGCAGCTGTTTTCAACATTGGAAATAAGAAATGTTTCTTGCAAATCAGCATATTAGAATGATTTCTGAAGGATCATGTGACACTGAAGACTGGAGTAATGATGCTGAAAATTCAGCTTTGCATCACAGGAATAAATTACATGTTTAAATATATTACAATAGAAAACTGTGATTTTAAATTGTAAAAATATTTCACAATATCTTTTACAAAAAAATGTTCCAGAACCCAAACTTTTAAACAGTACCGTACCTGAAAGACTATTAAACTTAACACATTTAATTTTTACCTTAAGTTAAGTAAATAGGTTCAAATTTGATTTCATGCTGACTTTAAACCACACATGGCACAGCATCAATCTACCACAGTTATGCTGCCTACAAACTTTCAGCTAACAGATGGTGCTAATGGACAGGCAATCTCCTTTAACACTGTGAAAAACAAGAGGTGTAATGCCAGCCGTATCACGCGGCGTTGGGAGATCTCTGCCTAAATAGTTTGTTGATGTGTCACATTGTGATGAACACAACACGAGTGTTGACAGGTGCTACAGTTCATTATTAGTGATCTGACATGAGCTTGAAGCAGACTGTGAGGAAGCCGTGTGCGTGCGTGTGACTCAGGACTACAGTGCAGTGATGACTATAAGCAAAGGCGCACGATTTATATGAACAGACATTGAGACAGAGAGAAACAGAGAAAGAGATTGGTGCAGGTGACTCATCCTCAAAGGTCCATGTATCTCTTTCTCCACTCACTCACCTCTCTCTCTTGTTCTCAATTCACTGTTTAAATGGCACATAGATGCACAAAGGCTTGCCTGCGTCTGTATCTAGACTCATCAATTCAGATTTCAGCTGCTAACAAGCCAAATTTAGTTATATAGTGAATGCAGAGTAAAATCAAATATAACGTCAGACCCACAGTCATACACTGAGTGTTTTTTTTTGGTTGGTGGTTGGTGGAAAGAGCTCATCTACTTAATAGTTGTAAGGTGAGGTAATAAATGCTATATTATATGTATATATATATATATATATATATATATATATATATATATATATATATATATATATATATATATATTTATAAACATTTTATAACAATTTTTGCATTTTTATTTACTTTTATTTTTTTAATTTTGCAAATTTAATGGGGCATTTTATCTTGAGAAGGGCACAATTTATGTTAATCTACATGCACATGAAAGCAAATATTATGTTAAATACCAATATGACATACTAAACGTGAAAAGAAAAAAAAAAAGTAAGTTACATGTTGGGTTAAGTTCATGTGGGGTATAAATCACGTAATATTAAAATTGGGTAAAATGCCTAATTTTAATATTTCAGAATTTTAAATTGGTCAGGGCCAATCAAAATAAAATCTTTACTTTGCATGTAAATTTTAGCAAACGTCTTTTGATTATTAGAAAAAAAAATATTTTGCAAATTCACCATAAATACTTCACCTTAACTAATACTATCATGTAGAATGAATTCAGAGAGAAGCAGAAAAATACTGACACAGATGCATAATTTTGCTACTGTTACACCTACAGATCACAAATGTCCCATAAAGCACTTTAATGGTAAAAATGCTTTATGGTTGGTTCTGATACCTAGCAATATCGCTATCAATAGAAAGGCTGAGCAAAACCAAGAGTCCGACCGCAGCAGGAATAGGACGAGAACAAAAAAAGAGAGACAAAACAAGCAGAAACAGTCAAGCAACAGAAATACTTATAAATCAAAAGACAAAAAGCAGCATTCAGATTAAACAGGCAAAGGAAATAAATTAAAATAAAGCAAACTGGCATCATTAAAAGAAGACAACAAGCATATTTTTATAATAAATACAGCTTTATGGGACACATAGGTTGCATATTGATTAAGTTGCTGTTTCCCATTTGATCCACTAGATGGCTCTCTTGCTCCCTGCAGGATTTTTTTCCCTCTCACTGAGGCAACAGTGACTCATGTTTAACATGCTCTCCTGAATTCTAAGCAGTTAGGCAGATGCATTTGCAGACTTGTTATGCTGTTTAGAAACTGCAGACAGACTGAACTTAGTTGATTTAACAGGTTGTCAAATGTGGAGAGCGAACACAACTTACCTGCTGGAGTTGTGAGAAGATTTCAAGTTTTTAGCCGAGATGATGTTGAGAGACAGAACTGCGTCTGCAGCTGAATCATCCACTTCTGGCTTATTCCTGATTCGACCTACAACAAACACAAAAATCGATGTGAGATTGCTGTAGCTTTTATAATACACAGTTGGTTATTTTAGCCCCTGGCTTTTGATTGGTCAATACAGCAATCCAGCTGGGCTAACAGCAATCTTTTCTTCTATTTAAGATTTTAGGACAAAATTAATACTGACCAACCACCAGCTCTCTGACGTCCTTCCAATGCAGCTCACTGCCCTTCTCGTGGATCAGAGTGACTGTTATTCTACGCTGGATGCCCTGAAAACACAAGCAACACAGGTTACTAAAAGCAATCTCAATCTGAATCATTTATACGTCCTTGGCTAAGGACAGTAAATATGATCTTAAGATAAACTACAGATTTACAGACTGCAAGTGGAGAGAGAATTTAATATTAATAGAACGGAGAGACAGAACAACATGATGTACAAGTACTATGAAAATTTAATGCTTTGGTAACAGAATTTGCTATTCAATTATGAGCACTATAATGCTGTACAATATTTTATGCATTTACAGTTTTTTATATCAAATTGTGCTGGTCTATTGTGTTTGTAGTTTTTGTATGTTTCAAGTATATTATATTCATAGGTACAGCATATTTTTGAATACACTACAAGTCAAAACTTTTTGAACAGTACGTTTTTTTATTTATTTGTTCCAAAGTATAGCAAAAACACTTCATTTTTAAAATATTTTTACTATTTAAAAATAACAGTTTCTATTTGAATATACTTTAAAATGTAATTTATTCCAATGATTTCAAAGCTGAATTTTTAGCATCATTACTCCAGTCACGTCATCCTTCAGAAATCATTCTAATATTTTGATTTGCTGCTCAAAAAACATTTATTATTATTATTGTTGAAAACAGCTGAGCAGAAACTTTTTTTTTAGGTTGCTTTGATGAACAGAACATTCAGAAGAACAGCATTTATCTGAAATAAAAATCTTTTGTAACATTATGAATGTCTTTATCACCAATTTAAAGCATCCTTGCTAAATAAAAATATTAATTTCTATCATTTCTATATTTATATATCTAAATATCTAAACATCTAAATATATATATATATATATATATATATATATATATATATATATATATATATACACACACACACACTGACTCCAAGCTTTTGAATGGTAAATAATGTTACAAAAGCTTTTTATTTCACATAAATGCTGATCTTTGGATCTTTCTATTTACCAACGAATCCTGAAAAAAATTTACTGTTTAACTGTTTTAAATATTGATAATAATAATAATAATAATAATAATAATAATAAGTGTTTCTTTTTTTTCTTTTGTGATTATCTTTTTAATTCACTTCCACAGGATATATACATTTGTGTTGTTATACATCAAAATTAAAACTATTTACAGTTGCCAAAGCCTTGAAAAATAAATAATAATACTAATAAATGCAAAATAAATAGAATGCAATGCAATTTGTGGCACTGTTAAGACCCATTTAAATTATGCATTAAACCTGAGGAAAAACAGGTGGTTTCAAAAGTGCGACAATAACTTTGTTCCAAACATCCAAAGTTGAACTTCGTGCTTTATGAATGACAGCCAGTGATCTTTCTATAAGAACAATATCTCTGAAGTAATTATACCATTCTTTTATTGATGGGGATCCAGAAGAAAACCAAGAATGAATTATGGTCTTTTTTGCAGCAGTTAAACCTGCAAATATAATTTTCTTTGAAGCCAAATTAGTACCAGTAGTAAGTGATGAGTCATCATTAAATAAAAATAAAGTAAGCCGTTTAGGAATTGGGAACTCTAATATACCTTCAAGAAAAACTGCCACTTAAGACCAAAGGTTAGAGACATCTGGGCAGTCCCAGAAGATATGCAAGTAAGTGCCAACCGTATTCAAATCATAATAATAAGCGTTTCTTGAACAGAAGATAGTAAAAATATTTCACAATATTACTGGTTTTGCTGTACTTTGGATCAAATAAATACAGGCTCATTTTAAGAGCAAATATTTATATTCCTATTAGTTAAAGCATAAATAGAAAGAATAAATACCTGGTGCAAAAGGTAAGTGCCATGACAGGGAAGACCTCCTGTGTGATCTACTACTGCTGGGATATAACTAAAATACACAACACAAAATTTAAAAAATCACAAACATATTTATATGAAATACTTAAACAACATATTATGAATATACGTAATTAAGTTTTTAAATAAAAGTGTAATTTCTCTTTAAAGAAACCCTGGGCACTGAGACTTGTTTGGCTTAATATAACATAAATGGTGTTTCTTACTGAAATACATAGTAGAAAACCCATGAAAGATTTACGTTATTTAAAAAAAAATCCACATTTTATGCATATTTTGGACTACGGATGATGTCAAATGGTTCCATTCTGTGAGCTACTGCCGCTACCTGTTGCTAATTTTACTGCAACTTAAAAAAAATAATAAAATACTGATACAGTGCTACATTGTGTGACTGTAATTTTCAAGGGCAACAAGAAAAGCTTTCCTACTGATAAGAAGAGGCGAAACTAATGGGAAGATGCCTGTGGACGAATAAAACTTCTTAAAGACCTGCGTCTTTGTTCTCTCCACTTCAGCCTTGATGCCTTTGAGGCTTTTAGTAGACCACAGCTACTGAAAGAGCTTACAAACGGCAGACACAAGAAATGCTATTTTACCAATTTACGTCATCGAAGTAATGGCATCCCCCCATAGCCCAAAATATGTATACAACGATGTGGATTTTTTAAATAACGTAAATCTTTAATGGGTTTTCTACTACATATTTCAGTAAAAGACATAATTTACGTTATATTAAGCCATGCAAGTCTTAATACCCGGGGTTCCCTTTAAATGTTGCTTATTTACTGAGACAGAGTAAAAGCATTTGAACCAACATTTTTTGGCTTGCATGTAGATATGGTTCACTTACTCTCCAGTGGGCTCCAGTTCACTGATCTCGAACCAGGCCAGCAGGTCATACTTGCTCACACACTGACCCAGGTTAGACTTGGTGATGGTGTTAAGTTTGGTGGCTGGCACTGCAAGGAAAGTAGAATATTAACAGGGCAGGAATATGATGCACCATATGGCTGATGTATTTAAAATAAGCCTAATTTCTTTACTAAAAAGGCCAGGTTCTATTATTAACCATGAAAATCACTGAATGTGACTAATAAACAATATGAACAATATTAGCACAATGAGTCATGTAATGTGAGAAAACACAAAGCATCAGCTTAAAGAACAGTCACTGTGTAGGCTTTGGAAAATTGGCCACAAGAAATTCTACACTACATGGGGAAAATCAATACAGCCTGATTTGCTCCTAAAACTGCAGCTGAGGGGCGGCACTCCATTTCCTGAAGCCGTCTGCTGTATTTCTACAGTATGATGAGGTGGGAGACAATAGCGCTGGGGGAAGCTGCTGGAAACCTTATGCTCAGAGACGACAGAAAAACACTTGTGCAACTCGCGTCATTTGTGGAAAAAAAAGCTTCTTGAGGGAAGCTAGAGACAACATATGGAAAACACCTAACATGATTTAATTAGCAGTACAGTTTCACGGTAACACAAAAGGAAACACCAAGCAGCTGTCGTTGCAGTCTAGATCAACCAGGAAGGGAGAATAAAAGAGAGAGTGACACTTAAAAAAAAAAAACACAGCAGCTCAAGGAAAAGCCTTTATAGCTGATCTTCAGGATTAGGAATATCTACATTTAAAAGAACGTCTACTGGGATTCTGTCATAGGGTTGGGATTAGGGGTGACACTTGAGTCACAGTACATTTAAGCACAGCTCAGAGCCAATCACTATCCATCTAAACTACTCTGGGCCTTTGAGGCTCTGTACCAACCGTCGTGTTTGGGCACTCTGAGAACGGGGCTGTTGGGTACTGGGAGGAAGGGGAAGTGGGATAGCTCATCTGCCCCTTCCTCCAGACTGGCGACGGCCGTTGAGGCCAGTGCATTGGCGTGCTCTGAGAGCGTGTCCAACACCTGGCCGTGCACGTACCCGCTCATCAGGTACCTGATCAACTCGATCTTACGTGTATGGTCTGAGCGGATGACATCAGGTGGGAGAGGTGAGGAGAATGAGGATTGAAATGAAAGAGACAAAGATGGAGTTAAATGTATGCGAGAAATGGAAAAGATGAAGTTGCCTCTATTTGGATGCTTAAAAATGTATGAATGTCTTTGCATTATAACAGAATGTTTTGCATTTTGAAAATAAAATATAAAAATATGGACTACCATTCAACTATTTAAAGATAGAAAGATTTTAATACCATTAAATATATTTTATTATATTTGAAAATGGATTTGAACTGGTCAAAAGTGACAGTAAATACTTTTATATTGTTACACTACCAGTCAAAAGTTTTTGAACAGTAAGATTTTTAATGTTTTTTAAAGAATTATCTTCTGCTTACCAAGCCTGCATTTATTTAATCCAAAAGTACAGCAAAAACAATAACATTTTGAAATATTTGTACTATTTAAAATAACTGTTTTGTATTTGAATACATTTTAAAATCTGATATATTCCTGTGATATCAAAGCCAAATTTTTAACATCATTACTCCCGTTACATGATCCCTCAGGAATCATTCTAATATTCTAATTTGCTGCTCAAAAAAAAACCCCATGTATTTCTGTTGAAAACAGCTGAGCAGAATTTTTTCGGGTTTCTTTTATGAAAAGAAAATTCAGAATAACAGCATTTATCTAAAATAGGAATCTTTTTTAACATTTATGTCCAAAAAAATAAAAAAATGAAAATTATACTGACTCCACGCTTTTGAATTGTATAGTGTATAATGTTACAAAAGCTTTTTATTTCAAATAAATGCTGACACTTTCTGGTTGTCAAATGCCATTTGGACTGATATTTTATCATCTTAAGTTATAAAATTCATAAATTTTTAGGTGATTTAAGTGGTCAAAATTTTTTGGGCCACTGTATAAGTAACAGTTATTATTATTATTATTATTTTATTTTTATTTTTTATTTTTTAATTCCTGAGTGGGACTTTGAGACTCAAAGCACTTTTAACACAGCTCTTTGAATGTGATTCTAAACGTCAGGTGTTAAAAGTGTTTTTTTTACACTTTGCATCTCCAATCTATAACTCACAAAGAGCTCTACAGCTTTTCCAATTATCTCCAACTGAGCTGTAGCACCTCAAGATTCATATCGCGATATAAAAGACTGACAGCTCGGGGTGAAGATCAATACGCCGTCAGGATTGATGACACTTCAAGGCTATACAGCCTGTGTTTTATTTTTGGTCGCGAAGGGAGATTCGTTCCCTATCAAAAAATACAACAGTCTGGACAGGAACGGCTGACAGCTGCGTCTTTCAAACTGACTTGTTGCCTAAATAAGATCCAGAGCCCTTTTGAGAGGAGATAACCGTATCGAACCAAAGAGTTACAGATTACAGCATTGTGAACTGCGAGGTAGTTCCTTGTTTAATGAATCATGTAATGAATTACACTAATAATTACAAGGGAGATAGGGGAGCATACGAGCTCCGGGCGAGGATTATTCAAGGAATCTGCTTTATTGTTACTTGTGCAAATTTAAGCCCCTTCAAAGCTGACTTAATGAATATGTGACGTTCTTTATGAAGACAAATGGAGATGTCATTTTGGGGTTATATAGTAGTTACCATCATACCTGGTTTAGACAAAGGCATAGGTGGGGGGTAGTACTTTCTGGAAGGCTGAGAAGGGCTACAAGAGAAGAAGAACATTAAATCAGACGTGTAAAATAAATAAATAAGTAAATAAATAACACCAGCAACTGTAATAACAATGATGATTTAAGCTGATTTAATCAATCCACCAAGGCCATAACCACATATGTTAGGATTATGGGAATATTTATTACCTGCTTATATTCATGTTATATTGTTATTACTATAAAATACTTATGTTTTAGTTATTTACTTTGTAATAATTCATTGTAATCTTCTAAGTTAAATACAAATCAAACTCAATCAGCATGTCGTTGATAAAGGGAATATTGACCTGAAGCAATATATAAGATATAAGATATATATTTATATATAATATAATAATAATATATATAGATATATATAGAAGTTCTGTCAGCACATTTATTGATTTTTTACATACATTTTATTACATACTTTATATTATTTTTATTTTATTCTATATTATTTTATTTTTCATATAATGTTTTATATGTTTTATTTTAAAAAACAGAAGTATAATACAGTGTTGTTGCTGTTAACTACAACTAAATTTATTAATTGCTAATCAAATTGGTAATCAAAATGAAGCTGAAATTAAATTACTAAAAATCACTCAAAACTGAAAGAAAATATATTACTAAAAATAGAAATAAAAATAAAAAAGCAAATAAAATTACTGAAACAAACTCACAGTAAAATGAAAACTGAAAACAAAAATTAAAGCTAATTCAAAATTTTAATAAACACCATAATAGCTCATAAATAATCTTGACACAGTACTGTGACATACCATAAAAAACATTACAGCACTGTAAAAACTATAAAAACTAAAAAAAATGTCATGTTTGGCTATTTGAAAATGTTATATCATCAGCCACTGAGAAATACAATTGACACATTTGTGGTTATGGCCTTGAAATGCACTCAAAATATTGAATAATTTCATGATAAACATATGATAATAATTATCAAATATGTAATGCTGGATGATAAGTTGTTACCTGACCACTTCCTGTCCATGAATGTGCAGTGGGTGCTGTTGGTAATGGCCAAACACTTCAAACACAATTGGCTTGGTCTTTATGTACTCAATAAAGGACTCTGTCACTTCCACTGAGATCTAGATGCAAAAACCAGATAAATAAGCTTACAACACATTTATATTTGAATATAAATGTGTAATAATAAGCCATAATTTTGAATGCACAGCTAGCCTGATGAAATACTTTAATGAGAATTCCCTATTAACAACTCTGGATGGGTTCTGCCACCCTTATGTACAATTTCCTCTTTAAAAGCTTGTTTCTCTCGCTGCTTTCAACACTTACATTTGTACGTGGTAAAAGCCCAGCGGGGAACCTTTGCCTGTGTTCTTCAGGGGCTCTGTGCTGAACGCCTCATCGTGACGATGAAGGAAACTGTTGGCAGGATGAGACAGGATTACTGAGAGAAGCGTGACTGTGCGATTGCGTGATTTATGTGGAGGTGTGTGAGTGTGTGTGTGTGCGCTCTGTCTGAATAAAGACCAATGAGACAGGAAAGAAGGGTTGCCATAGAGACAGGCTGACTCACTTGAATTGGCAGAAGATGTCTGCGTACTCGGGCGGGACACCGCTCGCCTGCAGAACGGTGACGCGGAAAGTGAAAATACTGCCCACTTCCAGATGCTCTGCCAAACCGTCACCCAGTTTTGTGTCCACGTTGCCAAGCTTCAAGTCTTTTAGACACAAAACACATGTACAAATATGCATAATATTCGATATTTTTTAATGTAAATGGATCTGTAAACAACTGTTGTGCAATTGTTGATGTTATTGTTGATGCAAGTTGATTTTCTTTGCATTTCTTTACACTATTTTAAATAGTTACACAATTAGAGGGTGTTTGTGAAATAATTATACTGCAAAAAAAGCAAGCAAACTGGACCAGGCTGGTAGTTTTTTCATATTCTTTGACGCTTTTATAACAGTGTCTGTAAGTTTGTTTCCATGGACTTCTTTTATTGACCTGTTAAAGCCTGCTAGAAGAATCCGTTTTGTCCCAAAGCTTTCGGGTCACTGAAGCAGTGTAAATCAAATGCGACATGGCAAAACACAACAGCATCGACTGGATGTGTAAGCATTTCTTTTCACTCAGACTGAACTGTTTTGTTCAGAGCTCAGAGGCTGGCAGCTGGTCTGTGCATCTACACTCACCCATGTCATTTATTCTGTTCATCTCTTCTGAAGGAGTGATGACCTCTGAACTCTGACCTTGACCTTCCACAATACGCAGCTCTTCCAAGGAGAGGCCAGAGCGGGTCATGACCACGGAGGAGAAATCACTCTGGATGGTGTAAAAGAGAGGAAGAAAAAGGAAAGGAAATAAATAAATGCACCTACCACAAAATGTCCCTCCAGTTTGACCACCAAACTAGAACAAATGTTATACATGGAAGTCCATTTCCGCCACTGAATATAAAATAAAATAAAATAAAATAAAGGCTTTTTATCTTATTTTTTGCGACTATTTATCTCAAAAATATTCACAATTCTGACTTTTTTTCCCTTGGTATTGTGTGATATAAACACAATTGCAACAAATTAATTCAGAATTGTGAGATAAAAACAATTTTTTCCCCAGAACTGCGTGATATAAACTCACAAATGCAAGATTTAATCTCACAATTCTGACTTTTTTTCCTAAGAATTGCGTGATATAAACTAACAATTGTGAGTTATAAAGTCAGAATTGCGAGATATAAACTCACAATTCATTTTTTTCTCAGAATCGCACGATATAAACTCACAATTGCGAGATAAACTCACAATTCTGACCTTTTTTTTAAAAAACTGCGTAATATATTCTCGCAATTGCGAGTTATTAAGTCAGAATTGCATGATAAACTAACAATTGCATAATATAAACTCACAATTCGGACTTTTTTTTCCTTAAAACTGCATGATATAAACTCACAATTGCGAGTTACAGCCAGATACATAAAGAATTTTTCCTCAGAATTGCGTGATATAAACTCGCAACAGCAACAAATAAATTCAGAATTGTGAGATTAATATAACTCACAATTACAAGTTATAAAGTCAGAACTGTGAGACATAAACTCACAATTCTTTTTTTCTCAGAATTGTAACATAAACTCACAACTGCAAGATATAAACTCAGAATTCTGATTTTTTTCCTTCAGTATTGCTTGATATAAACTCACAATTGCGAGTTACAAAGTCAGAACTATCAAACATAAACTCACAGTTTGGACTTTTTCCTCAGAAATGCATGATATTAACTGACAACTGCAAAAAATAAAGTCCGAACTTTGAGATAAAAACTCACAATTCTGACTTTTTACTCACAAATGTGAGTTTACATCTCCCAATTCAGACTTTTTTTCTTGCAGTTTTGACTTTTTTTCCTCAGAAACACGTGACATAAGCTTACAAATGTGAGTAATAAAGTCAGAACTTCTGACTTTTTTTCTCAGAATTGCAATTTCATTACTCTTTATTTCTCAAAATTTGTCTTGCAATTTTGACTTTGTAACTTGCAATTGTAAGTTTATATCACAATTTAGACTTTTTTTTAGAATTGCGAGTTTATATCTCAGACAAAAAAGTCAGAATTGTGAGATAAAAAGTTGCAATTACCTTTATTTTTTTTCAGTGGCGGAAAAGGGCTTTGTAATTAGATTAAATTACATTTTAAAATACTTTAATATATGCTGTCATTGGTATATGGTCACATGCAGATAAACAAATGGAGTATTTATTTTTATATACATTTCTGCCATTCTTTTTTTCATATTTCATTTATATTTACATTCACATATTTTTCTTACATTTTGCCTTGTACACATCTACTCATGTTAAAACAACAGGAAAACTCAAAAAAAATCTCAAAGGGTTGTACCTTTTTAAAATACTCATTGTCAAAGGAAATCTTAGCAGTGCCTGACTGACGCACACCAGATCCATAATCAGGAGCCTCTTCGTCAGCTACAAAAACA
Organism: Labeo rohita; assembly: GCF_022985175.1. NCBI lineage: Eukaryota > Metazoa > Chordata > Actinopteri > Cypriniformes > Cyprinidae > Labeo > Labeo rohita. The sequence continues at coordinate 12,145,174 of NC_066891.1, read as the reverse complement.
CAAACACCAAAGAATAAGGACATAAATTCCAAACATCAATTTGAAACCAACTTAAAAGACTGAATGTTTATAAAGCACATCAAGTTGATATCAACTGGCGCTTAATTAAATCTAAGCCGAGTCTTAATTAATTCATTAATATAGAGCAGTGCTCACCAGCGATTGCTTGGACCCCCACTCGCAGGAATCCTCGCACTTCTCCTTTCTCTGTTACTATAGCGACACGGTGCACCAGAGGCACAGGGTACAGCAGGTTACTCAGGTACACGAAAGCTCTGGAGGAAAAAGAACAACAATTATAGTACCGCCTCAAGAGCTGTCGCCGCCTGACTATCTCACATACACACACACACACACACACGTTCACAACATGTACCAAGAACCATATGTATTAGTATGGAGGGTACAGGAGATACACTGCCGAGCAGTGTTACACACAGTGACTTCCTTTCAGGGCCTTGGGTTCATCTCCATTACCCTGATTAACACCATCAGAGAATAATGGATATGCGGTGTCAGACACATTCACTAAGAGCTGACGCAAACAAAACACAGCACTAAATAACAACAAAAAATGAATCCTTCAACCTTGAAATTGAATGCCAAAGAAAAAGAAGGGCAACCAAATAACTCATACACAACAAAAAATATGTATTGGTTTGTTCCAAGAAAGACTGTATTAGAATATTTTATATTTTCAGAGGCTAGGGGGCACACATAGTCTGAATTTCACAAGCTGTTTGCAGTCAAAGAGCTCCTCCTCCCCCCGTAGGCAGCCTCAAGGCCAAGATGGAGGAGAGCTATCAGTGTAGCGCATCAGTGAAGTCACGATGACGCAGGTCCATCTACGCCTCTGCATCGATCCAGACTATGTTGCCTCTCTCCTCCTCTATCCTTCTCTCTTGTACAGCTGACTGATAAATAGCAGCTCTTACTGAAGTACAACGAATGAAAACTCATATTAAAGGAACAAGTACAGACAAAATTATACAAAGAAATGAAACAAATGGACACAATTTAACATTTTAATATACAAGCACAATAAATGAATAAGTTAATAAAAATAAATAAATTAGGGCTGTAAATCAAAGTTAATGTGTTAACGGATGGGATTAATAAAACATTGTTACAATGTTAGCTTTTAAAGCTCTTAGATTTAAATTTTATTTTTGCCTGACTTCTGAAAACTGATCTGAACATTCCTTGTGTTCAACAGTGTTTTATACACACAGCATTTGTTTCTCAGTCACAGGAGAAAGACGTTTTTTACGGATAATTTATTTATAAATCCAGACGGATGTTTAACAAAAGTCATTTGCATTCTAGTATGGTGAAATTTAATTACCATCGACGCTAAGTGCAATATCACCCTTAAGTGAAACATCGTCATTCATAAAAATGTTAATGTGAACCCCAGCAGAGAACAAATGCAGCAGGCCGGTGGCTAAAAGTCTGTACATGTAAGATTTAGTTCATAAAGTGCTGGGAACATGGTTTTATTATTGAATTATATTATTACTACTACATCTGTGTTACTTTGTCTGCATTTGCAATGCATTCTGACCAGTTTTCTTACCTAGAAAGCAGCTATCACTAACAATTATTTTGAGCGACTTGTCGATTATTCTGATGATTAATCGAGTAATCAGAATGAATTTTTGTGATAATAAAAATAGGCCTAAGCAAACAATAGTGAAAAATCTAGTATTGAAAATCAAGATTTTTATGTTGTTTATTTGTCTATGTGGTGTTTTTAATATGTTTTAGACAAACCATGTCCCAGTTCATTAATCAACACCATTGCTGAGTATTTTCTCCTTAAAACTGCAATTTCCCAAAGGCTGTCCCAGAAATGCGGTTTGAAACAGTCCTTTTTTGCTACGTCACAAAATAAGCAACCAATCACGTCAAAGGACAGATTCCTATTATTAGCATGCAAAATATACCAATAGGATTTTCAGCACAAAACCAAACATTAAATAGGGTATTTAATAAAGCATATAGAGCATTAAATAGAGCACAACCGCTAGATGCTAACCGCCAACTTGAAAAATATCCCGCGGCAACAGTGTAAAAGTAGCCCGGGGTCAGACGCACCTCTCCCGCATTGCCGTCTGCACGTCATTCGCATATGCTCGCGGGCGCGCACTGGATTCACAAACTAGGCTGCATTCGAGCCTTCAAGGCACCGCATCGTCAAGTAAGTAACTTTAACAAATGTTACAGTATCTACTGTAGTTGTCCGCTAGTAAAAACATAGTTTTATCAGTCATTTTCCGTATTTCGCCATCACATCGCGTTTACTACAGATTAGTTAATGGATCACGGGGCTCTGGCTGGTGCTACTGCGTGGGGGCGTGGCTAATTTTGCATATTCATAGATCGGCGTATAGTAAATGAGGCAAGGGGGGTAGAGTTACATTCAAGCTGTTTTAAGGCATGAGAAAACTATTTTCACAAGAAAAAATATTTTAATGTAATTTTGATGATCAAACATCAGTTTTAAGGGATAAAATTTTTGCCTACGGGGGACTTTAAAATTACAATAATAGAGACAATAATAATAATTTAAAATAAAGTATCAAAAGAAAGTAATCTTATGGGTTTACCGAATCAAATTTAAAATACATAACATTATAAACAACATAACTAATATGCATTATCTATTATAATAAATAACTGCAGAGGGCGCCAACGGCCTGACGATTGTTTTTAAACTTTACAGCGCCATCAAATCGCTGTTTAATATCGACCAAACAACATTTAATTAAAATGTCCACTTAATCTTTAAAATTCGGCCATTTCTTTACAACAGAAATGCTGCCGTTTCTTGAATACGTGGCCATCAAAATGTAAACTTAGAGTAAGGGTTTGAGCTTTTATTTTGAAATCGCGATGAACAGGAAAGATACTGGTATATTCTCCTGTGTTTGCGTAGGTTTATAAAGGATTTACTTCACAAATCTGATGAAATGGCGCACGTTGCGTTCGCAAATTAACATTATAAAAACACAAACTCACAATAATATGCAGAAATGGCGTTCGAGACGCTCCAAACGTGTAAAAAAACAGTTGTGAACGGAGCTGCTCTGACACGCATGTACGTAACCTACACACATGTAAACAAAGCGCATATTAAACCTAAGGCATATATATATGGCATATTAAACCTATGGCATTTAATCATAACGTTTTCACAATAGTATTAGGCTTTATGTGCAGCCTTGGAAACGGCCTAATAATGCGTTTTATGAATTCTCGGCTGTGAAAAGCGCCACTTCCGGTAATTTGGCGATTAATCGACACAGGCAAAGAGAGCCATAACTATAACACATTGTAATCGATTGACAGCCCGATTAAAATAAATACAATGGATGAACACAAACACAAATGTGTACTGATGTTTAGAGTACTAATGTTAAACCAGACAGATGGAGGTTAAATGTAGGCTTTGGAGAACTTTAGGAGATATCTGGTATAGCCCTGTGAGCTGTCTCTCAGATCAGATCAGATCTCACATGACTAGAACATGAATTCAGTTTATTTCATTTTCACTGTATCTAAATCTTTTGATCTTTAACAGCTGCACACTGAGCCACACAAGTGTCTCCATTTTTCTTTGTCATTCATTCCTCTCTTATTCCAGCACTCATTTTTCGAGTTTCCCCCGAGCAGTGGCCACCACCAACCTGCCCACCAGGATGAACCATGGCGAACGGTCATAGAAGGGGTCCTGGCCGTCGCTGAAGATGTCAGAGCCTTCCTCGGTCCCAGCATCTGAGCTGGTGTCGTCCACGAAAGCCTCGTCATCCATGAAGTCCTCCATCTCGCTCTGCCGTTCGTCGGCCAACTCTGTGATCTCAGAATCGGTGGTGGAGAAGGTGGGCGAGGGAGTGCGGTCGGCCAGACGCTCGTTCACACAGCCGTGAAAAATAGGTGAGCTAAAAAAAAGGTGCGTGGGTAGGATGCAGGCACAAGCAAGAGTTCACAGGATTATTTAAATGACCCAGATTTAAGGGCCTCGACTTTAGACATACAGTAGAAAACAGGTACATCAATATATAACTGCTATTTTTTAACTGTCAATGCATTTACAGAAACTGTTCTTATCATGATTGTGGGAATAAAACATAAAAAAAAAAAAAAAAGAAAAATCACAAAAATGTGCACAGAACAAAAAGCAATCTACATTTAAAATGAATGTTTAAAATAATGACAAATGGATGAAAACACTGCATTTAAAAAGATAAATAAACACTACATTAGTATACAGTGAAACAAGCATATAATGATTGCGAAAACAATGCAAAACAAACAGGAAAAAAAAACGTGAATAAAAAGGATGATTTAAATATGAAGAGAAAAATAACAGTGTAAATGACTAAACAAAGATGTCATGAATGATTTATGAACTCCCTTCTTAGCTTTTTTATAAACAAACATAACACAAATTCTCACACACTCACACCATGTTTTAACCATAAAAAAAAAGTGCAAAATGTTTGCGAAGAATTAAACCTAATTTTACGGTATTTAAAACTTGTTCCTATTTTTCAGATTATAGGAACAAGGTTAGGCGTTTAGCATACCTCCCAACCAGCTTGAACCAATGGAAGCGGTCATAGAATGGGTCACTGCCGGTCAAAGCACCTTCCCCATCCTCACCCGGATTGGATGAGGCCATCTCGCCCGCACGGTCGTACATCTCGCGCATCTGGTCCAGCCTCTGCCTGTAAGAACATGACAAGTCAAGTCACATTTTTGATCTCACGTCGCAAAATCAAATAAATCAACAATGTTATAATTCATTTCGAATGTCATGTTGGAATATGGCCATGTGACTGGCCACATGGGTAGCAGACTTCTGAGTTGCTAGAATGACAGAACTCATTGTTTCCAGTGAATGTTTTTCCATTCAAACACAAGGAACCATGCAAATGTTGTGTCATAAATGTCACACTGAGAAACAATTACAGTTGATAAATAGCAGTTTAAACACCATTTAATATAAAACAAATAAACAAGTTGAACATTTTAAATAGAGCTTTGGGATTTCTAAATGGATTGTTCCAAATAATAACTGCACAAGAAATAAGCGCAAATCTCTGTAGACCACAGGGGGGTTGGCAGCGCGAGGCTTACTTGAGCTTCTCCAGGGACCAATAGTGAGTGGCTCCGTTCTTCAAGTCCTGAACCTCCACAGCCACCACCGTTCGTGGGAAAGGCCTTGGGTCACGTTCTTTCTCTGGTTCTGGAGGCAGCAGCTCCGGGGGCAGCGGAGAGTAGAGGGTGTCTGTGAGTAAGACAAACTGGAACTGGACCTACAAACAGATCATGTAAATGAGACATAAGGACATAAACATGGATGAATAATGTGAGCTGATGACTGAAAGATTGTAGGTTCAGACATTTTTGGAAACTGAAGTACGTAACAAAGCTGAATACAGCAGAAGATTTCCACACGCTGATTAATGAATTAAAATTTGCCACTGAAGCTATAAATATAAAGTAAGAGCGCATGATAAATCAGAAGAGAAATGTTTCATCTCAAGGCTCCACAGCAGGGGTCTTCACGAGGTTATACACATATGGCATAAACAAGTAAAAGTGAAGCAAGTGACAGAAAAAGAACTGATGAAACGGTTTGTGTGCTTTTTGACATTAATGAGACAACCATTGAAAGCTGACACATGGGTAATGAATAAAGCAACAGGGATCTGTCTGAGAATATGTAAATACAGAACCTACTTGTAAACAGCCATCACAAAGAAAAACCCAGTTATACACTGTTTTACATCATGTTGTGGCAGTAAAAAACCTGACCTGTCGGTTTTAGAGGTCATTCAGACAGGAAGCATTCTTATTTTTTACTGTATATAAACATGCACTAAACTGTCCTTGTTGGCCTGTTTTTCAGTGATAACTGACAAATGTTTTCTGTACCTTCTTCTTGAGCTCCACACTAATGGCATTGGCTTCTTTGAGGTATACAGCATTTCCCCAAAGCTGGTCTCTGAGGGAGGTGAACTGGTGGTATCTCCACTTCCTGAAAGCCCACTGAGCCAGCTCATACTCATGCTGGGTCCAGGGCACTGCAACAATAGAGGAATAACTGTCAAACATGGCACGGCAGTGATATACTGTAGGTGGCTGTGATTTTGCCAGGCAGGATGTCCTTATTGTTCCTAGAACAATATTCAATCAAACAGACTATTGGCATAGAGAAAGGAGCAGGGGCTTATCAGCCTATTATTGATGTTCCTCTGATTGTTGGGGTTGGGTTGAGGTTTTGGATAGAGTTAGGACAGGAATGTGATTTAAACCATGTTGATTTAGGAACATGTTCTACTTGTACAGTGTCCCTATAGATTGCATATAAACCTCTTTTGAAAAAAAGGGTGCATTTCATGCCATTGGGTAGCTTAAAGAATTAGTTCACTTCCAGAATAAAAATGTCCTGATAATTTACTCACCCCATGTCATCAAAGATGTTCATGTCTTTCTTTCTTCAGTTGAAAGAAATGAAGGTTTTTGAGGAAAACATTGCAGGATTTTTCTCCATATAGTGGACTTCAATGGTGGCAAACGGGTTAAAAGTCCAAGTTGCAGTTTCAGTGCAGTCTCAAATGGGTCTACACAATCCCATTCGAAGAATAAGAGACTTATCTAGCAAAACGATTGGTCATTTTCTAAAAAAAAAAAAAAAAAAAGAAGAAAAAAAAAAACCCACTAATACTCATCTTGCACTAGCTCGGCTTCACTCATTATGTAGTTACAATCGAAAGGTCAAAAGTGACAAAGGCAGAAATACCGACCCACTGTTTACAAAGCAAACGTGTAAAGAAAGTCAAATGACTGTCGGATGATGTTGAATTTGGAGGAGAAAATTAAGATGGCGTTTAACTCCCTACCCTACGTTTTTGAACCGAATTACACAGATGAAGGAATAACCGTGCGTGACCCTTCCAACATGATTATGTAATGTGTGAATTTACTGATGCGCATCATAGATCTAGTGCAAGATGAGCATTTATGGTTAAAAAGTAAACTTTTTTTTTTTTTTTTTTAAGAAAATGACTGATCGTTTCACTAGGTAAGACTCTTTGTCCTCAGCTGGGAGCTTTTTGAAGCTGCATTGAAACTGCAATTTGGATGTTCAACCTGTTGATCCCCATTAAAGTCCATTATATGAAGAATGCTGGAATATTTTCCTCAAAAACCTTAATTTTTTTTCGACCGAAGAAAGAAAAACATGAACATCTTGCATGACATGGGGGGGTGAGTAAATTATCAGGAAATTTTTATTCTTGAAGTGAACTAATCCTCTAACACCCATAAATATTACCTTCATCCTCTTCCTCTTCTTCTTCCTCTTCATCTGGGGTCTCTGCAGCCAACGAGCGAGTCTCCACCTGTTTCTGCAGCTCTTGCAGTTTACTCTCATATACCTTTGAGAAGGTTTGATGAAGAGAGACATGACATGATCGTATCAGCACGACAAACACTTACTGAACCTTAGAGATAAAGCTTCAAAAGGATGGTACACTGCAGCTTAAGCAACTGTTTGCCATTTAGCTAGTTCATGGCACCGGAATAATTACACTTCTTAAAATACTTTTTAATGACATAGACTGAAGTAAAAGTAAACAGCACTAATTTTGCACACAGAAATAGGGTTGCTAGGGCATTGTGACGTGGTTCAGGTAACAAAAAGCTCACGTCCAAGTCTCATTTCCATATATGCTTCAAATCCATCCTTCCAGTGAAATACTTTAGATTTGAACAAACCCATAACTTAAAAATACGTGACCCTGGACCACAAAACCAGTCGTAAGTAGCAGGGTATATTTGTAGCAATAGCCAAAAAATACAATTATTGATTTTTTTCTTTTATGCCAAAAATCATTAGGATAGTAAAGATCATATTCCATGAAGATATTTTGTAAACTTCCTACTGTAAATATATCAAAACTTAATTTTTGATTAGTAATATTGTTTGGACAATTTTAAAGGCGATTTTCTCAAAATAATCATCCTCAGATTCTAGATTTTCAAATAATTGTATCTTGACCAAATATTGTTCTATCCTAACAAGCCATACATCAATGGAAAGTTCATTTATTCATCTTTTAGATGATGCATAAATCTCAATTTAAAAAAACCCTGACCCTTATGACTGGTTTTATTGCCCAGGGTCACATATGTGATTGGAATAGTGAAAACATAAAAAAAAAAAAAAAAAAAAAAAAAACACTTTTAGTTTTGATGTTCTACTATGTGGGAACACTTTTTTTTTTTTTAAGATAACATCCGAGACATGAAACCTTCCTGCACCCTTCCAGCAGTTTTGAAAATGGTAAAATCAAGGTATGTTCTCTACTGCCGCATAGAAAGATTTTCCATGGTGCCAAGCTGTCTAGACATTTCACTACCAAAATGCATCTGACATTTATAATACATTTAAATAGTAATGAAAAGATTTCAGGTAGAACAGACTGTGTGCCGCAAAGAGAGGTATTCCGTATGCGGTTTCACTAAAAATGTGGTTATGTAACATTTTCCTGACATTTAAACAGATTTTGTTATCCCACATAGTTTTATAACAAATGAAAATGTTCTGTCTGTAAACTCAATGTCAAAGCAGCTGTAAATCTACTTACACTAGATGGATAATATAACTGCTCTGGGTTTTAAGTCAAACTCATTTCATATTTAACTGGCTAACTGCTGTCATACCTCCTAAAAGCTGTAATATGCTAAAAGATCATGATAAATCTACAACATTTAATACTTTATTTCTTTAAACGTGACCCTGGACCACAAAACCAGTCATAAGGGTCAATGTTTTGACAGTGAGATTTGTACATTAATGTAAAACATATTTATTTAGTATTTAGCTGAAAATTTGTAATTTGAGGGTGCAAAAAAAAAAAATCAAAGTACTTAGCAATGCATATAGAATTACGTTTTTATATATTTACGGTAGGAAATTTACAAAATACCTTCATGGAACCTGATCTTCCAAAAAGAAAAGAGAGAAATAAACCATTTTGACCCATACAATGTATTTTTGGGTATTGCTACAAATAAACCAGTGCTACTTACGACTGGTTTTGCGGTCCAGGGTCACAAATGTGATTGCTATTCAACATTTGCATAGATAAAGACATTTAGCTCAGTGTCAACACTCAATACATTTCAAACTTGTCCACTTTATTTCAGTCATTGTTTGAAATTGATATATTCAGCACAGTTCGATGTAATAGCAATATTAGTAAACCATCAACACATCTTTGAGCATCATACGAGATCATACGTTGCACAAAAATGCCCCCCAAAACAACACATTATAATACAGGGCCTTGTGGAGGCACTTGATATCCCCATTGCATATAGATAAAACACTGAACAGACAAGTGACATACCTATAAAAAGGGTAAAAATACATTGTCCGTTTGACTACACATTTCCTTAGCTCCTCTCGTGGTAGTTAAGAGTAGCTGACAGCACCGTGCATTAATGTTAGCATAACATTCTTTATTGGAGCAGAGAAATGGCATGTCTAGATAGCAGTTCAACAGAAAGATTATCGAGGAGTGACTTATAGTTTAATTTCTGTGCAGCACCAAAAGGTGAAATGTGTAATTTCTACTGCACTAAACAGATTTGTCAGTGGACAGAAATACAGCGAGCTCCGCCCCCAAACTGATATAACTGGTTGAGCCAAAATAAAAATTAAACATTTCACCTTTTAACTACAGTCCTGCTTTAGTTTTTGAAGGGAAAGCAACTGTGTTTTATGCAAATATGCATTACTATACCAAAACTCAAGAGTTTCAATAGAAACAAGGCAGTATTTCTGGCAACAAAAGCTGTCAAGTTCTTCATTCATATGGAGCAATGCATGGACTTTTGACCTAGTTGGCTAACACTTGGCTCTGGGCAGAGGAGATGACATGAAGAGGATTTCAGAACATGTGCTTTGGTAATACGCAGCTGGTAATGGGTCACACTTGGGCGCTGAGGCACACCAGTGCATAATTAAATCAAGGCTTAAGCAGGGAAATCACAGTGGCTTAAGTATAAGGACATACAACTACATTAACGTGAACATAATTAATGAGTTAAAAACAGTGGTAAATTTAATCAAGTGCTCAGTGGCATTACATATACGTGAGACTAAACGGAAAAAAACAAAACGCAGTGCAGCATTTACCTCTCCAGCAAACTTAATTTGGCTTTTAAGAGTATTCCTTCTCTAAAAACATGCCTTGGAAGCCATGGGAACAACCCTGCTAGAGATCTTTTTCATGAGACGTCTCTAGTGCTTTTTGTGGGCTTGCTTGCCACACAGCAGACACCCGAAAATAAATGCGATTCTAATCATGTTAAGATTGAGGAGAACAGCAGAGTGTTCTAGAACACTGACTCCATCCCGTGGGAACAGGCTGTCCCCCTATTGAGGATCAGACAGTTTAGAGGAACAATAGATGCAAAGCAAGCTCTGAAGCCGTTCTTTTACCACGTTTCACAAAAAACATTGCCTCTTTGGATATGGTTGTTTAGTGCAGAGTGGTTTGTACTTAGAATAAGGCAGAACAAAACTTTATAAAAAACAAAGAGGTCATTATTTTGATGAAAATTTATAGGTGGTGTCTTTATCTTTTACATAAAAATCAGTCTGTTTTCTTCATATGTTGCTATTATTTCGTTTCGGTGCCAAGCACGAGATAAATGCAATGTTAATGACACATTAGTTAGTCAATAAGGCACTTAAAAACTTTAAAAGCACTCCTTCATAATCTTTTCCTCATCAAAAAGGCCTTTGCTGCCACCAGTCATATTCAAACAACGTAAAGGGGGATACCAACCCAAGGACCCAAAACTCATGAAATCAAACAATTTGCATAAAATGTAACAGTAAAAATGTCATTTGCATTCAGTTTAGAAACATTCAAGAGGATAAAAGGTTGGCTATTAACCTTCCAGCATTTGCTAAACATATCACCCATGCATCTTGAATGCACAAACATGACTGAATTGTAAATTCAAAAACTTAAAATTCAAGTAATGGTTCAAGGTTCTCAATGGACAGTATGAAATGTTGCAGTGTAGTGGTTATGTGTTCAACTTGTAGATCGCTTTAGACCATCAAGACCAGCAGCAAAACAAAAGTAAACTGAGGCAAATCAGTGTAAAGTACTTCTCAATTCCATAATGGCACACTAAAAAAAAAGTTAATACTACAGTCAAGAACTAAAGGGTGTCTCTCTCTAAACTCATAGTTCCCAATCCTAAAAAAAACAAAAACACTGTTCTGAGATCTTGTTGTGGCTTGGACACCTTTAACCAGCACACTTATTGCTAGATTTTTAACCCATATGCTGACTAACATGGATGGGGGATAAAATTGTTGCAAGGTGCTCATGTGGTATTTTCCAATTGAATCAGAAATGACAACAAGAACATTCAATTGTTGACTTGATGAGGACAAGCTGTCCAATGCTGTGATGAGTCTGTGATGTGTGATTTGTAGCGTCAACTAGTTCTGTACACGAACCTATGCCCAAAGTCACACTGTGGTTTCTCGACTCCCCTTCAAATTGGGGGCAGACATTTGCCTACGCATACGGGGTGGCGTGTAAAAATTGTTGTGGTGGCTCGGCTGCTGATTGGGTGGGTACTGCTGGTAGTTGTTGCTGGCATCCGTATTGTAATGACAGAACTGTGGATACTGTTGTTGTGGATAATGGTGCTGGTTTTGGTTGTAGCGTGGCTGGTAAAACGCCTGTTGGGGGTGAGGGGGCTTCCTGTTCCCAGAGTTGAGGGACTCCGTAGAGTCCGAGGCACGCTGGCTGCTGTTGAAGGAGTTACTACGACCTCGTTCATGGAGTTTCTGGCTTTGATTGTGTCTATGGCTTAAGCCCTGTTCTAAATCCTTGCTTCTATGTTGACCCGTGGGACTGGGAAGAGTAGGGTACGTGTGGATGATGGGCACTGCTTGTTCTCTAGGCTCTTCAGTTTCCCCTTTGCAGTCTTCCTCTTCCTGGACTGCTTCTTTGGGAACTTTCAACTCGATCACCTGTTCGTCTGTGATTATTATATGAGTGCCAGGCGTCCAAGAGTTGCGATGTTTGGGGTTGCTCTTGAAGGGGAAGCGTAGCTTGCGGTCTTCAGGCGGGATGAATCGGTGAGGTCCGTTTTGCCTCCGGAGCTGCTTGGAAATCTCCTGTTGCTGGAGGTTCTTGAGGCGTACCTGCTCTTGTCGCATCCAGCGCATTCGCCCACGTCGAAACGAAGAATCATCATCCATCATCTTAGATGCCGACTCGTCTGGCTGTTCGGTGTTGGGTTTCTCCTCAGGAGCTTTACCCTCACTTGAACTCCGGGCTCTCATTGGTGCACTACGTGCGTTTTTGTCTTGGGACTCGTTGGAGATTAGCGGAATCACTTGCTCCATCTTCAACATCTTATTCCGCAGAGCTCTAATCTCTTCGTCCTTCATGTTGTTTTGCTTTTTCACCTCTTGCAGGATGTCTTCCAGTTTGTCAATGTGCACCTTTAGGTCATCCATGTCTGTTATACCTCGCCCGTTGGTTATAACATCTTCGATTCGCTCGTCTCCGACGCCTACAGTGTCCCAGACATCTCGAGCCACCGCTCTCCAAGAATCACGTTCGTTTGGGTCTTTCTTGTTGTAGGTGGCACAAAGCTCTTTCATTTTCACTATAGCCAGAGCCTCGATCTCTTGACGGGTGTGACGGAAATCGTTCAGAGCCACCTCGTAGCAAATTTCTTTGACTGCTTGAATCTTCAGATCTGAGATAGTCACCCATTTGGAGTCTTTTGTAAGGCGACGACGCTGAGGGATCTGGTACATTTTGACAGGCTCCCGTCTTTTACCGCTGCTGGGTAAGCCACACTTTTTGACTATGGTTTGGAGCTTGCTGGGAGGAAGTTTCTCCCGAAGCGAAGTGATGAGTCTCCAGCTCTCCTCGCACGACCTCTTATCAGAGTCGTCGCCACTATCAGAGTCTCCATCCTTGAGAGAACAAAACAGGAAACAAACCAAAGAGTGCGAAAAACAAAATGGGAAAATTAAAATGGGATATCGAAATCAAAAGGAATGTCTTCTGTAAAGAATGGACAGTGGTGTGATATGCAAAATGGGAATGGCTGAATGAGAAGATGCTTTGCTATAATGAGATTATAATGAAAGTAGAAGCATTGCTGCTGGTTGTGTATGATAAACGTTAAGTTTTCATTTATGTGTACATTTCTTAAGTATTTGTTTGTGACTATACACATAGATACATTATATTACATAAGTGAAACTTTCTAGAGATTTCTAAATCTTCGAGAAAACAATACAACATTTAAGCACAGAAAAATGTACAAATGGATTCATTAAGCTGAGAAAAAAAAAAAAAAAAAAAAAAAAGTCAAGCTACTTGACAATTTCTAATATTTTGTGACTGTAAGTTGACTACAGATATAAAAAATATGTGACCCAGGACCACAAAACCAGGGTAATTTTTTTGAAATTGAGATTTATACATTATCTGAAAGCTGAATAAATAATAAATATATTTGGCTGAGATGCAGCTATGTGAAAATCTGGAATCTGAGGTTGCAAAAAAAAAAATAAATAAAATAAATAAATAAATTTAAATATTGAGAAAATCACCTTTAAAGTTGTCCAAATTAAGTTCTTAGCAATAGATATTACTCATCAAAAATTACGTTTTGATATATTTACACTAGTAAATTTACAAAATATCCTAATGGAACATGATCTTTACTTAATATCCTAATGATTTTTCACATAAAAGAAGAAAGATAATTCTGATTCATACACAATATTTTTGGCTATTGCTACAAACATACCCGTGCTACTTAAGACTTAAGGTTTTGTGGTCCAGGGTCACATATGTACTTGCAGATGCATTTGATAATACTCAAGCTTTCTGTCATTTTTTTAGATTTACAGTTCAAATCACTGTTATTCCCAAGTTGCATATCACTATAAAAAGTAAATGCAAGGCATGACTTTCATGATTATGAGAAAAATGTCAACAAAAAGGGGATAGATGTTGCTCGATCTGCCGTTTTTGTTGTTGCGCTGGTTTCTTTCTTTTTTTGTCAAGTTTAAATTCATGACATCCTCTTCAATTAGTGCTCTTGAAAGTTGCACCCCAAACATGCTTCAGTGGCATGCAGCAAAGCCTGAAGAGTTTTGCTTCATTCCCTCAAATGAAGTCCTTGATAGAGAAGATTTGGTTTTAGAAGTTTTTCTAGCTCTAGCAGTGGGTTAGACTCTTGCGTGTTTATTACAGGTCAGTATAGAGAAGAAAAAAGAGAAAGGACAGGCTTGGAGGAGGTTAAAAGCATCGATTTCATCCACTACAGTTAAGAGGTTAGTTGAGAGAAAATGCAGTTTCTCATTTTCCAGGTCAAGTAAAACAAGGACAATACAAAAATCACAGTCAAATAACAGGAGACAGCTGGCGACCGTGTAATCGCGGTTGTGCAGTGTATGATATCTGTGTCGTTCTGTGTATGAGATTATGTGAATGAGACCATCGGAGCATTGGAGAGCTTGTCATCATTGATTAAAACCCCCAGCATGGATAGCTGTGTTATAGCATGCCCTCTGTGCCTGGCCAGACACAGATGTGTAGAACTCAAGGCTACAGACGTCAATGAGAAACCACATTGTCACTAGCCTTCATCAACTACAGCAGAAATCTTGGGTTATGGCAACAATGCATTGGAAATATCAGCAATTGCATTGAGAAAACCAACAAACTCAGACGAAACGAAATCTATTTGGGTAAATCAAACGCTGACTCAAGCTTCACCAGCTTAACACTGCTCAGCAACAAATACTAAATGAGGTACTAAGTACCCTGTAAATTAATCTGTTAAACATGCTACAAAAAACAAACCATGCAAAAGCAGCATACAGAATAAACCAAAGAAAAGATCTCCAATTTAATTTAAAGACCCCATGAAAAATGGTGACGGGAATAGACTGATGTCAAAAATGTGATTTCTGTAACAGTAAATTAATTTAAATAAATATTGGCAAAGGCCAATTTCTACTATGTGAGAAGATATTAAAAATAAGTGTTATGAAGACAAAATGTTTTTAAAATTAAAAAATTGGTTTAAACTGGCTGAAAAACCTTATTGCAATATAAAATATATATAACATTTTTACTTTATATCAAATTAAGATGACGGCGGATCTTCTTAGACCACAAAACCAATTATCAATTTTATTCATTTATTCAAACGCTGAATAAATACACTTTCCATTAATGCATGGTTTGTTAGGATAGGACAATATTTGTCCGAGATACAACTATTTTGAAAATCTGGAATCTGAGGGTGCAAAAAAGTCAAAATATTGAGAAAATCGCCTTTAAAGTTGTCCAAATGAAGTTCTTAGCAATGCTAAGAATTTTTACTAATCAAAAATTAAGTTTTGATAAATTTACGGTAGAAAATGTACAATATATCGTGGAACATGATCTTTACATAATAACCTAATGATTTTTGGCATAAAAGAAAAATTGATCATTTTGACCCATACAATGTATTGTTGGTTATTGCTACAAATATACTTGTGCTACTTATGACTGGTTTTGTGGTCCAGGGTCACAAATATTACACAAAAATATCTAACCCTTAAGAGTGACATTTCATTTAATTAAATTGAATAAATGACAGCTCTAAAACATTGTAGCGTCAAATTTATTTTCATTCAGAAATAAAAATAAAAAGCTCCCATTTCGATTTCATGGAGTCTTTAACTGGTACATGGCAAACCAATGCCTTACACAACACTGGAATTCATAAAACACTGATTACTAATTAAAAGCCGAATTTGTATTTTTCTGCTGATGCTGTTTTGCAAAGTTACATTTCAAATCTATGAGAGAGAAGTGAAAATTTGAATAAGTAGTTCTCGCTAATTCTTGCTGTATCAAACTGAATATGTAAATCAGTCCATATCAGCAATGGGCCATCTGCTATCTCAATCCAGACAGAGTGGATTCAGTTACCATGCAAAGAGGTTCAGCCATGCACTGGGAGAAGTGTTTCTCTCTCACACACATACAGACACACAAAAGTCTCAAGTTGTCAGAGCTAAGAGTGCAGAATTAGTGCTGGTTGGACTTCAGCAGAGCAAGTAGAAAAACTAGGAGCCCGTTTTACTCGGTTCATCAAATGGCACATCTCTCCCCTCAGTCTAATTTTGAAGGACAATTAAGGTCTAACTGAAACGAAAGAACAGGTCCTCTGATAAACAACAAAAGAAACAAGAATTATCAAAGAGATTCAGCCTTACCAGTCTCTGTTGCTCAAGCAGCTGGTCCGCTTCTTCCTTCTCTTTTTTGTACAGGATCTCCATTTCTGTAAGCCTGATATAATACAGTACGAGACCACTGCATCAGAAAGCTGTTCTTTCTTATGCTTACTGCATTTCCTTTCCGCAACATAATCCTAAAAAATCCTTCTTACAATAATCCAATTCATATGTGCTCACATTCCATAGCAAGAGCTTAAAGTTCACAAAATGTAGATTTTGTCTTCTGTAGCTGTCGGGTGCCCCGGCTTCGGTTGGCTATCCAACCCTAAACTATGTATTAGCCGGAATCCACACTTCCCTTGAAAGAATTTTGCGAGTTTGAATACAAGTTAAACTCTATCGACAGCACATGTATATATAGGCATTGCATCAGTTACTACAGAAAATAACCGATTCAACTGTATTTTAAAGAGAAATTATATTTTACAGTAAGGCCTGTGCTAAGACAATGAATGTTCAAATGCAGTTTCCATATCCATGTACACTACCAGTCAAAAGTTTTTGAACTGTAAGATTTTTTATGTTTTTTAAAGAAGTCTCTACTGCTCACCAAGCCTACAAATATTTGATTCAAAGTACAGTAAAAACAGTAAAATTTTGAATTGAATATTTTTCTATTTAAAATATTTTTGCTTTCTATTTGACTACACTTTAAAATGTAACATATTTCTGTGATTTCAAAGCTGAATTTTTAGCATCATTACTCCAGTCACAAAGCTTTTGAATGGTATAATGTATAATGTTACAAAAACTTTTTATTTCAGATATAGCTTTTTATTTCTGACCTTCAGATCTTTTTATTCAAAGAATCCTAAAAAAAAAAAAAAAAAGTACTTATTGATAAAAATAAAAAAATGTTTCTTGAACAGCAAATCAGCATATTATAATGATTTCTGAAGGATCATATGACACTGAAGACAGGAGTAATAATTCTGAAAATTTAGCTTTGATCACAGGAATAAATTACATTTTAAAATACAAATATAGAGCAGTTATTTTAAATAGTAAAAATATTTCAAAATTGTACTGTTTTTGCTGTATTTTCGAATCAAATAAATGCAAGTTTGGTGAGCAGTAGAGCATTCTTCAAAAAAAAAAAAAAAAAACATTAAAAATCTTTTGACTGGTTAGCGTATGTGTATGTAACCAGAAACTACTGTGGACGTTTACTTGCTAAACTGGTGTATTTTTATTGTCAGTGCCTGAGGGATGAGTCAAAATGATCTACTTCTTGTACTGAACCTGAGGCTGTCGTTTAACAAAATATGATGATTATGAGGTCTTTCATACCTCTTCTCCATCTCTTGCTTCATGTCGATACCCTGTTTCTCAAGCAGTTCTCTTTGGGCGAAGGTCCAGTCCACTGGCTCTACGGGGGTCTCCGCTGACGGGGTCTTCTCACGCTCAGCGCGAGCCTGCTCAGGGTGGTTAAACCGGAACACGTGGTTCTTTCCCATGATAATGCGGTTACCTGAGGAACGAGAAGGTTTGTACACATTGGAACAGTGGCCTATAAACACAAATTTTGCACATGTATTATCAAAAACAAACGTGCAAGTCTTGTGGTCTCAGAGTCTACTTACCATTTTTCTATGTTGAAAAACTCTGATCGTATTTTCTCCTTAAACTTCAAAAATAATTTCAAAATCATCCTACATCGCTGCAAAAGTACCGACCCAGTCTTTGCAAAGTGAACATGCAAAGAAAATCAAACACCCTTAACAAAAAAGATAAAACAGCGATATAGGACGATTTTGAAGTTGAGGGAGAACATGAGATGGGAGTTTTTCGACATACCCTAGCATTTTGAAACTCGGGGCACCTTATCAGTCCATTATATGGAGAAAAATCCTGAAATGTTTTCCTCAAAAAACAATTTCTTTACGACTGAAGAAAGAAAGACATGAACATCTTGGATGACAAGGGGGTAAGTACATTATCTGTAAATTGTTGCTCTGGAAGTGGACTTCTCCTTTAAGGCATTATCATAATCTGACCAGAACTGAATGTGCAACGTGTCAGTGAGTCACCTGAGCGCAGTTGGACTGCAGAATTCACACGTTTTCCATTCACGTATGTTTCAGATCCCTCACATGGCTCCAACGTGACAATCACTGTAGAGACAAAAGACAATTCACTACCTCCAGCAACAAAGCCTAATATCAGATGTTCAAGTAAAAGCGTAAAGAACAAAGATAATCTTTAACAGGAAAATTCATTCATTTGCAGTTTGCTGATTATGCCTGATTTAAAAACGTTTAACAGCTGACAGATGAACTGAACAGTTAAATGGATCTAAAGATGTAAGTGAGCTCTAACCATCTCCGTTGGCATTCCTCTCGCTGCGGAAGATACAGTGCTCTTCTTTGATGTGCGCTCCGCTCAGAACGATATCCTGTCTTCTTTCTGCATCTGCCTGGCCCACCCTGTCAAAACAAAGACATTTATTTTAATTAACGCAGGGATACTCTGACATTCACATTACAAAACCGTAACCAAACATAATGCAACAAGCTTTCAGCAACAAGCTATTTATCTCACAACTGATGTGACAATTATAGACAATTAAAACATATTTTATGTTTAATGAACAATATGAGGAGCAGAAGTTTGAAGCATGTATACATATAAATTTTGCTCATTGCATATCCTGCCCATAATAAGTAGTCTAAATTGGAGAAGTGGAAAAAATCTTAACATCAAAGCAGTAAACAACATCATGTCCTTTGTAAGATCCTTGACTGGTTGGATAGGTAGCAATCATAAAATGCCTAAGTGCAACATACAGAGAGCTAAGAAACTTCTGACAGCTCTGGAAGTGATTTTATACCTTGTTATTCCATCTTTGATATAATAAAGCAGACACTCTGACATCAAAGGATCCTCGTTCAGGTTCACCAGGTGTGGAGTCTGTAGGGAAACAGGGTCAATGAAAATGTTAGACAAGTCAGACAAAAGTGACTAATGTCACTACAGCTACAGTGACATTCACAGGCCGATTAAAAATGAAATAATGAGGTTAAAGGGCTAGTTCACCTAAAAATTTAAATTCTGTCATTAATTCCAAACCCGTAAGACCTTTGTCCATCTTTGAAACACAAATTAAGATATTTTTGATGAAAACCGAGAGCTTTCTGACCTTGTACAAACGGCACGGTACTGGCATGAACGCGCATTAAAGACTGACACGGAAGAAAAGAAATTACTGAATAAAGTCAATATTTTAGTTTTCTTCGCACATGAGAAGTATTCTCATATCTTCATAAAATTAAGGTTAAACTACTGATCTCACATGGACTATTTTAACAATGTCCTTACAACCTTTCTGGGCCTTGAACATGGTAGTACTGTTGCAGTCTATGCAGCTCTGAGACTTCATTAGAAAATATCTTAATTTGTGTTCTGAATATGAATGAAGGTCTTACGGGTTTGGAACAACATGAGGGTGAGTAATTCATGATAGAATTAAAATTTTTGGGTGAACTATCCCTTTAAATGCCATTTCAATGATTTATAATAACTCACAGAAAGCCATAAAGTGGCTTCTTTAAAGGCTTATAATGCACTACATTTGCCTCTATCAACTAAATAACTAAAACTACTGTACGTCACAATCAATTACTACACCACCAACCTTTTTGGGTGAAAACACCCCATTAAAGTCTGTATAGACTTCACAGGGCCTTTCAACGTAATGCTATTTGACAGTTAAAATGACAGAGAGATGTCAAGAGAAAAAAAGGAGAGAAATCAAAGGAAAGCATGAGTAAGTAGGCAAATAAAAATTATTAAATGACAGGGAGGAGAGGCCTTGTTCTAGAGTCAAGCTAACTGTGTTGATGCGTTCAGGGCAGAACACTAAACAGACATAATGCAATTATGGTAAATGTACTTTCTGGCACACAAGGACCTTGTTTTGCAAGCAAAAACATTAGTCCCTGATGTTTTCAGCTACTCTGCAGTTTTAAATAGAAGTATATTAACAAAACATAATTCTTTATATGTGACCCTGGACCACAAAACCAGTCATAAGGGTAAATTTTTTAAAATTAAGTTTTATACATCATTTGAAAGTTGAATAAATAAGCTTTCCATTGCTGTATGTTTGTTACGATAAGACAATATTTGGCCGAGATGCAACTATTTGAGAATCTGAGGGTGCAAAAAAAAAAAAAAAAAAAAATCAAAATATTGAGAAAATCACCTTTGAAGTAGTCCAAATGAAGTCCTTAGCAATGCATATTACTAATCAAAAATTAAGTTTTGATACATTTAAGGTAGAAAATGTACAAAATGTCTTCATGAAACATGATCTTTACTTAATATCCTAATGATTTTTGGCCTAAAAGAAAAATCGATAATTTTGACCCATACAATGTACTGTATTGCTGGCTATTGCTACAATAATAATAATAATAATAATAATAATAATAATAATAATAATAATAATACAATACATTTCATTTATAAAGCACTTTACATTTTAAAGAAAATCTCAAAGTGCTACAGAAAATGCAATAAACAACAAAATATCAAATTAAACAAACAATTAAACATTAAAAACTTTTTTAAAAAGAAATGTTTTTAAACCCCTTTTAAAAACATCAGTTTTTAAGATATACCCGTGCTACTTACGACTGGTTTTGTGGTCCAGGGTCACATACAGTATATACTTTATTATATGTTTTTTTTTTTTTTTTTTTGTTTTTTTACCCAACATTAAAATACAAAAATACAAATCTGTTGTAAAAGGTGTCTTTACATGTTGACATATAAACATCCAGTTGGACATTAAATCAGTAACAGCTCTGATGGGTTTAACTAATAATTCCAAAAGGCAAAAACCATTCGCTTTTGAATCTGTCAAAATCGGTCACAATGCACGCTGGTGCAGGAAACACTATAATGCACCTATGGTGATGTACATTAATCTGTACATAAATTTAATTAAGAGTGATGTGTGAAAATATTAACTATTTAGTAATACACAACTATGGCTTGCTACATGAGTAAAAAAAAAAAATGTAAATTCTACAAACCTGATTAGAAGAATAAACACTAAAGTCCTCAATAGATAGTGACGTTGGTCTATCGGGACCAAACTAATAGGATTCCATCGCAAGAGGCGAGCAAAACAAAAGATAAAAGAAAAAAAAGGAATGGAAGAAGAATGATAGATGATGAAATACGAAGAAAGAAAGGCCCAGACGTGAGAAGGAGGTGACTGGTGCAGACAGGAATGGTGATTAATGATAATGAGGAGTTTACACGTGTTGTACCTTTTTTGGAGAGAAGACGCCCAGGGTTCCCCCGTCCTCCCGTATGGCTACTCCCATCTCTGCCAGCAGTGCCTCTCTGAGAGGAGGGAAGGAAAACATCAGGCCCATGCTGAATGACATTACATTCAACACCTTTTTATGAGCAGTTAGCACTAAAGACATCTGGAAAATATTTCTGGAATATCTGAATGTATTGAGGTCAGTGTGGTATGTGCAATTTGACAGCTGCTTAAGTCTGGTACAGACTGGCACCAGCTGAGCACGCAGGCACATAGCAGACACTCCTCATGGGCAAGATGGGTATGGGCACAGAGACAATAGGAAGGGAGCCAGATGGCACCTAAGCCCTTACTGACCTCTCCATACGGATGGCCTCTGTTTTCCTCAACTTCTCCTCCCAGGTCTCATTCAGCTCGGCTATGATCTTCTCTGACTCCTGCAGGACAGCAGACAAAGACGGTCAGCAGATTTCAAAGGATAAATTAAAAATTTATGCTGTGAGGTATAAAACAAGGCCTGGAATGGTTAAAAATATAGATACAGATTATATACTTAATCTTTGCTAGTATTCATTAGTTTGGAATAATTAAGTTTATTTTATGTTTTTAAAAAAGAAGTCTCTTATGCTCACCAAGGTTATTTATTTGATCAAAAATACAGTAAAAAACAAGAATGGATGAATTTTCAACAGACAGTCTTCAGAATCACATAATCCTTCAGAAATCATTTCCAGTTTGCATTTCCACACACTTGCCATTGTGACTTGCCTGACCTGTGCACAATACTAAGAGGCTTATTCTGGTCTCAGCGTTGGAGCACATAACATTGCAGACATGGCAAGGTCATAAATTTCAGGTTCCTATAGCTAAAAGTGCAAAACCAGGCTATAAGTCAGTGTGCAATGGGACAAATGCCTGACGTGGGGTCAAGAGCAGTAAACAGTTAAATACTGGAAGCCCAACACTCATTTTTCTCTATTGTGTCTGGCCCTTATTGTCCTTGGCCAGGAGGAAGACCAGAACCATCTGGCCTGAGGGACAGGAAGCTCCCCCTAGATCCTTCCTAAAGGGTTAACACCCTTACCATCTGTTCATTTAGAAAGTAACACTGTGGCTTCTTTATAAACCTGTGTGCTGATCCTTCTGACACACACACAAATTTTTTTTCCCACATTTTATGTTGCTGCCTTATGTTAAACTGCTTTAAATTACTTTTTTTCCAACATAAACACAATACTTTCCATGCACTTCAAAAAGCACCTAAAGGACCCTCAGACTGTTAGAAACAAGATTCTCTGGTCTGATGAACATTTGAAGGAAACCAGACACTGCTCTTCGCCTGCAAAGTACAATCCCAAAAGTAAAGTGTGCTGGTAGCGTTTTTCAGTGGCAGGGACTGAGGGACTCGTCAGAGTAGAAGAAAAGATCAATGCACTAATATATTGAGCCTTAATAAAAACCCAGTCCAGGGCATTCAGAACCTCAGACTGGGCAGAAGGTTCACCACCTAACAGGGCAATGACCCAAAGCACACAGCAAGAGTGGCTTATAGACAACTCTGTGAATGTACTCGAGTGGTCCAGCCACAGCCTGGGCTTGAACCCAATCAAACATTTCTGGAGAAACCTGAAAATGTCTGCCAGACCCCATCCAAGCTGACAGAGCCTGAGAGGTGAAGAGGTAAGGCAGATAACTGCCAAATGCTGATGTGCAAATCTTGCTGCATTATACTCAAAAAGACTTGAGGCTGTAAAGGTGCTTCAGCTAAGTACTGAGTTAGAAGTATGAATACTTACGCAACATACTTATTTCAGCTTTTTATTTTTAATGTATGAAGTTGTGACAATTCTGTTTTTGCTTTGTCATTATGGTGCACTGAGTATGGATTGATGTGGGGAAAAAAGTTATTTAAAACTGTTTAACATAAGGCAGCAACAAAATGTGGAAAAAAAAAAAATGAAGGGGTACGAATACTTTCGCAAGGCACTGTAACTACAGAGGACTAGGAAAACTGGATTATCATTATATTAGATCTTTGTATACATATACACTACTGGCCAAAGTTTGAAATGAATAAGGGTAAGTTTACCCAAAAATTAGAATTCTGTCAGTAATTACTCACCTTCACGACGTTCCAAAACTGAAACAGTTTTATTCAGATATTTTTGATGAAATCCAAAAATTTTCTGACCCTGCATAGACGCAACAATATTACCACGTTCAAGGCCCAGAAAAGAAATAAGGACATCGTTAAAATAGTCTGTGTGACATCAGTGGTTCAACCATGTTATAAAGCAAAGACTGACAGGAAAGAGAATAAATCGTTGAATAAAATCTTTTTTTGTTTGTTTTCTTTGCACACAAACCGTATTCTCAAACAGTTTTACGGTAGACAAAATTACGGTAGACCCACTGATGTCACACGGACTGTTTTATCAGTGAAACCACCTTAAACGTGGTAGTTGCGTTACTGTCTATGCAGTTTCAGAAAGCTCTCAGATTTAAAAAATATCTTAATTTGTGTTCTGAAGATGAACGAAGGCAATTAATGACAGAACTGTCATTTTTTTGGTGAACTATTGGTGAAAATGTTTTTAAAAGAGGTCTCTTATTCTTACAAAGGCTCTATTTACATGAAAAAAAGGAGGAAAACCATAATATTGTGAAATATTAGCACAATACAAAATAGCTGGGTTTTTATTATTTTAATGTATTTAAAAAATTATTCATGTGATGGCAAAGCTACCTTTTTTAAGCATTAATTCAGCTGTATCACATCATCTTTCAAAAAAATCTCTCTAACATTTCACAATATTATGTATTTTATTAAAGAAACAGCCTTGGTGAGCATAAAATGGGTTGTATGCAGGGCAATCACTGACGACATGTAGTGACTGGTTTGCATGTGAATCACACAGGACAGACTTCGATCTGATTAGGTTATTGACTGAGGTCAAGGAAGCTCAGACATTTTATTATACATCCATATTTTAGGCTGATACAAAAGAACAGGTCTATTTCTGTCTGATTTCCTGCCGAACTGCGTCGGAGGTTGACGTCACTGGTGCGAGCCACTTGCCGTAACCATGGAAACTAATGCCTGGAAGCTCTAGCCACGTACACTTATTCTGTCTCTTTTCTCCTTTACTATCTCACACATTTACAGAGTCTCAGTGAATGGCATCAAGCCACTAGTGGGTGGAAAAGTAGGACTTAAAATATAAGTACTTAAACATTTTTAACATTTATATTAACATTTATCTTTTTAAAACTGTTATCAACAACTGAAATTTTGTTATTATGACAATGTCATAATGGTCATATGTGTTTACAGACAGCTGGTATGTCAGATATCATTTATTTAGACACAGCCTGTCGTAACGAAAGCCTAACAGCGCAGATGAAGTCCTTGAATTACCTCTCAGGTTACCATGGTGATCCAGAGTCGAGTATACATATGTATGAGAACATGCAAATCATTATGAGTAGAACATTTTGAATGTAAAAGGTCAGCAGGTGCCTGAAGCACCTCCATTATCTTACTTCACATTGTTAGCTAATTCATTTTGATTAATTCAAGAGGAAGCCTCTCTGTGACGCCAGGAAATGCTTATTCACTTAAGCCCTTGACTCGTCTTTTGTTTGTAAAATGCTTGTTTGTGTACCTTCAGCCTCTCGATGGCCTCTTCTCCGCCCGGCGTGGACATGATGCGCTCCTGGATGCTCGAGACGGACTGCAGCCCTGCCTGGCTGCACAGAGAGCCTGAGGACGGAGAGGCTGTCAGGCAGCCCATAGGTGCTGTGGAGAAATTGCCAGGCCGTTGGTTCTCTGAGGCAAGCAAGTATCTATGCTTATTGTTGTGTATATCTTTCAGGTCTGAGCCACAGAGGAGAGACAGACGACGCAAGGAGGAAGAAGCGAAAGTGGTGGAGACAGAAACGTGAGAGTGGACAGGAGACAGAAAGAAAGGAAGAAAAAGGACAAAGAGGAGGAAAGACCAATGTAAGACACACAGTTCACATCAAAGGATTACAACAAACACGCCAGTCAGACAGTCAGACAGTCAGATACAGTTTTCACCTCAGGTCGTTCTACAGAAATGCATTTCTATCCCCAGTGCTTTAAAAATCCTATTCATATTCAACTTCGGTGTCTTACTGTCATACATAAAACAACCTGTAAGTGTTTCAGGGAATGTATCTTGAATTTAGCTGTATTTTTTCTTGTTCCATTAACAATTCTTTAAAAGTAAACCTCACTAAATGTTGCAAATGAAAAACATGAATGGAACAAGACAAATACACTTAAATTCTAAATTTCTTCATTTATTTTTGACTTGTTGAAAATTATGTTTTATTTGAAAATTGACCCTAGACCACAAAACCAGTCATAAGGGTCAATTTTTGAAATGGAAATTTATGAAAGCTGAATAAATATAGTATAGTAGGGTTGGGCGATGTCGACCAATTTGGCATCGTACGATGTCTAATGTGAAACAAAGCGATGGACGATGGCATCGTTTAGCGGGGTTGGGGGGGGTCGCTCTCTAAACGTGGGGTATTAAAATTGCTTTTGAATGCGTTTTACTTTCGGTTTCGTTTTAACGATGGCGCTAAACTCGGCGGTGCTGAGCGTCCATTCTACAATACAAGACATTAATTTAACAAAGCAATTTGAAGGTGGAGGAGTTTTGAAAATTGTGTCCCCCGTGGAAATTACGCCCCTGCGTGAGTGAAACTCTGAAGCTGAGTGATAATTTGATGTGAATGTATGCCGCGTTGTACAGTACATTGAGACGGGAGCGCCAGAATTGCGTCTGACAGAATGTGCGCTGTAGCACGAAATATAGTATATTTCTTGTTGATTGATAATTAATTCATAACGAATTAATTAATTGTAGCCTACCGTTTCCACTACCTGACCCGCATGGTCTTTGTTTTACCCATAACCAAACCATAAATAAATAAAGATAAGTTACTGGCAATACTTTGGCTTTAGGCCGAATGAAAGAGGACAGCCACGAGACACGTCTGAAGGGGTGTTAAAGCCAGAAAAGGTGAACATGTTAGTACTTCTGTCCAGAAACCTTCATATTTAAACTTGTTTTTTGTTCCAAGCTCTGTTAGTTATGGTAAAACCATGAAAAAGGCATATTTGGTGTAGTTTATTTAATCTAATTTAATTAACATTATTTTGATTTTTTTCTGCTGTTTTTGTATGCCTCGTTTATTAATGTAAACGAACCAGTTCGTGTAATTCGTTTGGAGTTCACTGTAATTTGTATTGTGATCGCTAACAACTTCCTTGTTATTATTTCCTCATAATAATAATAATAAAATAAGTAAAGATGCGGAAATTGAAAGCATGCATTTCATTTGGCTATATAGTGTGATTAAGTGTGTGTTTTTCGCGAGCGGGTTGCTGCTGCGGCGGGGGCGGGGCGGGGCGGAGCGGAGGATCGCGATGCCGGCTCAGCATCGTGATGTCTATCGGCCATCGGCGATGGACGATGGCATCGTCTATCGACCCAACCCTATAGTATAGTATAGTTTGTTAGGATTGGACAATATTTGGCCAAGATACAATTATTTGGAAATCTGAAATCTGAGGGTGCAAAAAAAAAAAAAAAAAAAAAGTCTAAATATTGAGAAAATCGCCTTTAAAGTTGTCCAAATGAAGTTCTTAGCAATGCATATTACTAATCTAAATTAAGTTGAGATATATTTACGGTAGGAAATTTACAAAATATCTTCATGGATCATGATCTTTACTTAATACCCTAATCATTTTTGGCATAAAAGAAAAATCTATAATTTTGACCCATACAATATATTGTTAGCTATTGCTACAAATACACCCTTGCTACTTACAACTGGTTTTGTGGTCCAGGGTCACATTTCGATTTTCAATTAAAGATACATTCTCAGAAATTAGATCTTATTATGTACAATTTTGCTTCTTGTGTAATTTTTAAAATACTGTATATAATATTTTAATGTGGATACTATTTTATAGGTTTTTGCTTCTTGGGTAAATCTGCCTTGTTTAAAGAATATAAAATTTAACAACAGTATTTAATATTTTTTTGAAATTGTGTCATTTTTAAAACACTGCATTTAAAATTGTAATATCTGGAGGCTAATATTTTAAATAGTTTTGCTTCGTAGGTAAATTTAACTTGTTTTAAAAAAAGAATATAAAATGTAAAAAAAAATATATATATATATTTACATAATATTTTTTATTTATAATATTTTAACTTGAAAATCTATATCTATACTTTCAATTCAAATTCTATTCTATCTACTTAAAAACTTTTTTAATTTGAAGATCAGGGTAAATTTAACTTATTTTGTCTTCTGGGAAACATGTAAGTATCTTCTGCAGCTTCTGAAGTGCAGTACTAAATGAAAAAAAAAAAAGATATTTAGGTAAAATAAGAAAAATGTACACATCTTCATTCTGTTCAAAAGTTTACACCCCTGGCTCTTAATGCATTGTTTTTCCTTCTGGAGCATCAGTGAGCGCATTCCTCTTATTTTAGTAAAATAATTAACATTTTAATTTTGCAGGTTCTGCAAGATGTGTAAACTTATTACCTTAATTGTATATTTCTACTTGTATATCATTTATATTATATATAAATATAAGTATATATTACATATACGTCTTAAACATTTTATTTTGGATGTGATTAATTGTGATTAATCTACTTAACAGCGCTAATTTACGTAATTTTTAAAACCAATATTTGAACTTGATTTTTTGACATAGGCACTTATTTTATGACAATAAATGGTATCAGCTTTTTTAAGAGAAACATGCCATAAATATGCATTAGATTTAATATATTATGTAATATTCAACAAACATGTGGCCTACAAACAGTGCAGTCGATCTTACAAGCCTTTTAAATGTGATAAAACACTTCTTGTGATAAATCAGTTTGACCTGGGTGAAAACTGACATCACTTCTCAGATGTGAGAGAAGAGATGTGGGCTGGAGGGATTGCATAAAGGTCACAAACCAGGAGAGGGAAGCTTGGCAGGGGGGAGCTGGAAGAGCAGTATGATAACATGCTGCAGAATCAAGCTATAAAATGTCTTTTCCATACGGCATGTCACTCTTAAAGTCATGATGCTGTCAATGTTTGCTCTTCAAAACGTCTTTTTGGTACATCTGCGGTGACTAGGTGGGGACTGTGCTTATGAAGCCTCTCCCAGGGTGCTTTCTCGGAGTTCAGTCGAGCGTTCTGCTGCATATTCACTAGATTGGATTTTTTCCCCACTTCATTTATCTGAAAAGACTCTCCTGAAGCAACTAGGCCAACATGGCGGCGTAGCAACACTGCATTACATTACCGTTCATGCGTTCAGATGATGCGATTGAGGCCGCTAGCACACAGACCATGGCAGGCACTTTGGTCAAGTTAAAATATTCGCTTTTCCAGCGCCATATGGTTGTAGCGGTAGAAAGCACAGTGTGCGTTCATCTCTCTGCGCATATCAAGAACTCCCAGACAGATAGAAAACCAAACAGCCACCTGAGCACTGATTCGGTTCTGCAGCTTTTAAAAAGATACGCCTAGCTTGCGTAAGAGGATATGGAGAACAGGGAAGGAAGAGGACTCAAGCGGCTACGTATTCTTTGACTACCACTGCAAGTTTCTATTCTACAAATGTAAGATGATGAAAACATGCACCTTTTCTCCGATAGATCATTGTTTTAACATCGTTAATATCGTGACCTGAAATAAACAGTTAAATGACAGATAAAACCTCACTAGGCAGAAACTAAAAAGAGGAGAATTCCAATAAAGTACAATAACAGATTAAAAGGAGTGATACTAAAGGGATAGTTCACCTAAAAATGAACATCTTGTTATCATTTATTCACCCACATCATTTCAAACAGTATAACTTTCAGCTTGTAAATTTCAGAATGTAATACATTAGACTATTGTCATCTGAAGTCATTATGCACTAATATCCATATTTTAATTGTGAATAACCGGTCTGTTTAATATTATACTACAATACAAAGTTACTGACTTTAACAATTAAACTTTTTTTTCCAATTGGTTTTAAGCCTAAACCTCAATATATTTAGTTTAAAACAAATGGATAACCAAATGGAACTAGACAAAATCCATTTATTGAACATTAATCATTTATTATTTGTTATGTTTTTATTTAATTTCAAAATTTGTCAGATTACAGATATAAAAAAGATTTTAAATTCAAGACATATATCAAAAAAAAAAACTTTGTTGAACTATTGAACTGTTATTATTTTTGACAACGCATACTGGGTATGCATGCGTATATTAATATTATATACCACCGTTCGTGATTGGTAGTTGTGTAAGGTTTTCAATGTTATTTAAAAAAGTCCCTTATGCTCAAAGTTGCATTTATTTGATCCAAAAAAAAAAAAAAAAAAAAAAAAAAACAGTAAAATTACTACATTTTATTGCAATTTAAAATAATAGTTCGCTATTTTAATATACTTTAAAATATTTTTTTTTTTCTGTGATAAAAAGCTGAATTTTCACCACCCATTACTGCAGTCTTCCGTGTCACATGACCCTTCAGAAATCTTTCTAATATGCTGATATATTATCTATATTATATTTTTTGGAAACTGTGATACCATTTTAGGATTCTTTGATGAATAAAAAGTTAAAAAGAACAGCATTTATCCAAAATAGAAGTCTATCACTTTTTATCAATTTAACACATCCTTGCTGAATAAAGGCATCATTTTTTTCTAACAAAGAAAAAAAGGAAAAAAAAAAAATTACCGACCCCAAATTTTGAACGGTAGTGTATATTGTTACAAAAGATTTCTATTTTCAATAAATGCTGTTCTTTCTAACATTTTATTCAAAGAATCCTGAAAAAAAATATCATAAGTTCCAAAAAATACTAATATTAAGCAGCAGAACTGTTTTCAACATTGATAATAAATCAGCATATCAGAATGGTTTCTAAAGGATCATTTGACAATAATGATGGAATAATGAAGCTGAAAATTCAGCTTTGCATCATAAGAATAAATTCTATTTTAAAGAATATTAAAATAGAAAACCACTACTTTAAATTACAATAATTTTTCACAATATTACTGTTTTTTAATGTATTTTTAATCAAATAAATGTAGTCTTGAAGAGCAGAAAAGACTTCTTTAAAAAATATTAAAAATTGTACTGATCTGAACGACAATGTATACAAGTCTGCTTCTTAACCCAATTTTAGATAGACAGAAATAGATTTTTAAATCATTTTTTTTTTAGGGAAATCCAAAACTTTCTTCCTTTAATTGCAAATAACAGTTTGTGTATTTGGTTTGTTCATTACAGCTACTGACTTTAGTCGTATGACTCATCTGGACAACTGTTATGATACATTATGCTGCTTTTTGGAACAAATCACCTTTCCTTATATGGAACCGAAGCTAGAACATTCTTGTGCTTCACAAAAGATTTAATGATAACAAAGTGTTCATTTTTGGGTGACCTATCCCTTTAAGTGCTTCCAGATGCAGTCTCTCAAATCTATCGTGCTATGGGTGGGGTTGGGCTTATTTGGAGAAAAGCCTGCCATTAAGACTGCACCATGCCAGACGGTCAATCAAATTAGGGTAAGAGCAAGCACAAAGCCAACTCGTCCAATCCATCGCATATTTATCTGTTGTATGTCTGGGACTCCTTGCAGAAAAAAAAAAAAAAAACTGAGGCATGCAAAGCTGACACGTTTGTATTCCAGAAGCGATGAATAAGCTACTGGTAACAAAAGGGGAGAGCGAGAGGATGCGGCCCCGTCAAGCGTATACACACATTTGCTTCCACTTCCAAGGTAATCATCCCCCATTGGCTCGACTGAAGGGAAGCAGGAAGAACAGGAGAAGGTTGAGAGGTCAGAGTTGAGAGGACTAGTAGAGGAATGACTGACAGAAGCAGTTAGATTTGACTAGACAAAATACTTTGAAGACAAACATGAGATGGAAACACTTGTTGTAACAAGATGGACAACACTACTGTAATTTCTAACCATCATATCCCTTATCTCCATCGCATGTTGATGAAATGGTTAAAAATGAAGACGTACAAGGAACATGAAGACAATGTAGACTGGGCAGAGACTGCAGCATTAGATCAGAGCTGAAGTATTTGCCACTTGTGAGCAGTTAATAGACCTCCTATTTGGCAATTGGGCATGTGTAGCAGTAGCCATTGGGGGGCGCTGTGCCTTGACTTACTGTCCAGAATGTCCCCAAGGCCCTGGGCACGGAGCAGGTCCTTCAGACGCGTTACTTCGTCCTTCAGCTCCCGCACCAGTTTGGCATTGGGGTCTTCGTTGATGACAGCGTTGCACTTGATCTGCTTGGCTCTGTCTGCGTATCTGTGAATGAGCCAACAATGACAATCATCCAAACAGTTTTTGATACCACAAGAGTCCACTTTTCACAATTAAGACCATCTAGAATTGAAGTCATGCTGCTTAATGGGAAGTGGGAGTAGGATGTGAATTCTTACCGGAGTGTGCTGAGTGTTTCATCATAGTTAATGTCGGCAGGGCTCAGGGCGGCCACCATAGCTGTCCTTGAGTTCCCTCCTGGTAAACAAGCACAATTATGCAAACAATTAGAAACACCAAGTGATGAAATTTCTTTCGACTGGGGTAATGATTTAAGAGAGGCCAATGAGTTTAAAGGATGCACCTTTCACAGACTATTAAAAAAAGCACAAGTGTTTTTTTCTGTTGTTTTAAATGATTAAAATTAATTTTAAATGGTAAATCTCTGCAATATTTTCATTTAACAGCTATTGGTTGGCATTGTATGAGAAGTATTACGTTTAGTTGAATACAGATAGTAATATTCAACTAACAATAAAAAGTAAGTGAATAAAGATTGGGTCTGTCAAAATAAAAAATAAAAATAAAATAATTTTTTAGTTTCCAATAAAGATTGTTTTTTTCAACCAAAAACAAAAATTCAGTAAATAAAGATTGTGTTTGTAAAATAATATAAAATAAAATAAAATAAAATAAATAAATTTCAATATAAATAGTAATATTCAACTAAAATTAAAAATTTAGTGAAGAAAGATTGGGTCAAAATAAAAATAAAATAAATAAATATTTTTGTTTTCAATATAGCAGTAGAGTAATATTTAACTCAAAATAAAAATTCACTGAATAAAGATTGGGTAGGTCAATAAAATTAAATAAAATAAATATTTTTGTTTTCAATATAGATAGTAATATTCAACTCAAAATAAAAAAGTAGTAAATAAAGATAGGGTGGGTCAATACAATTAAATAAAATTATTTTTGTTTTCAATATAAATAGTAATAATCAACTCAAAATAAAATTTCAGTGAATAAAGATTGGGTGGGTCAATAAAATAAAATAAAATAAAATAAATATTTTTTGTTTTCAATATAGATAGTAATGCTCCACTTAAAATAAAAATTTAAACAAATAAAGATTTGGTGGGTCAATAAATAAAATAAAATAAAATTTTTGTTTTGAATATAAATAGTAATATTCAACCAACAATATCAATTCAATGAATAAAGATTAGGTTTGAAAATAAAACAAAATAAATAAAATAAAATAAAATAAAATAAAATATTTGGTGTTGAATCTAGAAAATAATATTCAACAAAAAAAAAAAAAAATCCAATTCAGTAAATATAGATTTGGTCTGTCAATAAAACAAAATAAAAATTATATATATATATATATATATATATATATATATATATATATATATATATATATATATATATAAATAATATTTTAGTGTTTTAAATATAGATAGTAATATTCAACCAGAAATAAAAATTCAGTGAATGAAGACTGGGTCTGTCAATAAAAATAAAAATAAAAATAAAAATAAAAATAAAAATAAAAATAAAAATAAAAATAAAAATAAAAATAAAAATAAAAATAAAATAAAAGGGTGAACTATTCCTTTAGGAGTCTGATCATATTGCATATAGAAGTGTTGGATTATTTTGAAATACAGTCAGCTCTATTTTAAAAGCTAGTTAATAATATCCATGCACCAGATACAATAATGTATAATCATTATGGGTCATCATCCATACCTAAATTTTCTCTTAGCAGCCATGTCAACACTGAGTCTCGGTAAGGAATGAAGTCTGTCTTCTTTTTCTTCTTGCTCTGTTTCAAAACAGGTGGTAAAACATGTTGGAATATAGCATGTAAATACAGCTCCTTCTGTATAATAATGAAAAGGGTTCAGGAAATGACTTGATGTATGAGTAATCAAGACTAGAATAATCACACACTTTTAAGACAATAGGTTACATGGATAAAGGTGGATAGGTCTAGATAGAGACATGGTTCAGTGGTTAGTGACTGTACACCGGGAAAGATTACCTTGCTGGTACAGTTATCCTGAGAAGGGAAGCATTGCCAGGAGAGAGACAGACAGCACACAGAATTACAGTACTGAAGACATGCAGGCAAACAGGCAGAGAGAGAGACAGGTGTTATGAATAATACTCACCACCTCAGCTAGGGCTGAAATAACCTTTCCTAGTGTAGTTAGAGATTTATTGATGTTTGCTCCCTCCTATGAAATCACAAAAATACAATTACATTAATACATTTAAAACAAACACATTAAAGGAATAAAAATAGCTGTGATACACATCATGCATGTCATATTCCCAGAATATTTGCGCTGTGTGAAGAACAGCGCAGTCACTTTTACATATGGCAGGTAGTTGTTGAGTTCTAGAGAGGCTGTAAAATTAGTCTGTACCTTCAGTCTGGTTCCTTTGGCCCCTGTTGAGTCAGCACGCTCACTTCCTGCCAGATCCACCAGGCTGATTTTGCTGACCTGAAACCAGACAGCAGAGATACTTTCAGACTGATCAACACACACTAAAATAAGACACCAAGGAAATCTCCTTGTGGGAGTCTTTTACGTGGGAATCATATACATATTTCTGATATAGTGACTTGTGAATCATTCTCAAACCAAGCACTTGTAAATCCTGTGTCGCATTAATAATTTAACTAAACAGTTCAATCGTCCAACCCTTTTAGGGTTCTTGTAAAATCATTGGTGCGTGCATGCAAAACTAATTGTGCTAAAGGACGCTTTGGTTATCTTTTCATTTTGTGTCATGCTTGAGTTTGGGCCAGCGGTGCCGCTGCCAAACTGGATGAGTAATATTAGAGCGAGGGCCGAGGCGAGACCTGTGTAGTGAATCTAATGTAGTAGCTATGTACAATAGCCATTGTGTCCGTGGACCTCATAGAGTGCTCTTTGTGTCCGCACTGATTACACAATGAGCCTCACAAACACAGGATGAGTGGGACGGCTCTCTCTCGCAGTTTTCTTTTCTGCTTGGTACAGGATTTGCTGACTTTGGGTTGCAGGATGAATTTGAGCTTTGCGAAATGTCATAATGCCTGTGGATGGGTGTAAAATATCCAACCTTTTCTGTGGACAGGTCTGTCTCGCTGTCATACTTCCTCTGGGTGAAAACGATAGTGAAGACTGCGTGAGAGCGACTGCTCGTCTCATTCATGTTGGTGGCGGCAACAGTTCTGAGGATACAGAAAGCGAAATGAGTGTCATAGGTGTCACATTGATATTATTATTTGAGTAAAACAAATGTATGATTACATATAAAGTATATTAGGGGATATTACATAATGTAATAGTATTATGGTTGAACCAGTGATATCACATGGACTATTTTAACAATGTCCTTACTACCTTTCTAGGCCTTGAACATGGTAGTTGCATTGCTGTCTAATAACTTAATTTGTGTTCCGAAGATGAACGAAGGTTTTAAGGGTTTGGAACGACATGAGGGCGAGTAATTAATGACATAATTTATGGGTGAACTATCCCTAAAGTACAACTAAAACATTGAGATGATTATTTGAATGGCTTTGCAATGCAAGAATCATAACGAAAAATGTACATAAATACATTAATATGGTATTGTATGTTAGGCCAGTCCTTTTTCCTTTATCCACTAATAATCTCTTTATCAGCTTGAAAATGGTTGAAAGGCTGCTTTGGAAGTTCATAGTCAGCTCTAGATGCTTATCACCAGAGTGTGAGAGAATAATCCTGGAAAGTGCTAGTAAGTGCAGGAATAAGACATCAACACAACTCGTGTGCCGGATATGGCACTGGGTGGGATGCTCTCGAGAGAAACAGGCTTTACACGTCACATTCTCCACAAATAAACCCTGGGAATCAGCACGGGAGGATTAGAAGCGTGTTACTCCTTCCCAAGAGTCACATTTACACATGACTATCAGTCAGAGTATTGCTGGACGAAACATAACGCTTTTCCATTTCCCTCTTGACAAAAGGTCCACCCACTATTCTTCAACACCAGTATCCAAAGTGAAAAAAAAAAAAAAAAAAAAAAACTAGACCAATTCGGTGTTTGCAAACAGTGATGATGTTCTTTATTTGTGGGCAGAGCCTATCTGGTGACAGGAATTGTGAGTTTTTAAGTAGCAGTCTATGAAAGCCATGGAATAAAAGAATAAAGCAGGTAAATCTGAGTTTATATTTCAAAATTCTGACTTTATTCTCGCTATTCTGAGATTACATCACAATTCTGATATGAAAAAACAGGCTTTACACGTCACATTCTCCACAAATAAACCCTGGGAATCAGCATTTAAACATCTGCATTTAGCTCCAAATGACATCTTTGATGACAGTATTCTATAAAATGATTTGCATTCCGATTCTGACATCCAAAGGCTCAATCCATTTGCGATTGAATTGGTTTTTACCCATTTTCCGCCACTTGTTACCAATGTTTTTCTGCCATCACAATGCATGTGTAGCTGCAAGTGACAAAGTTGTGACATCTACTCCAAATTGGTCTAATAGTACCAGATTTTGGTCAAAAAAAAAAAACTGGCATACTTATAAGACATATGTTTTTTTTCTCTCTCACCTGGCTTTGTTACCAGCATCCATGAGGTCAGCTATGTCTGTGTAAGATGTGACGGCCAGTTTTGAGAGGTCTTCCACATACGGCCCAAGTAGAGGATGTTCCCTGACACGCAGGTTCCCTTTATTTTTAGGGTTTAGCAGGTCCCTCACCCGCTCACAGTATATCTCCATATATGCCACCTACAATGAGCATATAAACAATTAGATATATATAACCTCAGAATATATGACTTGAGATAAAAGTATATATTTTTGAAATCTAGTCCACATATTGCCTTAAAGGATTTGTTCAGTCCAGAATTAAAATTTCCTCATAATTTGCTCACCCCTATTTTTGAGGAAAACATTCCAGGATTTTTATCAATATAGTGGATATAGTGTGAATCCACGGGCTGAATACAACTTCAAAGCTCTACACAAAGGATTAAGGGTGATTTTCTAAAATTTTTTTTAAAAAATGTATATACTTTTTAACCACAAATGCTCGTTTTGCACTAGCTCTGCGTCTACGATTTCACACATTATGTAGTCATGTTGGAAAGGTCATGCATGACATAGGCGAAAGTACCAACCCAGTGTTTACAAAGCGACTGTGCAAAGTAAGTCAAACATCCTTTACGAAAAAAATTAAAAATGTATGATTTTGAAGTTTGAGGAGAAAACGAGATTCTTCGCCCTTTTTGAACTGTAGTACACAGACGAAGAACTAACCACGCTTGACGTTTCCAACATTACGTAATGCATGAAGTCATTGATGTGCATCGCAGAGCCAGTGCAAGAGCAAAAATAATATACATTTTTAATTTTTTTCTTTAGGAAATGACAGGTAAGACCATTATTCCTCGGCTGGGACCGTGTACAGCTCTTTGAAGCTGCTTTGAAACACAATTTGGATTTTCAAGCCGCTGATCCCCATTGAAGTCCACTATATGGAGAAAAATTTGTGAAGGTTTTCCTCAAAAACCTCAGTTTCTTTTCAACTTTAGAAAGAAAGACATGAACATCTTAGATGACATGGGGGTGAGTAAATTATCAGAAAATTTTAATTCAAGAGTGACCTAATCCTGTAAAAAGCCATATATATTAACAGCATATTTAATACCACATCAATTTGTAACTGAACATGTTTAGCTCTCAGTTATTGAACCACTGAGTGGGCTCTGAACAAACCCATCACCTTAGTTTAATGCTTTTAGGTAACAACACAAACAGCATTTCAATAGATGGAGAGCGTGTGAAGTGAGTCACAGGAATGGACTGAGGAGTCATGATGTGTCTGCTGCTCACCTCCACAGAGTACGAGATCTCCTCATTGTTATTGTCATTGATTTTCTCAAAGAGTTCTTCACAGAGCTGGGAGGGGGACAAAAAGAGCACATTAGGGAGGCGAGGGAGAGTGATCGATACAGAGCACAAATAACTCTACCCCTGCCGGACGTGCTAGACGGAGTGCTAATGCCTTAATGTCTTCTGGCAATGTCTGCTTTGAGATCAGAAACATCTCAGTCGCTGCTGAGCTCTTAAGGATGTCTTTTGCTTCGGATCCATTAAGGCGATACATATGGCGTGATGTCACATATATACCTGAGGAATAATGCCTTCTTGTCCTTCCTCTTGCTTTCCCATCATGGTGTAGGACTTGCCAGCTCCGGTCTGGCCGTAGGCGAAAATACAGACATTATATCCCTCAAAAGCATGCTGCAACATCTCCTTCCCGATGTCATTGTACACGAGGCTCTGTGACGCAAAGCTGGGGTCGTCCGGCTAGCAGAGAAATAAAGAAAAGAGAACAAAACACGTTAACACAGACTTTATTTTGGGGGATGATTAATTACAGCTGTAAATCTGACCACATGCACATTTTATTGTCCACAGAGCCAGCTCAGCGGAAAAGGCAGAAAGAGCAGGAAAAGGACAGAAGGAGAAAGAAAGAGAATATGAGACTTACTGAGGTGTGAGACCAGTACGAGTAGTCGAAGCTGAAGGATTTGGGTGCTTCCTTTGGGTTCTTGGGGTTCAAAATAGCTGCAAAAGACAGGGGAAATCAGTATGATTTTACAGAATTTTTTAACACAAAAAAAACAGCTTGTCAGTTTCTGGAAATTATATCCAGAAGGGTTACACACTGACCAACATAGGTTGTTCAATATCTCGAGGCAAGATGTCTGATATACTTTTCATTTATTCAAATTATGATGATAATATGTGACCCTGGACCACAAAACCAGTCATCAGTGTCTATTTTGAGATTTATACATAATCTGAAATTTGAATAAATAAGCTTTTAGTTGATGTATGATTTGTTAGGATAGGACAATATTTGCTGAGACACAACTATTTGAAAATCAGAAATCTGAGGGTACTAAAAATGAAAGCTACTACTTACGGATGGTTTTGTAATCGAGGGTCACATATAATCAGTAATTTTAAAAATTAAATACATTAAAAATAAATTATTTTAAAAAAGTGAAACACTTTCGTTACAGTTTTGCATAATGATTGAAAATAAAGGAAATAATTGAATTAATAAAACATAAAAAAGCCAAGTGTAAACATGCAAATCTGCTATGACAAACACAAGTTTACAAAAAAAACTCTAAAAAACTGAAATAAATCTGAAATAAAATATGACATAAATGATGAAAAACTAAAATAAGAAATTAATAAGTTTAAACGGTCATCATAAAATTACTAAAGGTAAAATTGAAATAAAAATATTCAAGCAAAATATAAATACAAACTAAAAACACTATTGAAAATTAAATTATTATAATTATAAAAAAATGAAATGAAATTACAACAATACATTAAAAAAATCTATAACAGTAAATAAATAATACTAAAATAACAATATCTGGATCTCACTGATACCTGATAAACTGAATCCACCACTAACAGACAGTAATAGTGTTTAATGGAAGGTGAACTGCTGACCTGTCCGCACAAAAATCACTATTAATGGCTCTATTACCAGGATATCAACACCCTATATGATAAAGCGACCACTGTAGCCAAACCAACATCTAACATTTCTATTCCTTCAATTGAATGAAATATTTGTGCAATGAGAAATGAAAGAGTCATATTTGGGGCTATTTTTGTTTTCAACAATTGAGAGAGAGGACACATTCACCTCAGCAGAGCCTGTTTAAAACTGATGACTCAAATGTATGTGTGTGAGACCAGCGGGTCCACCTGTTGGATGCGACTACTCACAACTCTTCTCTTTTTTTCCTGTTCACTCGCAGTTAAAATCAAATTTACCCCTTCCAGTTTTCACTGACAGATCACACACATACTGTCCACCCCGCTCTCAGCAGGTTGCTACATATCCCTGCAGTCTTAATAAACAGGAATCTACAGGCTTGTCTGGTATTTGGCGTGTCCCAAACATTCAGGCCGACCCTCGTCTCAACACCACCACACCGTCAGACCACTAAGCCTGGGAGTGAGCGGCCCAAAAGGCTGTGGGACCGCAGGAATCTACTGTAGGATATTTATAGGTATCAGAAAGCCAGCTGCTGCTGCAGTCCCCTTAACTGACTCGGGAGTTGGCCAGCAGGGCCCCCGAGCGCGTTCAGGCCTTGATTCGATCCAGACGAACACATTCCACCAGCAGAACGCAGGGTGGTGAGGTCAGTTGGCTGGGTGGCCGGAAAAAAAGAGAAAGACTGACGAATGGGATGCACACGGTGCTGTCTTAGCAACAGTCCAAACAACACCACAACAAGCTTTCCTGTTCTGCTGCAACAAAAAAATGACCTATCAGCCCAGAAATAGAGAAATGTGGTGTTTTTTCCATCTTCAAAGCATGGGTGGATGGAAGAGAGAAGGGAAAGAGGTGTGGATTATACATAAAAAGTCAACATTCTAATTAAGCATGAGGCTCTCTGCAGTCGAGGACGTTTGAGCCCCCTGCAATGAGTAAATCCCCCAGCAGCACCTCTGGGACAGTGGCTAATCTCACAGAATTCATCTATTATTCAGTGGAAATGAGAAGGTGGGCTCGGTATTGAGCCACCTCGTTCTGAGAGATACAAGTCGAGTACGAGACTAGAAAGTATATAAGGAATATT
The DNA here is from genome assembly GCF_022985175.1 of Labeo rohita. Taxonomy (NCBI): domain Eukaryota; kingdom Metazoa; phylum Chordata; class Actinopteri; order Cypriniformes; family Cyprinidae; genus Labeo; species Labeo rohita. The sequence goes on along the minus strand of NC_066891.1, from coordinate 12,104,460 downwards.
GAATATACTGGACTATTTGAAATGATTTGCAGTTGAGTAATTTAATATCACAATGATGACACAATGATTATAAAGGAGCATGCTAGTTAACATCAAAGCTAATATAAGTAATTTCAGAGGAAACAAATAAATACTGACACAAATATTATTATTAAAAAAAAAAAAAAAGCTTTTAATTTTAATTTATGCTATATAAATCTAGCTTTACTAGCAAAAGGCTAGGACAATCTTAGGGCCTTATGTGGAAAAAGCAGACGGAATCGCGGAATCAAAAAAAACGAAATTTACTGTATAACGTGGAATATCTCAGAATTTGCCAAATTTTGCATGAATAAATGGGTAATCGTTAACTACACTTTAATCAAAAAGTGATACTGACTAGTGTCTGTGAATATTAAGCTGCAAAAATACTATTTTAAATATGAATTCTGGATGTTCTGCGTGTCTCTTTGTGAATGAATGGCACAAATGCGTGCTTTTCCTTTACTACATGTATACATGAAGCGTGTGACGCTTGTGTTTTTAGCCTCTGCCGCCTCAAAATTGTACATGAACATATACACAATCTCTAGAACTGCTCTGAGGGTCACTGGACATTTTCCATTCATTTGAGAAATTTTTTTTTATAAACAAACAGAAAATTAAAGGTCTTCACAGCAACCTGTCAAAATAAAAGTTTGATTTAACTTGGTTTAACTACTGCTACTAATAAAATAATTTAGATTAATTAATTTAGATTAGAACCACCATTATAGATGGTTTTGATTATTAAAATTTAATGAAACCATTAAAATTAAAACAGTATTCAGTAAAAATAAAAAATAATTTAAGAAAATAATAAAACGTATTTCGTATTTCATAGTGCCTTGTGTAATTTTTCGTAAACTTTTAATAAATTGCTGTTAAAATGTGCAAGTTTCATGATTTTAATTAATTATACATGTTTGGGGCATTGTATGCCTGAATTATAACAACTTCCTTTTTCATGTCGAAACATCAAAGTTTGTCAGGCCGCCACAGACACACCCTTCAACGAAAACGTTGAAGAAAATTTAATGTCACAAAGGGCTTTAGATTACACTGACCAAATTTGGTATTGATCTGGTATTGAATACAATGCCTGAAAATGGCAAAAATTGCACAAAACATGCCAAGAAAAAAGACTTCCTGTCGGGTTTCGGACTTCGTATTGAGGGACTTTTTAGTAGGTATTGGTGTATTACATGTGTCTACTGAATTTCATACATGTATGTGAAATCCATAGATTGTATTTCGAGAGTTTTCTTGGAGAGGGCCTCTTTCTCAGAAAGTTGGTTAGTCACGTGTTTTGGAAAGACAACTGTTCCCAGGTTTGTGAAAGCAGGTCCTTTCCTCAAGTCCTGCATCCTCACATGGTCAATGTGACAGAGGACAGGCCTGTGTCGTTCAAGAGAAACAGAGGCTAAATAAAGAGTGATTACACCTCTGACCTAAGGCCAAATGGAAACCGGAGCAGTGGGTAAAACACACAGGGATTTACATTACTGCAGTTATTCTGCCCCTCTTTCCTGGAACAAAATGCACAGAGGGACTATAAATGCCTCCCCCATCATGCACTGTGATCACCAGTCATATCAGAACACTGATGAGATGGGAAGATCAACACGGGGGCCGAAAAACAGGTGGACAGCCGGCAAGGCTGGCCTTGCTCACATACGCACATGTGTGGGGCACTCATGTCTGTTTCTGTATGTCTTATGACGCAGACAGCTTTCATTCTGCTATTTTCAATTGAAAGAGTAAATGTGAAAGGAATTTTTATTGAAAGCCCATGTAAATACTTGCACGTGTATTCATTGAAGTCCCTAAAACCTATAAGGAAAACGCACTCACATTAAAAGAAAACACAGTTAAAACACAGTAATGATTTTATATAGCCATTCCATCAATGTCTCCTACATCAGCACTGCTCACGCAAGCCACAGCAAAAGTTAAGCCTGTTACTATGACTACCACCACACTGAACAGTGGGATGCAGAAATAAAAATCATCATCATCTGCGTTATTCAATTTAATTCTGTCCTGCTCACTCAAAGACATGTGCCTTGCTTTAATTTCAGGCTTGAAATATAAAACTAAATTATGTGACAATTGTAATGCCATTAGACTGTTAAAAATTCACATATTCACAGTCTAAAATCCCTTAAATCTGGCTGAACATGTGGAGGACTCTAAATGAAAGCATTAGGATTTGTAAATTAGACATTAAACCAGACGTAAGGCCTGAGAAGATTCAATATACATCAACAGTGAACCAAGCATAGCAGTAAGTATGGAAGCTTGTTTCGACCATTGAATAAAAAAATAAATAACTGCGACTTTTTTCTTGTAACTGACTTCACATCTCACAACTGTAACTTTTTTTCCAGAATTGTGATAAACTTGCAGCTGTGTGAGGAAAAAAAAAAAGAATAACTTTGAGATTTAAACTTACTATTCTTAAAAAATAAATTCACCATTATGAGGAATAAAAACCAAACTGAGATATAAACTCAATTCTGACATTTTTTTAGGAATTGCTAGTTTATATCTCACAATTGCGAGATACAAACTAGCATTTGCGAGAAAACAAGTCTGAATTGCATGTTTTTAATTGCAATTCTGACTTTATCCCCAAAATTGCATGATATAAATGATATAAAATTACAAAGAAATAAAGTCAGAATTGCGAGTTTGTATCGCACAATTCTGACTTTATCACTCACAATTGCGAGTTTATATCTTGCAATTCTGAGAAAAAAGTCAGAATTTCAAGCTTATATCATAATTTTGGCTTTATTTCTCATAATTGCAAATTTATATCTCACAATTCGGAGAAAAAAAGTTAGAATTGCGAGATAAAAACTTCTGACAATTCTAACTTGTTTTCTCGCAAAACTTGCAATTTGCGAGAAAAGGTCAGAACTGTGAGATACAAACTAAAATGTGCGAGAAAACAAGTTTATATCTCGCAATTCTGACTTCACTCGCAATTGTGAGTTTATATAAATGCAATTCTGAGAAAAGTCAGAATTGCAATATACAAACTAAAATTTGCAAAAAAAGATCAGTATTTTAAGTTTGCATCTCGCAATCCTGACTTTTGTTTTCCAGAATCGCATAATATAAACAAAATTGCATGATATAAATGCAATTACAAGAAATAAAGTCAGAATTGCAAGTTTATATCATGTGATTCTGAGAAAAGTCAGAATTGCAAGGAAAGTCGTCAGAATTGTGAGATACAAAGTAAAATTTGCGAAAAATGTCAGAATTTCATGCTTTTATCTCGCAATTCTGGCTTTTTCCCAAGAATTGTGTGATACAAACACAATTGCAAGAAATAAAGACAGAATTGCAAGTTTATCTTTCACAATTCTAAGAAAAAAGTCAGAATTGCGAGATAAACTAAAATTTGCAAGAAAATAAGTCTGAATTTTTTGCAATTCTGACTATTTCTCAGAAATGTGTGAAATAAAGTCAGAATTGCGAGTTTGTATCTCCCAATTCTGACTTTATCACTCGCAATTGTGAGTTTATATCTCACAATTGAGAAAAAAGTCAGAATTGCGAGAAAAGTCGACAAAATTGCGAGATACAAACTCAAATTTGCAAGAAAAGAAGTCAGAATTTCAAGTTTTTACCTTGCAATTCTGACTTTTCTCAGAACTGTGTGAAATAAAGTCTAAATCTCACAGTTCTGACTTCACTCACAACTCAATTCTGAGAAAAAAAAAAGTCAGAATTGAGAGTTTGTATTACGGAATTCTGAGGATAAAAAGTCAGAATTGCTAAATGTAAACTTGCATTTGTGAGAAAAAGTTAGGATTATGAGATTAAAACTTGCAATTACCTCGAAGCGGTCATTTTATAACATTATCACAAGTAGCTGACAATCCTATATATATATATATATATATATATATATCTCAGGAATTTAGTATACTATAATGCAGAATGTATACTGATGAATACTGTGTACTAAATAACCCTTAATATTAACCTTATCAACCCATTTTATGCTCATATATGAAAATGAACACCATCAGCTGGCCAAGGATAGTCTAGTCATGTCAACCTCTTCAAAGCTGTGAATGACAGTTTGAAGCTAACATGAGGCTAATTGGTACAGAGGTGGCTGAAATGAGTGAATAACCTCTCAAAACAACCTCTAAATCCATCCAATTATGTTTGGACAAAACACTTAGGCAGACCACAACCCATCAGCCAATGGAGAGCCGCTCATTATGTAAATGCAAAACTAAACGTGCTATTCACTCCTCCCAAACAATGTCCTGACCCCAATCCCCAAACCTCTCCAGCTGAGGCCAGCTTAATGGCATGTGATCGTCAAAAACAAAGTCTGATTGGATGTTTAACTCGCTCGCATGCAAACACAACACTGGTTCGGCAGGATATTCCAGACAGAATCAATTATGCAAATTCGCACTTTCTGCAGCCAACTGACAAACCAACTCAAGGGTGGATGAAGTTGGCACAGCAAAAACGCACACGGTGGTTTTCCTGCTAGGATGCCTGGGTGCAGATGCATGAAGACTAATGGCTTTCATCACTGTAGGAAACTCAAGCAGGAGGGATTTTAAATGAGTTAGCAGACTGCACCACCTGACCTGCGTGTGCACAGGAAAAGCTTAGAGGAAAGAATGAAAAACCCATCTGGCTGCTCAAAGCGTATCAACTTTCAGACTGTGATGATAAACCTGGGCTTATTTCAGATAGTGTGAGATGACCTGAGAATAGCAGCCATGCCTGGCCTAATGCAGTGGAATATGTGTCTCCAGCTTTGGACCCCATGAGACTTTGCTCTTTAGCCCACAGGCAAATCAATATCCACCGTTAACAGCCTGCAGTGGTTTTAAAAGCCAGAATTTTAATATAAACAAACAACAACAGGCATTAAACTGTTGAAATATATCCTCAGGAGTACCATACGAGAACAAGCTGCATCACCGCAGGAAAGTAAATTTTAGCAGCCTGCAGAAAAGTTTCTGTTCAGTCTTGTTTCAGAACAGTTTCTGTACTAATGACTAACTGTTTGATTTGAAAAGCGCTGCCAGGTTTTTACAATTAGCAAATTTTTGTGGTACAGTACACTTTTCATGCTGGTTTTGGTTTTCAAAACAAACAAAAACAAAACATTAAAAAAAGAAATAAAATAAAAAGACATTACAATAAACAAAAACTACACATTTAAAAATAAACTACAAAAACAATAAAACAAAAACAATAAGAAAAATATTGACAATAAAAACAATTAAAAAAAAAACACTGACCAAAAATAAAATAATAAAACAAAACACAATAAAAAACAAATCCAATAAAAAAATAATAAAAAGACGACAAACACAAAAAATACAAATGTAAAAATAAAATAAATAAAACAAACCACAAACAAACAAAACAATAATAAAGAAAAACAACACAGAACACATATAAAATAAAATAAAATAAAATAAAACAAAACACAAAACACAAATCAATTAAAATAATAAAACAAAGCAAAACAACAACAAAAACAAATAAAATAAAAATAAACTATAAAATAAAAGGCAAAACAATAAACAAAAAAGACAAATGTAAAAATTAAAAATTAAAGTTAAATCTAAAATAAAATAAATAAAACTAACTAAACAAAAAATAAAACAAACAACAAAAATAAGATAAAATAATAAAACAAAGAAAAACATAACATAAATAAAATAAATTAAATTAAATAAACAGTAAAATAAACAGATGACAACAATAAACCAAAAAAATAAACATTTTTAAAAAAAGAAATAAAATAAAACAAACGTAAAAAATAAAAACTAAACAAAAACTTACAAAATAAATAAAATAATAAAAATAAAAATAATAAAATAAACAGCACAAAATAAAATAACAAAAGAAATTATGAAATAAATTAAAATAAAATAAACAAAAAATTAAATAAACATGACAAACACACACACACAAAAAAAAAACAAATTTAAAAATAAAATTAAATTAAAAATTAAAAGGTAAAATAAAATAAAACAAAAACACAAAAACTAAACAAAATAATAAAAAATAAAAAATAGAGCAAAACAAAACAAAACAAACAACACTCAACAAAAATGAAATAAAACAAAGCAAAACATAAAAAACAAAATAAAATAAAATAAAATAAAATAAAAAACAGTGTTCGCTTCAGGAATGGTAAGTGTGACCTGAGATATAGCTGACGGATAGACCAGTTTCTGTACAATATACATTTTTCTCAACAAACACACAAAATAAAAAAAAAAAAACAAAAAAAAAAAAAACAATCTAAGACCAACACTGAGCTAGCAAAACAAATTTCCACCTGCTAAGATTTTCATCCAGAATGGCATCTGCGGACACCAATCTGGCCTGCTGTATCCTAAAGAGGAAAGCTTAAAGAGGACAGAGCACGTTCCCATCTGGAATGATCTATGAACTGCACACCCATCTACCTGTAGAGGCAGTAGAGAGCAAAACACAGCCCTCACATTCTTCCCACAGGTGCAGAAGATCACAAACAACCACAAATCACTAGGAAACTAGCAAATGCTAAGGGTATACAGCAGCTTCAACCACACTGGCTGTGCCCACAAACCCTTAAGTAGTCCGTCACTCTTCTTTAGACATTTCAAAAGGCAAGGAATACCTACATTTACCTACATATTAACAGTGCAGTAAACTGTTAAGAGACTCAAAATATGCATTTTCACAATCACTGTTAGCATATAAACGCAATATTACACGGAGCAATGAAAACAACATGGACACAGAGATGTTGTGGTTCAAAAAAAAAAAAAGTGTGACTTCCTCTTACCACTGCAAGTTCCTCATAAACAGCATATGACTGCATGATATCACAACAATAATATCTGCCATCCATCAGACTGTGCAATCAGAGAATGCTTTTGAGCAGGGGCATTTGAGGATACAGAGAGAGCCTGTAATGTGCATTAAGCTCATCTTCTCGTTTCTGAGCAGTTTTGCTGCATTCGAAAAGTCTCAGCATGTCGCTCATGTTGCTTGGTGAAAAAGAATGAAAACAGGAAGGCTGAAGAACAATACTGAGCTCAAGCACTGCAGCCAGTGAATGCCAGGCCCTCTGCAAAACATGAGGTCATCTGTTATGACTATAGAGGCCTATTGCCATTTTCAGAGACCGACCACAATGAAAATGATTTTTAAAACAGACGTTTTCTTTTGTTGTTTATGTCAAGAAGTCCTATGCTTTATTTTGTATATACACCGTGCTACAAGAAGTATAAGTCAGATAAGACTGGGAGAAATCACCAGAAAAGTGAAGCTCTGCCCAGCTGCCAAGAAGATGTCTGGAGTGCCCTGTCTATTTCTGTAGCACCAGATGGCAGGTGCTGCCTCCCATACTGACAGCTCCTCAACCAAAGGAAGGAATGGGTAGATTTCAGATCTAAGACTTTTCTGAAACACTACACTCCGCAAAACAGCACGGGACACGTGCTATGTACACACACACACACTTACATATGTGGACTGTGAACTATTTCTTTGATTTTTAAATTGATCTAATTGTGAACTCTTGAAGGACAGCCAAGTTCACGTCAGCACTGTACATACAGTGTGACAATTATGTGCTTGCAAGCATACACAAACATACTGTACACAAGAGGAAAGAGCATCAGGCTCAGAGTAGCATATTATTATTCAGTGTGTAAGAGTGTAAGTGCATGTATGACACCTCTTCAGTTTCAGTCAGGACCGGCAGACATGTTCCACTCCATATAAATCTCCATTCACACCAGTGGAAACGGGGAAGTCCAGGAAGCTGAACTAATTTTACAGATCACCTGCTAAACATAGACCAATGAATAAAGACTGCAGAACTGGAGAGTACCTCATCTACTTGAATGGTTCACCAATATTGTTATATAAAACTATTAAATTAACAAATAATAAAAATAATAAATATTAAATGTTAAATAAATTAACTTATTATTAATTAATGTATTACTTGAATATAAATTAAATTAATAATCATCTTCTTGAATATATTACAATATATTAAAAATAAATTAATGTTATTAAAAATGGCACAACCTTATATTCTTGAATGACCCAACAATATTTATACAAAATTATAAAATACATAAAAATCATCCTACTAATAATTTTGTATAATGCAATAATGATTAAAAAAAACATTGAAATAATTATTATTTGTCAAATAAATTAATTATTAACAAATATTACTAATAAAAATGTAATTAATATTATCACTGCTATCATTAATAGTCTTAATAATAATATTATTATTATTATTATTATTATTATTAGTTGCTAATTTTTTTTTTACTATTATAAAAAATAAATTCATATTATTAAAAATGGCACAACATCATATTCTTGAAATGCCCAATATTTATATAAAAAAAAATATAAAATAATATAAATAATGAAAAAAAATCCCATCAATAATTTCGCATTAAATATAAGCATTAGTATTGCTATTAATAAATAATATAATAATAATAATAATAATAATAATGTTATTATGTTATTAATGTTATAAAATAATAAATAATAATTTATAAATAGTTATAAAATAATGATAATAATAATAATAATAATAATCATAATGTTATAAAAAGTTTTATTAATAATATATTAATTAATATTATTAAAAATGGCACAATCTCATGTTCTTGAATGGCCCAATACTTATATAAAAAAAATATAAAATAATATAAATAATGAAAAAAAATCCCATCAATAATTTTGCATTAAATATAAGCATTAGTATTGCTATTAATAAATAATATAATAATAATAATAATAATAATGTTATTATGTTATTAATGTTATAAAATAATAAATAATAATTTATAAATAGTTATAAAATAATGATAATAATAATAATTAGTAATAATAATAATAATGTTATAAAAAGTTTTATTAATAATATATTAATTAATATTATTAAAAATGGCACAATCTCATGTTCTTGAATGGCCCAACAATAGTTATATTTTATAGTTATAAAATTATGAAATAAAATACTGAAAAATGCTCCTATTCATAATTTTGTACAATTGTATATACAAAAAAGGTATATATATTTATTAAGGTATATATATATTTATTTAAGTGTGTGTGTGTATATATATATATATATATATATATATATATATATATATATATATATATATATATATATATATATATATATATATATATATATATATATATATATATATATATATATATATATATATATATATATATATATATATATATATATATATATATATATATACATATATACATACATACATACATACTAGGGATGCACGATATTATCGGACTGATATCGGAATCGGCCGATAATGACTTCAAATGTAAATATCGGCATCGGCCCGATATGAAACATTATGCCGATATGTTTTGCCGATAAGATGAATATGTTAACTCACATGTGCTAAGGGTGTGCTAGGGATTAGATCATGTCAGCAGTGTGGCTCATTCTTGAAGCAAAGTTTTGACTGAATGAGGAGTAGATTCACTGTTTTTGGATCGCTGCATTTAAACTGAGAATACACATATAGAATGATGCATAGCAATAGCACGTGCAGTGGCAGCAGCGGCTATAGGAGAAAACCCGCCGTTGTTCCATTTGGGATAATTTACTGTTGCCTGTTTCATATCCAGTCACTAGATCGCTAAATGCACATTTTAAATGGTTTTATGGTGCTCTTTGTTGTATTTTGAAACCCAATGGCTGTGTTTGCACATGACATGATCTGCATTTAAAATAAAAAGTAATTACGGCGCGCGGTCAGTGAATTCTCTTTCTTCGGCGGCGCAACGGCAAAACACACTGTTGCTCATATGAAACATTTTTCGTGAATATGACACAAGTGAGGTACAAAGCATTCTTTATAAGTTAAATAATTGGTTAGCAGGCAAATGTTAGTAGCGACCATACTTTTGGATTCATGCCGTTCGAGCCAATACATTTAAAGCCATAAGCGGCTGTGTGTCCTGTTTTCCCGGTTGGTCACGAATTGCCACAAACTTAATAATATTTATAGTTTCTTTTCACAAATCATCACCGTCTCACCCTTTAATTTCGCAGGTTTGTTTTCTTGTCATTTACTTTTAATCCATGTTGTCGGATCATTTATGCGGGTAAACTGCGTGTGGGAAATAAAAGATTTCGTGGCAATAAATTAAGAATTTGTTAATACGACTTTTTAATTCGTTCCCTTATTTTACAAATTAATAAATTAATAAAACGTAGGAACGAATTAACAAGTTGTAGGAAATAATTATGTTCGTGTCCTGCAGCCCTGTCAGAGCGAAGTGCACCATATAAAATAATTAGAAATTATAATTAAACATGACTTAGTGACTACATTTCTATTACTTTCTTTCCATGTTGAATGCCTTTGTATTGCAGGGCTCTAGACTGATCAAAACTGTCACATTTTTTTTTTTTTTTTAAATGTGCAAGTTAAAATTTGACATGGTCGCACTGCTCCATACAGCGCGGGTTACAGAGTTACAAAGCCGTGGCATATTCAGGATTTCACTGATCACGCGAAGAGTAGTTTTCGTTGTGAGCGCTTCGGGTGTAAAGCCTGGTTTGTATTTGTAGTGTCAGCACGAGCCAGGCGGTGACGGCAAAAAGGACGCGACTATTCTGGAAAGATTGCGGACGGAGGATTTGGTTTTCGAGTAGGGTAAAAGACCGCTTGTTAAACCAGAGAAGGTAAACATGTTGGTATTCTTGTGCAAAAAAAGTGTACTGTTTTGCCAGTTGGTCACGAATTGCGACATAACTTAATATTTTTATTTTCCCAAATCCTCACCGTCTCACCCTTTAATTTCTTAGGTTTATTTTCTTGTCATTCACTTTTAATCCATGTTTTCGTATCTCTTACTGTGATAAATTGCGGGTGGGAAATAACATATTTTGTGGGAATAAATTAACAATTCGTTAATACTACATATTAATTTGTTCCCTCATTTTACAAATTAATAAATTAATAAATCATAGGAACGAATTAAGAAATTGTAGCAATGAATTATGTCCTGTTCATGTCCCGCAAAGCACCCTCACAGTCACCCAGTTTAGTTCTACTTTTCTGTTTTCATTTTGAAATGTTGTATTCAGATTGCAAAATCGAAAGTGAAAGCATCCGAAGTTCGGCTTATAACATAGCAAAAGTGAACTTAATTTACAAAATTCAGATCATAAATAATGCTAGTCTACTGATGAAAAAGAAGGGATTGAATGTAAACCACTCATTACTATTTATTTAATCCTAACAAATAAGTTATTGTTAAAAACTAACTTTCCAAATAAAATGATATATATCGGTATCGGTATCGGTATCGGCCAAAATGAGATGAAAAAATATCGGCATATCGGATATCGGCAAAAATCCAATATCGTGCATCTCTAATACATACATATATATACACACACACACAAGCACACACAATGTTGTTATTATTACTATTATTAAAATTAATTAAAATTAATTACTGTTAGCATTAACTATAGACGATATATTGAAAAATCGATGCAATAACTAAGCTACGGGAGGACATGCACTACTATGAATTGTTTTAACCACTCACATTTTACATAAGGCCCTATGATGCACAGACTCTTCATTGCTAAATTTCAGAACACAAATTCCACTCATTGCACAATAATGATCAATATTTATCTCAAGACAACACAACAACGGAGAAACAATAACTCTGAGCCAACGAAGCCTTTGTTTATTAGGCTGTGAATATGCTCGATTCTTTGTGTCTCCACCAACACCATAATGACTTTGGCCTAGTATGAACTGAGAGACCATTAAACTCCTCCCACCACAGGCCCGTGACCTACAGAACAATAAAGAGAACTTTAAAAGCGCTGTTCGCTATCCTGCCCACTATAAAAAGCCTCAGCGTTTGGATGACAACACTGTTAGATGCAGTGCTTTTTGTCTGTGGGATTCAATGGTCTGAAATGGGCAACAAGCTTGAGTCAGCACTCTACACAGCATGAGATACTGCTACAAAACGACAGTTTTGACAGACACCTAATCTTAGGTGACTAATAACACCATTCTAACTTCTAAGGAACGGCAGAAGTGATTAATTGAAGTCATACCTTTGTCTACACGCTCATGCGTTTGTGTATACGCGAGGTTAGCTGAAGGGCATTAGTGTAGTATGTGATAAAGCAGTGGGTAAAAGTGGGTGCGGACCAGGCCTCCAACTCCAGACACAGTCCAGACCACAGGTTCACCATGCCAAATGACTGGCGGCCAGGACAGACTCAATGTTTTTCTTCCAAATTCTGCTTTTCATGGCCATGAATAATACAGAATGAATAAAAGTAGTGGCCACCACTAGCCGTGCCTGGACTACAAAGCTCTATCTGCTGCCACTCTCACATTCAGTTCCCAGTTCACTCGGGTTTTAAGACAGAAACCAGCACTGGGGGGAGAGAAGGGGAGGGATATTTACTAAAAGTACCCACCTGATTTTTAGTTAAATTACTAGAATGAATATTTCCTAATCATTTCCTGATAATTTACTAGAGCTAGTGCAAGATGAGCATTTGTGGTTAAAGTATATACATTTTTATTTTATTTTTTTTAGAAAATTACTAATCGTTTCGCTAGATAAAACCCTTACTCCTTGGCTGGGATTGTGTAGAGCCTTTTAAGGCTGCATTGAAACTGCACATGGACCTTCATCCCAGTGATCCCCATTGAAGTCCACTGTATGGAGAAAAATCCTGGAATGTTTTCCTCAAAAAAAAAAAAAAACAACTTAATTTCTATTCAAATGAAGAAAGAAAGACATGAGCATCATGGATGACATGGAGGTGAGTAAATTATCAGAATTTTTTTCTGGAAGTAAACAAGACATGCAAATTAACAAATAAAATATTTCCAAATATCTTTTTAAGTAAGCATTTTATTTTCATTGTTTTTATTTTTAAATGTTTTATTTTACATTTTTATGAATACATACTAGCTTTTAATCAACTCCTGAATTGCCTGTATATACAAATTGTTTAGAAAAACACAAAAGCGCTAATAAAAATAATTTCCTATGTTATAGGTTAGTGTTGTTTTGTACTTTTTGTGGTTTATAATATACAAAACTGTTCAAAGGTTTGGGTTTTGTGTTAATGTTTTTAAAAGAAGTCTTTTATGCTAACCAACTGTATTTACTTAAACTGATAATTCACCCAAAAATAAAATTTCTGTCATTAATTACTCACACTCATGTCATTCTCAACCTGTAAGACCTTCGTTTATCTTCGGAACACAAATTAATTATAGACAGCAATGCAACTGACATGTTCAAGGCCCAAAAAGGTAGTAAGGACATTGATAAAATAGTCCATGTGACATCAGTGGTTCAATCATAATTTTATGAAGCTACAAGAATATTTTTTGTGTGCAAAGAAAACAAAAATAACTTTAACAACTATTTCTTCTCTTTTGTGTCAGTCTCTGCTGCACGTTCAGGAGAGTACAACAATGCTTTCCACAATCCAAATAATGAATAATTTGATGGATAAAATTTAAATCAATCTTTTTCCTCACTGAATATCCAATTTAATTCAAAAATATGTCACATTACAGCAGTGAATGAATAACTGCTTTTCAGTCTCACTGCAGACAGTCCAGGAAGTGGAATGTCATTTTACATCAATAATAGTTAAGTGTGAGGTGATATAACAGCTTGCCCTTATCATTCACAAGGAGGAGGTGCAGGCACGACTGTCGTGTGATGTGGATGAAGAACTGTTTTTGTGGCCTAATTTATTCCTCTTTGCAGCTTTCTATGCATCCCTATCTTTAAAGCAGGAGAAAAATCCCACTGTTCCAAGCACAAGGCTGTGATGCTCTCTCACGCTCTCATGCATGTGACTGAGGTTGTTCCCAGCTTCACCGCTGGATCTCTCACTCACCCACCCCCCGGCTCATCCCATCCCTGCTCCACTCCAGCAGGAGATCAACCCAGAGCCGCTATACGGGTAATTACAGAACAGGCTGGCACGACAAACAGCCGGCTTCCCTGTACAAGGAAATGTCCTCAGTGTAAATAGATTATGGTTCGGAGCTGGCTATGTTAAATCTCTTCACAGTAAATGCAAAAAAATAAATAAATTGAGAGATTTACGAACGAGTGATAATGTTGTGAATAAAAGAGTTTATCCTAAAATAAAACATCTTATTTACCTTTATTTTTTCCCATATCCATGTAAGATGTTAGGCCGAATGTGGCAGTCAGTTTCCTTTTCATACTGTTAATTAAATGGTGAATCAGAATATTTCTGTTTTTCACCTCATTTTTTGTGCCAAATATTTATTTATATTTTTAAAAATAACTATAACAAATTCTATAATAGTAATATTATTGTTTGACATTTTCAAAAAGCTTAAGTGACAGTGTTTCATTTATTAGAATATGTAGAACTCAGTATTTTAACTAATTGCAAACGCTGAATAATCGATCAAAGCCTACTTACTGTTTAATCAGCGATATAACCATTAGTTTTATCGATTATTAGGGCTGTCATAATTCCCAGATTCAATTCGAGTACTCGATTAAAAAAAAAAAAAAAAAAAAAAAAAAAAAACCCCAAAAGGATCAAATCAAATGGATTTTCCTGTGTCGAATGCCTGTGTCAAATGTCGAATTTTACAAGAATCAATGAAACGCATTATTAACATGTTTTCCAAGGATGCATGACATATTAAACCTATAAAACCATAATAAAGCATAATGCTATTGTGAATTCACAAGCGGTACGATTTAATTAAATAAATATATGCAATGCAGGTTTAATATGCGTGCTTAATTATTTGTACTGTACATACGTGCATCTCAGGGCGCTCCGTTCACAGTAATTCCTTTTCTCACAAACATTTATCATGTACATGTGTGGAGCATCTCAAACTCCATTTCTGCATATTGCTGTGAATTTGGGTTTATTATAACATTCATTTGGGAATAAAACATCCGCCGTTTCTTCACATAAATCATTTATAAACCTTGGTTGCAAACACAGGAGAATACATCAATATCTTTCTCAATATGCTAACCAGGGTTCCCACGGGTCCTTGAAATCCTTGAAAGTTTGTGAATCTGAAAACTAAATTTCAAGGCCCTTGAAAGTTTTTGAAAATAAACATACATAGATACAGGTCCTTGAAAGTGCTTGAATTTATTTTGTCCAAGACGTCTTCTGGAAAAAAATCTATGATTCCCTCCGGTCCGCTATTGCGTTATTTTGCCAACACTTCATGGCCTATGCATTACGTGCATTTCTGTCAGATTTATCAGATCTCTTTCATATGGCCAAAAAAAAAAAATAGTTTTTTGCATCGTTGTGTCTGACAGATTTAAAACTATAACAATGTATCTTACAAGATAACACGATGTAACCTTGCTCTCACTTGAAATGTTTCCCCACACATTAAGTCCATGAACTTGAGGGTATTGGACCAGGAAAGTTCTTGAAAGGTCCCTGAATTTGTAGTTAACCAAGGTGTGGGAACCCTGGCTAACTGTTCATCGTAAATTCAAAATAAAAGCTCAACCCCTCACACGGAGTTTACACATTTTGATGTCCACATATTTAAGAAATACAGTGTCTGTAGACACTGTAGAAAGAAATGGCCAAAAATTAAAGATCAAGAGGACATTTGAATTAAATGTTATTTAGTCAATATTAAACAAGGTTTAGATCACTAAGTAAAGTGTAAAAACAAATCGCCAGGCCGTTGGCACCCTCTGCAGTCATTTGTTGTAATGCGTAATGTGCAATAGCTCTATTGTTTATAATGCATTATGTATTTTAAAAGTTTTGTTCAATAAAACAATATGATTACTTGCTTTTGATACTTTACTTGAACTAATAATTGTTGCCTCATTGCTATTATATATGTATTTTAAGTCTTTTTAAAAGCTATTATTCACTTAAGTCTATTTTTATTACCACAAAAAATTAAGTAGTTGTCTGATTAGGTTCGTCAGAATAATCGTCACATATTAATCGTCAGAATAATCAACAGATTACTTGATTACCAAAATAATTGTTAGTGACAGCCCTAAATTAGATTATGTATAACTCATTATTTTCACCAACTGCAAAACCTGAATACCACAAAGCCTACCGATTAATCTGCGAATTAATCGTTGATTAGTCGACTAATCATTCTAATAATTTTTAGATTTATCAATTATCAAAATGTATTTGTTTGTTGTAGCCACAAGACAACGTACTGTAGTTCAGGAGTTCAGGAGAACCAACAAATCTGTGATGACAGTTATGTGAGTGTTTCAAATGATATGAATGTGAGGCAACTTCAGTCTCTCGTCACTCACATTTCATATATCCAGATGCTGCTGTGGTCTTGAAGTGTTTACGAGCCTGTTAGTTTCTACAGCTGGTCAGTGAGACCCAACTTATGCTATTAGTAAGATTTTATTTTTGGCCTGCAGTAAATCACAAACATTTGCTTCTCAGAATCCCTAATGAAGATGTTGTGGGACGAATATCACTAAATCAGATCAAAGCACATCAGTAGAAAAACAACTTGAGGGTATTTCACAGGGCAAACACTCTTCCACATCCCATTTAAAATGTACATTAAATACCCCCCGTATTTTTGACAAAGATTATTGAATCATTAGCTTAGCCACATGTTAACATCAGAAGCAACTGAGCATTAGCTGTCTTGTATTTCATGTCAAAAGCAAATAACCATTTGTCATGTTTATTTATTTCAGATGTTCATTCTTAATTCTTTGTATCCAGACAGCTGCACTGATAAGAAGCAGACAGCAGGACACCTCACTGTGTTTTGAGATACAGCCGGTGTTTAAGACTTACAGATGGTGAGTGATAAAGAAGACAAATGTAATAAGACATCAGCCAGCTACTTGACAGCTGGTAAAAAAAGATTGAGGTGCACCGGTGATGGTTTGCAACAGCTGTTCTACATCTAACCTTTTCTCTGCTGCAAGCATCTCACAGTGTGAGGTACCAAAAACGGAAGCTAAATGGGAAACAGCTGACAAAAAGGGCAGAAATGAGACAATACAGAAAAAGCAGAACTGCCAAGTACAAAGAGAGGAAAACCTGAAGCCACATTCCTGGATGAAACTACTTAATCAAAAAAAAAAAAAAAAAAAAAAACATTTTGCACATTTTTCACATTTCCAAGTAGGGCTGTCAACGATTAATTGCGATTAATCGCATACAAAATAAAAGTCTGAGTTTGCCTAATATATGTGTGTGTACTGTCTATAATTATTATGTATATATAAATACAAACACATTCATGTATATATTTAAGAAATATTTACAAGCATATGTATTTATTATAATTTTTATATAATTTATATTATATATAAATAAAATCATTTTGTATATTAATAACATATTTCTCATATATATATATACACATTAATTTGTGTGTATTTATATATACATAATAATTGCACACAGTACACACACATATATTAGGCAGACTTAAACCTTTATTTTGTATGCGATTAATCACGATTAATCGTTCACAGCCCTATTTCCAAGTAGATTTAAAGAGAGTTCACATAACACTATTACACCAGTCTGGAAATATCAAACGATTATATGATCAAATCATGACAGGGCTGAGAAGGGTAATTATGTAATAATTCAACAGGCCTACCTTACATAATTCCACAGTCATTAGCAACACTACACTTAGATGATATAAAACCTAACATTACATCCACACATAAATCAAGTTTGTTAACCAAAGTCTCTAGAACTAAGATAAGACGTGCAAACTTTGAAACAGAAGCTAGAAATGTGCTATAAGCAAGCAGATGAAATCTGAAAGGTCTGGAAAGACCTTAATCTTAAAATAAAATGAAAGTAGATCATCAAATTTCATTAGAATCACTTAATTTCTTCATACTGAGAAATCCAGGTGTAGCTATAATCTGCATGGTGAGAAATGTCATTTTGAGTTGACGCCCATGCACCTGCAAGGGTCACTGGGATTAACAGAGGAGTATGGTGACCTCAGGCACGCTCACAGGATTACATCCGTAATCAGGTCAATCGTTTCTGTCTGCACTTAAAGCCCAATAGCAAGATGACCTTCCCAGTACCAGAAGAGACACAGAATTCCTATCACCTCTCTCTCTCTCAATCAATCAATAAAAGCTTTTCTCTCTCTCGATTTCAGTGTGGAAAGCTTTTACAGACAGCTCTTCCCCTCCAGTGTCTGCGCTGGCGGTCCCCAAGGGTCTGTTGTCAGGATGACTCCATCTACTTGCACAGCAGAGCTGAAACAGTCTAAAATAAGAGGTCAGAGTAGCATTAGCTACAGGGAGACCATTTTATATACTAGCTGCAATTCCGTATGCAGTTAATACTGTCGCTATGCTGTTGCTAAGGTCTTCTGTGTGGTTGCTAGAGCATTATGGTTACTTATCGGTCAAATGATCCCATCCTCCAGCCTCTGTGGCATGACAGTATCTAGATTTAGCTTGGGCCCATTTTCAATGCTGGTCTATTTGATTTACTTGCTCGTTTTAACAGCAGCCAGGGAAATCCCAAGCTTTAAAAAGCATCAGCAAACCTCTCTTCAACAAGACAGTTCCTCTATCAGATGGTGTGAGATGGTACTTCTCAAAATCTAATGCTGATGATATGGAGTGGGTTGGAGATATATGGGGATAGTGGGATATATCTGGGGCACTAAGATCTCCGCAATGCGGAAAACACGGATGGAATCACGGAATCCAGTCATAAAAATGGAATTTACTGTATAACGCAGAATGTAACAGAATTTGCTGAATTTTGGATGGATAAATCAAAAGTAAGCAAGTACAGTTAAAACACAACATGGACTAGTGTCTGTGAATATTAAGCTGCAAAATCTGTCTCTGCGTGAATTAATGGTGCAGCGTGGTTTCATTTAATACACACAGACTGAAGCAAGCTAGATGCTCGCTTTGTTTTCAGCCTCTGCCACCTCAATATATAAGTACACGAGCACATGAACAATCTGTAGAACTGCTCTGAGAGCCACTTGATAATCATTTTACAGTTTCTTTTGGGTAAACCTAGAAACCTAAAGGACTTCACAAGAACTCGTCAAAATAAAAGTTAGGTTTAACTTGAAGAAATTGTGACAGAACTATAACTTAATTAAATTATAGTACCACTACTACTAATAAAATTATTGTTAAAACATAATTTGTAAAGGAATATTTATCAGAAAATGCTTAACCAGAATTTATTTAGCAGAAAAATGTAAATATACAACACACTATTTCTATTAAAAAAAAAGTAATAATAATATTTAAAAAATAAAATCAATTAATTAGAGATGCTTTTGATTATTAATACTTAATTAAACCATTAAAATAGGATTTAGAAAATTATTGAAAGACAAAATTTGTTAAAAATAAAACTGAAAAAATATTTCATAGGGCCTTAAAAAAAAAAAAAAAAAAAAAAAAAAAGTCATTTTTGTTAACTTTTAATAATGAAATTAGACATGCTTTTTGAAAAATTCATTTAACCATTAAAACAGAGTCTAGAATTTCATAGTGCCCTATATATCGCAGTATCAAGATATGACCCTGGACCACAAAACCAGTCATAAGGGTCAAGTTTTGAAATTGAGATTTATACATCATCTGAAAGCTGAATAAATGCTTTCCATTGATGTATGGTTTGTTAGGATAGGACTGTATTTGGCTGAGATACAACTATTTAAAAATCTGGAATCTGAAGGTGCAAAAAAAAAAGAGAAAAATCACCTTTAAAGCTGTCCAAATTAAGTTCTTAGCAATGCATGTTACTAATCAAAAATTAATATATTTACAGTAGGAAATTTACAAAATATCTTCATGGAACATGATCTTTACGTAAAATAATAATAATTTTTGGCATAAAAGAAAAAAATGATAGTTTTGACCCATACAATGTATTTTTGGCTATTGCTACAAATATACCTGTGCTACTTAAGACTGGTTTTGTGGTCCAGTGTAATGTATTACGACAGTTCATTTTGGTGCAAATTCAACCCTGAATGTCTTATATTACCATACAACTATTATGTTATTTTGTAGTAATTCTAAATATATTTTTCACAAATGTACTGACGTCTATGGAAGATTACTTTTAACTCAAAACAGTAATATATAACATAAGGCTACGAAAGCCACACTTTAAACCTTTTAACATGCAAATTTCACCAAAATGTGACTCACATTAAGGTTTCGTAATAAATTAAGCACAGCTCACAAAGAAGACACTTTCAAACCAAAGAGGGTTCTGTTGGTCAACAGGGTGAATGAACCAACTTGAACCCATTGCAAAATCAGCATGAGGAGAGCTTTCACACTCATAATGCCAGTTGTGCGGTTTCCTATTGAAATGATTTAACGTTGCTGACTTTACTAATAAAAATTCACTGTGCAATGGTAAATGTGACTGCACCTTTATAAAGACAACATGCGCACTGGACACGTATGGCACATTGTTATAAAGGCATCCTTTAAAAATTAAAATTATGTAATCAGTTACTCATATTGTACCACACCTGTATGACTTTCTTCTATGGAACATGAAAGAAACTTTGGGAATCAAACAACACTGGAGCCCAATGGGGGGCTTCTGTTTGACAGAAGAAAGAACTGTTTTGGAACAACATGAGAGCAAGTAAATGACAAAATTTTCGTTTTTAGGTATTGTATCCCTTCAATGAATCCATCTATCATCAGAAAGGGTTCAAACTCTCCCCGCTCAATAATCCTAGCTCATATTTGTTCACGACACCACTGCTAAAGATGGAAAGAGAGACGAGTTTCCATTCCCTCAACAGTTTTCCTTCATAAAGGAAAAGGTCACAATAGCAATAGATTCAGTGCATTGTAGATGAGGCAAGAGCCAAAGACTCTGTGAAATCTCTCAAGAGAGATCTGAGAGAGAAAGGCTTTCACAGGTTTAATCTCTATACACGCCCAGTGCTCAATATCTTTTCTCTTAAAAACAACAAAAAGAAATGAGAGACAGTATTCAACCTCAAAACACCATACTTATACTCCACTCAAACAAACACCCACATATTCTTCTAGAAACAGACATTTTGCAGCACACGGTGATAATTAGAAATGGCTACCTATATACCCTTAATGACCA
The DNA here is from genome assembly GCF_022985175.1 of Labeo rohita. Taxonomy (NCBI): domain Eukaryota; kingdom Metazoa; phylum Chordata; class Actinopteri; order Cypriniformes; family Cyprinidae; genus Labeo; species Labeo rohita. The sequence goes on along the minus strand of NC_066891.1, from coordinate 12,083,207 downwards.
AGTTCTAGCATATACGTTTAGATTTAATTTATTTATATCTTCTTCAATCTGAATGGAGAGAGAATCTTCAATAGGAAGAAGAAAAAACAAACAGTCCAGACAAACATTCCTCGTGAACATGCAGTCTAAGCGGTGGACATCACCTTGGTTACTACGTCCCAGAGCAAAGCAAACACTTCTGAGACCAAACATTAAGGTCATTCTGCTTTTTGCTGTGTGTGTTTGTCACGAGCATCCTTGACGGCTCAGCACTGTTATAAGACAACATTCCCAGCATACCATCTGCAATAGTGTCCTAATGAAGGGGGTGGGCCGAATGCCAACCTCACGCTCCGGTTTCAGTACGCAGTCTGCGCATGTGTGCTGGAGGGCTGTGTGACTGCAGTCTCTGAGCTCTACTTCCTGTGAAACTCCCTGTATGCTCTGGCTTTCTCTCAGGTGACCTTGTACGCCCTACGGACCCCACTGTTTACCATGGGGTTCAGGCCAGCTTTTGGTAAATAATGAGTATGTAAATGAAGAAAATGTGTGTGGTATGACAAAAGTGTCTCTCTCGCGGCCTAACCATTCAGGATGAGATAACACCACTATTAAAAAGATGAATGCGTTAATTCTGCGGAATCTAGCAGTTTCTGAATTGGTTTCTGACTGTCCTGAAACCCAACTAAAACATGTCAAGACACCAGACTATTAAAGCTTTTGGCAAAATAAGCTTTAAAAGGAATATCCAATGCATCCTCCGTCATGAGATTTGTAGCATTAGAAAGTTACAGCTAGGTGAAATATTGATTTTTCAATTAATCACAATCATTCATTCTTCAAAATGCCAGTTACTTCACAGCGGCAGCCAAGTGACTCTTATGAACCAGTTCATTTCAATTAATAAAAATAAACATCAGTTCTTTGTAGTGAATCAAAAATAAAATAAAATAAATCTTGTTCTTTAGAACTTGCTCATCTAAGAATCTGTAAAAACATATCACTTTTATTGAGCAAGTATATATATATTTATCAAAAGAGATGGTAAAAACTTCTATATTTTACTAAATATATTTTTTATTTCAAATAAATTGTTCTTTAGAACTTTGTTCATCTAAGAATCTGTAAAAACATTTCACTGTTTAAAAGTAAAAACTTTCTTAAGATTTGTAGCACTGGAAAGTTACAACAGGGGGGTAAAATATTGATTATTCAATTAATCACAATCATTCATTCTTCAAAATTCCGGTGTTTACTTTACAGCGGCAACCAAACGACATGAACCAATTCATTTAAATGAACAAAAATTAACATACCAGTCAAATAGTGTAGTCTGATTCACAAAAAACTCTTTAAAATCAGTTCTTTGTAGTGAATAAAAAAAAAAAATAATAAAATAAAATAAAATAAAAATAAAAATGACTTATTTGAGCCAGTCCAGGTAAAGATCTGGAATCAGTAAGATTTTTTTTTAAAGAAATTAATACTTTTATTCAGCAAGGACATATAAAGTTGATAAAAAAAAAAAAAATAATAATAATAATATAAATAAATAAATAAATTACAGATTCTTAGATGAGCAAGTTCTAAAGAAAAAAATTTATTTGAAATAAAATGTTGTAATATATATAAAATAAATTTTGTTCTTTAGAACTTGCTCATCTAAGCATTTGTAAAAACATGTCATTGTTTCCACAAAAATATTTAGCATCACGACTGTTTGCAACCCAGATAATAATAATTTTTAAAATAAAATGTATCTTGAACAACAACTCAGCATATTATAACGGTTCCTGAAGCATTATGTGACACTGAAGACTCGAGTAATGGCTGCAGAAAATTAAGATTTACCATCACAAGAAAAAATTACATTTTAAAATCGATTAAAATAGAAATGGTTATTTCAATCTGTAATAATATTTGACAACATTATTGGGGGGGAGGGGTTGTGCCGCCTTGTTGAGCACAGGGCACTTCATGCAAAAACAGAATTAAAAGCTTCTGAAATTATCAGAAAATCTGCACTGATACCCAGTTCTAGTTAAAATCAATACAGGTTTACAGTTACTTTAAAAAGCAAACGTAAGCTCCAAATCTTACATTTCAACATGTAAAAAAAAAAAATTAGTTACATCTTTCTTTAGATTTAAAGCTGTCATTCCATCTTAGGTCCACATTATTTCTTAAAGCATTCTGTGCTCATCCGCCTAATGTTACCTTGTTCAGATCAGCTCGATGAATCACGTCTCTGTAAGCACAATGACTCACCACTGGCAAATGGACGTTACCAACCCATATGCTGCCCAAAAAACATCTAATACACTACACAGAGTTACACTCAAAGTGCATGTGAACTGCTTGGTTTATTTCCAACAAATGTGTCAAATAGGATCATCATAATGGTATGTAATACTTCAAAGATTTCATGATTTCTTGATGTGTGGTCACGTTCTTCTTCATTAGGCTGCAATAGCGATAACACCCAAAACATGGGCGATAACATCAACTCATTTCCTTTCAGGGGCTCTCTCTTCCTTTACCACTAAACTAAGGCAGAACTGATGAACAAGAGAGACACACAGTATCTTCATACTCAGCACCTCAATACACTAAAGCCCCTAAGGCAGAAATTCTCCCTCACTTTTCAAAAAGAAGGGGATTTCAGAGAGGCTTTAGTTTCAAACAGAATATCAATTCCACGTCTATTCTTCCTTTTCGGTCACATGTTGCATGTTTCCAATAAATTACCAACACTCTCTTTCTTTCTGAACATCTCCTTGTCTGGAGCTCCATGACCAAATATGAGAAGCTTCTAAATGAAACAAACAATGAGAGCCATAGAGATGAGTATATACTTACTGGTGGAGTTCCCTTGCATCTGTATAATGCATTTTGATTCTTTGCTGGTCTCTCTTGAGTTGAAGGGCCGCACTCTGACAGCCACTTTCACTGAGGCGCCAGACATGGTTGAAGCTGTTGTGATTCAATCCCTTAGAATGTTCTCCTACAAAAAGAAACAGAATGTTTTTCTTTTCCAGTGTCACAACTATTAGGCTAAAGGTACAAGAACACATCTGACATAAGTTTTCCAGAAATATCACATCAGATTCAGATTCCGTTGAGTAAACAAGACCTCCAAAGAGAGCTGAATGCACCATAACATCATTTATGCAATGACGCTAGAGGTTATGTGGCATTTGAGAAGATTTTCTTCAATTACAACACACCAAAAATAAACATAAAAGAAGACACAGGGTTCCCACAGCTTTTAACCAATTAGCTTATGATTACTGGATATTACATTTTAGGAATTATTTTCAACTGTCACAACAAACAATTTATAGCTTTATAGAAACTTCAATGATTTTAACCCTAAAAAGCCTGCTACATCATGATATATGAATGTCTGAGGCCTCTAAATGATCAACATGATCAAAACTTTGCTGAAAAACCAATTGTACAAAATTTTCTACATGCCTTTTGCAATTCTAATAATAAAACTCTACACGTGGTACACTTGTCGTTCTCCTGCAAAATCTTTTTATACAGTAAATTCTTAAATATATTAATATTTCAAGATGAACAGGCTTTTGAGGAATGTTTGTGAGTATCTCTCATCATTATTTGTATTGAAATGCATTTTGTCCCCACAATAAAAACTACAGAGGTTTAACACATAAAACTTAACATTTAAGTATCATCTTATTATTTCAAGAGATATAGAGTGACAGCATATATTTATATGCACTTTCATGTAAGTGGTCTGTTATACTGTCGTAAAATTCTTATTTATTTACATTACAAGCTATCAGAATCTTCATCTTGCTTTTGAGCTATATAAACATCATCTGCAACAAACAGTATATTTTGCTCAGTTTGATTAACTGAATTAAATTTGTGTGCTTTTTCCTCCTTGAGTATGAGCTCCATATTCTCACTATACCATACTATATGAGCCATAAAAGCCTCATGCATCAAATACACTATCAGACATAAGTTTTTGAACAGTAAGATTTTTAATTTTTTTTTAACTAATTAATTCAACAGAAATCGTATTAATGATTTAATGATTTTTAGCTGAATTTTTTGCATCATTACTCCAGTCACACGATCCTTCAGAAATCATTCTAATATTCTGATTTGCTGCTCAAAAAACATTTATTATTATTTTTATGTTGAAAACAGCAGGGTAGAATTTTTTCAGGGTTCTTTAATGAATAGAAAGTTCAGAAGAACAGCATTTATCTGAAACAGAAATCTTCTGACTCCTACTGACTCCAAGCTTTTGAATAGTATAACGTATGTTACAAAAGCTTTTTATTTCAGATAAATTCAGATCTTTGGATTTTTCTATTCATCAAAGAATCCTGAAAAAAGTACTCAACTGTTTTAAATATTAATAACAATAATAATAAATAGTAATAATAATGATTCTTAAACAGCAAATCAGCATATTAGAATGATTTGTGAAGGATCATGTGACACTGAAGACTGGAGTAACGATGTTGAAAATTTAGCTTTGATCCCAGAAATAACTTACATTTTAAAATATATTAAAAAAGAAAGCAGTTATTTTAAACAGTAAAAATATTTCACAATATTACTGCTATTATGATATAGTGTTTTACAGGCTTGATGACCAGAAGAAAATTATTTTAAAAACACTGAAAATCTTACCGTTCAAAAACTTTTGACTGGTAGTGTATGTTACAAAACAGAAAACACATATGCAAACTTTTTTAGATTGTCTTTTATATTTCGTCTAAAGGTTCAATAACCAGATTTTGAAAATTCGGAATGTTTTTAAGTTTTCCATTACTGTAGGAATTCCGGATGATAAAATAAAAACTATTTTCCTCCAACATCAGTACAGGTAATATATTTGAGCAGGTGACATGACATTTAAAGCAATCTCAGCAAAATGGTTTTTAACAAAATAATGTACAATATAGAATATCCATACTATATTTAAAAAAAAATAATAATAAAATAAAATAATCAAAGGACCATTTAAAGTGATTCAACAGAATGTTTAACTAATGTTTAAGTAAACAATGTGATTAAAATGTCGAGGAAAAAATACAGAAAGAAACAGTCACATAACCAATATACACAATTTCCATTATATGTCAATTTTAACCAAAAAACTGAATATTTAATATAAAAATGTCTATGAACTTGCCTATGTCAACAACTCATTTACTATATCCAATGCCCAGTGCTCAAAAGCAATACCATAATAAGCAGGTTAATATCCAGAATACAAATAACAGATTCAGGAATATCAGGAATATTAGATGGTTCCTTCACGGACTCATAAACATGGCTGCCGTTTGCCTGCAGCAGCAGCAGGGCTGGGCCTATTCACACACTCACTACACTAGTAAACATATCTGCCTAAATGACACCTGACCGTTTGACATATTAAATCGCATGCACTGACACACACATAACGCCTGTCTGTTCCAGTAAAAATGCGTGTATCACTTATGGGCGTGACATTTGTTATTAAGTACTGGTTTTATCGACCGGCTGTGGATTACAACGAATCTGACAATGCAGCAATTATTTTTGAAGTTCAAGTCTCTTGAGTGGGACAGAAAAACGAGCAGTTCGCTATTCAATCTCATGACATCCAAAAAGACGATGTTTTAATCGTTGCCCTTGTAGTCATTCATTTAATTAAAGGCATACGCCCATGAAATTCAATCTGCTGGAGAAAACATAAGTATTCAGGGAAGAAAAAGAACAAGCACTTACTCTCCCATCTGTTTTCATAGAAGCGAATGACACTGAAACAATAAAACAACATACAAACAAAACGTTTATCCGTTTCGGTGTTTAATAACGGAGACTAGATATTGATGGACTAGTAACAACATATCCGGCGTTGCCATAGCTGCACTGTCATAACGATCCGCTGATGAGACAAAACTAACGTTGCTCAAAACGTTTAATAAATCCAAAAAGAACAAGCTCAAGTGTTACATTGTAATCTTATGATGTCGCCTCCTTTATTGATCTCACGTAACGACGTCCGATTTGAGAACAAATCGTTCTTTTGAATCGGATCTCTGCTGGGAATCGGTTCAACAACCGGTATGAACGATTCTGTTAAAAGTGCAATCGGTCCGCGCGGTTCTGGATTGAAAAATCACGGACTGACTCTGTCTTTTTTCACCTCAACACTGAAGAGCTGAGAGTGGCAAGTGAGATGTTTTTTTTTGGAGTAAATCGAAAATACAACACGCTGAATCAGTTTTAAGCCGGTACTGTTCGAAAGAACCGATTCGTGGATATGTGCCGAACTTCCCATCACTAATTCGGACGTCTTTCTATGAACTCGGTGATTTTCTTTGCATAACCCTTATATGGTTTTGTCATATTAAACATTTAATTTCAATTATGAATAAAAAGTAATAATATCACGGCTAAAATACCACAATTAAGTTGCGCTGAAACGTTCAGTTGCAAAAACAAGTCAAACATTTTGGTAAACATCCATTTGCATTCCCAAACGCGACTCGAGGGATGTATGTTCAAACTCATATGCACAAGTTCACAATCATCTTTAGGAAAAGACGGCACTTACCGCTATATATCCACACGTAGAGACGACTAGAACAGCATAGAAATCCTGCACGATGCCAATTCTCCAATGACGTCTACAACCAGCAGCAAAAATCAAAAAAGACTCACGGTTAAGTTCTTAATAGTTCCTTTTTTGTTATATACACCCATTATAGCTGCGTTTCATTCTCCAGCGCCGCGAAAGGTGCTTGCGTTTCTGCTATATTTTATCAGACTGATGCTGGTGTCGTTGGATCGTTCCTCTCGCAGGCTTAGGATATGGATGAATGCCTTGATTTACTGAAATGATTACGTCAACTGCCCTGTCAACATCGTGAATGACGGACCGTCTGGCCAATAAGAATGAAGTATCGTGTGAGCAATGCGTCGAGTAGCCAATAGGAATGCTGGAAAAGCTAAGGTGGGCTGGGCAGCTGTGACGCAATACTGCAGGGTCGCTTACGATCCGCTGTGGCGTGGCATCGGACTACAAAATAGTGAAGGGCGCCGCCTAGCAGAAACACGGATAAAACAGAGCTATCCGAAATGAACAAATGTAACAGTTAGGAATTCTAAATTGCAGCCCTATAATTAATGTGATCGTGCCAATGTTCATTTAAATTATAATTATACTATTAATGTTCTAAAATAGTCATGAGAGCTAGTCATGAAATAAACAGAACAATATAAAAAGGTAATTTACTGATGAAGCAGCTATTTATTCATTAAAAACACATTTTAAACGTTTTCTATCACTGATACATAATTATATATTGTTATAACGTGGCCAGATTAAATTATGACCAGGGTTATTACAGTTAACATGGACTAAAAAAAAATATATTTATATATTATATATATTTCAAGTAACACATTTTTTTTCTCCAGCTGTTCTCCTTTTTATTTGATGTACTAAATGAGCTAAAGCTGAAATAAAATACAAACTAGAAATATTTAAAAATACATATATATTAAAAATAAAATATTTTTTTTTTTAAACTAGTTGACATACAAAAGCACACTGACATCTATGAAATCAGTGAATTATATTATTTAATAAACTTAAATATTATAGTCTATACCTACTTGCTAATATTTTTCAAAACATGTGGCTGAAGAATTTAACAATAGTCAGGAAGAGTGAAAAGAAGTGCAACAGTTCTCGTTGTGTGTGCATTACCATTTATTACAGTTCAAAGAGCTGGGTCCAAAAGAAGTTTGTAGCAAAGGAAGCAAATTCCTGTACAGATAAACCCTTGAAGTCACTGGAAAAACTCTTAATTTACGCTGAAGTCCGACAACTTGGGGTTAATAGTAATAACAAGAGATGACGAACCTTTATGATCCAAAAAAAAATGTTGGAGAACAGAACAAAAAGACATGATGTACTGGCATTTTTATGACGATCATGCTACAACACAGCTTCACATTCGTTGATTTGTTCCTGGGTTTGAGCTCCGATTCAGATTTTAGTCAAAATGGTGTACATATGAGATTTCTATGCAAATCAACAAAATTCTAATACAGAGTCAATCACCATCTGATGCTCCACTGTCATGTTTCCATCGATTTACACCAACATCTATTGTATTTTACTACAAGACAGTCTAGAGCTTGTTAATTTGATTATTTAAAATATGCTGTATTCCTCCAAAACGTCAAGTTTGTGACTGAACTGTAAACTGCATGTCTACAGCCAACATTTTGTCATTCTACTGAGTGTAAAAATGGAAATACTGGTGTTACTTAACAACATTCTTCACAAACATGAAATGGATCCCCTTCCTCAGTGTTTTCCCTTACCATCAGAACCACTAAAATGCATCCATGAGGACAACAAAAACAAAATGGGAAGCAATTTTATTATATATTCAAATTTGTTAACTTTAGGGTGAGACTGTGTGCTCTTTCAGCTTGGTATGTATGCAGACATACAAATTCAAAATCAAAATGTTTCAAAAGTCTAAACTTTATTATGTTTCAATTTAGAACCATGAGCCTGTGGCTCGATAAAGAGGATAAAGGGGGGAAAACAATTTGTGTACTGTCATTTTTTTTTCTTTCTGTCTCTTCAGTTCACTTCCAGCGTGGTGAAAACATTTAAACTGCGGGGCAAGCTTGGCTCACTGAGAAAACTCAAAAACGGCCACTCTGCTTCTCTCTCATCCAGGCCTGGATACGCTCCTTCAGCTCTGGGACTGTGGAGAGGGAGAAAAGCATGGAGTCAGCATTACACAGTCTAACAATTAAAAAAAAAAAGACAAGTCACAGAGTGCATTTGGCAGCAGCGCTGAAATAGGCAGCACGATTGGTCTTTGTAAAGCTGTGTGGTGCATACCTGGTTCCAGCATGCTCTCGGTGAGAGGCTGTCTGTTGAAGGGGTCAGTGGGAGAGTTCAGGAGGTGTCGCAGAATGATGGCTCGGTCCATGATGTTGCCAGAGGGAAGTTGCACGGGATCACTCATGAGAGTGTCCATCAGAGGATCTGTTTAGATAGGATGTCAACAGTGTTAGTTTCGTTGATGAATAATTTGTTCAATTTCATCAATGACAAAACAACACTACAATGAAACAAAATTTTTTAAGAGATTCATTCAGAACGAATCTGCTGCGTGGTTAGGAGGTTACATGCGTACATTTGAACTGTATCATTTGCTGCACGTCTCAAAAAAACATTAAAAAATGTCAATATCTGGGAGTAAGAGAACAGCAGACATATGGATAAATTTGACGACGCAAAAGAGAACTAAATTCAATAGTTTTCTGACACACCAAAGCAGCGCCTCTCACACAGCACACAATCTCATGAATGAAGACATACACACAAAATCAGGTCAAATTGTCTGTTTCGATGAGCATTCACATAAACATCCTCAGTTATGTCTTATGTGAACGTAAACAGATGGGAGAATATCAGACATGTATCAGTATATTGCATCCGTGTGTTCGGTTTTACAGGGACAGCAGCCTAATTTAGTTGCTATTGTCTGTGGCATTGATGTTAATCAAACAACAAAAGAAAGAGAAAAATCACTCACTGCTCTTGACTGAATCACTTAAGTAGCCCTAAAAAGCTTTATGTGTTTATTTAGTTAAATAAATATGTCTGCTTGAAAGAATGAAGAATGAGGTACACAAGTTGTTATAAAAATGCATAATTAGCTTATATAACCATTGGCATATAATTGAAAAGAAGACCATGTTCTTGTTTCTTTATGAGAAGTGGTTTCATTTTATTTTAATATTAAGGCATGTTGTGTGTCACAGAAGTTAAATCTGTGTCTATCTTATAAAACCTCAATATCAAACCTATACAATGAGTTTGGAAATTGAGAAATGCTTAATAAATGCATTACAATATAACTAAACCCATTTGATTTTAGCTGACAATCTACTGTAGATTTAGTTGACTAAAATCTTATGATATTTAGTCAACTAGTCAAAAGACTATGACTAAGGCTACATCAAATTAACACTGATGTCAATGTTAGCTACACTACAGTTCAAGATTCTTTTTGTCGTGTTTAAGAAATTATTTTTTCCCTGCAAGGATGCATTGCAAGTAGCGGTGTGCAATATTTATCGTCTGCGATAATATCTAATGTAATATCTTAATGTTGTTTCAACAATATGCAAGATGATATTATCGAGTATGTCACTCATTTTGCAAAAAACAAATAACGAAACATCTTGAGATTACAAAAGCATTCACTTCATAATAAAGCCTTTGACTGAATTAGAATACCACTATATTTCAAGTCATGAAAGAAATATATTTACAAGATATGATATAGTATTAAGTAATAAGAATTTAGAATTCATTCATGAATCAGTTTCTGAACAAATCATGAGTCATTGGGTGACTCATGCCATTCACTAGCTTTGTTTCTAAATGTATCAGCCATTTTGAATGAATCACTTGAAAGAATGATTCAATGAATCACTCATTAAGACACAGATTTGCTGCCACCCAACAGCCCCAAACATTTGAGTGGTCGTGTATTACTAAAACTTATGATGAGTCTCACCTTTAAACTCATCTGGGGCGTCGCTGTAATCCATCTCAGATTGAGAATTGCGGGCTACTATCTCCTCCACCTTCTCCAGCAGAAGTTTAAATTTCTCAATAGCAATGGTGGATTTTATGCCCGCTTTTCTCATTTTGGAAATAACCTCCTCAAACAGCTCCCTGCTGTATGACCGCTGAAAATGAGGCAGAAAACAGAGTTAACCACTATTTTCCTTGTAATACAGTTAAAGGGTTAGTTCCGTCATTAATTACTCACCCTCATGTCGTTCCAAACCTGAAAACCTTCGTTCATCTTCGGAACACAAATTAAAATATTTCTGATGAAATCCGAGAGCTTTCTGACCCTGCATTGACAGCAATGCAACCACCACATTCAAGGCCCAGAAAGGCAGTAAGGACATTGTTTAAAGAGTCCATGTGACATCAGTGGTTCAACTGTAATTTTATAAAGCTATGAGACTTTATGTGCGCAAAGAAAACAAAAATTACAACTTTATTTAACAGCTGCATTGCTGTCTAAGCAGGGACAGAAAGCTCTTGGATTTCATCAAAAATATCTTAATTTGTGAAGATGAGCAAAGGTCTTTGGGGATGGCAACAACATGAGGGAGTAATTAATGACAGAGTTTTCATTTTTGGGTAAACTAACCCTTTAAGCATCAAACAGTTGCTGTCTAACTACTAAAGATTTTCTTGAGCAAGTACAGACCTGGTCATCTGCAATGGCTTTAGCAAATCGTGCACAGTCCAGCTGCAGATAAATGTCAGTGAGCTGATCCAGGAGCTTCTTTGGCTCAAACCCATATTTTTCTGGGTTTTCCACCTTCAAGTCTCGACATTTAGGCCCACATAGCTGCTGCAGGTTATAATTCAACATGGCAGCCAGACGAGGACCTAGTTCCTGTTCAATACAACAAAATACACATGAGTCATCATAACAAGGATTGTTATCATTTTTTTGCATCTTTAACAACCTACAAATATAGTATTTGCTCTGTTAGTGTCATTAAAAGTGCCCTCTCACACCTCCTCTGAATAAACTCAATGTTCTGACCCTGGCAGTAGCTCAATTTTCCCTGAAGACTATAAATACCTGCAGAGAGCAGAGCGCAGGAGATTCATTTACAGGCAAGCAGCAGATTACAATCCTCGTGCTTTTTCCTATTAACCAAACCTAAATTAATTAGAGACCCTCTACCTCTTCCTATAGTGGATCTGTTTGTTCTCTGTTGAAATGTTCCTTACGTCATGTGTCATGTTTACACAACTCTCTGCTTACATACCTACTGCATATTAAACATATTATATATATATATGTGTCAGTGTGTTTTTACAGTATGCAGGAGTGTGTACTTACAGGCCTGAGGAAGGGTTTCTGGACTTGTTTGGTGAGGATATGGAACATATCCACTGTCTCTGTGGCTAAAGCCAGGTACGATCGTGATACTCTCTCATCCTGAGTCAGCTGGGACTGTCGGCTCTGCTGCTGCTCCTGAGGATCAAAACGTTTCACGTAAAATTAAATGCGATTGGAACTAGAAAACAGTGTGTAAAAAAAGTGTTAACGCAAGTAGAAACACTCCTGCACAACCATTCCCTTTAAAAGTCAACCCTTTCCTTTCAGCCTCAAAGCTAATGATTTTTTCCCCCTGACACAACAGTACATTATATCCATTATAAACAATGCAGTTAAAAAAGCAGGTAACTGAATTATTGGTGAAGTTGTGATATGTACTGACCCTGGGCAGCTGGTCCCATTGCTCTTTATTCTTCATCTCCTCCTGGATCTCATGAATACGTTTCAGAGACTCCAAACTCTCGTCCAGCAGAAAAGTTGTATCGTTAATTAGCATGTTGATGTAGCGCACAAACTGTTTACCAGAGCTGCAGAATAAATAAAAGAAAGGGAAAAGGTATGATTAATGTAAGTGTATAAAATAAATGTAGAAATATTTAACAAAAATATTACACACAGAATAAAATAAATGTGAAATACATTTGACAATCAATAATAAAAAAATGATATTGTACATTATATGGTAAAACTATATGGTATTTTTCAAATTAGTGTTGAATTGTTATGATTTGCTGTTCAAGAAACTTATTATTTATAACTTATTAAAATTTATTATTATCATCATCATCATCATCATCATCAATATTTAAAACAGTTAAGTACAATTTTTCAGGATTCTTTGATCAATAGAAAGATTCAAAGATCAGCATTTATCTGAAATAAAAAGCTTTTGTAACATGATACACTATACCATTCATTTTTTTTCATTTTTGAGTGGGGGAAAGAAAATATAAAAATTAATGCTTTTATTTAGCAAGGATACTTTAAATTGATCAAACATGATGATAAAGACATTTAAAATGTTACAAAAGATTTCTATTTCAGATAGCAAGTGCTGTTTGTCTGAACTTTCTATTCAAAGAAACTTGAAAAAAAAATTCTACTTTGCTTTTTTTAAACAACAACAACAATAATAATAATAATAATAATAATAATAATAATAATAAATGTTGAGCAGCAAATAATATAAGAATATTAGAATCATTTGTGAAGGATCATGTGACTGGAGTAATGATGCAAAAAATTCAGCTTTGAAATCACAGGAATAAATTTAATTTTAAAATATGTTCAAATAGAAATATTAATAGTAAAAATATTTCCACATTTTTCTGTTTTTGCTGTACTTTGGTTCAAATAAATGCAGGCTTGGTGAGACCTTTTAAAAAAAGACATTAAAAATCTTACTGCTAGTGTAACATGATTATTTTACATACATTTACAATCATTTAAGATTACAGTATTAACCAAAATGATTTTTTAAAATTGCAAACAAATCCGAAACAAAACAAAACCAAAACAAAACAAAAAAAAAAAAACGTGAAATTGCTGGACTCAACCAATACTTAGTGTGCATAAATCAGTAAAAATTATGAAAAAAGCAGGATTGGCCCTCACTTATAAACCTAATTAGTTTTTTGGACTTTTTATTATACAGAAAGTGCAACTGGATCATCAGGACCAAAACCAAATCGCAAACAAACATAGCTTTTCATCCATTATCCATCTTTCTGTCACTTAATTGGCCTGGCTGATCCTCAGTTTCCAATTTCACTTAAAACTAAATAGTGAACTCACTTGAACTCCTCCAGGAAGGTGCCTTGGTGGTTAATGTTTTGCCATAGGCTTTTGAATATGGTGCTGATGTGGTAACGGATGGTGAACTTGTCATAGAACTCGCTTGTGGCTCCAGTGTGCTCCACATCTAAGAAACATCCATTTAGCATAAGCAAATCAAAATGCATAGAACCAACTTTCAAAAAAATCCATATTTTAGACCCCTTTTCACCTGTGTAAAACTTCATGAGGGCTGGCACAAGCTGATTGACAGACAGTGGGTGGCTCTCCATCATCTCAAAGAAACGCTGAGTGCGTGGCTGCACCGCAGGGTTGGTGACGAACAGCACCTCCACCAGCTTGGCAATCAAGTATGGGTTCTTTATGTAATTCTGACTGCAGATGAAGACAACCAGGAAGGTCACAATGTCTTCAGTGGATGGCTCATAGAGAGCCTGTGGAAAGTACCTGAGAAAGAAAGAGGAAAAAAGTCAGATTTCACTAAAACTAAATTTCGATTCTAATACTATAATGTGTGTATTTCACTGCACTCTCATAAACTTACTGCACAATAAAAAGCAAGAACTCAGCCACATCTTCAATGTAAAACTCCGGCAGTGCTGCAAAGCTTTTGGGGATTTCTGGATTCAGAGGCAAGGTTACGCTGTAAGGCAACAAAAGACAAAAGGAAATCAGAACAGAACATCTTGACTACAACTTGGTTAAAAGAATGTAATGTGTATCTAAATAGGAGATGTTAAGGGAACTGACTGTGGGTAGGCAGGCTCCACCATACGCAAGATGAGCTGGATGACCATACTGAAGAACTGCAGACATCTGCGCAGCAGGTTCTCGTCCAGCAGCCCTGCGTCCGCGCAGGCTTTAGAGCGCACCAGTTTCTGTCAAAAAAGACATTATTTGCTATTTACTTATTGCACATATTCTATATTTTAACATATATTCTATATATACACACACAAGTATATATTTAAGGTCTGTGCGTGTTTATGTTTCTATTAAAGTATTTACAGTTTAGCAATGACAGTTACCAAGGCTGAGTTTATTCGATTAAGTTTTTTCTTAAATATAGTAAAACAGAGAAGAGATTTCTATTTCTGTGTATTTAAAACGTTATTTATTCCTGTGATGGCAATCATGATTCCAATCTTCAGTGTCACATGATCCTTCAAAAATTATTCTAACATGCTGATTTGGTGTTCAAAATATTTCATATTATGTTGAAAACAAACAATAGTGGTGCTGCTTAATATCTTCGTAAATGTCTTTACTATCACTGTTGGCAAATCTTCTGCCATCCTGCTGGAAATTTTTTTTTTTTTTTTTTTGTCAAATTCTGTTTTTTCCGTTTTAATTTTTTTGGATTCCATTTTTTTGTTTTTAATTTTTCAAGACTCTGGTTAAATGAAAACGTATTATATCGAAAAAGCAGTTAATTTACTATGAATTTACTAATTTACTAAATTTTAAACTTACAAAAAAAAAAAAAAAAAAAAAAAAGTTCATTTTAAGGCCCTATACATTTTTTTTTCTTTTTTTTCTCCTCAAATTCAGTTTTATTTTGACCAAACTCTGTGTTTTCCATTAATTTTCTAGATTCTATTTTAATCTTTTATTGTCTTATTAATTCATTTTAGAATTAATTAATTTATTAATATTATGTTTTATTTATTTATTTTTTATTTATTTTTTTTTTTTTACCAGGAATACTGCATTGTGCATTTATCTTTTTTTTTTTTGATAAATTCTGATTTAAAAAAAAAAAAAAAAAAATCAGGTAAATTTTCGTTAAAATATAATGTTTTAATAATTTCATTTGTAGTAGCAGCAGTACCATCATTACATTAAGTAAGATATTTCTATCACAGTTTCTTCAAGTTAAACCAAACTCATTTTGACTGGTTGCTATGAAGACATGATGTAAGTTATTGTTTGAATATGCAAAGACGATAGTTTTTCTCAGAAGAAAGGTTAAAATGTTTATGAAATGACTCCCTGAGCAGTTCTAGAGCTTGTTTTCATATACTATATATGGAGGGCTAAAAACACTGTAAACGAAGTAAACGAAACTGTGCGTCTGCGCCATTCATTCACACAGAGACACGCAGATAATGCAGGACTCATATTCAAACTATATTTTTGCAGCTTAATATGCCCACACACTAGTCTATTCTGCAAATTGGCTTTAAGTGTACTGACCTGCTTTTGATTTATTCATCTCAAATTGGGCAAATTCCATTGCATTCTGCATTATACAGTAAATTACATTTTTATGACTGCATTCGCATTGCAGCCCTATGCAAGTAAATGCATTGTTCAGTACTTTAAAGTGGCTAATAGAGCCTCTCTGTGCAGAGGGCTAATAATCAATATTGTAATCATCTGTTATTTTCATTATCTATAATTATCTATTTAAAAAAAATTAGCTGTCGCTGCCCAAATCTCATTAATAAACAACTACAGAAATTGCAGAATAGAATAGAGAGTTGCTATTTTAAGAAATCAGCGCTAGCACACTTTCCATGTTTTCTTCCCCAAGCATTTTAATAAACAAGTATTTTTTATTAATAAGGATAACAACATTCACCTTCAGCTGTGTTTTACATCTCTTCAGCATCTCACGATGACGAACTGCCAAGGGGGAATCCTTCCACTGGTTCTCACTGTTCTTCAGCTCTTCCACAGTTCTGTAACACACACACATGCACATTCAGCCTTGTGAAAATTACCTCTTCTGACAGCTTAAATAAAAAAAAAACATCCACAGAGAATATAATTGGCCCATCTAAGTGTTATACCTGCTGTCGACAGCAGGGGTCACTGTGGCTCTGATCTGCCAGCCATCACGAGGCCAACAAACAATTCGAGCAGCTTTCTATATTCTAAAGGTGAAGGACTTGAATCACTGCCACTGATGCAGCACTAACACATGAGCTGATAATTCGGGCATTATGGACTAAGATGACTTTAGAGCTGCTCTACAATGGCACTGCAAGAAAACACCTTCTACAAGAGGCACTGGGAAAGGATAGGATTAGCCCAGCTCATCAGAAAGAGATTAAAGGCTTTTTCACAAAGCATGACATCTATGATAGGCTATCTGACATAAATGATGAGGAATTCAAGATGTTGCACACTTCATTACTTCTGTTACACTATGTACCCTTTACTTCAAAGCAGACCATTACCTAACATGGTAACAAATAGTTTGTTTTTACGACTGAATCTGCAAGTCGCAAAGCACCTGTTCAGATCCCTGATGGCTCTCAGCCTCCGTATGTAGCGCCGACAACACGGGAGGATGGACAGATGATGTGCGTGTAGCGTTAAGAAGAAGCACTCTGTAGGGAACTTGGGCTCTGAGAACTTGGATGGGTCTTCGCCTGTGGAGGAACGGAAGGAACGGTAAATGGCTTGTTTGAAGTCAAACTGAGCATCTAAAGCGATTTGTTTAAACCCACACTTACGCAGCTCAGCGAGCCAGCTCTTCAGGTCCTCCATCGTGGCTTTGAGCCGGGTCTCTTCCGTGCTGACATTTAGCCGACACTTGGGGTGGAAGATGTAGAGAGGATCCACTGTTTCCAACTTGATCTTCATACTGAGCTGCTGCAGCACCCACAGGAAGTTCATCATGAAGCCGTCTGTGGACACCAGCTTATCATCGGTCTAAAGAAAGAAAGAGAACATAATCTTAATAAATCGCAATTATACTGCAAGGTATTTTTGCAGTAAGCAGGGCTGTACGTTAACTTTTTTGCACATAGCACTGGTGCTACAGAGGTTGAAAGCTTTGTAGCACAGGCCAAACAGCTGTAGCACAAGTTAACAAAAATATATCACGATTTTTTTCAGGAATATCATGATTTTAATCACGATTCTTTGTCATGTTGGTTTTACTATTTTGCAAGTTCCCTGAGGAGTACAGGCAAACTAATTTCCCTATTGTAAAAAAAAAAAAAAAAAAAAAAAAAAAAAAAGCCTTTCAAGGTAACAAAATATACAATTTAAAGCTGATGCAAATAATGCACTTTTGTGACTGTGAATAAGTGCAGTGTCCCGTGAGTGTCCCTCTACTGCGTAGCTGAAGGAAAAGCTCACTTCCAGGAAAAAAAAAAAAAAAAAAAAAAAAAAAATTACAGATAATTTACTCACCCCCTTGTCATCCAAGATGTTTGTGTCTTTCTTTCTTCAGTCGATTAGAAATTAGTTTCTTGAGGAAAAAAAATTAGGAATTATCTCCATATGATGGACTTCAATGGTGCCTCCAAGTTTGAACTTACAAAATGCAGTTTAAACGCAGCTTCAAATGGCTCTAAACCAGGGGTGGGAAACGTTGGTCCTCAAGGGCCGGTATGTTCCTGCAGAGTTTAGCTCCAACCCTAAACACACCTGAACAAGCTAAACAAGGTCTTCAGGATACATGTTGGTATTGTTGATATTCATGTTGGTATATTTCAGGGTTGGAGCTAAACTATGCATGGACACACCAGCCCTTCAGGGTCAAGGTTCCTCACCCCTGCTCTAAACGATCCCAGCCGAGGAAGAAGGGTCTTGTCTAGCAAAACGATCAGTCATTTTCAAAACAAATTGACAATTTATATACTTTTTAACCTCGTCTTGTCTAAGCCTGCGTGAACTTAGTTTTTTCCGGTTTAATACGGTCAAGACAGTTAGGGTATCCCGAAAAACTTCCATCTCGTTTTCTTCCCCAACTTCACATCGTCCTAGATCGCTGCAGAAGTAGCGACCCAGTGTTTACAAAATGAACATGCAAAGAAGATTGTAAACACCCTTTACAAAAAGAAAAAAAAAAATGGTAAAACAGTGATGTAGGACGATTTTACAGTTGGAGGAGAAAATTAGATGGGAGTTTTTCAATATAACCTAAAGCCGGGCTCACACTACAGGATTTTTCTCTCCCGAGAATCGGAGCAAAAATCTTGTTGAGCACCTCAATCGGTCCTGATGTTTGGCACGGATTATCTGGTAATGTGAGATGTTCACAAATCGAATCTTGCACCTCCCGATCTGCTCTCACACAATCATGGCCCCCCGATCATATCAAACATGTTTGATATTCAGGATTTTAAATCGGGATGATCACAGCTATGATTACAGCTAGGATTACATCAATACTTTCACAACAGCCAATGCGCGACGCAAAACAGCTGCTGTACGGTCCATTGGATAGTGGAGATGGAGGCAACTGCTTCTTATGTTTTTGTAGTAACACTGTCTGTATAATATGTTGAAAACATACTACAACCGCATGGAGCAAGGAAAGCTATGGAGTGAAATCGTCTCAGTTTTCAACATACCGGGTGAGTGCATAAAGCTGGCTAGCACGCTAACTAACATTTGTAAACATTAGTTGTTGAAATGACGATCTGTTGCGTAAGATCACGTGAGGCGCTCCCTTCGTCATGATAATCTTAATATCTTGTAGTGTGTGATGCGCCACAATTTTCAAATCTTGTACTGTGTGCATGTATAAGATTTCAGGGAAGATAATCTGCAAAGATTCTCCTTATGTGTGCACCAGTGGCGATTTCTTTAAGACTGCAAGGGAAGCTCAGCTTCCCCTATAATGTCACAAAATTAATGGTCAAATTATGTACTATTGTATTAACATTTTATTGACTAAAAATGCGTTAGAAAACGTTCATCTCAAAGACGAGTTCGTTCAGAATCAGTTAGATATAGCAGGTCGGCTGACTTGCTATATCTAACTATCTAACTTCTCATACATTCCCGTAGCGTCACAGTGCATTTCCCCGTTGAAGCCCAGCGTCCATTGACTTCAATGCGGCTGCTTTGAACGTTTTTTTTCAGTGCTTTGAAACTAGACGGTCATTGGATAAACGCTGCGATTATGTCCCGCCCACGGACGCTCAGCGTCTCTGGGGGTGAATGAGGAGCAAATGAGGAGTGGGCTGGCCTGGACTCCGAGCTTCTGCGTGATGATTGGAGGGTCTGTCGAAAGATTGCATCTCCTTTTGACTGACAGCGATTTTGTACTATAAGGAATCGCTGAAGCTATTCGCGCTCAGTCCCATCGCGGATTTCTCAAGTTCAGTCGAAATAAAAACTGCTGCAACCTATTTCTTTATATTTGCTTGGCGAAATTGCTTGATTTTCATCATACATTTCACACAATTATACACCACATTCCTTGTTTCACTTTTACAGAGTTTAATATTTTTTTTAGATCGTTCATTCATTCATTCATGTTAATATTTAATGTAGTAATCAATATATATATATATAGATTACTACATTAAATATTAACATGGAGGATGACTATAAATTAATATAATATATATATATATATATAGTAATCTTGAAAAATTTTAACATAACATAATGAAACCTTATATTTCTATTAAAATACTTTATAAATAAATAAATAAATAAATCATAATAACCTTATTTAAATTGCAAAATATTTATACTATATAGTAGCATCTGACTAAAAGAAAAAATACATCATATTTTGCATAATAAAACTAAAGCTTTTTTTTTTTTTTACGATTGTTTGCATTGTGACTTACTTATGACAATAAGGCACATTCTTGTGAATAAATAAATAGACAATTTTATGATGTAGGCCGAAAATGAGCTTCCCCTATTTGACAGACCAGTAGCCGCCACTGGTGTGCACTGCAACCAGATTTCATAATTAGGATTTTCTGTAGTGTGAGCCAGGCTTAAATGTATTGACCTGGATTACACAGAGTTTGCATGCGTATCGCAGAGCTAGAGAAGACGAGCATTTGAGGTTGAAAAGTAGTTTTTAGATCGTTTTGCTAGAAAAGACCCTTATTTCTCAGCTGGGATCATTTGGAGCCCTTTGAACCTGCATTTGAACTTCAAACTCACAGGCACTACTGAAGTCCACTATATGGAGATAACTCCTAAAATGTTTTCCTCAAAAAACAATTTCTTTACAACTGAAGAAAGCAAGGCATGAACATGTTGGACGACAATGAGATGAGTACATTATTTGCTACATGTGCTACATTGGTAAATTTATTCATTGCACAGACTATTTTTCGTAGCATATGTTGCACTGTACAGCCCTGGTAAGGTATTTTTAATTTGACATTTTTGTCCTGCCTGTTTACATTAACTAAGAAATTGTCAACATTAATTAAAAACAAACAAAAATAAATAAATACTTGAGCAGACATACCTGCATTTGAGCCTTCTTCACATTGCGATTCACCAGAGCTGCCATGTAGCTCAAAGCTGCTTCCCTTGTCTCTCCATTCAACAAGATGTTGTGCAGGATTTTAAATAGATCTCCCTGGAGAACCAACATCAGCACACACTCAGAATTAAAAAAATATTTTTTTAAACCCTTCTCATTTCACCAGCACACTGTGATATGTTATTTCAATTTATTATTATTTAGAGTAATTGGAATAATTTAATACTAAACTAATAGTAATTTATTACTAACTATTACTTCAATTACTCAATATATACAAGTCCTCAATTTCTTCTTTTTTTTTTTTTTTTTTTTTTTTTATAAATCAAATATAAATCCATGTCCCAGTCACATTTTTTGGTTACATAAACATTACTTGCACTATCAGAAAAAAATAAAAATACTTTATGTTTTTACATTAACAACATAATCATTATTCTATTTGTGAAGTATGAATCTCATCAAGTTTTTTCAAACATTTTACATTTATTTCAAAATAATAACGCAAGGCAGAAACAATTTAAGCATTATATTTGGTTTGTGAACTTATGTTCAGCTATTCTCTTTAATAGTTAACTTTAAACTATGTTTGAATTTTTCAGATCAGTCATCAAAGCTTGGCAAATATTGGTCACAGACATGGAGATTTACTTCAAATTTCACCAAGCTGATTACTCACTAAAAACTCTTACAAATCATGTTTTCATGCCATTTTAAGTCTTATTTTGATGTAACAAAGTGGTTATATCCAAGTATGTGAGTTATTTACTTACTTTTTTAAAGTCTTACAATTAATGCAATCATATTGCTCATTCAGACTGATTCGCAAAAGGTGCACAAACACAACTGGTGGGATTTATCACACGAACCAATCATAGTCAAACATATCCAGTCATATCGCGATGTGTGACTTTCCCCCCATTCATTCTCAATAACCCCCCACCAAACCCACTGCACACTTTAAGGGGTCTGTTAAAACTCAATGGGGTCAGGGGAGGCGACAGAGACGCGGATTTATTATAACAAGTGATTTACACACTTTTTAATGTTATATTTTGTAATACTGGCATTGTTTTTTATTTTTGTACTACAATTTTGTTTTCATCCAATATTTTGAGAAGACATTTCTGTAATGTAAATAACAGTTACATGAAATTGTACTTTTATAATCATATAAAATGACCAAAAACTGAAGCGGAGCAAGAGCCACCACTTGCACCCCTGCTCTATAAAAAGAACATTGCCTCAATATTGAAGCAGCTCATTAAAAATCTATGAGTATGTGATATGATGGCGGCTCACCCTCGCAGACTCCAGATAATGCTGCAGCGACTGGCTGACCACACGGGTGTTCTCCATAGTGATGGCAGGGCCTGAGAAGTACTTGTCTCCCACTTTAGTCTACAGAACAGCAAAACGGACGTAAAAATAAACCACTTTCCTCCCGTCATCATTCATCAATGCTTCACATTGCATTAGATTTATTTGTTTAAGAAGTGAAATGACTTACGTCATCCTCAGCAAACACAGAAAGGCTGAAGAACGCTCCGAGGAAGGACAGTCTTTGAATTTCTCTTCCTGTCCCAGGACTGAGAGGGTCAGGACACCACAATGGCAGAGAGGTGATCTAAAAATACACACAGACAGACAATATTAACATTGAACTGCATAACCTGACTGACTTGAATTTGTAAGCTCATACAAAACCTACCAAATTGCATACAGGGTGAGTCTTCCCAAACTTGATTTCACACAGCTCAGCCAAAGCCTGTAAAACAACACAATTTCAGTTATAGACACAAAACAAAAGACTGCAAAGGCTTTCACAGATTCAGAGGAGCAATCTGTGTGAAACTTGTCTGAAAGATCAGAGATGCCTAACAGTGTTCGTATATAAAATCAAAGGAGCTTCTTTGGTCCTGGCATGTCTGCTAATAAAGTCTTATTACGCTTTTAAACAAAGAATATACAGTCTCTTACCATCAGAGGGAACTTGAAGTTGTCACTGTCAAAAGAACATTCTTTTACAGCTAAAACAAGCCCTTGAAGAATGGGAACAAAGATCTGAAAGAAAAACATTTCTTTTTATTACTAAACTTTTGCACAGCAATTTTTTCATGTATATTCTATATTTTTGTGCAAATTTTGCTTCTAAAGTGTGATTGTGCCATCTTTCTTTAAAATAAATGCTGATATTTTTAATGTCTAATGTGCAACGTCTAAATTGTCCAAACTGGAACCACAAAAAAGTGGGATAAATGTGACCCTGGACCACAAAACCAGTCATAAGTCAATTTTTTGAAACTGAGATTTAAACATCAGCTGAAAGCTGAATAAATAAGCTTTCCGTTTATGTACGGTTTGTTAGGACAGGACGATATTTGGCCAAGGTACAAGCATTCGAACATCTGGAATCTGAGGCTGCAAAAAAATCCAAATATTGAGAAAAATCGCCTTTAAAGTTGTCCAAATTAAGTCCTTACCAATGCATATTACTAATCAAAAATTAAGTTTTGATATATTTACGGTAGGAAATTTACAACATTTCCATGCAACATGATCTTTACTTAATATCTTAATGATTTTTAGCATAAAAGAAAAATTGATCATTCTGACCCATACAGTGTATTGTTGGCTATTGCTACAAATATACCTGTGTGACTTATGACTGATTTTGTGGTCCAGGCTCACAACTGATGTAGAATAACTAGTGATTTATATTAATGCTAAGACATTTTTTCTTAAAAACAAACAAATGAACCACTTAAAAACTCCTTGTGGTATTAAACAGGTTTGGCATCAGTAATAAAAACCTCTTGAGCTTCAAAAGTAAAATGACGCAGCATGCAGCCCGTCTCGGTAATCTGCTGCAACTCCCACCTGTTTAAACACCTCCTCTTCCTGGTGAGTCATGCGCACCAACTCCTGGATGAATCCGTATGGAAGGTTCCGGCACAGCATGTAGGGAACCAGCAGGGAGGGCTGTAGAGGGGCCCTATTTAAGAGCAAAGAGAGAGAAAGAGGGCGGCAATCTCATTCAAAATGTATTACGCTCATGTGCATTTGAACTGACAGACCATGCAACAAACTCAAACTAGGTCTGTTTTCACACTACGGTTATGAACTGGAGCTTGATTCTGCTCTCATTCCCCGCAGGTCTCTTTTCATACTGTTTATCTGCATCGTCAATGCGAGTACTAGCAGCAATTGATGTTTAATGCTGTAGCCAAGCAACAACCGTGGAAAAAGCTTAACACGTACAAAACGAAGCTGCTTCCTGAAGCTAATTTCTGCACAGACAGGCAGCTATAAGAAATGCTTTATACTTTAAAAGACATATTATAGTGTTTCACTTGCACAAACTGTGTAGGACTGCAAAATGTAATGAAACCATGTGGTTTGGACAGCAAAACTGAATTCCAAAGGTCAAAGATTCAGATCCACAGAGGTCTAATGTGAAAACCTGTTAAAAAAAAAAACCTTTACAATGCATTGAAAAAAGCTGCTGTAACTGACCTGGGCTGTGTGAGGGCACCTTGAAGCACTAGTGCAGCATGGGAAATGCACTGGGAACGTATGTTGCTAAGCAGCTGACTGACAGCTGGCTGGCTGCACATCTGAAAAAGAAAAGCATATGAATAACACCGTGTCTGAACATAGACAAAATACCCTGAGCTTGAAGCTCAAGGTCAACAATGAAAAGCAAAATGGCTGAATGAAGAGAAAAGATTTTTTTTTTTTTCTATGTAATTATAATCATATAGCTTATATTTATACACAACTGCAAAGTACAACAGACCAGAAACGCCACACAATCTGGCTTTGACATACAGCCTTATATAAGTTAATTGCAAAATAAAACTATGACATTAAAAAAAGAAAATTTAAAGGGGTAGTTCACCTAAAAATTAAAATTACCCCATGATTTACTCACCCTCAAGCCATCCTAGGTGTATATGACTTTCTTCTTTCACACGAATACAGTCAGAGTTATATAAAAAAAAAAAAAAGTAGTTACCGGCTCTTGCAAGCTTTATAATGGCAGTGAATGGGTGTTGAGATTTTAAAGTCCAGTAAAGTGCATACATCCATCATAAAAAGCGGTCCACATGGCTCTGTGGGGTAAAGGCCTTATGAAGCGAATCGATGTGTTTGTGTAACAAAAAAATGCATATTTAAAACTTTATAAACCATAACCTATAGCTTCCACTAACAAACAATCATATTTTCTCCCTCAAAAATGTTTTCCTCAAAAAAAAAAATTTCTTTACAACTGAAGAAAGAAAGACATGAACATCTTGGATGACAAGGGGGTGAGTAAATTATCTGTAAATTTTTGTTCTGGAAGTGGACTTTAATATAACTCCGATTGTATTCGTCTGAAAGAAGAAAGTCATATACACCTAGAATGGCTTGAAAGCGAGTAAATCATGGGGTAATTTTCATTTTTCGGTAAACTATCCCTTTAAGTAACTTATTTCTGACAGACTGATAATAGAAACCATGGTAGAAACTGAAACAGGCCCTTCGTGAAGCAACATGCTGCAACAAACTACTTCTGGGAGCTTAACTGATTATAATAGGAGCAAATTACTTTTGACGCTCATGTCTAGTGTAGACAGGCTGATAAATGAGACACAATATGAAAGACTCATGGCAAAGACGGAATTACCCTAAGCCTGACAAGACTTGTCTTTCACTTTCACCTGCTCAACACCTCCACTTCTATTCTGACCTACTAAAAAAAGACCTTCTGATAAATCGCTTAAGTAATGAGTTGTTTTCCTGTAACGCTAGTTATACCAGAATATAATTACATTGCTTGGGTTCTGAATTAACACTGTAGAAATGTGTCCATAATGTTTATCAGCAGCTACCTTTGGGGCCTTTCTCTCTTCCATTCCCACACTGTCAAAACGCTCGATGAGGTAGTTGAGCATCTCCGTCTCTTTACAGGACTCTATGGTAAAGCGGTCACTACCTGAGTCACCAGCCATCCCCCCCTCCGGATGCACCCAGGCTAGAGAGAGAAAGAGAGAGTTATGAGATATAAATATTGCCTTCAATAAAGGAGGTTGTAGGGAGTGGATGAACCTTCTGGGGAAAACCCCAAACTAAATAAACAGCCAAAACCACACAGCTTTAGCCATCAATGACATGTCTATCAAAATTAAATGTTTTCCTTTTATACCAAAGCTTTCAAAATAATTATCTTTAGAACAGCCATAACTTCAGATATAAATGAAAGTTTATCTCCATTACAAGCAATGGTTAAAACAAACAAAACGCCCCACAATGCAAGCTGTATATTGACGTCTTGACATGTGATTACTTCATGCTGAAACTGGTATCAAAGCCGCTTCTCTTAAACTAAGGCGCTACAGTGATTGTCACATCACATTAAACAGTGCCAAACAGTATTTATTGTTTGAATAATGTAATAAAATTAGAGATGCACCGATTGACCAGACAGGGATCGGAATTAGCCATTTTTCCACATTATGGGCCATTTTTACATCACACTTACGGAGAATGATAATGTATTCATGTCGTGCCAGCTGAGACTTGCGCAGTCTGAGTAAGTATGTGAGAGAGACTTGTGCAGAAATCGAAACAAGTGAGCACAACAGCACTCATAGAAAGTTAGAGATGCACAGTGCGGTAGAAAAAAATATTATAATACATGATTTAGGTAAGCAGCATTGCATAAGCAAGATGTTTAACCCGAATATCAACGCGATTGCAATGTAACACTAATTTTATAAAATAGTAGCTCAATAAACAAGAAGTTAAAATTAAGTGACCTTCATTTTAGTCACAATATTGACTGCTTTTGCTCAATTTCGCTGATGAATATAGTTCCGATCAAAGCCGAGTAACACAGTGGTGTTTCGTTACTGAATGAATCCTTGCTTTTGAACAAATGAAGTGAGTCAATGGTTCAGAAACCCATTCACAAAAGACACTTGCCTCATTTCTGAATGACTTAGTCAAGATTGGGGGAATTGTAATGTTTAATAAATATTTTTATTTATTTATTTTTTTGCATTGGAAAAAAAAAAAAAAAGTATAGATTTTTGTTTGTGTATGCTCTCAATTATAGTTCTTAAAAAGAAAAAAGGAATCTGCAAAAAAAAAATAAATAAAAAAAAAATAAAAAAATCAGTATTGGCAGGTCACACTTACAAAAAAAAAAAAATACGAAAATCGGAAACGGTTAAGAAAATTGCAATCAGTGCATCTCTAAATAAAATGGACAGAATCTGACAGTTTCATATTAAAAATAAAGCACAAAGATTACTACGATTTATTGTATGGGAGATGCATACATTGCTTAAAAACAGGCTAGACTAATCGATTCTTGGTATTTAGAAATCAATATAGTTTCAAAAAATACAAAACAATTAAAACTGAGAAATCTATATATTTTCTTACTCAATCCAACTAAAGACTGGAGTAATAATGCTGAAAATTCAGCTTCGCCATCACAAAAATAAATTACATTTTAAAATATATTTAAAAAATAATTTAAATATAACTGTGAAATATTATTTTTAAATATAATATTTCACAGTGATATTTTTACTGTATTTTTGATTAAATAAATGCAACCTGGATGAGCATACGTGACTTAACTTAAAACATCTTTTTGACTTCTCAGTGGTAGTTTAGTTTAGAAATTACAAAAATTGTATTATATTATCATAATTTGCCTGGCTTGAGGAAAAAAAAAAAAAAAAACACACACACACATCCATATTTCTAGGTTTTCACATGAAATGTACAAATGTGACCCTGGACGACAAAGCCAAAATGATGAGATTTTTACATCATTTGAAAGCTACAATATTTGGCCGAGATACAACTAATTGAAAATCTGAGGGTGCAAAAAAAAACAAAATATTAAGAAAATTGCCTTTAAAGTTGTCCAAATGAAGTTCTTAGCAATGCATATTACTAATCAAAAATTAAGTTGATATATCTACAGTGGAAAATCTACAAAATATCTTCATGGAACATGATCTTTACTTAACATCCTAATGATTTTTGGCATAAAAGAAAAATCGATAATTTTGACTAATACGGTGTATTTCTGGCTATTGCTACAAATACAACCGAGCTACTTAAGACTGGTTTTGTGGTCCAGGGTCACAAATATAAAGTGGTTACATGCATTTCTAAGTAACTACGACTGATTTGTTTTGTGTGACTGGAACACAAACTGTTTTGGAATCAATTTACATCTGTATTTAGCACCAAGCATTTGTCACTCGACCCATGGAAACAGATGTTAATACCATGTGTAAATGACGGCAAAACGTAAGACAAGAGGACAACAAAAGCAGGCCTCTAATACTTGCGTTCCCCCTGCCGGTCTTTGGTCATGAGACAGCATGCATTAGTGAACTCTAGGGTGAGACAACACTCCACAGCAGGCTTCTGGCTCTCATTAGTTCTGTTACACAGTCAGCTAGCATTATCCGATCGCTCGACAATCAGTCCTCCACCACCGCTGTTATCCAGCACACACGTCCTGTGTGGGAGTTTAAAGGTCTGCTGGCTCACATTTCTGCTTTGAGCTGAATGGGTCTAAAAAATCCTTGTGTAATGAACACTATTTGAGCTGACAGCAAAGCTCTGTCCACAGAAAAGCTGAATTTGATGAGATCAACTACCACATGATCAAACTCCACTATTTGGTGTCATTCTTTTTGCCCGTTGCGGTGCCAACATTGGGCACAGCGGGCTGTTGTTAGTGGCCAGGCAGCACGCTGAAGCATGCAACACACGTTGGCACTGATACCTGGACCCAAACTGAACCCCTGAAAAATCCTCCTCTTCTTCTTCCTCCAGCTCTTCATCACTGCTGTCCTGAGGCAAGTCGGACAGGGCGAAGAAGAGGAGGGAGAAAGGGCTGGTATGGCCACAGTGTGTAAATAAAAGCAGACATATAGGCTGAATAAAAACACAAAAGACTACAAAAATGCAACTTCACATCTAGCAGGGTGAAAAAAAGGTACCTAGACGGCATCCGGGCAGCTAGTGCGGTCCTTCTGGCCATAGTGCTGGGGGAGCCGGGGAGGATGGGGAAAGGCATGGAGGTGTGGGTGCTATGGTGTCTAGGGGTAGGGCTGGAGGGTATACCTGAAGTTGTAGGGGGTGTAAGCATACCAGATGGAGTAGATCTGGGGCTTGGGCTTATGGGGATGGATGAGCTAAGGGAGTAGGGTCTGTATCTCTGGGAGATGGGCAGAGGGGCGGATGGAGAGGGAGGTGCAAGGCTGGTGGGAGGGCGAGAGACAGGAGGACTTGGGGGAACCGGGAGGGCGGCTGCAGAAGCCAGTGGGACAGATGGAGCACTCATTCTGGCAGAGCTCAGAGCGAGTGGGTTTGGGCTACAACCGTAAAGACTGAAAACAACAAAGACATTGATGAAAATGAAGGCGGAAACATAGAAGGCGGAGGAAATTGAAAGAGAAATCAAGAATGTGAGACAAAGGGGTGTAGGTGGATGTGTGCACTGGCGGCCAAAAGTTTGGAATTATTATTATTTATTTTTTGTTGTTTTTTTGTTTTTGAAAGAAGTCTCTTCTGCTCACCAAGGCTTCAGAATCATTAAAAATGTCAATTATTTGACCAAAATAAGAGGGATCCTACAAAATGCATGTTATTTTTTATTTAGTACTGACCTGAATAAGATACTTCACATAAAAGACGTTTACATATAGTCCACAAGAGAAAATAATAGCTGAATTTATAAAAACGACCCTGTTCAAAAGTTTACATCCCCTTGATTCTTAATACTGTGTTGTTACCTGAATGACCCACAGCTGTGTTATTTTGTGCTAGTTGTTCATGAGTCCCTCGTTTGTCCTGAACAGCTAAACTGCCTGCTGTTCTTCAGAAAAATCCTTCAGGTCCCACAAATTCTTTGGTTTTCCAGCATTTTTGTGTATTTGAACCCTTTCTAACAATGATTGTATGATTTTGAGATCCACTGAAGACAACTGAGGGACTCATATGAAACTATTACAGAAGATTCAAATGCTCACTGATGCTCCAGAAGGAAAAAGATGCATTAAGAGCCAGGGGGTGAAAACTCTTGATGTTTTCAGAATGTGCACATTTTTCTTATTTTTCCTAAATATCATATTTTTTTCATTTATTATTGCCCTTCAGAGACTACAGAAAATAGGTACACGTTTCCCAGAAGAGAAAATACATTAAATTTACCCTGATCTTCAAAGTCAAGAAGTTTTAATGCATCATGTTTTCTTTTGGAGCATCAGTGAGTGTTTGAACCTTCTGTAACAGTTGCATATGCATACACAAAAATGCTGAAAAAACGAAGAATATATAATATATAATAAAATAGAGAAGAGTTATGTTAAATTCTAATACTACTTCACAATATCCGTTTTTACTGTATATTTAAAATGCATTCAATTAAATGCTGCCTTGGTAAGCATAAGAGATGTCTTTGAAAAACATTTAAAAATCTTAATTAGTCCAAATTTTGGCCGCCAATGTAGGTGAGAAGGAGAGGTTGTCAGCTATCACACTTGCCTGGAAAGAGAGCTGGCACCGAATGAACCAGCGCAGGGCATCATGGGACTGCCGCTCTGGCTGGAGGGTGGGACGAGCGTCAGGTGACGGTCCGGGGATCTGGCAGCAGTAATTGGCTGAGATGTGGCGGTCAAGCTGGCAAATGGGTTACAGTCACGCGAACGTGTGGACATCATGAGAGCCTCCATTAAGATCTGTCCGATCAGGTCTTTGAAGTCAGAGTAAACTAAAAGAAGAAAAAAACAGCGCAATTCAATTACAGAAAAATCTAAATTCCTTGTGTTACATCATCTGTTGCTTTCTGTCCATACCATCCCTAGGGTTTTTCTGGAATTCAGCAGCAAGTGAGGGGAGGAAGATGACATCACGGTCCTGCTCCTTCCAGGACACACGCAAGATCTTACAGATGAGGTGCAAAGCCTGCTCTTCAGAGACGTCAGAGCTGGATGACGAATCCTGCAAATATTCATTCAGCACGTCACTTAACCAAACAAAGTTTGAAACTTTTGCTCACAAAAAGTATTTTTGTAGCTTCATAAAATTATAGTTGAACCACTGATGTCTCATGGACTATTTTAACAATGTCCTTACTATCTTTCTGGGCCTTAAACGTGTCAGTTGCGTTGCTGTTTATGCAGGGTCAGAAAGTTCTCAGATTTCAGCAAAATTATCTTAATTTGTGTTCCAAAGATGAACTAAAGTCTTACGGGTTTGGAATGACATGAGGGTGTTTAATTAACGACAGAATTTCTGACATTTCAATATGCCACTTACCAGTTATCGACCATAAAATGAAAATAATTCTCTTTTTATTGGTGCATCTGGTTACCTTTTCAGCCAGGTTCCTTTTCTCTCTGCGATCACTGTCTTCCACCTCCATATTCTCAATTCCTGAGTCCACATCTACTTGGGACATGCTGAAGACCACAAAGAGCACTGCATGTTATAAAGGAACCATAGGAGATGCAAAAACTATGTAGATAATGATCTAGAGGGTTACATTAATTACATAAACTTCCAGCTGTACGTATTTTTATATGCACTTTAGGGAATATGTGGCTACGGTACAAAATGATTCGCAATCCAACGGTAGAGAGATTGTGCAGCTTTATTTAAAGTGAG
Organism: Labeo rohita; assembly: GCF_022985175.1. NCBI lineage: Eukaryota > Metazoa > Chordata > Actinopteri > Cypriniformes > Cyprinidae > Labeo > Labeo rohita. Next base: position 12,051,581 of record NC_066891.1, on the reverse strand, counting down.
ATCTCTGGCCGTCAGCAAGTGAGATACAATACTTCATCTCCAGCCCAATCTCAGTTTGACCTCTTACGTCATGCTATATCATTGATTAGGAGTTCAGAGAGGACAAAGGTTCACGGCTGTCTCTCACCTCTTCTCGCAGGAGGCCGTGTCAATGTCCATGCTCTGGGAGCGGGACAGGGATTGGGACTGCGTCTCCAGGCTGTTGGATGGAGAGCTGGAGAGCGAGCTGACCCCCTCGCTGCTCTGGCTGCGGTAAGCAACCCCTACGGTAATGGAAAGCACAAAAGGAAACAGTGTGTTTGAGAACGATCCTGCTGATTGTGTCATGGAAAAAAATGGCTAAGCTGTAATCAAGCTCAAGAAAAACTTTCTAAAACTTTCATGGCTGGAAAACAAACCACATAGTTAAAGTTTAACTAAAGAACATTAATTTTGAACAATCAAACATTCTGTTTCTTCCAGTGAAAACGGCTCCCTAATTCTCACAAAATCTTCCAAGGTTAATAAACACTTGTCTCAAAATATGGACCTCTTTTACCTAGAAAATAAGCAGAGTCAGAGAAAGGAAAATCTAAATCTACATCAGCAATTCTTGAAGCACATACTAGTGCACCACAGTGAATCAAAGTACATTTTAAAACAATATACCAATTAAAATAATCAGAGTGTTGTTAGGATATTCATTGTTTTCATTTAGAATTTTAATGTTTTTATTCGGTAATAATAATAATAATAATAATAATAATAATAATAATAATATTACTAGTTAATAGGCTTATTGATATATAATCACAATATTTTGGCCAAATTGTGCAGCCCTAAAGCAAGCAAACCTCGATTTTCTTTTTTTTCTGAATTTTAAAATCACAAATCACAAATTTCATCAGATAAACATGCAATTAGATTTCTCCTTTTTTCATTTTGTCAAATTTTAAAACAAAATCATAACTTTCATCAGGAAAAAAACAAAAAAACAAAAAACTGCAAATGGATTTTTTGCCTCGTTTATCCAACTTTAAATCACAATCACAAATCACAGGAAAAAAACATGTAATTGGATTTTTTTTATCCAGTTTTAAATCATCAATAATTTCATCACCAAAAAAAAATGTAATTGGATTTTTTTCTTAATTTATCCAATTTTTAAATTACAAATCACAAATTTCATCACAAAAAAAATCTTTTTTTTTTTTTTAATCAAAACTTTCATCAGAAAAAAAAAACATGCAACTGGATTTTTTTCTTCATTTATCCAATTTTAAATCACAATCACAAATTTCATCACAAAACAAAACATGCAATTGGATTTTTTTTTTTTTTTTTTCCATTATCAAATTTTAAAAAACAATCACAGCTTTCATCAGTAAAAAACAAATACAATTGTATGTAATTGGATTTTTTTTTCCATGTACAAAATTTTAAATCAAAATCACAATTTTCATCACAAAAAAACAAACAAAAAACATGCAATTGGAATTTTTTTTGTTTTATCAAATTTTAAAAATCACAATATTACTGAAGAAAAAAAACCAAACAAACAAACATGCAATTAGATTTTTTTTCACCAGTGCATGCAGCCATATTTCATAAAAAAATCCAGTCACTTCAACTAGAATTCACACTTTCAAAAATTTTGTGTGAGGACAAAAGATTTCCTCAGACAGCCTTCTCATAATCTTAGCCAAGTGAATTTGCTGTGTTGACCAAGAGAAAGCTGCTTGGTTTAAGAGTGACTTCTGTGTTTCTGTGACTTGCTCTTGCTTCATACATTGCTACACTATTATCAATGAACTTTTACAGTCTGTGAATTTTCCCTAAAATTTCACTAATGTGAAAAAAAAAAAAGAGTAAAGAAATGCAGAAAGGCACAAACAAAAAATTGCATTCTTAATTGGAATTGCTAATCTTTTTAACATACAGTATATTTGCATAATGAATTATTATTATACTGGAGATTTTCAAAAACGTATTTGAGATTTCTTTGAAAATATCTCCCAAGGCTAAAATGATTAACAAAAAAAATGGAATAAACTAACTGCAGTCATTTAATATTTTGAGTTAGAGGTTAAAAACAAACCGAACCAGACTGTTTAAAGGATATTAATAGAGGAGTGAATGCACTGGACCTGGTTTCTGTCTTATGATTGATTACATCTCAATGCTGTACAGTCCAGAAAGCAGCTACAACAAAGAGCAGGCTTGTGCTGGAACAGCTTTTTCATGTAACTGCGAAGACCTGGAATAATGTGTGGTAGTGGACACAGTACATAGTTGTTTCCAATGACAAAACACACCAGCTCAAAACACAATTCAATCCCCATTTCAGTTTAGCAAGGCTCCAAAGTAATTAAACATGCAATTATAAAGACTTTAACTGAAATGATTTTTAAATGAACAGTAGATGAGTGCCAAAAACCAGAACAAAAAAAACAAGCAAAGCTTGTTTTGATCTAATGTGTGATACAAACAAAAACGAATGCACGAGAGAATAAGAAACAAATTAGCATCAACCAGCACAGCTTAATTTAAACGTAATGTTTTCTGTTCTCAATACATAACACAGCCTAAAATTACAGAAATCTTATCTACAAGACAATACAAGACCAAAGGTTTTTACACTGTAAAAATGAAACTAAAGTGGAACTTTACAACAGGGCACACTGACATTTATCAAATAAAACAAAAAGGACTACGGCACCACGAGAATAAAAGAATCATCAGCTTTGTCTGTCTACGTGCCCTTATTTAAAGCCTGGCCAAGGCTGTGCCACCTCCATGACTGTGCAATTTCTTCACGGCAAGACGCAGCGAGCCAAAAATCTCTTACCTTGATATCAACACTGCTCAAAAAAATCTTTACAACAAGGCCATAATTAAATCACTAGTGAAGTACAAACAGCTAATGCTACACAGCTTGAACCAGCTTCATCCACACAGAATTTCAAATAGGCCACTTAGGCCCTCAATATTATTACATTGGTCATTTTATCCTCAACATTTTATACTAAGACAATATTATAGTCATTGCAAATGTATTTACACTGAATGGGACTTCAAATACAACTCCGATACAAATCTGTCTGCTCAAATGCACTGTGTCCATAAAATACCCAATATTTGTAATTTAAAAAACACTGAAACGAACTGGGATGCTGCAGCAGAGCCGCCTGCAACCTGGTGGTATAATGGATAACTCTGCATAAAACTGCATTTATTGATCTGGTCAGGTGCAATATAAAAATCATGTTTCATGCCTTCAAAAAATTCCCCTGAACAGAAAGGCTGTGTCTGAACAGAAAACAATCCGCTTTGCATTTTTAAAAATGAAAACAAGGGAAATCCCCACGTTCTGAATGTCTGTAACATTTTTACTCTCTCAAATATACATTATTTTTTCAAAGTTTGGGGTCAATAATATTAATGTTTTTATGTCAGAACTAACACCGTTTTTCCATCAAAGATACATTTGAAACAGTAACATTATGATGTATTATTACATAGTAAATAATTGTTTTCTATTTAGGTACATGTTGTCAAATCGATTCATCATGATTAATCGCATTAAAAATAAATGTTTGTAATACATATTGTAAAATATATTGTGCTGTGTATTTTAACACTACCAGTCAAAAGTTTTTGAACAGTAAGATTTTTTTTTTTAAAGAAGTCTCTTCTGCTCAAAAAGCCTGCATTTATTTGATCCAAAGTACAGCAAAAACAGTAAAGTTTTGTAATATTTTTACTATTTAAAATAACTGCTTTCTACTTGAATATATATTTTAAAATGTAATTTATTGCTGTCATCAAAGCTACATTTTCAGCATCATTACTCCAGTCTTCAGTGTCACATGATCTTTGCTGTTCAAGAAACATGTGTTATTATTATTATTATTATTATCAATATTTAAGTAGGAGTGGAGTAATGATTCTAAAAATTCAGCTTTGAAATCACAGGAATAAATTACATTTTAAAATGGATTCAAACAGAAAACAGTTGTTTTAAAAAGTAAAAATATTTGACAATTTTATATATTTTTATATATACACACACACATAATTGTCAAATATTATGCATTTATTTAATATATATTTATTCTGGGATGGCAACACTGAATTGTTAGCATCATTACACAAGTCATAAATGTGCTGCTAATATTTTTGTGGAAACTGATACATTTTACAGAATACATTTTTCAGAATCCTTTGATGCATATACAATTCCAAAAAACAGCATTTATTTAAAATAGAAATATTCTGCAACATTCTAAGCGTCTTTGCTGTCAGTCTTTTTGAATGATAAAGTCCACAAAGCACTTACCCGAGGCCCCCATAGGAGATGTGGCAGGGGTGACATTTTGGGCATTTAAGCCCAGAGTGTGAGATGGAGCTGGTGGGACAGGCTGTGATGAGGCCCCGGAGGGCCCTGGCAAGGGTCCTGGGGGAGTCTCTCTCTGTGGGGATGTCAAAGGGGTGCTGAGGGGGGTGCTGGGCTGTGACGTCTGCCCTCCAGCTAACCGGGCCAGTCGCCTTCTACGGATCTAAACAAGGCAGATTAATTACAATTTAATCTAATTACAAATCAATAACGAGCAATAGTTTACAGTCTGATGACCTCAACTGCTCCTAGCTGGTAAACACAAGGGCAGACCTTTATTATAAAAGCAAAGAGACTTCTATATACTATTTCACATATGCTTTGGCAAAGAGTAGTATGTTTGTAGAGTCCTATATTTTCAGTATTGACAAATCATTTCTACAAAGTGGAACGAGTCATTTGAGATTGAGAAGGCCTCGGCTTCCACAGCAAATGATGTTTGTTGAAATGGCAAGGACGAAAATGCATGACTAGATAAAACAAAACTGCAAAAAAGGTAAAACCTAGTTTGAATCAGCAAAGGATGATGCATCACAGTTCACAGACATACTTCCTTTGCAAATCATGTTTAATTGTATATTTCAGATTTAGCTAACACAGTATCTAACACAGAATAAAAGCAATTATAGATGAATACAGCAGCTTATTTGGAAAATGTAGGCCTATATTTCAATTTATTATTTATTTCATTCTTTTAAAAGAAACTATTAGTTTACCATAATATAAGACAGCTGGTGAAAAAGCTACTTGAACCAGCTTAAGTTGTTTTACTGGGTTTAGCTGGTCCTCCAGTCTGACCAGCTCAAACATGACCAGATTGAGACCAGCAAACCTGCATAGGCTGGTTTAAGTTGTTTTTAGGTCAGAGCTGGGCAGAGTTTGGTCTTAATTTACAGCAGAACAACTAAACACAAAGCCCTGACTGTAAATACACACCAGTGTCGTACAGCAACAACAGCCAGTGCCACATAACAACATCCAAAACCTGAAACCAAGTGCTTTGTGGGATAAAACGCACTTATAATAAACATTACCATAAATACTACGTTTTTTCGAGTTAATACAAAGATTTTAAGCTTCGACAGCTGACCCCATGATCAATATTACTGACCTGACGCCTGACAAAAGCTTGTTGCGCATGATTTCAGTTTCTAAACCAGATGCCATTTAATCAAATGCATACCCTTGGCAAAGTTAACCTCTTGAATTGCACATTTTATCACGACTGTAAGTTAAATTGAGTAAACATCTGGTGCAAAATGATTTTATTTCTTCACACGACAGTCTTTCAGCCATTTTGGATTCCCAGTGAAGAAAGCTTCACAAAAGAAATTTTAACTTGTCAACTGGTTAAACGCTCCCCAGCGACCGAAAACGACAAGGATGTTATTTTAATTGTAAAAATAAAAAATACGAAAAAAGCGGACGGTCGAGGCTTGCAGATCCAGTTAAGCAAACGTATCACTTGCTAACGAGCTGACTGAAAATAACCTCCGTATTCTCATTTAATTTCGCTTCTGTATCGGCACTTAAGTGGCTCAAAATGAGATTCAAAACCTAGCTTCATATTTCTACGCGAAATAAATGTAATCTGGATACAGTGGGCTGTTGATTAGCCGGTGTCCTGTTAGCTTATCCTATCATTACTGCGATTGAAAAAGAAGGTGACAATGACAAGCCAATAAGCCTTTAATAAAACACAAAAACATAACAGGCATGCCAGCACAAAAACAGTTTCGACTGGAAATACACGAAACAATGCCGAAATAGCCTTACCTCTTCAGGACTGAGCTGCTCCATTGCCTTTCTTTTAATTTTCAGCTTAATTATGTTGCTAGCCAGTCAGCTAGCTTCCTTATAAACACCAAAAGTGCATAGTCTGAACCATAAAACAAATATCAATGAGCTGTGATTGTCTAATTTAAATCTTTATATTAAAACATCAAACGCGATTGGCCGATTTTTTCCGATCGGAAAGGGTTATCTTCGGTTTCTGTTAAGAATGAAACAAACACAAAAGTATTATTCGTCAAAACACCGACGCGGCCATTTTGGATCTGGAGTCACGTGACGCGAGATCGACACATTCCAGGCTGCGGCAGTTCAGGAAACTGATTTCACTGCTGAGGCGACCTCAAGAGACTTGTTTTCTTCAGAATCAAGTCGTATTTGGTTAAATTAATAGCTGCGGATACATCCTACATAGCTATTAGATAGCTTAAAAAGAATTAATCATGACAGCAGTTCTGTTCACGATTGAATAAATAAATAATAAATATATTGCATCATTTTGACTCAAGTGATGTAGTAATTCTTAATCGCTCCATGTCTTTATGTTTCTTTATCGGTTAATTTTCTATTCTTATAAGTTTGTTATCTTCCTGATTAATTTGTTAGTAGTCTTTTGACTGGCTCTTATACTCTTAACATACTACTCTTATTTTCAAAGTATATTAATAGTTTCTTTTGTAGATTTGCTGAATGACTTTGTATTTCTTCTGTCGTTTTAAAAAGAGAGATGATGATGATGATTTGTGCATTGCAGTATTGGCAAATAAACACACAAAGTATATTATAACTTGCTCTAATTTTTATTGCACAGTAAGGGGCATTCAAGTAATTGAACAAGGTGTTAAATTCAAGTAATTGAATGAACAAAGTTTGTATATTTAGCTGTCACATACACATACAAAACTGTAAATCTTAAGATTATAAAAATAAACAAAACACAAAATATGTTTTAAAAAGCATTCAAAAAGCGGCATGGTCCTTATTAAGTCACATTGTGGTGAAATAATGCTTCTGGCTTGCAGAAATACAGAAGCACATTGCTAAATGTCTGTGAGTGTGGTTCTTGTATTACATGTAAACATGATTAGGCAATGATGGCACAACTATTGACAACATACAGTACTTCCAGGGAAAACTGCTGTTGACCCGAGTCCTGTTTGTTCATGGTGTTATTGCGCCACCTAGTGGCACTAGAAAATCATGCTCCTATACACTCTGGCCCAGTCCGCAAGCCGCTCACTGAATGTAATCGCTTAGTCAGGTCTCGAGGCACAAGTTGAAACTCCTGGTTCATTTTCTTGCCTCAAATTCCTTTGATATAAAGTGTAAACAGCTTTGTTTACATCAATACACCTTGTCTTGTAGTAAACGCCACAGCAGGGCCTCAAACAACCCTTTTGAATACTTGCTTGCAGACTTGATCTTCACAGTACAACTCCTGTAAAGCGTTGAGAATTATGATTATTAGTCAAGTGTGTAACATGCATTATAGATTTTTATAGTGTAAGATCCATTTCACACTTACCAAATGGAGTTTGTCATCCTCTATCCAGTGCGCCCAACCTCTGTTCTTCTTCTCACCCTTTTGAATGCATACCAACTTGTTCCCCTCCCATGTCACCAGAGACTAGACAAATAGATTTACGTATAGTGTTAAAACAGTGCTTTAAGTGCATTCTCCATATTGTCTTTGCAGCAAATATTTGTATTCAAACATCCTAAAGGGATGTGCTTTAAGACTTTCAAGTGCTTTCAATTTTCTGTTGTATAAAATGTAATGAAAATAAAAGAATAAGGTAAAATTTAATTTTACCTTGTCATGCTACATGTTACTTGTACTTACTACAGTACTGACACTAAATGTGACCCTGGATCACAAAACCAGTCAAAAATATATTGCATGGGTCAAAATTATTGATTTTTCTTTTACACCAAAAATCATTAGGAAATTAAGTAAAGATCATGTTTCATGAAGATATTTAGTAAAATTCCTACCGTAAATATATCAAAACTTAATTTTTGATTAGTAATATGCATTAGTTAGAGCTTCATTTGGACAACTTTAAAGGTGATTTTTCTCAATATTTTGATATTTTTTGCACCCTCAGATTCCACGTATTCAAATAGCCGTGTCTCAGCCAAATATTGTCCTATCCTAACAAACCATACATTAATGGAAAACTTGTTTATTCAGCTTTCAGATGATATATAAAGCTCAGTTTCGAAAAATTGACCCTTATGACTGGTTTTGTGGTCCAGGGTCACAAATTATGTGTTGCAATATATAATGATAAAACTTTGCAGTACCTTGCAGTGTCTGTCATCCAGTCCCTTGGTGAACTCTTCAAACTCCTCATTGACTCTGAAGGAGAAAGTGTAGTTTCTTAAGGTGCTGAGAGTCTTGGCGACATATTGATCCCCCACCTGCTCGATCACCTTACGATGTTTTAGCTTCAGGGCGATCTTGCGGGTGTACAGACTGATACCTGTGAGAGGACAAAGTTTAGGACCTATTACTCCTGACATAATGTAATATAATAATAAGCTATATGTCAATTTTAGCAACAGAATTAAGAACAAATATTAATTTCAATAGTAAAAAGAATGCACTCTTACCTAAAGCAATCATGTATCCCTCCATGTTGACATTGCTCACCATGTCCCATGTTCCACAGAGGCTTACAGGCATTTTGTTATCCGTCTGCAAAATTTTCCAGTAGAAAATAAGGTGCAAGGTATGACAGACAGAAGGACTCCTACCGCTTTTATGTGTTGTCTGAGTGGGCGGTCGTTAGTATTCTACGTATTCTAATTTGCACGTCGTCAACTCTTCAAAGGTCGTGCCGTACGTAAAGGTGTCTGGCAAGTGTTTGTGTGCAAATAGCTTGCTAAAACACACCCGTAAACATAATAGTACCTGTTTAGAGGTTAAGTCAGTCATAAAAATGATTCAAATCTGCGATATATCCATTACAAAGTCTTCAGTGTCGTTTTATAGAATGTTTACATTCACTTTACTTTCGTCAGCTTCGTTTGTACGCCTTCAGTTTTTTCTGTTCTTCCTTGTAACTTGAACAAAGGTTTCTTAGCAGCAAAAATATGCTAAAAAAAGTTCCATGATCCCACATATGATATCTTCATCACATGAGCGCCACAAAGAAAAACAATCACGCACTTGAAATTACTGTGAATTTCTTGAAAGATGATAAAGTGACCGAAACTTTTTTTGTAAGCGTGTGAAGATGAGTAGGTGTTAACTAAAATTAAATTAAGAGGCATTATGGATAAAATATAATCCTGTTGTTGGGCATAATCTATTTAAGGCATCTTTTATGAATCACATGACTGATTAAACAAATCTGATCACAATACATAAAACTAAAAGGTGTCAAATGTGACTTGAAAGTGAGTTTTACACCTGCTAAGATGTTTTTTATTATATGCAAATGTAATCAACGAAAGTGACGGACACATTTCGTCAATGAATGGGGAAAAAAATCTTTCAGTCATATGAGTTTTGTGAGTCAGTGAAACTTACGTAGTCTTATTTGTGTTTATTATTTCTAAATTTTACCATGTCACGAGGACATGCCTGAAGGGATGACGGATGTTTTACGGATATGTTTTACCTCCACGGAAAACTATTTCATTCCTGGGAATTCCCACTTTTATTTAGTTCTATTTATGCGAGGTAAAGCAAAGGGTTTTATATATTAGCACTGATCTAACAGGTCGTGTCCTAACTATGGTGAGATCTTCACTATTTCTGCTCTCCACATGCCAAGATGTCAGCACCGTAAATGCACAGATACAAATATCTGATGTTTAAATGCTCAGAGCGAATGTTCGCCCTTGTCACATAAATGTAAATGTGGCATAGCTTGAATTCTAGAGCAACCTTCACAATGACCTTTAACACTTGTTATGCAAGCATTTTGGTTCATAGATTACAGATGTCTTATAATGAAAAAGAGAAAAGGATGATTGTAAACATTTTCCTTTTATTAGCAGCCAAATGGAATAGGTGAGGTAAAATCTCAAAAATATTTTCTAAAAAAAAAAAAGTGATTTTCTGTACTTTGCAGTGAACTACTATAAAAGTAATATAAATGTATCAATCTCAAATGAAATTATATTTCATAAAATTCATCATATATTATTGATAATAATGAATCATTCATGATACAATGCAAAGCAATCACTCACAACCAAGTGAGTTCAAAAAAGCTTTATGGGTCAGTTCTGTGTTTGTCAGACCAGCCTTCTATCAAAGATCACAAATGGAACAAGAAACTGCTTCAAACGCATCAGAGCATCAGTCTAGTTAGTGCTGGTGTATCATTTACAGTGCGTAAATGCACAGATAAAAATATCTGATGTTTAAATGCTCAGAGCGAATGTTCGCCCTTGTCACATAAATGTAAATGTGGCATAGCTTGAATTCTAGAGCAACCTTCACAATGACCCTTAACACTTGTTATGCAAGCATTTTGGTTCATAGATTACAGATATGTCTTATAATGAAAAAGAGAAAAGGATGATTGTAAACATTTTCCTTTTATTAGCAGCCAAATGGAATAGGTGAGGTAAAATCTCAAAAATATTTTCTAAAAAAAAAAAAAAAGTGATTTTCTGTACTTTGCAGTGAACTACTATAAAAGTTACATAAATGTATCAATCTCAAATAAAATTATATTTCATAAAATTCATCATATATTATTGATAATAATGAATCATTCATGATACAATGCAAAGCAATCACTCACAACCAAGTGAGTTCAAAAAAGCTTTATGGGTCAGTTCTGTGTTTGTCAGACCAGCCTTCTATCAAAGATCACAAATGGAACAAGAAACTGCTTCAAACACATCAGAGCATCAGTCTAGTTAGTGCTGGTGTATCATTTACAGTGCGTAAATGCACAGATAAAAATATCTGATGTTTAAATGCTCCATTTAAACATCAGACTAGCATTAGTCTAGTTAGTGCTGGTGTATCTCTGAAAAGGGGCAAGGATAACTTCAGCATTCTTCTGCTCGCTCTCAGCGCTGTACAGACTGTGATCATTGATATAGCGCACCACAGGATCGGGCAGGAGGTAACGTATGCTCTGTCCTCTGCGTAGGGCACGGCGCACATGGGTGGCTGAGATCTCATTGGTCACCCATTCCCGAATCACATGGATGTTCTTACGGTGTTTGTATAGCACATCCGACTGATTGATAAACTTCTCAGGGTCGCTGCCATATCTGGTGATGCACGCCACACCGTAGCGGTCCACTATTTCTTCAATGTCTTCTGGCTTCCAAAGGTTGGGGATACCAAATGACTCCAGAATATCAGCACCACACAGGAGGTTCAGATGAGGGGGGTCTACAATATAGATTTATGACAATAATACACAGCACATAAGTGATTTCACGTGCTGAGATGAGGAAATGCCTCCCCGTTTATATTTGAAAAAGCAACACATGCAAAGCGTCTTCCCTTCTAATGAAATGCAATAAGGCTTTCTAAACCTGTTGTCCAACAAAAGAGGACATTATAACTTATTTATACTGGTATTTCTGAATGGGTTAAGGCTGGGATTTAGCGCATCTGAAGTGAAAGTACTTGATGAACACATACTATGTGTGGAAAGCATTCACATTTAGTATCGTTATCTCATTTTTGACCAAGATTGCTTTTAGAGGCTTTTGCATTGGAATTCTTAAATGTGTATATATTTTTATATATATATATATATATATATATACACGCACACTGTGGATTAGTACGGATTAGTAGATTTTTTTTAAGAAATGTCTTATGCTTACAAGGCTGCATTTATTCATTAAAAACACAGAAAATAACAGTAATATTGTGAAATATTATTACAGTTTAAAATAATGATTTTGTATTTTAATATATTTTAAAATTTAATTTATCCCTGTGATGCAAAGCTGAATTTTCATCAGCCATTAAGCCAGTCCTCAGTGTCACATGACCCTTCAGAAATCATTCTAATACGCTAATTTATTACTTTTATTAATCAATGTTGGAAACACTTGTGCTGTCTAATATTTTTTGTAACCGGTGATACTTTTTTCAGGATTCTTTAACAAATAAAAAGTTAAAAAGAACAGTCTGTGCTATCACCTTTTATCAATTTAACACATCCTTGGTGAATAAAAGTATTAATTTCTTTCAAAAAAAAAAAAAAAAAAAAAAAAGAGAGAGAGAGAGAATAAAAATTTACTGACCACAAACATTTAAATGGTAGTTTACATTGTTACAAAATATTTCTATTTTAAATAAATGCTGTTCTTTTTAACTTTTATTTATTAAAGAATCCTGGTGTGTGAAAAAAAAAAATGTGTGTGTGTGTGTGTGTGTATATTTATATATATATATATATATATATATATTAATAAAAACAGAAATTAAATCAAAAATTGACACTAAAAACATTTATAATACTACAAAACATTTATATTACAAATAAATGCTGTTCTTTTAAACTCTATAAAACTCAGCACACTAACATTTAGAAATGTTCCTTGCACATCAAATCAGCATATTAGAATAATTTCTGAATATATATATATATATACTTATATACAGTTTGTATATTATATTATATTTTTATATTTGTTGCATTTGTATTTAATATTTTTATATATTTAATATTTAAAAATATATATATAATAAAATAAAAACTAATTAAAGAACAACAACAAAAAAAACACTAAATTGTGTTACAAAAATATAAATATAATTTAAATTATTGTTTCATTTTAGTATGTTGTTAAGACTAGTTACTGCTGCATAAATAGGAGCACACTGCAAAGACAAAATCCAGTAGGAAAAAAGCATTTCAGCTGTTTCTCTTCATTAGTTGTTTAAATTCTCACTTATTACACCTTTACATTTGCTTCAAAGTGTTCCACTAGCAGAGGAATGCTGTCAGACAGTGCTGAGAGATGCAGATTGTGTTGAACTGTGTAAACACTCATAAATATACCTCGCTTTACATTGTTTCTCTACTGTCCCGGGGGTACATCAGCCGTTAATTTTATTGTCTGTTTTCAGGTATTGTGACAGAGTGACATTTCAAGGTAAACACCCTTTTAAGTGCCCTGAGTAAGAACATTTATTTTCCCTCATTTTATTAGTTTACCATACCTGCTTCTGTGTTAATATAAGAGCAGCTCTGATGGGTGTTTTTATTTTTCTCCAGCTTTCTCCTCTTCCCACACCTCACTGTGTCCACATCGTCATTGTTGTTCTCGCTGGAAGTAAGTTCTGCATGATGATGCCTAGTAAAGATCAGAATGATCTGATTTAATGTTAATTCTGCGAAACACTTTAATCATTTTGACGTGGTAGCACATCAAATATGACGTCCAAACACAAAAGATTAGATGTGACACTGAACTCATGCAAAAATAGAAAACACTACAATAGGTGCAAAACAGAACGGGTGTGTCAGAATTATCTTTCACTTCACCCAAAATGAAATGTTCTCTGAAAGCACGATCTTAAGACATTCCCACCGAACGACTTTGACTGTCTCCACCCACTCCGGCTGCTGGCTCTCCCAGTCATCCACTGTGATCCAATCAGAGTCCTGCGTGGCTAGTCTAGCCATCTCTAACCGATGACAGGCTTCAATCAGACCTTTCTTTTTATAGCCGTCTCCAACAGGAGAGATTATGCCTTTCACCACTCTATATCTTCCTAAGTCAACGAAAAAAGTTATGTATGTTAAATATGCATGTTTGATGAGCGATAACAAAACAGATGACTTATACAGTTGAAGTAAAAATTTTACATACACCTTGCAGAATCTGCAAAATGTTAATTATTTTACCAAAATAAGAGGGATCATACAAAATGCATGTTATTTTTTATTTAGTACTGACCTGAATAACATATTTCACATAAAAGACTTTTACGTGTAGTCCACAAGAGAAAGAAATAGTTGAATTTATAAAAATGACTCCGTTCAAAAGTTTACATACACTTGATTCTTAAAACTGTGCTGTTACCTGAATGATCCACAGCTTTTTTCATTAAGGGGTAGTTGTTTATGAGTCCCTTGTGTCTTAAACAGTTAAACTCCCCGCTGTTCTTCAGACAAAATCCTTCAGGTCCCACAAATTCTTTGGTTTTTCAGCATTTTTGTGTATTTGAACCCTTTCCAACAACTACTACATGATTTTGAGATTCATCTTTTCACACTCAGAACAACTGAGGGACTCATATGCAACTGTTACAAAAGGTTCAAACACTCACTGATGCTTCAGAAGGAAAAACAATGCATTAAGAGCCAGGAGTGTAAACTTTTGAACAGAATGAAGATGTGTACATTTTTCTTATTTTGCCTAAATATCATATTTTTACATTTAGTACTGCCCTTCAGAAGCTAGAAAAGATACGTACATGTTTCCCAGAAGACAAAATAAGTTCAATTTATCCTGATCTTTCAATTCAAAAAGTTTTCACCCCCAGCTCTTAATGCATTGTTTTTCCTTCTGAAGCATCAGTGAGTGTTTGAACCTTCTGTAATAGTTGCATATGAGTCCCATAGTTGTACTCAGAGTGAAAAGATTGATCTCAAAATCATACAGTCATTGTTGGAAAGGGTTCAAATACACAAAAATGCTGAAAAACCAAAACATTTGTGGGACCTAAAGGATTTTTTTAGAAGAACCGCAGCAATTTAACAGTTCAGGACAGTCAAGAGACTTATGAACAACTATCATTAAACAAAAAAACAGCTGTGGATCGTTCAGGCAACAACACAGTATTAAGAATCAAATGTATGTAAACTAAAATAATTAACATTTTGCAGATTCTGCAAGGTGTATGTAAACTTTTAACTTCAACTGTACAATAAAACAGATTAACATTAAAGGAATAATTCATCCAAAAAATAAATTCTTGTCATCACTTACTCATCCTCATGTTGTTCTATTTCAAGATACTTTGAAGAATGATTTTTCTTTCCATACTATGGAAGTCAACTGTTTGGTTGATCTTTTGTGTTCTATAGAAAAAAAGAAACCTCATACACGTTTGAAACAACTTGAGGGTGAGTAAATGATGACAAGATTTTTATTTTTGGGTGAACTATCCCTCTAATACATTTTTAATTTAAAACATACCAGTGTCTTCCAAGTGATCCCGAGCCAGTTCGAACATACGCAGGTGCATGTTTGTGATGGGGTTGAAGGACCCACATGCCAGCAGCACCACTTTGGTTTTCTCTTGTGATGACATTGATCCAATGAAAGATGCTGTCTGCAAAAAAAAAAAAAAAAGTAATCTAAATATAGACAATATTTAGAAAACATATTTTATATATGACATACATATACAAATTAATAATAAAGGTTCGTTTTTGAATATATTTTTATTGTTGTTTTTGTTAAATATAAATTTTACCTAAATTGAAATCACAACTAAATCTCGTTTTCTCGTTTGTAGGTAACTTAGCAAGGTGTAGCATTACTACTATAGTTAATGAGGAAACTGTATTTTATGTAGTAAATAACTATTCTTAATGATACAAATGCGTTTAAGAATAATATTCCAGACAATAAAACGCCATTCCAAGCAGGACCTGTTTACTTCTTACCAATTCAACCAACTAGTCTCGTGCTTTCTCTTTATCTGCCTGCAGTGGTTGTGCTTCAGTAAAACTTCACCGACTTTATTCATTAACGAACAGATGAAGCGAAATAGAAATGCTAGAAACAGTAGCACAAACAAAATATGAAGTTCTTAAAAATATTCGTATTTTACCCTTGTTGTGATAGCAATACTGTGGAACAAATGATCAATGCGCATGTGATCATGCGCAATTCCTACGTGTTCGTGAGAATCAACTCTGCGCAGAGTTTACGCAGAAAAAAATCCATTGGTTTTCTATAGAAGGTAAATAGTGTTAGCAAACCACACCTTAGCAACTGGACTTAGGAACTTAAATCTTATTGTAATTTTGTCTTTATCAATAGGACTTTTTTGGAGAAAAATTACGGGTGAGAATCGCTATTCGATTCACGTAAAACAACGCCGTTTATATTTCGTGCATTTGTTTCTTTATATATAACGTTATAGATTTTAGTGCAAGCTAAGCTAACTGCGCAGTGAGATAGAAATTAAACAGGGTGACAAAAGAATGTGATTTATTGTATCCATTTCATGAATGTGATACCAGATATGTATCTTTATACAAACAATACTGTATACTAATTCTGATCAGTTCAGAAATAACTTACATATCAGATTATAACAGCTGTGACATTCTTATTTGTAGTATGAATGCATGAATAGATGGTGCTAAAAAGTGATTATGCTTGTTATTTATTTAAAAAGATAAACAATGGCTTCTCGAGGGGCATCAGAAACAAGCAAACTTAGGCAAAACATGGAAGAACAGCTGGACCGGTTAATGCAACAGCTGCAGGATTTAGAGGAGTGCAGGTAATGACATCCCACCACATTCAGTTACAAGCACAGAAAAATACACACATTTCATATTTCATATTTAAAATTTTTCTATTGCAGAGAAGAGCTTGATGAGGAGGAATATGAAGAAACCAAAAAAGAGACACTAGAACAGTTGAGCGAGTTCAATGAGTCATTAAAGAAGTTGATGTCTGGGAATATGACACTAGTTGATGAACTGGGGGGGATGCAACTGGTAAGAATTTACATTTTATTATATTAACATTTATATATAGGCCATTCTACAGAATTGGTGCAAGCTGTTGTCCCACAACCGAAAAATATATATTTAAAAAGCATTTAAGTATTCAAATCTTAGATGTTAACTAAGATCATTTTGTTATCAATTATAAGCCACAATAATATTTAAAGTATCATTAAGCTTAATATATATATATATATAAAATCTAGAGCTGGCACACGATTAATCACAGTATACAATTATTATGTATATATAAATACACACAAATTAATGTATATATTTAAGAGAAATATGTTATGTACAAAATATTTTTATTTATGTATAATAAATTCTATAAAAATGATAATAAATACATATACTTGTAAATATTTCTTAAATATGTACATGAATGTGCTTGTATTTTCATATACATAATAATTACACACAGTACACACATATATATTAGGCAAACTCAAACTTTTATTTTGTAAGCGATTAATCGCGATTAATCGTTTGCCAGCCCTAATAAAATCATGTAGTGGATACTTTTAATTGTCCCGAAACCTAACCCCAAAATTTCATTTTATGAAAATGATGTTGAAATAATTTTTGCATTTTATTCCATTGTTTTTTTTAAAGTATCCCTTTGATTTTACTTTTAAAAAGTGAACCTCTCTCTCTCTCTCTCTCTCTCTCTCTCTCTCTATATATATATATACACACACACACACACACACACACAATTTTATTTTTATTATTATTATTTTTATTATTATTATTATTACTATTATTATTTGTAAATTATGAAGCTTTATGTAAAAAAAAAAAAAATCTTAATAGGTCAATATAACCCTTCTTATTAAATTATATATTTCTTGGTAGTGATGAATTTGGGGAGAGGACAAATATTCCAAAACCTTCTGAAAATACAATATGAGAGTAAACTACACAATCACTAGAAATGTGTTCCTTGGATATTATACAATTTGCATACATACACAATTTGTGGAAAAAGACATTTTTTTTCAACATTTGAACCAATTCTGTAGAATGGCCCATATATGATTTTTTTGACATTTATACTGCTAGCTTTTACTCTACTAGTATAATTAATTTTGTATGTTGAGAGATCATTTATGACTGCAAATATTTATCAGGCGATCCAAGCTGCCATCAGTCAGGCATTCAAGACCCCTGAAGTCATTCGACTGTTTGCTAAAAAGCAGCCGGGGCAACTGAGGACAAGACTGGCTGAGGTGACAAGCGCTTTTTAAATATTAACATTTTCAAATATGCAAAGGCTTAAAAATGTTCATATGATACCGTTTGAATTCAGATGGACCGCGATGTGATGGTTGGAAAGCTCCCTCGAGATGTGTACACTCAGCAGAAAGTGGAGATCCTCACAGCTCTGAGAAAACTTGGCGAGAAGGTGAGGAGGTTATTATTGACACAAATACTCTCACATCTATTTTAAGACTCGCGTGTTAAACTGTTTCTGATATCTGTAACTTGTCTGAATGCACAGCTGACAACAGAGGATGAAGCTTTTCTTGCTGCAAATGCTAGTGCCACTCTGAGCCACTTTGAGAAGGTGACTGCAAGCCTGGGTAAGATGAGAAGCCGCTGATTATTACTATTGAAGCATACTTTGCTTAATAAATACTTCTTTAATAATCAAATGTATCTTACCTTTCCAGGGTCTGAGGATAAGATAATGGCATTGGCCAGTTCTGGAGTTGGGAAGACCCAGACATAAAGGCCTAAATGATGTCCGTGCATTTTACAGTATTTGCCGTAATTTTTTAAACAATGGTGGCAGTTTGTACACTTAGGAACAGAATTGTCGAATGACATCATGTGGTTATTTAACTAAAAGTATGTACGTTGAGATTCATCAGACTGTTATTTGTATTGTGTACATCCTATACATTTGGGTACAGTGAAAAAATGTTTACATTTTCAGTAGAATGTCTCAAACATTTACACATCATTTTAGAATACACAGAGGTAAGATTGTCTTTATTCAAAAAGTTCTTGATTTATTTTAAACCCTCTGGTTGTAATGTAATTTATTAACCTTATCTTCAACCTGTTTGCCAATAAGCCTTTTGGTACTAGTATTTGATAGTAAAATAGACTAATTACTATGCATTTTAATTTTGTTTGTCATTACTTTTTTAACCAGTGTGAAATTTGTAAATATTTTGTATTTGAATATATTTGGTGATCAACATCTGAAAAGCTGTCAGCGTTTTTCTTTTCTCTATTTACAATAACAGTATCTTTGGTTTTGTTTGCACTGCATTGCATGTTGTATTTGGTTGAAAAAAACAGGTTTAATCTCTGCAAATTCCACTACAGACTGAATTATGATCATTATGAATATGTGAAAGTTTATAAACCTTATAAGAAATTCCAAATTCCACACTACAAATTTTTTTATAATATTTTTTTAACATTTAAAAAAAATGATCTGTTAATCTAATCATTTTACCATGACATTAGCAGGATCTTCTTTAAACCACTGAGTCGTTTTATAGAAAAGAATTAGATAATATTATTCAGTTTTCAAGCACTAGGTGGCACTCTAGTCCTGTCAACATTACTGTGGTCTGTAATTCACCTTCATTATACAGGCCTTATGAAACATGAAATACGTGAGGAAAGATCAAGGTGAATAATTAAAACCCTTCCGATTAAGAAATATTTCTTTTCTTAAAGCCTAAAAGAAATAAGGATAGTAGAAGCTTTTAAACGGTTAGATAAATATAGGCAAACTTACCCACCTTGTTCTTCAACCCTAAAGTAAGACTATGGGCGAGACTTCCGGTTTATTAGCCGCTACAGAGAAACGAGAAGAATAACAACGTGCAGTAAAAGGTAAAACGGTTTGCACTACAAACCAGTGTGTTCATAATCAAGACAATACATTAAAATAACGTGGTAAAACACACCATTGTGCAATATTAAACAGGAAAACGAGTTTTGTTCGATGAAACCGGAAGCCAGATTCATAAAATTTACAAATGGCCGCGCCCGCTCTCACGGGAGAATTAAGGTGGGTAGACAGACAATATATTTTACTTATTACATATGCAGATTCAATACATTATAGAGTGTTTTCACTACACGTCATCAATCGGCCATATTGGCGCCACTAAACCTAACGAAACTCGCATTTTTGCTGATTATTGCTGCTGAAAATGGTCAATTATTGTAATATTTTGGGCTGTACTAATCGGTCTGACAATGCTGTTGTTTACATCGGGATAACTGACCAAATCGTGACGTAGGTGCAAACCCTGTGTGTGTGTGTAAATGTGTAAAATGTGTAAATAATATAAAAAATGAAAATATTTGTATAATTACACATATAGACATTATCGTAAATATAATATTCAAATATATAAATTCATAAAAAAGACTGTGCTAATATCATTAAGCTTAATATATATAAAGTCTAGAGCTGGCAAACGATTAATCACGGTATACAATTATTATGTATATATAAATACACACAAATTAATGTATATATTTAAGAGAAATATGTTATGTACAAAATATTTTTATTTATATATAATATAAATTCTATAAAAATTATAATAAATACATATACTTGTAAATATTTCTTAAATTTGTACATGAATGTGCTTGTATTTATATATACATAATAATTACACACAGTGCACACACATATATTAGGCAAACTCAAACTTTTATTTTGTAAGCGATTAATCACGGTTAATTGTTTGCCAGCCCTAATAAAATCATCATGTAGTGGATACTTTCAATTGTCCCGAAACCTAACCCCAAAATTTCAACTTATGAAGATGATGTTGAAATAATTTTTGCATTTTATTCCATTGTTTTTTAAAGTATCTCTTTGATTTTATTTTTAAAAAGTGAAGTTCTCTCTCTCTCTTTCTCTCTATATATATACATACACTACCGTTCAAAAGTTTGGGGTCTCTTATGCTCATCAAGGCTGCATGTATTTGATTAAAAATATAGAAAAAAAACAGTAATATTGCAAAATGTTTTTACAATATAAAATAATGTTTTTTTATTTTAACATACTTTAAAATAGAATTTATTCCTGTGATGAAAAGCTGAATTTTTATCAGCTGTTACTCCAGTCTTAAGTGTCACATGATCCTTGAGAAATCATTCTAATATGCGGATTTATTATTAGAATGATCAATGTTGGATAATATCAACAGTTGTGCTGCCAAATATTTTTTGGAACCTGTGATTTTTTTTTTTCTTCAGGATTCTTTCATGAATAACAAGTTTAAAAAGTACAGTGTTTATTCAAAATATAAATATTTTATAACAATGTAAATTATTTATTATTAACTTTTAATAAACTTTTAATTATTAACTTAATACATCCTTGGTGAATAAAAGTATTAATTTCTTAAAAAAAAAAAAGAAACAATAAAAATGTACTGACCCCAAACTTTTGAACGGTAGTGTATATATATACAATTTTATTTTTATTATTATTATTATTATTGAAATTTGTAAATATTTTGTATTTGAATATATTTGGTGATCAACATCTGAAAAGCTGTCAGCATTTTTCTTTTCTCTATTTACAATAACAGTCTCTTGTTGTGTAAAGGTGGGCATAGACCGAAACTGTGCAAGTGTGTATCATGTATCAAGTGAAAAAAATCGAAACTCAACACAACTTTATTCCCATCTCATCCTTTATTTTGTTCATGAGCAAGCATCAACTTCACTATAATTATTCCTCTGAATAATAGAAAAGTGAATGAGCTGGAAGGCAGCATCCAACAGTTCTACAACATCCCCGGTTTTCATTTCTAGAGCAAAAAAAATAAAAGTAATCAAAAACGTGAACAATGACCACTGAAGGCTGCAAATCTGAGACAGATCATCTTTGATTCAGTAGTATCACCAGTCTCCTGTCCCATCTACTCCACTCCAAACCCACAGTACCATGTGCCAGTTACAGGAAATATTTATATCTTGTGTTATACATGCAAAGACAATGCCCCGTTTAGACACCCACCATCTGCAGCCGTTCAACACTCGGCACAGACCGCTTATTTATTATGGAAAGTTTCTGCGCCAGCGTCTTAAAACCACATGACAAAATCACATTTGAAATACAATTCACATGATTTTTTTTTTTCCCTTGAGAACCTGCAGATGAATATTTGCGTCTGGGGAAAGGAGGGAAGATACAAACAATTGTGCGATTTTCAGTACAAACATTGATTATACTAAATTTGGTCTCATGGAATGGTCTACAATCAATCAAACGTTTTATTTTTTTAAAAGACTGCACTGTGAGAGACTTGTGAGAAATCATCTTGTGAATTTCATACAGCGTTTTCAGGAGATACACCTTTCACTATACACACATACCCACATATGCTGCCTATAATAATGTACATCTTTTCCAAGTGGATTTCCTCAAACATGATTTAGTACAATATTCATTGATGATACAGTATGGACCTATTTTCTCTACACATCAACATGAACACAAGACATCTATGCAGGACAATTCAAACGTCCACTAGCTGTTGATCCCTAACAGAAAATTAAATAAAAGTAAAATCACTTCCCCATACCTGTAAGAAATCTACTATTAAATAATTATAAAATGAGAAAACTGCAACAACTAAAATGGCATGGATGAGTGTTTGGTTAGTTTTGTTATTAATGCGCTGTGATAGGCAAAAGGCACTCCCAATTCCACCAGCTGAATTCTGGACCTTTTCTAAAAAGGTCAAAAGGTCAATTTTGAGGGGGAACCTGATGACCAAAACATGTAACGAAAACTAAAAATCTGCCGGGTCACAAAAACAGACCTTCTCGACAACTCGTACCCCTTCTGACGTAACATAAAATATATTCATACCACCAATCGTAACAAAGCCTCATAGCTTAGGCCTTAAAACTGAGAATATCCATGCATGTAAACAAAAAAATCTGAATGTAGTACCCTAAAGCTTCACATCCGTCTTTCCTAAACAATCAAACAATGTACAATCTCCTAAATATTAACATTCTCTTTCAAGCCCAATGCGAACTAAAAATTATTTTCTCCAGTAGTTAACCGTTTTCAAACGGGGTGCATCCTGAAACATCCAATCACGGTAGGAAATGAAACTATGACATGATTCTGAAGAGAAATGACCTGCAAATCTGGACTAGATTGATAGCGTCACCAAAACGGAATAAAAGTTTACCAATGTAAACAAATATCTTTACACAACTCTACAGTACAGTTCCATGTACAATAAAATCCAACGGCCATACTGCAAAAATATTTTAAGCTTTAAGAGTTGAATTTCTTTTAATGAGGCAAATTAGCCCTTTTAATGCTTTTAGGGGCTTTGAAATGAGAAGAATAACGTGGGTTAATCTTGAAATATTAAAATTAGGAAAGAAAATCACTTTAAAAATACAAAATTAGAGGTGTGTGTGTGTGTATATATATATATATATATAATTAATTAAAATAACCCCTCATAATTTTGTTCATATAACTGACTGTTGTAACAGTACGCAACAGACAGTCGATAAATCACCAGCGCACCCATTTCCCATGTCATTTCAGTCATAAATGTTGAGAGTGCATACTGTGATTCCAATTGGTCGCTATTTATTACAGAAAATACAAGCACTATCACTTAAGAATGGCTTAAATAACTGCAGTGTCTAAACTGTACAACATACAGTACCACGTGAAAAAAAAACAACAACTGTATATTTATCACCTGAATGTGATTATTAGTCCCCAAAACGTCACTGAATTAAAAACATTGAAGCCTCGGTGTAGCATTTGTGCCGTCGCAAGCCCAGCTAGAATTAGAATATGTAAAGCCAAAGCACTGAACCGACTCTACGCCCATCCAACACTATGAAACGGAACGAAAAGATGCACACCCCACCTCCAAGAGAAAAGACAAAATGAGCGACACTTTGCCACAGAAACCTCAGCCTGTCATGGGTTTCTCTCCGTGAAGCGGACGTGTTTTGTACGAGATTTCTGAAACATGCTAAAAGCATCTGACATAAATATTCTACAGCAGTGTCTTTTTAGATACCGGAAACCGTTGGTTAGGCTTTCACTAACACGTTGACTAATTACATGGTTGTATTTACAAAATATCAAAAAGCAGTTGTTTTTCTTCCATACCCATGATTGCAAATCTTGCCATGCAATATAAAGTGAAAGGAGTTTTTCTACAAAAAAAAAAAAAAAAAAAAAACTTTAGTATTCCTGTAGCAAATCAACCTAGAACATCATGTGCAAGGAATATACATTAAATCATTCTCGAAGCTTGAACGTAAAAGTGCAGGGATGCGTCCGTACGGAGTTGAAAGAAAATGCGAACGTAGGCCGGGACTCCCTCGGAAAGGATTCAATAAATTAGGAACTTGCATTGAGCTGTGATACTATACTACACTGAATACCACCACGATAAGATGTCGATAGGGAAGCCTCGGCGGGTGGAAATGAAGCGGACTGCAACACCTGTCACGACAGACACCGGATATATTCGCATCTATATTGTACATATATTGTATAATCGGTTAGTTTTCAGTGTTTTCCGCGTTTTTTACGCATGGCTCCTTAGGTAGGGGGAACGTGGGCGTCCCTATTGGCAGAGGGATGTGACTGTGCATGGGTGGATTTGTCATTGTGTGTGTGAGTGTGTGTGTGTACGTGTGTGTTGGTAAGTAGTGTGTACTGTTGTGTGTTCAGGAGGATCAGTAGGTGGAGTCGTCCCACTCCAGCTGCTGCTGTCTGCTCGAGCCCTGCTGGTCTTCCTGTTCGCCTCCCTCATCCTCGCTGCTGTCTGACTCGGCGCTGGTGATGTCGTCTTCCTCCTCTCCGTCCTCGCTTTCTTCCTCTTCCTCGTCTCCTTCTTCTTCGCTGCTGTGCTGATCCTCGTAAGTCTAAGTGGATGAGAGAACGGGATGTTCTTTAAACTGTATAATAGATGTATGCGGATTCATTCAAAAGAGTCGATTTATGAGGAATCATACTTTTTTTTTTTTAAACAGGAGTTCCCAAAGTTTTTTGTCAGATGAAGCTCTAATTTAAAATATTTACTTGAAACACCCGTGAGATTTTAGGTTAATATTTCAACAGTGTAACGACACAACTGCATGTTGGTTAATGTCACATAAAATAAAGTAAAATAAAATTAAAATTAAAATAAAACAAGTAGAAATAAAATTATTATTTTTTTATTTATATAGGGCTGCACAATCTGCATGTACATGGTCCACTGATGTTAGTTAATGTCACCAAATGTCTCCAAACGTTTTTGTCAGATAAAACTCTAATGTAAAATGTTTACTTGAAACCTTTGTGCGATTTTAGGTTACTATTTCAATAATTTAATGACACATCTCTATGTTGGTTAGTGTAAAATAAAATAAAATAAAATTAAAATTAAATTAAATTAAATTAAATTAAATTAAATTAAATTAAATTAAATTAAATTAATCAAACCTTTTTTAGTAAGTTTTTTATTTTAGAATATTTTTTATTTATATAGGGCTGCACAATCTGTATGTACATGGTCCACTGATGTTAGTTAATGTAAAAAAATACATAAATAAAATAAAATATCCAAATTTTTTGTCAGCTGAAGCTCTAATGTAAAATGTTTACTTGAAACACCCCTGAGATTTTAGGTTAATATTTCAATAATTTAACAACACATCTGCATGTTGGTTAAAATAAAATAAAAATCTAACATTTTTTAGTAAGTGTTTATTTTAACCATTTTAAATTTGAATATGGTCCACTGATGTTAATGTCACAAAATAAGTAAAAAAAAAAAAAAAAAAAAAAAAAAAAAAAAAATCGAAACTTTCTTGTCAGCTGAAGCTCTAATGTAAATGTTTTATTGAAACACCCGTGAGATTTTACATTAATATTTCAATAATTTGACAACACATTTGCATGTTAATGTAAAATAAAATAAAATAAAAATATTTTTTAGTATTTCATTTTAACGTTTTATTTTTTATTTATATAGGGCCATACAATCTGCATGTACATGGTCCACTGATGTTAGTTAATTTCACAAAATAAAATAAATAAATAAATAAAACAAATAAAAAAGAAAATATCTAATCTTTGTTCTATTTTGTGTTTTTATATTAAATAATATTTTATTATTTATATAGGGCTACACTATCTGCATGTACACAGTCTACTGATGTTGGTTAATATCATATGACATTCAAATAATAAAATAAATAAAAATAAAATATCTACAAAATATCTAACTTTTTTTAGTAAGTGTTTTATTTTGACCGTTTTTATTTTAGAATAATTTTCATTTACATAGGACTGCACGATCTACATGTACAAAGTCCACTAATATTGGTTAATGTCACACGACATAAAAAAACTAAATTAAAATAAATAAAAAATAAAATAAATTATCTAAACTTTTTAGTAAGTGTTTTATTTTGACTGTTTTTATTTTAGGATAATTTTTATTTATATAGGGCTGCACGATCTGTATGTACACGGTACACTGATGTTGGTTAATGTCACATGACAAACTAAAATAAAATAAAATAATATAAAATAAAATATCTAACCTTTTTTTAATTTTAGAATATTTTATAATTATAGAGGGCTGCACAATCTGCATGTTCACAGTCCACTGATGTTAGTTACTGTCACATGCATGACACACAATAAAATGAAATAAAATAAGCCATTATGTATCAAATATATAAATGGATTATAGTACAAGATAATTTCTAAAAAAAAAAAAAAAAAAATTTTTAAAATAAATTAAACTTGAAATGAAGTGAACCAATAATTTTATGCCAAGCCCTATAATGGAAGTCTGGGCTTTATGAATCACATCAAATGATCTCTCAATAAGTGCAATATCCCTGAAATGACCTAATTTAACACTTCTTACAACAACCATTATTCAAAAAATTGTTGTTCAGTTGATTGAAAATTCAAATTAGTGGAATAAATAAGCAGAAGGAGGTGGGATGGGGCATTTTTACAATGGTACATTGAGTTTTTGATGGGTTTAGTCCTCTGCTGCATTAATTATACATAAGCGAGTAAGCACTGTTTCAAGAACGCACCTCCATTGGGTTGACAGTGATGGTGAGTGCAGAGTCATCCCAGTCCATCTCATTTTCTTTGCCGTTTTCCTGGTCCCTCATGGTGCGCTGGTGGGCAGCACGGATACGGAAGACGCCCAGGATGATCATAAACACCAGGAAGCTCACGCACACAACAATAACGATGGTGGCAGCGCTGGGGACAACTGTGAAGAATGGATGCACACAGATTTGGCATTCAGGATGAAAAAACACCTAAAAGAGGTTGTCTGAGGTGCCCCTCACCAGCTGTCCAGATGTTGTAGACAGCACTTGTATATAATCCCTAAAAGTGCGCCATTAAAAACGGGCTAAGTACACGGCGCTCCATAACTGCCCTACTTTTTGAATTGACTTTAAGCTGCGGGAAAACTCATAGAAAGAAACTGGATTCAGTTTTGAGCTCGACATTAAACAGCTTATTCATTTGATTACAAAGTCTGGATTATCTTTAATGAGAGATTAGTGCAATAATCTAGGAGAGATACTGTGCAGCCAATGAAACGCCTTTATTTCCACGAGAAGCTGAACAGATGGATCAGAGAACGGGAGGAGAAGGAAATGGAGGGATGAAGAAGAAATACCTGAGGCCTGATGTGTGTTGACTAGGTTGTGTCCAGACAGGTCCACGGAAGCGTGCTGTACTTGGTTGATGAACTGAGGCTGTACCATAGCGTTGTTAGCGTGATCCATGGGGTTGGCTGTATGGATCACGTTGACCTGATTACATAAACAAAGACAGTCATACAACTGCCATCTGCACAGTACAACACAATACAATTTGCTACAGAATTAGTCTCTTTATATGCTTATTTGGCTTATTTTGATATAGCCTTGTATATAACATACAGAACACTTAAATATAACCAATGATTTTTTGCATTTACATATTTACATATAATAAAAAAATTAGACAGTTAAAAGGTCCGTAATACTTTTATTTATTTATTTATTTTAAATAAGTTTCTTATACTCATCAAGGCTGCATTTATTTAATCAAAAATCCAGAAAAAAAAAACAGTATTTTTGTGAAATATTATTTCAATGTAAACAAACAAACATGTGTGAATATGTTTTAAAATGTAATTTATTCCTGTGATTTCAAAGCTGAATTTTCAGCATCATTATCCCAGTCTTTAATGTCACATGATCGTTCAGAAATCATTCTAATTTGCTGATTTATTATCAATGTTGAAAACAGTTGTGCTGCCTAATATTTTGTTGGAACCTGTGATACTTTTTTTTCTTTAATGAATAAAAAGTTAAAAAGAACAGGATTTATTCAAAATATTAATATTTTGTAACAATATACACTACCATTTAAAAGTCTGTGATCAGTACATTTTTATTATTTCTTTTTTTTAAAGAAATTAATACTTCTATTCAGCAAGGATTTGTTAAACTGATAAAAAGTGATAGTAAAGACTTCTATTGTTAGGAAAGATTTCTATTTTTAATAAAAAGCTGTTCTTTTTAACTTTTTATTCATCAAAGAATCCTGAAAAAAAGAATCACAGCTTCCAAAAATATTAAGCAGCACAAGTGTTTTCAACACTGATAATTAAAAGTAATAAATCACTATATTAGAATGATTTCTGAAGGATCATCTGACATTAAAGACTGGAAAATGGCTGATGAAAATTCAGCTTTGCATCACGGGAATAAATTATATTTTAAAATATATTAAAATAGAACCAATTATTTTAAACTGTAATAATATTTCACAAGATCATAAAAACATCGTAGAAGAAAACATCTTACAGAAATCTTACTGATTCCAAACTTTTGAACGGCATTGTATATATATGTAAAAACTGAAAGCTTAAAAAAATAATGAATAGAATTAATTAAAAAAGTAATTTTTTTTTCAGTCTAGACAATAGTTTGGTGTGCATAAGACTTTTTATGTTTTTGAAACTAGTCTCTTATACGCATCAAGGTTGCATTTATTTAACCAAAAATACAGTAACTGCCTTAAAAAAACATCTGAATATATTTTAAAATGTCATTTTTTCCTGTGATCAAAGCTAAATTTTCAGCATCATTACTCCAGTCTTCAATATCACATGATCCTTTAGAAATCATTCTAATATGCTGATTTGGCACACAAGAAATATTTCTTAATGTAATCATTGTTGAAAACAGTTTTTCTGCTTGTTTTTGATTTTTTCAAGATTCTTTGATGAATAGAAAGTTCAAAAGAACAGCATTTATTTCAAAACAGAAATCTTTTATAACATTATAAACGTCTTTACTGTCACTTTTGTTCAGTTTAATACATTCACACAAGAAAAAAAATCTTACTGACCCCAAAGATTTTGAATGGATGTGTGTATATACACAGTTAACTGTAGGTACTGTGGTGTTTAAGCAGAAACTATGGTTTCAGTAAAACATTTTAGTGAAGGTAATACATTAAGTAATGACACTGATAACAGCGTGTGGTCAGTCATACCTCGACTTTGAATTCATTGCTGATGTAGCGGCCATTGAGTTCAGAGCAGACAAGTTTAAACTTCCTGTCAAAGAGAGCCTCTGTGTGCCAATTCCTGTAGCGGATCAGGTGCAGAACCTGTTCATAGTTCGCCATGGTGTTAACCCCTGTGGACAGAGACAAGCTTTAACTGTTTGTCAAGATTACAGCACCGAAGTTTCAATACCATCGGATCAGCCTTTCAGCAAGATGCTGAATATAAACTACGATGAACAAAACTCAAATGTAATCCAACAAATGAGTACAAATATACAGCAGTTGTTTGTTGATGCAGGTGGATGAGTACCTGTGATGACCATGCCCACGTTGGAGGAGCTCATCTCCAGAGCTCTCTGCTGGATCTGAGCCAGATCCACCTCCAAACTCTCATGATCTCCATTCAGTTCATCTCCCACCACAGTCACCTCACACGTGTCTAAGTTATGCATGATCTCCTCAGATACCACCGTCTCTTGCACTGCCAAATAAAAAAACATTCGTAAGTAAGTTAGAGCAAACTCTCCATTTGATTAAATTTAATCTAGGAAAGACTTGAATGTCCAGAAACAGTCCACTATGCAATTTTATGGCAAATATCGATTGTAAGAAGCAAGGTAATCTGTTAGAAACACTTACAATGCATTAAAAATACATTAGCTAAAGGAAAACCTCTTAGACTCTCTTTTCCTATAGCATAAGCTATACATTTCATCCTAGAATCCATTATATAGACAACGTCAGTATTTCTACCACTATTTGAATCCAAAATATTGCTTCAAGAAACTGTTTAACCATTTGCATTTCCACTTTCCGGAGAACTCCACTTTCAGAACAACAATTCACAAATAATTTACTCACCGCTTTGTCATCCAAGATGTTCGTGTCTTTCTGTCTTCAGTCGTGAAGAAATTATTATTTTTGAGAAAAGCTTTTCAGGATTTTTCTCCATATAATGGACTTCATTGGTGCCCAAATTTTGAACTTCCAAAATGTAGTTTAAATGCAGCTTCAAAGGGCTCTAAATAATCCCAGCCGAGGAAGAAGGGTCTTAACTAGTGAAACGATCTGTAATTTTTTTCAGAAAATAACAATTTTTACTTTTTAAGCACAAAAGCTTGTGTAGCACAGGCTCTGGGATGCGATTTCATGACACTACGTACTACTGAATCACGTCGAAAGGTCACACGGAACGTAGGTGGAACTACAGACCCAGTGTTTACAAAGCGAATGCGCAAAGACTAAGAAAGTGCAAGTAAGTTTGTAAATGCTGTTTACAAACAAAAAGGTACAACAATGTCCTCCTCTCAAGTTGTAGGAGAAAATAAGATGGAGTTTTTCGCCATACACAGTACACAGATGATGAACTTACACGTGATTTGTAGTAGTGATGGGAAGTTCGGATCATTTTACCAACTCTGACCTTTGAGTCTCGTTCAGCAAAATGAACAAATCGTTTTGAGTCATTTTGTTCATTTTAACAAAACATAATTAAAACGTTACGTGTTACTTCCCTAACACATCTACTGCTTACACAAATGTTGATCACACTACAAACAAGACAAAACTATAATGCTATAAGAAACAGAAAAGATTAATTTAACTGGGTCTTTAGTCTATGATTAGCTCACCTCACCTCTTATCTGACAAGTTTTCGGGTTTGAGTCGTTCGTTCATCATGTGACAGCCCCATAAGATGAACGAACAACTTGAAAACCCCAAGAAAGAGGTGAATTAATTCAGTACAGAACCTAATAGGATTTTGCGCATGCACGACTGAATGAATCACTCCCTGAGACGACTCGTTCTTCCCGAGTCACATTAAAGATTCAAGAACGACCCATTACTAATTCGTAGCATTGTGGACGTGCATCCCAGAGCCTGTGCTACACGAGCTTTTGTGCTTGAAAAATATACAACTTTTTATTTTTCGAAAAAAATGACCGATCGTTTCGCTAGATAAGACCCTTTTTCCTCGGCTGGGATCGTTTAGAGCCCTTTGAAGCTGCATTTAAACTGCATTTTGGAAGTTCAAAATTCGGGGCACCAATGAAGTCCATTATATGCAGAAAAATCCTGAAATGTTTTCCTCAAAAACCATAATTTCTTTACGACTGAAGACAGAAAGACATGAACATCTTGAATGACAAGTGGGTGAGTAAATTATTTGTAAACTGTTGTTCTGGAAGTGGAGTCCTTTAATGTGCTGTTCCAAATTCTTATAACATCTTTTCTTGTGTATTAGACAAATGTCATACAGATTTGGAATAAATTATTTTTCTTTCATAATCCATTTTTCCTCTCTTCACCTTTCTCAGCAAAATATATGTATCTCACATTCCCAGCTTACCTGTGGGATCATCCTCGCCTTCGGCTTCGGTCTCAGCTTCCACCTCCACCTCACGTGTGATGGTGCTGACGATGCGCAGCTCAGGGAAGAGCGTGACGCCCTCCGTGCTCTCGAATTCAGCTGCTCCGCGGGCAAAATGGTCTATTCCACTGAGGCTGATCTTTGGCTCCTCTGGCTGGAGAACCATCACGTAGCCTTCAGAGTCAGGCACGGAGATGCACGTCTCCTCATTGAAGCATCTAAAGAATTGCAAAAGAGATCATTTTTTGGGCCAATAATATTTCAAAGTGGGTGGGGCTTGCTAGCCTAATGCAGATTAACTGTAATGATGGAAACTAACTTGACTGTGGTGGACACACGCAGATGGCGGATTCCTGGGGTGGGGAACTGCCGCGAGTTTAGGTAGGAGATGTGCTGCATGACCTTCTCAAAGCTCTCAATGTCATCTCCCTCCAGACTCAGAGAGGACTGGTTGGGGTTAAACTCCACCTAGAGAGAGACAGAGAAACGTATATCCATTTGGTTAACCTTGGAAACACAAATGTGGCCCTGGAAGTAGCACGGGGATATTTGTAGTAATAGCCAGCAATACATTGTATGGGTCAAAACTATACATTTTTCTATTATGCCAAAAATCATAAGGCATTAAGTAAAAATCATTTAGTAAATTTCCTGCCGTAAATATATCAAAACTTAATTTTTGATTAGTAATATGCATTGCTAAGAACTTTCTTTGGGCAACTTTAAAAGTGATTTTCTCAGTATTTTGTTTGTTTTTGCCTAAAAGAATGAAAGCAGTGTTCTTCAACATTCACATGCACTCACTTTCACAGCAGAGGCTACTTCCTCTGGAAGCTGCACGTCAAGACCTTCCTTGCAGGTGTAGAGGCAGTCGATAACTTTCTTGTTCTCCAGTTTGCCGGAGCGGATCATGAGTCCAGCTAGGTTGCCCCGGAAGTACTGAGTCATGCGGGCGCTGCCACCTACACAAACCCGGAGCGGGACAGAGCCTGTTAGATACCGAATGTACGCTCTGCTGTGCTCAAGCATGCTCAGTGTGCACAGGCCGTGTGACTGATGCTCATGCATGTTAAGTGTTCAGTGCTGGTGCCACCCGGTGCGTCACACAGGATGATGGATGACCTGATTTAGGCCTGTAGCCTCATGCAACTTTTGGTGGGGGAAAAAAGGCAAATGAATGGGAATGAACACAAAGTGGCACATAAGAAAATGAGGCAACATGAATCTACACATATTTGTATATTTCTAAATGGTTTGGTGAGGATAATGCTGTGTGTTTTTGAACTTGTTATCAACATTTAAGGAATAGATAACCCAAAAAGGAAAATCTGTTCATTATTTGCATAATTTCAAATCAAATGTGCTTATTATTTCATAAAACATACAAGTAGAGATTTTTGAAGAACCTTACGCTGCTCCTTGTATAGAATGACTGTTAACAGAGACCACATCTGTAAAGCTCCAAAAAGACATAAAAACTAACCAAAAAGCAACATAAATGCAGTCTGAAAAGTGCATTTTCCAAAGCCCAGAGTCTGTAAGATTTGTTAATGTTTTTGAAAGATTGATCTACATTTATCAGATCGAAAATACTACAAATATTGCTAGGAATTAAAATATCTGTTTTCTATTTTAAATATGTATTAAAATAGAAAAAAGTACCTTTACACTACTTTTCAAAAGTTCAGTTGGTAAGATTTTTTGATGTTTTTGAAAGATTTATCTGCATAAAAAAATACAATTATTACTACAATTTAAAATATCCATTTTCTATTTTAACATATTTTAAATATATATTAAAATAGAAAACAGTACATTTACACATTTCAAAAGTTCAAAGTCTGTAAGATTTTTTTTATGTTTTTGAAACATTTATCTACATTTATTAGATCAAAAATACTACAAATATTGCTACAATTTAAAATATCTGTTTTCTGTTTTAGTATATTTTAAATATATATTAAAATAGAAAGAAGTACCTGTACACTGCCTTTCAAAAATTCAGTTGGTAAGATTTCTCAATGTTTTTGAAAGATTTATCTACATTTATTAGATTTATCAATTTAAAATATCTGTTTTCTATTTTAATACATTACAGACAGTTTAATACAAATATATATTTAACTAGAAAACAGTACATTTACACTACATTTTAAAAGTTCAGTGTCTGTAAGATTTTTTATGTTTTCAAAAGATATATCCACATTTATAAGCTCAAAAATACAAGAAAAATATAATATAATATTTTTTTCTAATTTATTATATTTTAAATATATGTATATTAAAATAGAAACACTACCCTTTAAAAGTTCAGAGTCAGTAAGTTTTCTGAATGTTTTTAAAAGATTTATTTACATTTATTAGATACAAAATACTAAAAATAATACTACAATTTAAAATATCTGTTCTCTGTTTTAATATATTTTAAATGTAATCTATTCCTTTGATGGCAAAGCTGAATTTTGTTACATGTTCTATCAAATTCTCTCTCTCTCTCTCTCTCTATATATATACAAAATATATACATATACATAAATTAAATATACTTTTTGTAACACTATAAATGTCTTTGCTGTCATTTTGGATCAATTTCATGCGTCTTTGCTTAATAAATGTTTTATTTTAATAAAACACATTAATTATTTATTTTGTTTATAATTTATTAAATAACAAATGCATTAAGAAAAAAAATATTTTAATATAACTTTATAATTTGAAAAATCCACCTTTTTTAAATTGGACAAATGGGTCATATGGCCTATTTTTACGGTGTTTTGGCTTTGACAGATGTAGTTGTATGGAAAAGCACTGTGTAAAAAATGTTACATACATTCAAAACAATATTTTAAAAACACTTTTCATTTTTGGGTGAACAGTCCCTTTAAGATGAAAATGAAAGCATAGTACTGTATGTTTCTAGCAGCATCTAATGTCCTCTATAGTACGACTGCGTCTGAAGGACACAGAGAGATGCGGGAATGGTCAGAATGACCTCAGTAGTAATGTGACACTGAGTGATGCTGTAAAGCTGCTCTCGGAGGCAGCAAGGTCACAGAGTAAGAAATGAGACACTGTCTGACTGCTGCACTTATAGCACTGGCATAAATAATCCTGCAAACCACAGCAAGGAATGCAGCCAAACCCTCTGATTTATCATAAAAACATGCAGATCCCTAAGGTCAGTTGGAGTTGTTTTGCTTGTAATATACTGTCTGCTGTGTACTTCACCAGATCTGGAAGCAAACTGAAATTAGATGGAGCTGGACTGATGAATTAAGAAAACGGAATGAAGAACAAGACAGGCAGGGTTTATGACATGGCGTCTCTCGACTTAATCGCATCATGCTACAAATGTTATGCCGTTGCAGACTGAAGCTGTGCATGAACGGTCCTCCTGCAGCCGAATCTCACACTGCAGAAGAACCGCACATGCGCAGGGCGTTAATAGACGTGCGTTTTGACATATTGGGGTAATCAGGAAAGACAAGGGCAACCTGTCAAAGGCTCTGAGAGAGTCTCAGTATCATTGTCATGTCCTGAGAGGTCTGTGGAGGTAAGACAGAAAAGCAGGGAAAGACCAGGACTCAATATACATAGTTAAGGGAAAGAAAGTCACTTGATACATGTTGTCATGCATTAAAGACGCCAAGAAATACAGTATTTCAAATTTTAATTCTAAATATTGTATACACAACCAGTCAGATTTTTTGAACAGTAAGATTTTTAATGTTTTTTAAAGTCGTCTCTTCTGCTCACCAAGCCTGCATTTATTTGATCCAAAGTACAGCAAAAACAGTACAAATTCTAAATATTTTTACTATTTAAAATAACTGTTTTCTATTTAAATATATTTTAAAAAGTAATTTATTCCTGTGTTCTAAATTTTCAGCATCATTACTCAAGTCTTCAGTGTCAGATGATATGATCCAAAACGCTTTTGTAACATTATACACTATACCATTCAAAAGCTTGGAGTCAGTATTTATTTATTTTTTGGTAATTAAATTAAAGAAATTAATGCTTTTATTTAGCGCAGATGCTTTAAATTAATCAGAAGTGATGATAAAGACATTTATAATGTTACAAATGATTTCTATTTCAGATAAAAGCTGTTCTTCTGAACTTTCTATTCATCAAGGAAACCTGAAAAATTTTACTCAGCTGTTTTCAACATCATAATAAATGTTTTTTCGAGCCGCAAATCTTATTTTGGTAAAGGATCATGTGACTGGAGTACAGATGCTAAAAATTCAGAAATCACAAGAATTAATGACATTTTAAAATATATTCAAATAAAAAGCAGTTATTTTAAATAGTAAAAAATATTTCAAAAATGACTGTTTCTTCTGTACTTTGGATCAAATAAATGCAGGTTTGGTGAGCAAGAGAGACTTCTTTAAAAAACATGAAAAATCTTACTGTTCAAAAACTTATGACTGCTAGTGTGTAAGTGTTTAATTCAAGTAATTAAATGTCCTGTATTTAAAAAATATTGAATACAGCTAACAATTCTTAATATTAGTTATTAATAACGTTGGGGAAAGTTACTTTTAAAAGTAATGCATTACAATATTGTGTTACTACATAAAAAAAGTAACTAATTGCATTACTTAGTTACGTTTTATGGAAAGTAATGCATTATGTTACTTTTGCATTACTTTTTGTCACCTGAGCTAGGTTTGCTTATTAATTTTTTATACCAAAAAAACAAAATTTATATTTTTAAGCAACTGTAAAGGCCATTTAAGACCATAAGTGAAATTAATAACCCTCAGGCTGAAGGAAGTGCCTCTGCACCTGTTTTATTTATATTATATTGATTTTTTTTTATTTAATTTTATATATATATATATATATATATATATATATATATATATATATATATATATATATATATATATATATATTTTTTTTTTTTTTTTTTTTTTTTTTTTTTTGTTACTTAAAGTAATCTGATTATTTAACTCGTATTACTTGTAATGCATTACCCCCAACACCGGTTGTTAATAATAATTACAATAATAATAGTAAATATAATAGTAAAAATCCCTACAAAAATGATAGGGTTTCAGTTCTTCACACTTAATAATAACCCTAAATAAAAACCCTAAATAATAATAATAATGAAATAGTATTCTTTTTTTTTTTACACTTTTACACTTTTAAAAAGTACACTAGTAAAAAAAAATGACATGGAATAAAAGCCACAAAATGTCTGTAAAATCATCTAATTAATGACATCTGGCAAAAACAAATTCTTATTTCATCTATGACTGGGGTTATTAAACTCTCTCTCTACAAATTGCAAAGACAAACTACTTACTAATATAGAGCATGCATATATTTCAGCTGCAGCTGGCGACAAAGAGGTTTCAAGTCTAAACCTGAGGTTGCATCATTGTGTGTGCGAAGAATCAATAGATCATTAGCGAGAGTACCTTGCCAGCAGGCGCCGATGGTGAGCTGGGTTTCGATCTTGGAGGCATGCAGAGGGTAATCCTCCGTGACCAGGAAGGGCTCAAAGGTGGCACCATCCACAAACAAAGTCACTGCTGGGAACTCAATGTTCAACACATAGTGATGCCATTCTTTGTCACACACCTGGGAGAGGAGATACTAGATCAGGGCCTCGGTTTAACTGTAGACTGCTTCAGCTACAGCATACAGATTTGCATTTAGAGGACAAAATGTACCTTCCTAAATGGACAGTTAGGTTTGCTTAAAGGAGAAGTCCACTTCCAGAACAACAATTTATAAATAATTAACTCACCC
This sequence comes from Labeo rohita, assembly GCF_022985175.1. Classification (NCBI taxonomy): domain Eukaryota; kingdom Metazoa; phylum Chordata; class Actinopteri; order Cypriniformes; family Cyprinidae; genus Labeo; species Labeo rohita. The sequence continues at coordinate 12,013,986 of NC_066891.1, read as the reverse complement.
CCTTGTCATCGAAAATGTTCATGTCTTTCTGTCTTCAGTCGTAAAGAAATTATGTTTTTTGAGGGAAACATTAAGATTTTTCTCCATATAATGGACTTCATTGGTGCCCTGATTTTGAACTTCCAAAATGTAGTTCAAATGCAGCTTCAAAGGGCTCTAAACAATCCCAGCCGAGGAAGAAGGGTCTAATCTAGCAAACGATCTGTAATTTTGTTTCGGAAAAAGAAAATTTGTATACTTTTTAAGCACAAAAGCTCGTGTAGCACAGGCTCTGGGATGCGCGTCCACGATGCTACGAATTAGTGATCAACAAATCTCATTTTGAACGTATCTTTAATGTGACTCAAGAAAAACGAGTCATCTCGGGGATTCTTTCAGTCGCGCACGCGCAACATCCTATTAGGTTCTGTACTGGAATTAGCTCACCTGTTTCGAGTCTTTGGGTTTTTCGAGTTGTTCATCTTATGGGGCTGTCATGTGAAGAACAAACGACTCAAACCCGAAAACTTGTCAGATAGTGAGGTGAGCTAGTCATAGACTAAACACCCAGGTAAACAATGAATTAATCTTTTCTGTTTCTTATAGCATTATAGTTTTGTCTTGTTTGTAGTGTGATCAACATTTGTGTAAGCAGTAGATGTGTTAGGGAAGTAACACGTAACATTTTAATTATATTTTGCTAAAATGAACGAAATGACTCGAAAAAAAAGATTTGTTCATTTTGCTGAACGAGACTCAAAGGTCCGAGTCGGTAAAATGATCCGAACTTCCCATCACTACTACAAATCACGTCTAAGCTCATTATCTGTGTACTCCAGCTCAAAAAGGTAGAGTATGGTGAAAAAACTCCATCCTATTTTCTCCTACAACTTCAGAATCGTCCGACAACATCGTACCTTTTTGTCTGTAAACAGTGTTTGACTTACTTGCACTGTCTTAGTCTTTGCGCGTTCGCTTTGTAAACACTTTGCCTGTAGTTCCGTTGTGACTTTCGACGTGATTCAATAGTACATAGCGTCGTAGACGCGCATCCCAGAGCCTGTGCTACACGAGTTTTGTGCTTGAAAAGTATACACATTTTCATTTTCCGAAAAAATGACGATCGTTTCGCTAGATAAGACCCTTCTTCCTCGGCTGAGCCCTTTGAAGCTCTATTTAAACTGCATTTTGGAATTTCAAAATCGGGGCACCAACAAAGTCTATTATATAGAGAAAAATCCTGAAATGCTTTCCTCAAAAACCATAATTTCTTCACAACTGAAGACAGAAAGACATGAACATCCTGGATGGCAAGGGGGTGAGTACATCACTTGTGAATTGTTGTTCTGGAAGTGGAGCTCTCCTTTAAATCAGGTATTTTAATGTTTCTTCTCTTTTTATTGTAATGTTTCATGTATAAAAACACTATTACTGGGTTAGAAAGGTAGAAAGTGTAATATGGACTATATGAATAGAGAATGTTGTGGAGCACAGCTTTAAGTATGTTTACACCCTAATTCAACACATGAGGTGGCCTATTTATTGCTACCAAGCTAAACATAGCGTTTTGTAACACAAGGGCGTCTTTGAAAACTGAGTTTTTCTAAAGGGTCTTAAGTTGACTCACTTGATCGAGTTTCCAGTGGAATTCAGCTGGTTTGTAGTTCTCCGATTCGGTAGGTTCCTGACGCAGCAGCAGCACAAGACGACAGTTGTGTACGTACAGGGAATAGTGGTGCCTGTTCATCTCTGCAGGAGACACAATAAACAGGAATTATTTGTGTCTATGGTAATTCATGTTAATACACTTGTTTATTATATGGCAGATTGCATGTTAAAAATCTGTGGTGTTTTCACGGTCAAATGTGGCTAAATAGATTTAATATGCACTGTGCTGTGCTGTACACTTCGCAGTATGCATGGATTGCTACAGCCGCACTCTCCTAGAAAACAATGAGCAATTTCTCATAAACGGGGGAATATCTGTGATGTAACCGGCCTTACATAAGGGCCAGCTGATGAGCTTTTTCTAGCGATGGGAATTTCGCTTCAATGACCAGAGAGTGAGATCATAGTATGAGATTTCTAACCCACAGAACTACTATAAGCAACCGTTTCATAATCTTCAAAAATGTCATGAGATGCTTCTCTAGTGAAAATTTTACAGCAATGCTAATTATATTGTTGTTTTCAAATGTTTTTTTTTTAAGTTGCTGCATTTAATTTCTTTTAAAGAAAAGAAAACAATACATCAATGGCTGAGAAATAAAAAAAATAAAATAAAAATAAAATAAAATAATAAAAATACAATTGAATAACATATAAAACAAAATTACTGAGAGATTAAAATAAAATATCAAAATAAAATAAAATTACCATCACATTTGAACAATTTAAAGCACCCTTGCTAAAAGACATATTCTTTTAGAATTATTATTATTATTATTAAAATGAAATAAAATAAAAATAGTCAAATTTGAACAATTCATAAGTCATCTTTATGGAATTTTTTTGGAATGCCACACATAAAATGGCCGAGAGAATAAAATAAAATTAAATTAAATTAAATTAAAATTCAATTTAAATATTTCCTAAAAAAATTACTGACCCCACACTTTTGAACACTGTTGTATATTTATGTGTATATATTTATATAAAACCAACAAAAAAAATTGATTATTGAAGTGTTTATATTTTGTAATACTCTATAAAATACCTGATAGACTAAACTAAACTAAAATACAACAATAATAGAAATAAAATAACAGATTTAAAAATAATAAGCTGTGATAAAACAGTGCAGTCAAGTGCATCACTTCATCCATTATAATGTCATATTAAATAAATGTGTTAACAGTGTTAATAACACATTAAATTAATTGCATGAACTAACATGATTATTTTGACAGCCCTACTGAAGTAAAAAGACGAAGAGGAAACAGAAACATTTAAGCTATCATCATCCTATCAGTCATGTCAGTGTTTTTTTGTTTGTGAATGTCATTACTGGTCTTGTCAGAGTTGCAGAGTATGGTCTCTTTCTCCCTGCCACCAGGTCCGTGCCTCATCCACACTGAGATGGTGAAGGGCTCTTTCAGGGTGGTGCTCACCACACCCTCAGGGACCTTGATGGCCTGGGTGCCGTTGAACTCAAACACCTGGTCGCTGTCGTGCCCGTTGTCAGTGGGCAAGCCAACGGTCCAGTTGGCAGAGTTGCTGGGAGCAGGCAACAGCTCCACAGTGCCAGCGCTGGCACCTGGATGGGCACACAAACACTTATTCATCTCAAAATATTGGTTGCATTATGGTTCAGCATGTGCCTGCGGGATTATGCAGGTAATACGATTATGTTAATGAGTCAAAAATAGTTTACACTCGAGTTGCTTAATGTAATAAGCACATTTAATGATATTGATGTTAATGTAACTCTATTATAATAAGGACGCTGGGACTCACCGCACAGCTTGTGCAGGGATTTTTCAGAGTACGTGTCGCGATCACAGCCCTTGCCAATGTGATTGGTCTCCAGCATAATGCTGGCCTGAATGGAGGTGATTGGCTCCTCGCAGGTCTCCAGGTGCATGCTGGGGAACAGGGCTAGACTGCCTGTACCAGGCTCATATTCAATCCGTTTATTAAATCCTATAAACAATAGAGAGAAAATGTGTCATCCAAAAAACACACTCACAAAGAGTATTCACTAATATTAGTTAACATGAACTAACAATGAAAAACACCTGAAATTATAATTTTTTACATACACTACCATTCAAAAGTTTGGGTTTGTCATGATTTTGAAAGAAAGTATTATTGTGAAATATTATTATATTTTAAAATAGCTGCTTTCTATGATACCAAAGTTAATCTTTAGTGACACAATACTATAGAAATCATTCTAATATGTCGATTTGCTGCTTAAGAAATATTGATGATAAAGAAGAAATGTTGACATATGTGACCCTGGACCACAAAACTAGTCATAGGGTCAATTTGTGAACAAATAAGCTTTCCATTGATGCATGTTAGGATAGGACAATATTTGTCCAAGATACAACTATTTGGAAATCTGGAATCTGAGGGTGCCAAAAAATGAAATATTGAGACAATCACCTTTGTTGTCCAAATGAAGTTCTTAGCAATGAATACTATTAGTCAAAAATTAAGTTGATATATTTACAGTAGGAAATTTGCAAAATGTCTTTATGGAACATGATCTTTACTTAATATCCTAGTGATATTTGGCAATAAAAGAAGTTTGGTAAATCGAAAAAAAATCAAGAAAAATCTATAATTTTGACCCAGACAATGTATTGTTGGCTATTGCAACAATAGCCAACAATAGCCTACCATTTACAGTGACCTGTTTCGTTGCATGTCTCTTTAAATGCTAATGAGCTACTGCTAACTCCACCTCCTCTCTTCCAATTTTTATTGTGTATTCTGTGGCGCAGTGTCTCTGACGTTGGGAGAAAATGAAGACTCTTATGTTCACTTTTACATCCACATACAAAACACCTGCATTGCTCATGAGACATTGTCATTACAGCTGCCTGAGCATGGAGAAAATGGCAGAGTGTGTAACTGGCTAGGGGCGGGAATATGCTAATATGGGAAAGTCTGTCAGCGATCGTGGGCGGAGCCTGAGCAGTATGACATCATACTGCTCAGAAAATCAAAACGGCTTGATAATTAAGGCTAAGGGTGGGAATATGCTAATATGGGACAGTCTGTCAGCAGCTGTGGGCGGAGCCTGAGCAGTATGACATCATACTGCTCAGAAAATCAAAACGGCTTGATAATTAAGGCTAAGGGCGGGAATATGCTAATATGGGACAGTCTGTCAGCAGCTGTGGGCGGAGCCTGAGCAGTATGACATCATACTGCTCAGAAAATCAAAACGGCTTGATAATTAAGGCTAAGGGTGGGAATATGCTAATATGGGACAGTCTGTCAGCAGCTGTGGGCGGAGCCTGAGCAGTATGATGTCATACTGCTCCGAAAATCAAAACGGCTTGATAATTGAGACGGTTTAGTTTTTGTGGGAATTAAAAAAAAGGAGTGAATAGATTTTTGTCATTGTAGGGTGGTTGTGTTCACACACTGCTAAGACACATTTATATGCAAACACCATGTAAAAGTGAATTGTGCATCTGACGTCCCCTTTAAACAGTTAAGTCCATGTACACAAACAAAATAGCTGAGCTCTCCAGCTTTAAACAACAAAATAATACAGCTGTGTTTGTTTGACTGTATGAGGGGACAAAAGATCCAGAGGTCTTTGATACCTTGCCAGCTTGGTTTGCAGGTGGGCTTGATGTTGATTTTCACAAGAACGTCCTCAGATGCACGGTTTTTACCGCAGTCATATGCGGTCACAGTGAGTTTGTACATGCGCTCCTTGCTGTAGTTCAGCTTCTCTGTGTTCTTGATGTTGCCTGTTCATAAGCAGAATTGACAAGCAATGACCTCACACGGTAGGTAAGCCAAATCGAAATGATCATCCTTAAATTCAGACCACAACTCAAGGTGACAGATTGCTAACGTCGATGTTAGGTACGCTTTGGATCCTAAAATGGCTGCTTGTTTCCACAAATCAATTTTTATAGGCACATGAATAACAATGACCTAGAAGTCAATATCACTCTGAGGGATATAACTTGGAGTTCTGGCAGGAGATCTGGACTGGTGGCACTTACCATCCTTGTCAATCGTAAAGGGGACATCGGGGGTGACAATCTCATAGCTGCAGATCTGACTAAACTGGAAAGAGCAGTCAGCGTCCACGGCCTCCACCTTCAGGATGCTGTCATACTTTTTGCCCTCGATCACTGTGGCTTTGTAGGACTTCTCTTTGAACACCGGTGAATACTCGTTCACGTCATTCACTTGGATGTGGACGGTAGCCCTGGGCAACATCAAAGCGTAATTAATAAACTGGAATCGGACAAGTGGGAATAAGCAAGCCAGTGACGCAAGTCTTGTTTGTTAACAGATGGATGATTCATTTAAGCATGATCTGATGGGGCACAGTCATTGACAGGACCCTCTAGTGTTCTAATATCTAGTTATGTGTCATAAGAATTGAATGTTTCAAATGGGTTATGGCTTCTGAATGGTACAAAAAAAAATAGATATAAAAATAAGCATACCTAGAACTGATAAAAAAGATATTTAACAACAAGGGTAAAAGGGAAAATACATATGCGTCCGTTTACTAAATTATTTAATTTTTCAGTGCTGAATTTTCTTAATATCAAGAAACAAATAAGAAATTTCATGAAGAAACCGCAAATAGCCCATTGATTTACACTATCGGTCAAATTTACACAATAAAGTATTATTGTGAAATATTTTTACTATTTAAGATAACTCTTTTCTATTTGAATATATTTTCAAATGTAATTTATTCCTTTGATCAAAACTACATTTTCAGCATCATAACTCCTGTGTCACATGATCCTTCAGAAATCATTCTAATATGCTGATTTGGTGTTCAAGAAACATTTTATTATTATTATTATTATTATTATCATCATTATTATAAATATTTAACATTATACACTATACCATTTAAAAGCTTGGAGTATTTTTTTATTTTTTTTTTTTTACAAAAGATTTCCATTTTAAATAAATGCTTCTTCTGAATTTTCTATTCATCAAAGATACTGAAAAATTATACTCAACATAACAATAATAATAATAATAATAATAATAATAATAGTTTTTCTGAGCAGCAAATCAAAATATTAGAATGATTTCTGAAGAATCTTGTGACTGGAGTAATGATGCTAAAAATTCAGCTTTCAAATTACAAGAATAAATTACATTTTAAAATATATTCAAATAGATATCAGTTATTTTAAATATTAAAAATATTTCTTATATTTTTACTGTTTTTGCTGTACTTCAAAAAAACATTAAAAACCTTACTGTTCAAAAACTTTTGACTGTTAGTGTAAATGTGAAATTTTGATGTAGAAAAACTGGAATAGTATTTTGTTGTAAAATGTACTTCAATAATCTTTGTTTTATTTGCAATTTTAAAAAATTAATTTTTTACAGTGCAGTTACTATGTCGAAATAAATTATATAAATAAATGTTCAAAACTCTGGGGTCCGTAAGGTTTTTTAAAAATTATTCTAAAAGTTAAATATGTTAAAATAATGTCATTCAGTAAGGATGCATTAAATTGATCAAAAGTGAAGAAAAGACATTTATAATGTTATAAAAGATTTCTATTTCAAATAAATGCTGCTCTACTTCTATAAGAAAACTGTTTCCACAAAAATGTTATTTTTAACATTGATAATAATATGAAATGTTTTTAGGCACCAAATCAGCATATTAGAATCATTTCTAAAGGATCATGTAACACTGAAGACTGAATTAATGATGCCAAAAATTCAGCTGTGCATCACAGGAATAAATTACATTTTAAAATATATTCAAACAGAAATTTATTTTAAATTAAAATAATATTTTTTTGATCAAATAAATGCAGCCTTGGTGAGCACAAGATACTTCTTTCAAAAACACTTTAAAATCTTACCAACACCACACTTTTAAAAACATTTTGAAACACTTAGAATGCTTAAATGAACCATTCTGGCTACATTTCGGTGTCATTCCCACTAATATTTCCAGCACTTTTTATTTTATCAATGAAAGCTTGCAAACAGGATACACACTTGTGAGATTTCTTCATGTTGCTGCCATCAGGTCCCTCTCCACAGTCGTAGGCCTGGATGGTAAAGGTGTGCTCCTTTTGCAGCTCACAATCCAGTTTATCCTTGGCCCGGATGACACCCTCGCCAGTGGACTTATCCAGCACCACCGCCTCGAACGGCACGTTCTGCCCGTGAATCCTGAAGCCGCAGATCTCCCCTGCAAACGGCACACTTGTGTTTAGTCAAGCCCACCCGTGAGCCGAAGCGCCAGCTGCTGTTCACGAGATAAAAGAAACCCACAACAAAACTAATAACACGCCACACTCAAATAAGAACAGCCAAAGTTGGTTTGGCAGCCAAAGGGATCGAAACACTGAGGGGAGGTGGGAGGTGAAGGCGTCTGTGGAGAAAGCCAGAAGCACTGTGGGATGGGGGTGAGTATTCGGGAAGTGGAAGGGAGAGTTAAAAGGGGGATACTGAGTGTCTGGTCCAAGCCATTTAATCACATTGCATCCAGTCATGCAGTAAGAAACCCAGAATGTGGACAGGCATTTCACAGGAATACTTAATACACAAGGACAGGAAGGAAATGATATGAACCAATGAACAGATATCTGTTATTTTTAATAGCATAACATATTTAAGGAAGTACTTTAGGTGTTTAATGCAGATTTTTGGTTAAAAGTAACACATTTAAACAAGAAAGCAAGGTTAAAATGTTAAAAGTTAACCATGGGGCGATGAGAAGGATTTATGACACAGATCCAGCATCCTATCAGAAGTTCACAAATCAAAGCAAATATACAAACAAACAAGCAAAAAACCCTCATTTGAAGTTTTAAATGCCCTTAAAACTAGATTTTGGTGTGAAGGAAGTCTTCCTGTGCAATGTTGTCTCTCTCAAACCTTTAAAAGAACTGAAAGAATGAAACAATAAAACAAAACAGAGGAGCAGAGGCAGTAAACTTAAAGGCTGGATGAGAGCTGGGGTTAGAAATATCCATTTGCTTGACATCCACATCAACCAGCAGTAGTTGCCATGCCGTGTATTTAAAATTAGTGGAGGAGAGGGTGAACAGGCTCAAACTAGAGATCAAACCACACCACAGACCGGACAGCAGAGAGTTTGCATCATTTAACAATCTCAGCAATGTCACTTTTGAGCGGGAACTAAACTCCGTAGCGTCAGAGTCTTAGACTTAAAATCTGTTGTGCTAACAGTGAACCCCTAAAAGCTACTTTACAAAAAGGAAAACAAACTTCTAAGACGTTCAGATTGACGTTCCCCCCCAGAATCTGGTGTACGCGCATTATTTCCCTTTTTTTTGAGCTGAAGTACTGTTAGGATCTGCAAACTTCAATGGATGTCTCATGCATAGATATTTCTATGTTCTGTTGTCCCCGCATCACACTTGTCATCCAGTAGCTAAATTGTCATTTCCAACGAATTCAAAGGTGAGAGAAAACAGAAAACCAAACTAAAAAAGAAGAACTGGGAAGAGGTTTAAAAAAAAAAAAAAAAAAAAAAGAGCATGACAGGAGTTTCCATGTGAAGTGCCGATTCTTTTGTTTTTTGCGTTAGTGGGTTAATAAAACGGTTACAAGGCAGTAGAAAGAGCCCATCATCACCTTCTTTGGTGAAGGTCACCTCAAAACTCTCTACAAGAAGGGAGAAAAGATAAACCCAGGTCAGTCAGAGAAAGAATGAGATGCACAGAAACACAGAGACAAGAAAGAGAAGACAGATGTCACAAAAGCAGCCGAGGACTCAAAATACCTCATTTGAGTTTTCACGCTGGGTTGGGCGATATTGAATATTTATGATCGCTTTGCTGCGATATAAAATTAAACAACACTGTGAATGTAGAAATGGTTTTAATGTGCTTTTAACTTGGCCATTAAGATTCTCGAAGACCGTGTCACAACCTCTTTATGAGAGCATAGGGACAGATACGACTTCTTGATAATTTACTCACCCCCACTGTCATCCAAGATGTTCATGTCTTTCTCTTTTCAGATGCAAAGAAATTAAACTTTTTGAGGAAAACATTCCAGGATTTTCCTCCATGTAGTGGATTTCAATGGTGGCTAACAGGTTTAAGGTCCAATTTGCAGTTTCAAAGCAGCTTCAAAGGGCTCTACGCAATCCCAGACGAGGAGTAAGGGTCTTGTCTAGTAAAACAATTGGTCATTTTCTTAAAAAAATAAACATTTATATACTTTTTAATCAACGCATGTGTGCATGTGCGTTTTCACACATGGAAAAGTCACGTACAGTTAGTTCTTTATCTGTGTACTTTGGTTTAAAAAGGTACGGTAGGGCAAAAAATCTCATTTTGTCCTCCAACTTCAAAATCGTCCAACATCGTTTTACCTTTTTTTGTAAAAGGTGCTTGACTTTCTTTGCACGTTCGCTTTGTAAACACTGGGTTGGTACTTCCGCTTACGTCACATGTGAGGTCAAGCAAGTGCAAGATGAGCATTTGTGGTTAAAAGGTATAAATTCATATTTTTTGTAGAAAATTATGACTGTTTTGCTAGACAAAAGCCTTATTTCTCAGTTGGGATCTTGTAGAGCCCTTTGTAGTAGGGTTGCATGATATTGGATTTTTGCCGATATCCAGTATGCCAATATTTTTTTTAACTCATTTCAGCCGATAACCGATGCCGATACCGATACATTTCCTTTTGTTTGGAAACAACAGTCTCTACTGTGCAGACATTATAAGCAAATTATTTTTAATTTTAGTTCATTTTTAACAAGAACTTGTTTGTTAGAATTAAATAAACAATAATGAATTTATTTTATAAATGACAGTACATTGAAGCTTTGAAAATAACTATAAAAACTATATATCAATCACTGCATTTTTTTAAATTTATTTATTTATTTTAATTTTTTTAGAATAATGCAGTGGTAATGATATGATAATGACAATGATAACGTCAAGTTACTTTAATGTATTTGCACCAAAAAATGATAAGGATTTTTGCTGATATCATCCAAAACCACACTTTATTTATTTATTTATTTTTCAGGATAATGCAGTGGTAACCTTAACATTTTATTTTAAGATATTAAATTTGTAGATGGTCCAAAGCAAAAAAAAAGTTTTTTATAGCTCATAATTTGTTTAAAAAAAATACTACATTATGCATTAATGAATAAATGTGTATATATAAAATTACTTAATTTACAAGTGTCATGTTTATGATTTTTTTTTTTAATTCATGTAAGCTATAGCTTCTGACCTTTAAAGTAAAACAAACATACTCATAATTTTACAACATCATTTACTGCTTTATTTAATCAGAAACAGTCTAAATGTTATTTGTGTATTTTACTTTCATTTTATTAGAAATAGGCCAACAGCGCCCCTACGGAATTAAAACTTCTTACTGAACAGGCATTAGGCCTGCCCTCCAAAAGTTTGGAAACGCCCTAGAAAAGCGGGGTTTTAGACAAAATTGGCATGAATCCTTTTTAATTTGTGGTAATTTTGCACTGATAAGGGACAACACAAACTACAAAAACATATTTTATTACATAAAAAGTTTATACATAGAAAAAAAATTTAATTTTTGATTCAGCAAAATATCCAACATTAGCAGCTATTACAGCTCTGCATAATCTGGGCCTAAATTCACTGCATTCTAAACTAAATTGGCAATCAATTGGTGAAGCGTTTAAGGTGTGCTGACCCAAAAATCTTTTAAAAACCTGGGCCAAGTTTAAACCAGTAACCAGGCATCACAGCTGGCAAAGGGGCATGTCTGACTTTGACATGTATATATTGCTATTATTATGTAATCAAAATGAAAATTATTATTGCTGGTCTGTAATGATAATGTCAACTTACTTTAATTTATTTGCACCAAAAAATGATAAGGATTTGTGCTGATATCGTCCAAAACCACACTTTGCCAGGGGTGTTTCCAAACTATTGGAGGGCAGTTTACATTTAATGCCATTATCGGACGATTCCGATATCGGTGCAATAATACTGTCCATTCCTAATTTAAATAACTACTTTTTAACCACAAATGCTCGTCTTACACTGTGATGAGCATGTGCGTTTTATGCATTGCGTAATCACGTTTGAAAGGTCACATGCGGTTAGTTCTTCGTCTGTGTACTTTGGTTAAAAAAAAAAGTAGGGTAGGGCAAAAAACTCCATCTCATTCTCCTCCAACTTCAAAATCATGTGACATTGGTTTACTGTTTTTTTTGTAAAGGGCGTTCTTTGCACGTTCACTTTGTAAACACTGGGTTGGTACTTATGTCATGCGTGAGGTTGAGCTAGTGCAAGATGAGGATTTGTGGTTAAAAAGTATATAAATGTGTATTTTTTGAGAAAATGACAGATCATATCACTAGGTAAGACCCTTATTTCTCAGCTGGCATCATGTAGAGCCCTTTGACGCTGCACTGAAACTGCAATTTGGACCCTCAACCCACTGGCCACCATTGAAACCGACTATATGGAGAAAAATCCTGGAATTTTTTTCCTTAAAAACCTTCATTTCTATATCGCCCAGCCCTAGTACAGATCATTTTGATATTTAAATACTCCTTGTATTGCAAATGTGAGACAATCTCACAGATAGTATAATTTGCAGCAATCTGCATCATGCTAACTGTGAGGGTATTCTGAGCCCTAACATGACTGTATACAGCACAAAACAATATACTTTGATGAGCCCACATTAACAGTCACAGAAACACAAAAAACAGCCTTGAGCACAGGAGGAAATTGCCATAGAGGTCCTGTTAAGGTTAAAAGAATAAATGGTGCAACCATATGAAAGCATAAGGGTTAGCCAAAAATGTATTTATAGTTGTATCAGCACTAAAATTAGCCAACTTTATTTTAAAAAGTGTCTGTTTTGTTCTGCTTGGCTGAGTGCTAGAGAGTCCTGTTTGACCCTATCGGTGGCCTCTGCTGGTGGACCTGTCCACCCTGTTTTTACCCCAACAATTAGAGATGGATTTTCCATTAGGATCTGCTGTTCAGAGCAAGTCATGCGGTGGAAGCTTTGTGCCTCATCAGTGCATTCTGGAGCTTTAATGACTGTACATCCCCACACTTCCCCTAAAACCCTGACTGGCGCTTCAGCCCGCATGCCAAGTGCCAACTCCAATAGTTCTCCATTTCCCATCAGAAAAAACACAATGAATATTGATTCATTCCCTCAGACTGCTATATTGCACAGAGGAATCGATGAAGATAACAATAGCTGAGATGTGAGGGACAAAAAGATGAGTGGAGGGACTTAATTGTTTATTTGGTTTACTTCTGCTTCATTACTGCCAAAGGATTTAAGTTTTAGAGGTCTAAAAAAGTTAAAGGTCTCAGGCAGACGAAATATTGAAATTGACAGCGAGCTGGAACTGAATAGTCTTCCACTGATAGGAATGTAAGAGCTCTCTATAGAGTACATAATGTCTGCAGTGGAAATCGATGCTTGGAGCTGGTTTATAAAAAGCCAGCAGAACATCAATCATGGTGCTGCGTGTCTGCCCCTGATGGGACACGGCTCCCTTTGAAGTAACTTTTCATATACACTAAATAAATCCACACATTCAACAAAATGACCACAGAGATGCTGGGAGCAAAAATGCCTTTGCTATGAATTCAATCAGTAATCTAACTATTAAATTCCACAATGTTTAATTCTAGGCCTAACACTTAGGAGCTTAGTAGGGCTGGGATTTGACACAAACTTCATGATTCAATTCTGATTCACAAGGTTGCAATTTGATTTGATTTCTGATTCGATTCAATTAAATTTAATACCGATTATTCTGAATATACAGTACCATTCATATATTTTTAGACAGTAAGATTTTTCATGTTTTTTAAAGAATTCTCTTCTGCTCAATAAGCCTGCATTTATTTGATCCAAAATACAGCAAAAGCAGTAATATTGTGAAATCACTTTACTATTTATAATAACTGCTTTCTATTTGAATATATTTTAAAATGTCATTAATTCCTGTGATCAAAGCTAAATTTTCAGCATCATTACTCCAGTCTTAAATGTCACATTATCCTTCAGAAATCATTCTAATATGCTGATTTGCTGTTCAAGAAACAATATTATCAACATTTAAAACATTTTTTTATATTCTTTGATTAATAGAAAGATCAACATTTATCTGAAATAAAAAAAATCTTTTATAACATTATATACTATACCATTTAAAAGCTTGGAGTCAGTCTTTTTTGGGGGGACAAATTATAGAAAGTAATACTTTTATTTAGTAAGGATGTTTTAAATTGCTGTTGTTGCTGTTTTCAACATAATGATATTAAATGTTTTTGAGCAGCAAAGTTCTACTCCAAGTTCTACTCCAGTTTGTTTTTTTGAAATATAAACATTTAAATGGTGGCTGTTATAAAAACCTGACAAATTTATTCAAACATAAATGAAACATTGAAGAACAGTAAAAAATTCTAATGAATATATATGGTGCAGATATTTAGCAAAATGCTTATCTTTAGAGTTCATTTTTCTAGCTGACTAACGAGTTTATGGTCACAGAATGTTTTTTTTTCTGAGGTAAATGTGACGTTACGGGACACATTGTTTACAAGCCGTTATATTGCCGTCTTTCTACGCTGAAACACTAATTGATCGATTACATGAGACAGAAAACGGATTTTGGTAAGTTATGCTCTTTCTTTTAACATACTTCGGATGTTCATTCATGTTTATTTTGTGCTGAAACTGGCATTAAAATGTAGGAGATGATCAGTTCATGTGCACTTCACGCTGCTTCTCTTAAACTGAGGCCAAATTAAACAGCGGCAAAACAGTATTTAACAGAATTTGAAATCTGAGACTTTGTTTCATATTAAAAGTAACAAAGCACAAAGCTTATTACGATTTATTGCATGGGCGGCGCGCTACAATGTTCCGTTCATTAACTGAAAACAGGCTAGACTAATCGATTTTGGGATTTGAGAATCAATATCATTTTGTAAAAATTAAAATCGATTAAAATCGAGAAATTGATTGTTTTTACCCAGCCCTGGATTTTGTACAAATGTAGTAGAAATATAGAAATATATAATAAACAGATATAATAAATTCCTATTTAATACACTGATACCAATACTAATACTATATACCTCTATATATATAAATTAATTAAAACTATAAAAATAATTTAATTATATATTATATATAAATGATCTAAATACAATTAAAATGTCAATTTTTCCTAATACAATATAAGAAGTCAACTCAAGATGTTTGTGTACCTCAGCAAGGTTAGTTTTAGCAGCATGGTCTGATTTAAATGAATCTAAATGGCACAACAGTTTTGTATGGCTTTCGCCAAGCTCCCTGATCAGAGTAAAGTGAGTTAGTCAGCACGGCACCATGTCCTGAGCAGCCCGGCATTGGCAGAGATGCTAAGAATGCGGCAGTCACCCACACAGCCATGTGACACTTCAAAGTGAATTTAAGAAAGCTTGTTAATATAATCAGTGTGCCAAATGTCTGCACTCTCACTGCTGGCTCACACAAACAAAGCTTACTGAAATGATTGCTTATGAACAATTGGAGGAATTATATATTTATGAGGTGCTGTGGCTTGAGGGGAAGATTATCAGTGAAAAATGACCTAAATGCTTTAATATTTATACAACTAACTCAAGGTAAACCACATTAGTGCATGTGGACCAATCTTTTTCCCACTAATTTGATAACGGTGTCCCATATTCAGGGTGCGGCAGGAGAATAACAAGGACTGCTACTAAAACCGTGAGAAAGGAGGGAGTGCGTTGACAATGGACCACTGCATAAAGAGATTTGAAACGAGGTCAAAGTAAATCTCTAAGTGATTAAAAATGGCCAGAGCCAATGCTAGGGCTGCACATTCCCTCTTGCAGGAAACAAGCCGAGTAAGAAGAAATTTCATTGATCTTGATATCCGAAGAGCTCTAGAAGTCTGCCGACCAGCTGCCGGAAGAGGCAATTTAAAAAAAGGGACGGATTTATGGACTGCCTATCTTCAACTGTACTGATTAAATATGAGCTTATTACTCCAACATGCTTAAAAATGCCTCAATTGGATCTGCTAGCTTCTTATCTCCAATGTGGAAAAAAGATAAGGGAAAAGCACACGGCCAACATCCATCATCACCCACACCTGGACTTTGTAGGGATCAGTGGAACTTAGATATTCAGTTTTGCACTACATCTGCTGGTAAATGTCTAGGGATATGAGCAAATATAAACTCAAGAAGCATAAAGAAGTACATGGAGAAACAAACAACCCCATTAACCTAGAGCATTAGAGTCTGTAATAATACCTACAAACCTAATTACCAACAACAGCTGACTTCACCAATCATATCAGTACATTATAACAAGTTCAACAGCAGGCCGATGATATTAGGTCTTTTATTCAAAATGTAATTATGGTTTGTTACAGAGCTATTTTAAGGCGTAACACTGTTTACTAAAGATAATTGGCAAGATGGGAGTAGCTACGAAAGCTTTGTCGTACCTTTGATACATTATCAAACTAAAGAACCAAAAGTCCAGAGCAAGAGAAAAACGGTTCAATACGAATTCACAAAAGACTTTAATTATGGTTCCTATCTGACTAGTTTATCATGAAAACATGAGTAAGTATTTCATCATAATGCAACTTCATTTGACAGCTTTAATAACTGTAGACAAATCAGGTGCATATACTCCACAGTCATTATTGCAACAAACTTCTTATGATCAAAATGAAAATTCTGTCATTTTTTTTCAAGTATCCTGCTCATTTATTTCATATAACATAAGTAAATGAGGACTGAGGCTGTCAAAGTCAAATATGACAAAAAAACACTATTAAAACCACCTCATATGATTCAATATCAACAATTTGCTCACATGACAAACAATAACCAATGTCATTTCAAATGGACTACGGCAAAAAAAAAATCTGCTGGTTCACATTTTGATTTGAGAGCCAAAGCAAAGCAGTGTTACTTTAGTATCACTGATATACCATTATAGTTTTTGCTAATACTTTGAATTTTATTTTTATATTTTCTGCTTACATTTTAAATTTAGCAATTATGTTGTGTTTCTCTGTCATTTTTAGTATTTTTTGAAATTTCATTTTTTAATTTTAGCTTATTTAGTTTTAGTTATTTTAGCATTTCAACATAATGCTAAATGAGAAATACACAAATTACATTTACTATATAATAAAAATATTAAGTACACAGTTCTCATGAAAATCATTATGTATGTATATAACAATTTTAAAAATTAAACAAATAAATATAATTACTTACTTATATTTTACATTTATATTTTACAGCTGGTTTTATTTTAATAAGTATTTTTTATATATACTTTTAATGTAGTTTTAATGCATACCTTAAAAAATACAATGTAAGAGAAAATGATTCGATTTTCACTGAAAATATTAACTCCTATATTATAGGGATTGACCTTAAAAGATCTTTTTTTTATTCTCTCACCTTCATTAAATGTATATTTTGCTGCTGTATATTTTTAGCTATGCATTAAAATTACAACTTTAAAAATATGACATTTATTTATGAATATGACATTTATTAAATTATTATGATTATTGTAAATTACTGCTGTCAAACGATTAATCACATCCAAAATAAAAGTTTTTGCTTACGTAATATGTGTGTGTATATTGTGTATATTCATTATGCATATATAAATATAGTATATATTTTAAAAAAGTATGTATATTAATGTATATACACAAGTGTGTAATCATATATACATCATAAATATACACACCCATATATTATGTAATCAAAAACTTTTATTTTGGATGTACTTGACTGCAATTAATTGACTGACAGCACTATTGTAAATACATAAATTTAAATTTTCATGAATTGTGTATTTAATATTTTTATTATGTAATAAATCTATATATTTAGCCTACTCTTATTTAATTATTTTCGCATTTCAACTTAAACTAAATGAAAACTAGAAATGTTGCACTGGCAACATGCTAAAATAAAACAACTTTTTATATTTTATTTTATTTCAGTTAATGTCAAATAATGGATTTTTTAATGGTTTTAGTTTTAGTTATTGATAACCAAAGTATACATTTTCAATACTTTTACAGTTCTTTATTTTGTTATTTTGTTACTTTACAGTCCCATTTTCCATTCACTTTCATTACACAGAAAGATACACCTAGGAAAAAAATACCCTTTTTATGTAAGAAATGATGACAGAACTTTCATTTTCCATCTCTTTATGGTTTGGAAGGCATGAGGAAGCAAAATGGCTGACAGCCTCATTTTGAGACCAGAAGATGGAGGATCTTACCTGCATAGCGCAACGGGGCATCTTTATCCAAGGCTATCAGCGGAGGGTCCAGGAGAACTTTGTCGTCATTTTCCGTTACGATACCGTGATACGTGGTCTCAATCCATGGCTTGTGCTTATTTACTGTTGGGGGAGGAAAACAGAAACAGTAGAAGTTTATATTGTTGCTGAATAAAAACCAAGCCCAGACAACAACCAATTATTTTGGTTTTCTCTGAGGATACACTATGTGTCAGCACAACTGTATGCCAGAGCGTAAAATCACACTCTGACATAACGCAGAAGTACTGCGCAGTGGCATTTGCCGCGTCTGTTTGTTCGGGCTGAGAGCACGCAGAAGCTCAGCAGCTCATTAGCGTTGACTGAAGGCTTTGAGCTCTGAAAGAAAGGACAGATGCGGTGTGCTTTAGCTTCAGACTGCAGAAACACTGCAGTAACAGCAGCAGCACTGTCTGGACGCAGAGGTTGATGTGAAGGGCAGATTGCTCTCTTCAGCGGCTAATCAGTGCCTGTACCCGAAATGTGAGTACATCAGCAGTTGCTGGGTGAAAGGGGATACTCCTGCAGTGCTGATCTCATTGTGCGCCGAGCTGACAGCGAGGCAGCGGCAGGAAGCTGGAGGCCGCAGGGAAGCAAAATGAGCTCAGCAGACTGATGTCGTCAACTGCAGGGTCCATCACAAGGCTGTCGGACTGAATCAGCTGTTGAGAAACACGTCTTTCAAAACATAGCTAAAAGACACGGCTCTTCAGTAAGTGCTTAGCTGATCCTTAACCAAAACTATAAACAGATAGTTATTGTACTAGATACTATTTGGACAAAATGGACTCCCAGTACACAATTTAATATGAGCTATGATCAAAAATACCTCTTGACTACTTACTGTTTTGCATATTTTTTTAATGTCAGGGAATAAATCTTCTAGCAGTCCCAAAGTATAGAGTAAAATACAAAAATTACATTTATTGCATAACAAAAATATTTACTTTGAAATACATATGTACAGTTACTCTTTTGTATATTTATGGGAACCATATTCCAAGCAACAGATCCTCAATAAAGTACAGTCTTTTTCATCAAATTTGTTTGTGGACAATAAAAATAAAAATATTAAGTACACAACTCTCATGAAAATCATTGTGTATGTATATAGAATAATCTTAATAATTAAATAAATATAATTACTTATTAACATTTTACATTTATAATTTATTTATTTTTTGTCATATATTATTAATGTAATTTTAAATGCATTACTTTAAAAAAAAAAATACATTTGCAAAATATACAACTTAATAAAGGTGAGAAAATGATCACATTTTCAGTGATACACACTGATAATATCAAATATAAATACAGGTATTCACCTTAAAAGATTTTTTTTTTTTCCATTAAAGGTTTATTTTTTTATTTTAAGTAAATGTATATTTACTGTATATTTTCAAATATTCATTAAATTACAACATAAAAAATATATGACAATATGGGTATGCATTAAAATGACAAAATTTAAAACATATGACAACAACAAAAAGATGAAAATTCAAAAAAAGTTTTTTTAAATATAAATAAGTATTTTACTTAAATAAAATGTATTTTAAGTACATTTTTAACCATTAAGATTACTGCAAACACATACAAATATAATTGTCATGAAAACTGTGTACTTATTTTTATTACGTGATAAATCTATACATTTACTCTAATTCTGTACTTTGGTAGTGCTAATATTGCTAGCTCCTTTATGAAAATGTGTTTCTCATCATTTGTAAATCACTTTGGATAAAAAGCACCTGCTAAATGAATAAATGCAAATGCCTATAGCTATATGAAAATACACACTGACTGAAAGATATATCTTATGTCAGCTCATCACTCAAGCTAAACCAGTAAAAGCTAAATCTATGACTCGTGTGCATGTAAATTCTTCAACATCTACTGTGCTAACAGCTTCCATCCTATACACCTCAGAAAACTGCTGTCTAAAAATATCTGCGTGGTGTGCAGCAGCTGGAGCGAATACGGATGATTTATTGGCTTCGGCGTGGTTTCTGTGCAGCGGTGTCTTACGACTCACCCCGCAGGCAGAAGCCTGATCAGTGACACTAATTGAAGGATATAACCTCTACAGCAATAACACCATAATGCTCACCTCCGTTCATATTACACGCCAGATCCAATTTCACACCTCCTGGAAAACTGAATGCTTGACAGAACTGTCGCTTCATTTCCATGTTTCTTTACCCTGTTAATTTTCAGCTGCAATACATTTGTGATTTAAATCTGCACATGGTTCAGAAACCGACAATTGTACGTCTATCAATGCTACAAACACATGATGCAGGATTCTAACGCTGTATCCAGTACAAAGAGAGCTGGGACGAAGGCCAGGACTTAGTATTGTCTGTGAAATTTGTGATCTGGCTCATAAATCGTCTTACTAAAGTGGGTTCACATGACCTAAGGGTGCAGCTTCTGCTGGTTGTCTGTGGACAGATTGTCAGACCAGACTACCCTGATAATCTGCTTTAAAATCCCAGGTTTATAAAACCTTAAGAGCCGAGGTAAGTCACATGCTTAAAGGGCAAACTGGGACATAACGCTACTAATAAAGAGAATGAGACCAGAACATAACGTACATTGTTTAGGATACATATGTGACCCTGGACCACAAAACCAGTCAAAGGTAACACTGGTATATTTGTATCAATAGCCAACAATACCACTGTATGGGTCAAAATGATAACTTTTTCTTTTATGCCAAAAATCATTAGGATGTTAAGTAAAGATCATGTACCATAAAGATATCTGATTAATTCTCTACTGTAAATATATATATTTTGATTAGTAATATGCATTGCTAAGAACTTCATTTGGACAACTTTAAAGGTGATTTTCTCAATATTTTGATTTTGCACCATCAGATTCCAGATTTTCAAATTGTTGTATCTCGGCCACATATTGTGCTGTCCTAACAAACCATACATCAGTTGCAAACTTAAAATAATGTATTAATCTCAATGTTGACCCTTATGACTAATTTTGTGGTCTAGGGTCACATATTACTTTAACTAGCTAGATTCAGAAGAAATTAAGGATGTTCTCGAAAGTTACTAGGGTGTCTCAACAGCTAAATTTCCATGCAGTACCATTCAAAATGATGTTCTTCTAAACTTTCTATTTATCAAAGAACACTGAAGAAAAATGTATAACAGTTTCCACAAAAATACTAAGCAGCACAACTGTTTTCAGCATTGATAATAATAAATGTTTTTTGAAAACCAAATCAGCATATTAGAATGATTTCTGAAGGATCATGTGAGTGATGATGCTGAAAATTCAGGCATAAATTGACAAATATATTATATTTCAAAATATATTACAATGGAAAACAGTTATTTTAATTTGCAATAATATTTCACATTTTTGTGAAACAAAAAAATGCTGCTTTGGTAAGCATAAGAGACAATACAGTAATTTTAAATACTGTATATTCAATGTTGAATGGAAAAACCATTAATAGAATTACCAAAATAAGCATTTTTATATATATACACACTCAAATCATGTGACTAAATCACTCAGGTAAAAAAAAAAACAAATGTTATTATGGTCAATCTGAAATGCAAAAGCCAAAACCTTTCATCTGCCAACTACCAGCAAACATAAAACACAATCTGAAATGTGTAATTTATTATATTTAATAACAAAAGAGCCACAGTGACTGTAGTAAGTAGCTACAACATACCTTTCTATTTTGTGCCAGTTTCCCTCAAAGTTGTTTTTTTCTCCTTTTAAACACTAGGGTTGTGCAATATGTATGGTCTACCATAAGTCGTAATTGTTTTTTAAAATGCGATTTGACAAACTCTCTGGATGTGTTTTTGTTTGGTTTTTACAATATACTTGATTATGTATATTGTAAAAACCAAACAAAAACACATTCAGAGAGTGAACGCATACAGGACGATGTAGGCTAGACTACTACACATATAGAGTTCACGTTTTCACTGAATGATTTAGTTAATTAAAATACATTTAGAATGTATTAGAATTCAAGAGGGCAAAAATGCCCCATACAACTGTTATATGTTTTTTATATTTATATTATCTCATATAGCCTAATTATTATCACACAAAGAGTGACTTTTTTTTTTTGTTTTCAAACATCAGCATTACGGCAAATGTGACACTCATTTTATAAAACAGCCCAATAAACAAAAATATAACATTAACAGACTTACATTTTAGACAAGTTCCTGTTCTTGCTGAATTTCGACAACAAATTGTTTCAAACAAAGCCACAGCAAAACTGTTTTGCATCTCTGAGCAACACATGACAGTGTTTTGTTACTGAATCAATCAGCTGTTTGAACGAATCGGTTAAATGAATGAACGACTCAATGACTCACTCATGCAGTTATTTGCCACCACCTACTGACAACTCTCTACATTGCGAGTAAATCATTCGCATATGCGACTAATCTTCCCTCTGGGTGACTAAATGATGTTTAATATTTGACACTGGCTAATAAATTCTCAGATTTTACTCGCCAGTGTGTGAGTTGGATGCTAAGTATAAGTATTTCACTCGCTGAACAATGACTGAGCACTTCAGCGTTTCATTCTCTGTCAAGCGATCTGCGATATTTTTCAGTTTATCTCAATGGATGCACAGCGTACCTGTATTTGACGTACCGAAAACTCTAGTGTGAAGGTGCACGACTCGCCGTCGCTTTGTCTCACACACACAAAGAGAGAGAGCATGAGAGTCTTACAGACCATGCTGAATTGACACGCTACATGTAAACGATATTATTTGTTGTATTTTCCTGTCAAAGTAACAGAGTTCCTTTGGAATTCTTCAGCTTTTAAGAATTGTGCAACAAGAGTTGTTATATTTTCGAATCTTCTGCCTGTTACTGATATACATAACTGGGTAACACATTTGCATAATCCCGCCTGCCCACGTAATACGAACAGTTTGACTTGCCCACAAATCTTTGTTGGCTTCTAATCATCTTTATTTGGACTCAAAAGCATTTCCGAACCACAACCTGTAAGTACAATTGATATGTTATGAGTACGTTTTCAATAGAGTGCTCAAAATATCAAGTTGTTTGTACTAACATTTGATGATAAGTGTTGCAGCTT
Organism: Labeo rohita; assembly: GCF_022985175.1. Classification (NCBI taxonomy): domain Eukaryota; kingdom Metazoa; phylum Chordata; class Actinopteri; order Cypriniformes; family Cyprinidae; genus Labeo; species Labeo rohita. Next base: position 11,990,844 of record NC_066891.1, on the reverse strand, counting down.
TAGGTTTCCAGGTAAACCAAGATATTACTAGAATAGTGCTGATAATTTGCTGTGAACCCACCATTTCTTAAGAATGTGTTGAGTAATGTAGACTGTGGTTCTAATTACTTTGTGTAATAATAAAAAATGCAGACATATTTTGGTTTACAAACTGTGCTGTTTCATCAGTTAGTCACATTAGCACTTGGCTAAGGTATCCACCATTATTGTTTTGTTAAGTGTTCACTAAACTTTAGCTGTGGGCACGTTTTGCTTACGTAAGTGTTAACATATGTCATTATTTTAAGATGGATTGAAGCACTATATTATTGTTTTGGTACATGCTCTGTCAACGGTAGCCAGGGTTGCCAGGTTGTCGCTACTCAAAACTAGCCCTAAACTAGCCCAATCACATTTCGAGACGGTCCCCGTTAAAATTCATGCCACGGGGTGTAAAATACATGTTTTGTTTTTGTCCGGGTTCCCCTGATAAATTCGCAGTCCAGGGGCTAAATATGACGTTACTGGGGTTACTTGAGCCCACGGACATCAAAAACAACCACAGACTTGGGAACTCTGATGGCAGCGCTGGCTAACTTACTCGAGTACTCCTCTCTGTACCAATCACAATAGGCTTGGCCAGCTGACCAATCAGAGCAGAGTAGGCTTATGGAAGGGAGGGGTTTACAGACCTTACGCTCAGAACCAGTGTTACCAAGAATTGGGCTACTTTAACACTGTTGCCGCATGTTGTTTTTGATCTCCGCGGATTGAAGTGACCCCAATAATGTCATATTTAGCCCCTGAAATACGAATTTACCAGGGGAACTCCAACAAAAAACATGTATTCTATCCTCCAGAATGCGATTTTTAATAAGGGAACCCCTTGAAATGTGATTGGGGTAGTTTTGAGTAGCAACTGGGAGGGTTTTGTTGTGAAAACCTGGCAACCATGCTCAGAACTGATCGAACAAATCATTTCCAAATCATATGTCTAAATGTATATAAGAAAATTACAATGTTTTCTGACCTTAGATGCATTTAGACCTGTTGTAGGGGACTCCTAAACAATATTAGGACAATTTAAAATACCATATGTGACCCTGGACAACAAAATTCTTTCAAATCATGTTTTTAAAACATCAAAACATGAATTATGCTTGTTGCATCAGGCAAACAACACTACACTATTTGAAAATGCCTTAGAAAGCCTCAGTAGGTAAAGGAAAATAAATCAAAGCAGCAACGTGGGACATTTGTAGCTGAGTGGACAAACACTTGAAGTTAAGCTGGTTTTACACCAACAAAGAAGTGTTTGTACTCACAACCCCTTTTGCTAGAACAAATACACTGAAAACACAATTATCGTCACATATTAACATACAAAGAAACACACTGAGAACCTCTTTACGAACAGGCAACAAGGTGTGAATTATAAAGATGCTCCATGGACAACCAGACAATTCAATGAATGAGTCTTTATTTGGAAATGTTTTGGTACATCTCAATAAGGGTCCTCGAGACCTCTTGGAGCGCGTTCAGCCGTGGCATTGATCCCAGCTAGAGAAAACCACTAAACACAGCAGCCAAACACCTGCTAAACACTGGCCACACTCCCACACACACTCATATAACATATGGCACACACATCACTCCTTCATTTACCAAAAACACATTTACCAATCAAACGCCAATTATTTTTTTCTTTAAACTTCCTTGAAGCCCTTAATGAACCATTAAAAACAGCTTACGTTTGAAAAGCCCACACTGATGTCTGGTGTGCATCATTATAAACCAAACGAGCGGGTATCAAAGAGGAAGCGCTGCTTACTAGGCTGGCGTAGAATGAATCTGATTACTGAAGGAGCTCTGATGTGGTTGATATCATTTCTGAACGCCCTGCAGCACTGGCACAAGGCAAGCTTTTGGGACGGCAGGCAGCCAGTTGGCTGTTTTTACATGCGTTTTGCATAGAAACACTTTAGATGCTTGCAGAGCAGGAATACAGTGCGACTGTTGCGACAAAAGTAACGGATGTCGAGACAAGTGGTTAAAGGCTACAGGTCGCTATAGATGGAAACGCTCTCGGTTTTGTCGATGTCTGAAGAGGTTGTTACAGCAGAGTGTTTTATACATGAATGCCATGCAAATCAATGTTATGTAACTGGTGCATTAGAGCAGTACTAACACTTGAGCACAGCAGAGTAAATAAGTACGCTGAGATTGGCGTTCAATCCATTTTTATTCAGAATGGTTCATCAACAGCATGCTAAAAGGGTAGTAATGCGTTTATTTTTAGAATGTCTTTTTTTTTAAGGCTCAAGCAGACTGGAACAGAAAAGAAAGTAACAGTACAAGACAAGACAAGATAATATAATATAATATAATATAATATAATATATAAGCGTCAAAGTGGTCAAGTTCATTTTTAATTGGTAAATTAACCAATAGTACTAATAATAAAAACAGGAACATGTATTACAAAAGCAAATTAGGTCAATAAACATAATATAATGATATAATATAAGAATTAATAATTATATTTTTCAGAGTGGTTAAAAGTTTATTTTCGGATGTTAAAATTAATAATTACACATTCTTGATTTTATTATTATTCTTATTATTATTAACATAATAATGTAATATTGAAAGAACAAAATAAGATTCTTAACATTATATTATTATTAATAATATAATGTAATATAATACAATATAATATAATATAATATAATTAATATAATAATTTGTCAAAGTTGATAAAAAGTTCATTTTTCGACATTAAAGTCAACATGAATAATAATAATAATAATAATAACAATAATAATAATAATGCATTTATTTATTATTATTAATACTAAAGTATTATAATATAATATAATAATTTAATATATTTAATAATAATAACAACAACAATAACAACAATGTTTTGTTTATTTTTTATTATTATTAATACAAAATTAAATAGGGTTGAAAGAACAATAAGATTCTTAACATTATATTTAACAACTATAGTATAATAATATAATATAATATAATTTTTCAAAGTTTATTAAAGTTCATTTTTGGACATTAAAGTTAACATTAATAATAATATCAATGCTTTATTCATTTATTATTAATAATACTAAAATAGATGGGGCTGAAAGAACACAATAAGATTCTTAGCATTATATTAGCATTATATTTCACATTAATATAACATAATATAATATAATGCTAATCTAATAATTTGTCAAAGATGATTAAAGTTTTTTTTTTGGCACATTAAGTATTATTATTATTATTATTATTATTATTATCTTATATCAGTTACTTTATAATTCCAGCACATAAATTACACCCTTCACCTTCACCAAACTAGAGAATACAGAACATGGTCATTAGAGCAATTAAGAGCACCTATTTTCAACAGTTGCAGACAATAATATTTGTATCTGACAAGCACAAACCGTTTGCCACCATCCATTCTCCAGATTACAGTCATTTGGATAATATCCGCAAATTAAGCCATTTAGCCGTAATCAAATCTTTTGAATGCTAGCAGGCACAAATTAGTGGCTAATGATGCAGCCGAGTGAGGAAACACAGTTGGCCTGGAGCTGCCTCCGTCCCAGCAGCACCAAAGATTAGGAGATCTTACACAAATACTAAAGAACCTCAGACTAACCAGGTCCTGTGTGTGTTTTTTTGCATGTATATGTCTAAAGGGATAAATAAACCCAGTCTGTGACACTACAGCGCAGGCATCCAGAACAAGCCAGCGGCTTTATATCCAAACACATTCCAAGCTACATATTGAAGTTGGCAAGCAGAGAATCGCCTAGTCACAGTCTTTTACATACTTTATCCAGCACAGCCATCCAGTCAGATTGCGTCACCGTGACCGGATAGGATGCAGACCGTGTGCAGCTATCGTTACGTTATCTGATCGATGACAAATATTATTACAGGGGCTCTGGTCAGACAGCATGCGCCCGAGCGCAGATGGGGGGTCGGGGTCAGGCACTATTGTGCTATGCCTGGCATGCAATCCTGTTAGCCAGCATGTAAACCTACTGACACCTAATCCCATAATGAGATGCTCCTGTTTCATTCACTTACAAGGTCACAGACTTGTACGACTTTACTAAGTGCTGTGGTGTGTCACATATGCTCGAGTCAAACGTTTCAACATATTTCAACATTTTTATAGGCATTTGGTGGGAAAAGGTCCAGATAAAATCCTTGCAGCAAAAAAAAAAAAGCCAGAAGTGTCTTCTGGTCTCATCCACTTCCAGCTATTTTTAGCTGCACAAAAAGCTCGTTTTGCTGCTTGATATTGCAAATTGGTGTGTCTTACTATATTATTTTAATGTATTATCTTAATTATGAACACACTGGTTTGCAGTGCAAACTGTTTTACGGTTTACTGCACTTCGATTTTCTTCTTGTTATTTCCCTATGGTGGATTATGAACCGGACATCTAACACATTACCAGCAAACAGATTACTTCCGCATTGAAAAATAAAGTGGATAATGCATTCAAACATCTGGTAAATTACATGTTATTTTGCTTAGTTCAGACTCGTGGAAGAATTGTGGTTTCTATTTGAAACTGAACCGAGAATGCACATAAAGTGTTTTCACGAGGCATCATCAATCGAGTGGACCATATAAGCCGCACTGAACGTAAACAATGCCACTTAACCGAATGAAACTTGCATATTTTGCTGATTATTGCTGCTGAACACGGTCAATTATTGTCATGTTTTGGTCTGTACTAATCGGTTGGACCAGGTAAAACATTTGGAGTACTATAGACTGCCAAAAGTTATAACAAATCAAAGAGAAGAGTGCAAAAAAACTATCTAGGAAAATATTAGTGAAATATTAGGCTAATATCTTAATACTGCTCGTATGTATCTTTACCACCTATTAACTTTAGTTGCACCCTTTCCTGCTAACTAAGTCATTCTCTTTATGATTTAGCAGCTTCCACACGTTTTATCTGTGGTCTAGACAGCATAAATTAGCAGAACAACATATTCAGTAGTGCATTAACAGTGCAATTCATGCTGTTGTTTACATCCGTGTATCACAACTATAGCCACGCCATCAATCTTCTTTTGCAGTTGCTAAAATTAAATTACACAGATGTTGTTGTAGATTTAAGAATATCACTTGTTGGGTGGTGGAACTCCAAAGGAAACCACCAAGACTTTTTCCTGTAATTTTCCACTCATACATTACTCTACAGGGCTAACAACAGCCAGCAAATGGCAAACGGAAGCAATTAATTAGCTGTTGGCTCAGTAACCCATGAGAAATAGTTTCTGTTGCAGTCGAGCATAAAGCAATTAAGCAACATACTTTGTTCAGCCTAATTTTGACCATTATTTGACACGGGGGGGTTGGGGACGTGCTGGTGAATGGGTGTCTTAAAATGGTGAGCGAGACCGAATGATATTCTCAGAGAAATGAATTAAAACAGCAGACTGATGAAACAATAGCAGAGTGTGAATGTGTGTTTGTTGCATTATGATTTGATTGACGAGGGGAGGCTAAAGGTTATGGTGTCAGCCATGCTTGTTCATCCATCTGCTACAATCCCTCAAGACGAAACAGCCTGAACGCTTATATATATGGCAACTGGGAATCAAAACCACATGTATATCAAAAATAATCTCCAAAATGCCAGTTTAGACAGTTTTCCACACATCATCTTAAAGATCTTCAACATGGGCTTTCTCCTATGTTCTGTACAGATACATAGATATTTAAGTGGTTTAACAAGGGGTGGCTATTTCCGGTCAGCATGGCCCAGAAACTGCACCCGGAGTGCGATCTACCACAGCCTTTGTCAATTAACACCACAGACGCCTCCGTTCTCACCTCGAGTGCGAGCGAGCTGCGAGTTCTCACAGAGCACACAGCTGCTTCACAATTCAAGGTCTATCGGTGGTAGTAAAAGATAACTACTGATCTACACCTCGGCAGACCTGAAAATGGATTGGCTTTCACACTTGATGGATTTGCAGTTACTTTTGAAAGCGACTTTAAAACAGCTTCCCTTTGAAGCATCATCTGAAATTTGTTACCGTGGTTTGACGTCTTTGCTGAGCGAACCCCATTCTCATGGGAATAATGCAGGACAATGGGCCATCCTGAGATGTCAATACAATGGCCTGCTAGGGTACAAATCACTCAACGACTGAAACGACGGATACAGATGGATAAGATGGCGTTTTGCAACATGAATACACTCATGAAGGCACAATCTGAAACTCAATACAGGGCTCCAGAGTAAAAAAAAGACTAAGGAATGGTCTACACCTAAAATGGACCCTGGACCAAGTAGCATGGGTATATTTGTAGCAATTGGCCAAAATATATTAAAATGATCTATTTTTCTTTTATGCCAGAATTCATTAGGATATTAAGTAAAGATCATGGTCCATGAAGATATTCTGTAAATTTCCCACCGTAAATTTATCAAAACTTTTTGATTAGTAATACGCATTGCTAAGAACTTTATTCGGAAAACTTTAAAGGTTATTTTCTCAATATTTTGATTTTTTTTGCACCCTCAGATTCCAGATTTTCAAATAGTTGTATCTCGGACAAATATTGTCCTATTATAACAAACCACACATTATTTGAAAGCATATTTATTTATTTATTCCGCTCAAAAAGCTATCAAAAATGGACTCTTATGACTGGTTTTGTGGTCCAGGGTCACATTTAGGAGCCAAAACACCTTAGCTAATAAATCATACAGACCATTTTTATATAAAACAATATAAATTAGTGCTGTCAAATGAGTAATCGTGATTAATCATGCTTAATCGCATTCAAAATAAACGTTTTTGTTTACAGATTATATGTGTGTACTTGTGTATATTTATTATGTATATATATAAATCCACACATATGCATGTATATATTTAAGAATGTATTTATATATTAATTACATTTATATATAATATAAATTATATGAATATAAATATATGCTTGTAAATACATGTAAATATTTTCAAGCACTAATATAAATAATTATAAACAACAACAAAGTGAAACTACCGACTGAGTGACTCTGATACAAACTGCTAACTCACAAGCGAGTTTGAAAGAACTGGTTCATAAGAGCCATGTTTTTAAATCAGACATCACAGCTTGTGCTGTATTCATTTTTGTGTGCTGGAAACGTCTCTAATGAAACAATATCTAATGAATCCGCTTATGGGTTGAAGAAAATGGGTTGTTGTTATTGTTCGCTATTACCTCATGACTAAAAGAAATAATGCGCAGATAAAGCTAATCATCTCATCTATAATAATGAATTTCCCAGCAAATATTCATAAGGGCCATCACTGTGATTTTCTAAAGGGAGAATAAAGCCCCTAATTCCCTATAACTATGTGAAATTCATTAGTACACAGACTTAAATGAGTTTAAAGTTTATCTAAAGTTGACAACTTCACTTAAATGTTTGCACACAGACTTAAAAATGGCACTACCGGTTAAAACTGAATGTTCATTAAGTTTTAAAGGGATAGTTTAGTTTGCACACAAATGTATAAATGGCATCACCTGTTAAAACAGGCCACATCGGCCAGGCAACTTAAGAGTTTATTGAGGTTTAAGACCCTGTAGTGAATACGTAAGGGAAACTCCAAGCCCTACTGCCCAATATATCTCCCAGTAGGACAGGTTCATACCCAAACCAAAGCAGAGGGTCAGTGTGTACTCAAGGAAGTATCTGTTTGTCCACCAGAGCAGTTGCAACAGAACAAGGCCCAGGCGTTTTCAGTAAGGGTGGGGGCAGGGCGTGTGAATGGTGCTCAATCACAGCTCAGTATGGAGCGCACAAAGGCCCAGTGAGAGTGAAAGTGAGCCGTAGCCATAGAACACAGAGCTGCTTTTCATGTCTCTGGAGGCTGGGCTGCACAGACCTCTATCCACAGGTAACACCTACTCTCTGGTTACCTGTTCCCATGGAGTCATGGTGCTGACGCGCTGAGGCAGAGAATAGCAGAGGGCTGCATTTATCAAGCTAAACAAAGAGCGCAAACCCTGACAGACACTGAATGGATGGGCGCTCTTCAGAGCACTCCGCATGTGGACTGGGTTGACCTGAAATGTAAGCAGGTAATGATGTTATGGGTTGGGTTACTGTCCAAATAGGTTTCAATAATATCTACATTAAGGTCTCAGTTTTAGGGCACTGAAGAATGCTCTTTAATCTTTTGTTCCAGCTCTTCCTGAGTGATCAAGAAAAAGATTTATCTTTAAACCTTCAAGAGTATCCATATACAGCTGAAGATGCAATCTGTTGGTCTGCTAATTGTCAAAAAACATTTTTTTAAAGGGAACGCTGGGTATTATAACATGTATAGCTTAATATAATGTAAATGATGACTGAAATATGTAGTAGAAAAACCATGATTTACGCCATTTAAAAAATCCACATCGTTTTATACACATTTTGGACTATGGGGGGCGCCATTATGATGTGAAATAGTTGCGCTCGGTGAGCTACAGGTGCTATTTTTACCGCAACACAATTCAGATTACATAACTCTGAAAATAAAATGCTGATACGATGACCACAGCTATTGAAAGAGCTTACAGGTGGCTATAAGCATAGGATTAAACCAAATGCCGTTCCTTATTTTTTTTTCCCACACAATGAGTTTAAACACCCCAGATATCAAGAGAAATACACGCTGAGAAACTCCTTCAGTGGCTGTGGCGACATGACAAGCATTGCATGTTTACCTCCTGCCAGGATGGCATCTAGCGTTTCTTGTCTCTGCTGTTTGTAAGCTCTTTAAGTAGCTGTGGTCTACTAAAAGCCTTAAAGGCATCAGGGCTAAAGTGGAGAGAACAAAGACGTGGGTCTTTAGGAAGTTTATTCATCCACAGGCATATTCCCATTCTTTTCTCCTCTTCTTAATTACTTGGAAAAGCAGTGAAGACTTAAATCACTTCTCTTGTTGCCCTTCGACTGAAAATTACAACCAGAAGCCACACAATGTTGCACTGTATCAGCATTTTTCGAAATAATCAAAATCTAAATAATAGCCCCCATATTTCAAAATATGTATAAAATGATATGGATTTTTTAAATAATGCAAGCTTTTCATGAGTGTTCTGCTACATATTTCAGTAGGAGACATCATTTATGTTATATTAAGCCATACAAGTCTTAATACCCGGGTTCCCTTTATTGCTGTTTTGCACATCCCTATCTAGAAAAAAAGATTACAATTTGGCCTCTATACTTCAAACGCACCGTGTTGTTTTAGGAAGACCAACAATAGCAGTCAAGCGGCTACCATGCGAGTCAAAGAGACAGACCCAATATTCAGTACGTAATGACCTATTCTTGACAGATCACTGACTCAATTCAGCTCGCAATGGGGCCAATGAAATTACCACTGACTGCCCAGCCGCCACGATGACTAAGGGCTGATTGTCTAAGGGAATTTCTGCCACACTGGCTGCGCTAAAAGTGAAAATGCAGCAATTTTTAAAAAACAGATGAGCAATGTGTTCTTATCCGTTATGCTTACAAAGTCCTTGGAATTCAAGATTGGTACATAAGTCAAATAATTCAGAGTTGCGTCAAACAGTGGGCACATTGTGACGTGCTTATTGCGGCACGCGGCTCTGAGCTCTCAGCCAAGAGACCCTTTGTTTCCCAGAGTACAAATTCCATGAATAAACAGCACAACATATGACACTTTTGGTTCTCAGTAAATAAACAACTGCAACTCACAGGGCAATGAACTCAAAAGAGAAACTTAAAATGGAACCTTTCCATTTGAAAACAAAAGCATGATAATAAATTTATAAATGAATGAGCCAAAACGCTTCAGATATACCCTAAAAGCCTAAAAGTAATTAAGTTCTAACAGCATGCGTCAACAACAGTCCCTGTGCGTTCCCTGCTTCACCGTAAGGAACAATGAGTCCAATACCTCCTCCTGAGAGAAAGTCTGCTCAGCTTATTTTATCCATCCTTGACGCTGTGTATATTCTCTTCCCACTGTTCCTCGAATTAATGGGCCCTACGTTGAAGCAGAGAGCTGCTAATGGACGTCTAGCTATCTGCAAAACCAACACATCAAGTGTTCTAGTTCCTATGGGAAGAATCCTGAGAGATTATCCATCAAGCCATCTTTAAGTTAAGACATTCTGCTACAGGATTCACTTTGCTGAAACAGGCAAAACATTTGACCGGGGGCCATGGAGTTGAACAAGCAGCTGTTTATACAAAACCTTCTCCAATCTGAAATCTTGTAAACTGCTTAAGGGATCTACAAGTAGCTATGAATATTCTTCTCCAGTTTTTCGTAACGTGCAAAATTATGAGCAAGTTTGTACAAATCAAACAACCACCACTCACAAGAAGCCATTTTATAGAAATTAATCACTGTTGTACGCTATAAAAAGTAAGATTCTCTGAAATACTTTGGTAACTTTCCAAAGATTCTTTTCTTACTGAAGCTTTTCAATTAAATAAAAGAAAATCCCTTCACACCTTTTAAAAAGTAAAAGCAACCGCTTTGTGAGTACAGCTTGAATTAATGCGTTAATTAACCTCTCGCCACTCTTCAGAAAAATAAAATATGGCAGCCTTTGGAGGAGTTTTATAATTAAACTTTAAAAATATCCACTAAACGAACACAATATTACTTAGGAGATCCACAGATGTCTCGTGGTGGTTTGCAGGGGTGTGTAATTTGGTGTGAAGGTGGGGTTTTCGCTCAACTGATAACAGCAGGGAAGCGAGCAGGTGTGTTTAAACAAAGCTAGTCAAACTCAAAAGAGACCCTGTCAAATGTATCATGGGTAATAAAGTTATTCAAGGCTAATAAACACAGAGTGAGACATGGTAATAATCTGTGGAGGTGTGAATTACAGAGACTCTGTAAAAGAGAGCAAAATGGAGGACTTTACTCGCCTGTGAGTTTTAGACAAATCACAAGTGCTACTCGAAATAGTGACACATTTTTTGGCTGTCAAGCAATCATAATTTTCAAGTGATGAAAAACTAGGAAAATTCACAGGTTCAAAGAGTACTTTTAGTATAGTATACAAGTTAGGAACTGTACAAAATTATTTCAATTTTACACTAGGCTAAAGATGTCTTTGGTAAAGCAAGGAAACCAATGGTTCTTTAATGGCGTGCAACCCAAAAATGGGTTGCAGGTCTGTTCTGTTAAGAGTTGTGGATGAATATGCTTATTAACCTATAAGCATATTCAAAATCTATAATTTGATTTGTTGTTGACATCAGTGTCTCTGCATCCAATCGAACCCAACAGTATTTTATTGCAGAGTCTCTAGTCCCTGGTATGGATAATACAAATGCAATATTTGTCTCAATGCCTGATAAACCACACTTTTGTTGTTGTTTCTGAATTTGCATAGTTTTACTGTTCAGATAATGTTATGTGGATTTTTTCCTATTAATATGTCTATGAAGGTCATGATAACACTAACGCATTCAATACTTGATTTCAAGGACAACAACTGAGGTACTCAGGTTGGTTTATTACTTGATGTAAAATGTTAAATACTTGAAAACCATGGATCAAACATCAAAAGTTCTAAATGAAGGCCCAATGCATGAATTGCACCACAGACCATAAAACAATTTTGTAATTATGTTATATGTTAATAGCCTCAGGCCATGCATTCCCAGCTGCCTCACATGGCAACAACATAATGACTGACAATTATTAGCACCCCTATTAATGAATGATATCCAACTTTGATTTGATTTGTATGTGGGTCAAATACAAACTAAGATCAAAAAAAGTGCAATATTTTAAAAACCTTGTTTTCATGTGACAAGACATTAGAAATGTAATCATTGTTTTCACATTTGTTTCATTTGCTTCTGTTTTCTACAAAGAAATTGACCTAATGACTCCAAAAAGGTCAAGTGGTGTAACCATCTAACAATTTTGCCCCTTAAACACTCAATGTTCAAAACAGTTGGCAATTTTGACTTTGCCCCTCAAAAGATAAAACGCTGGAATGATATTTTAATTAAGAAAACTGATCATTATAAAAACATTTGAAGCTGTATGATACTCAGACGACGAAAAACGACACGTCATTGACCGATGTAAACAAACAAACAACGTAAATGTTGTTAAATGGTATATTTCTTTCATAGCATTCGCATACTCTGCTTTAACTTCAGAGCAAATTCACATTTGTACCTTTAAGAATAACGAACAAGGTAACTGCAAAGTCGGATATTTCTGGAAAGGCAGCGTTTCACAACCAAATGTTTCGCACATCTAGTGGTGTGTGTGTGTGTGTGTGTGTGTGTGTGACATTGCTGTAATGTCTGCGCGTGCACCTGCAGCGATGTCCTTCAGTCATATTTAGCTGCGCTAGAGCCATTTCAAAGATGAATTTTTAAAACCAGACCACATAGTATTCCACAGAGGATCTGCAATGCGGACTGCACACTTCATTTTATCTCTATAATATATAACAACACGAACAACTTAGCTGTCATATATAAAATGTAACACGCTGCCTTCGAGAACGCACAGGTTTGATTTCCAAGCAATGCACTCTGATGTACAAATAGCTGAAGGCTGAAGTCTTGGCCACGGGGTGTTGGCACAAAAAACTGTTGTGTTAAAGGATTGACACTCAAAAATAGCTGTCAAGCGAAGAGGAACCGTGAGGGAGAGTGGACATTTCACAGCTGACAGGCCACATCAATTATTATCATAACAACTTTTTAGTATGAGACGGGAAATTAGAGCAGAGATTGATTTTTAATAAGCTGCGATGTGCGGCGCGCAGCATCCACACACCGAGATTGCGCGATTATTAATATTGAGGACACAACCTTTAAAAAACGCGTTGTATTAATATCTTCTCACACCAGAGAATTTAAACATTTACATATTCATTTTATCATTTGAAATAAAATGAGGTCTTTACCTTTGGCTGCCTCCACCGCGCATAATAGTCCTAAAAGCAGACCGACTGCAGAAGCGAAAGGTTTCACCCCACGGATCCGCATCCCGTCTTCGTTACAAAAACAGCGAAGGATTTAAACAATGTTACTCTGTCTCCTCTCGCCCGGTAGAATCTGATTTAGCTCAGCGTTGTAAAAATATCCAGAAGATGTATATCTCGGATTAGTGCGGTTGTTTTAAGATGGCTGCCGCCGCCACCGCCGTTCAGCTCTCTTCTCTTTCAATCACCGTTCAGTCTCTCTCGCCGCTCCGCAGCTGCATCCAACGGGAGCGGTGACGGGCTGACGTCACGACTGTTATTGTGGGAGTGCGAGCCGCCCGCTTTGCCCTTTGCATAGTCAAGCTCAGAAAGACAGAGAGAGGGTGTGGATTGAAAAGATGCGGTGTGTAAATCAAAACGTTCTCCAATCCTTTACTGCTTAATCCGACGTGATTATGATGGTTTAGTGTCAACGACTGAGTTAGCTTGTATGAAGGTTTCCAACCGTCTTTTGACATTTTAATATTTTCATTGTAGTTTTATACTATGACTGGGCGTTTTAGTGTGAAACAAATGCCATAAAATTAATCTCTCGCTCATGTTTGTGTTGTTGTTTTCACACAGAAATGATGTAACTTCCTGTTGCCTTGTTATCGGGATTATCATAAATAGGTCTACCAGTTGTCAAACGGGAAAATGCACTTGAGATTTCATAACGTAGAGGGTTTGCACTTATGTCACGATTTGGTCAGTTACCTGGATGGCCTGCCATATTGGTGATACTCGGATGTAAACAACAGCGTGGATTGCACGTTAATGTACTACTAAATATGCTGTTCTGCTAATTTATGCTGTCAATACCACAGGGAAAAGATGTGTACAAGTTTATAAATCATATAGGCTAGAGAATGACTTAGTAAGTAGGAAATGGCGCAATATTTTGACAAACTAAAGTTAATAGGTGGTAAAGATACTTATGAGCAGTATTAATTAAGATGTTAGCCTAATATTTAATGTACCTGAACAGAAATGATAAGAACAAACATAAATGTCAGTTTGGCCAACATTCCCAATTATCAACATATGATAATCAGGATTATCATAAATAGGTCTACGAGTTGTCAAACAGGAAAATGCACTTGAGATTTCATAAGCTAGTTGCTTAGCCTCATTCCCAAAAAAAACTGCAATTAGGACTAATATTTTCTGACTATAACGTAGAGGGTTTGCACTTATGTCACGATTTGGTCAGTTACCTGGATGGCCGGCCATATTGGTGATACTCGGATGTAAACAACAGCGTGGATTGCACGTTAATGTACTACTAAATATGCTGTTCTGCTAATTTATGCTGTCTAAACCACGGGGAAAAGATGTGTGGAAGTTTATAAATCATATAGGCTAGAGAATGACTTAGTAAGCAGGAAATGGCGCAATATTTTGACAAACTAAAGTTAATAGGTGGTAAAGATACTTACAAGCAGTATTAATTAAGATATTAGCCTAATATTTAATCTACCTGAATGGAAATGATAAGAACAAACATAAATGTCTAGATTCTTGGTTCAGTTTGGCCAACCACAAATGCATTCTTTCCTCAGGTAGTTTTTGAAACTCTTCTCCCTGATTTGTTATATATTTTGTCAGTCTATAGTTTTATGTTTTTGTCTGTGTTTTTCCTGGTCCAACTGATTAGTACAGCCCAAAACATGACAATAATTTACCATTTTCAGCAGCAATAATCAGCAAAATATGTAAGTTTTGTTCGGTTCACTGGCTTTGGTCATGCTCATTGGCGCCAATAATGCGTCATGAAAACACTATCCTGTAAAGGCAGGACCTGGCTTTTGTTAGTTTAAGGAAAAATATGCAAGAAGACTAACATAGAAAGTTAAGTAGGAGTGCAGAAAGCCTATAAAATAAATCTGCAAGGAAACATGTTTTCATTTGAAATGTTTCGTATTAGAGAATCAGCCCAAATGTAGTAAAAGTATTTATTCACCCCTATGCTGATTTATTTTGATGTTGTGATAAAAGAACGCTAACTAATGTGATGTTCATCTTTAAAAAATTGTGAGAACTGTATAACAGGAATGATTCAGCTAGCCTATTTGGCTGATTTTGTTGAATGTGCCATTCAGAAGATTTAAAGCTGATTTTTAAAGGCTGAATTTCATCCAGTTTGTTGTAATCTTTGCTGCAAGTCATTGTTAAATCTCACATACTGTACATTGGAGGTTTTTCCTTCCCAAGGCTGAGATACAGCATGTTTTTTTTTTATTCATCTCATTTCTGTGTAAAATATTAGCATTCAATTTTGGTGCATTTTGAAGATGCTTTCAGCAACAGCATATGATTAGATGTTATGAGTTGCTTTTTGATATATTTTGAAGGACGTTTCAAAAGAACATTGAATCTATGCACACAGTGAAAATCACTGGGTGGAAATTAAAGGCAGAAGGTGGGGGATGGAGAAGTATCGGTCTGAGGTGAGAGGTCAGATATCTTTGAAAAAGTTATGGTTAATGACATTTCCTTCCTGGCTGGCTAACAGTGTCATTACGTCTCTGGACAGCTGATGAATTTTAAATTTTATAACTACCAACCTTATAATTATGGTTATTATTTATTATGATATTTTGTTTACTGCAGTTGTTTAAATGGCAGTGGCCCACCAGCCCTCTATTGATATTTTTGATTTATGAGCATTTCAGGATACAGCCAGCACCCCCCATTTCATACTGACAGTTTTAACCTTTACTAATTTAGATATATATTTATATATATTGCATATATATAAACTGATGTTCAAAAAAACATTTAATAATTTCTTTGTAAACTGATGAAACTTTGATGAAACTTTATGTAAAAAAAAAGTGTCCTGCATTTTCATGTCACTACCAAAACAGTGTATGTTTTAGTCCATTGTCTGAGACTGATTTTAACTACACCCCTACATTTATGATCAGGAAATATTAGCGTCACTCTCTCTCATAGCTACATGGTGAGTAGATAGGCCCATCATTTTGAGGTAGTGCTCAAAATTATGAAAAATCTGTGTATCTTTAAAGAACGTCACTGACATCCACCTTTTTTATGTAATTAAGCACAGTTTTTTGAGAGTTACTCCGTAACATTTATTTTTTATATGTGTACAATGTTCATAACTGTGCTAGCCAACCATGTGCTGATTAGCATCTTTGAGCTAACTTCAAAAAGTATTTAAAATTGTCGCTACCGAAACACTCACAAACAAAACATTTGGTGTTTTGGTAGTGACATGTTTGGTTTTTTTTTTAGGTGTTATCCCATAAAATTGTCACTACCTTAACAGTCACGACCGAAACATGTCATCACTGTTTCGGTAGTGACAAAAGGAAAAACATAATACTTTATTTGGAGGAACTAAACAAAACTTTAGCGCAGTTATGCAAATTTTTTGTATTTTAGGTTTTAGTACTGTTTTAGTATGTGGGTTAAATGTCTGTAATGTACCAAAACATTACTGTCACTACCAAAAAAAGTGCAGTTAAGACCGAAACATGGGATGTTTTGTCAAAAATAAAGTATACGGAATTATCAACGTTATGACGGTGTTTGCTAATGAATCTTTAAGTCTGAAATCATTATGATAAAATTTTTGTCTTTTACAAAGCAAAACTGGATTCAAAATACAACAAATCTCATAAATCACACTTGAAATATTGTTAAATTTGCAATTGTTATTGATTTACCTCTAAACACTTTTTAATAAACTAGACAAAATATACTTACAAGAAAGATGTAAGCAAAATAGGTTAAGTTATATATCACTGTGTTTTGGTAGTGACAAATTTGGGGAGAGGACAAATATTCCAAAACTTTCTTAAAATACAATATGAGAATTAACTGCACAATTAATAGAAATGTGTACCTTGCATATTATACAATTTGCATACATACAAAAATTGTGAAAAAATACATTTTTTGAAGACGTTTCCATCTCTGATTTCGAACCAATTCTGAAGAATGGCCCATATAGTAGAAAAATTCTAAACAGAATCAATTAAGAATCGAGTGTAAGGTCAATTCATGTTCATCCATGCAAAATAAGAGAGAGAATAAAGGGCACATCAGGGCTTGACAGCTCATACTTCCTGAAAGACATTCTGAAGAAGGCACCGAATTGATGTCATAAAAAGAAAATAAAATACATTGATTAGCATGAGTCATCATCAGGCCCACAGAGAATCTGTTCAGTGTTTGATTGCTATATATTTTAGCTATCTTGATTATGCCTTCTACATATTGAGATTCCCTAAAAAGAGACGCACACAAACAGCTATGCAAAACTGAAAGGAAAGAAGTCTCTTTCACTTATACAAATTCAACACAAATGCCTGAAATTCTAGTGAGTTAATGTAAAATTTCTTCCCGATATTTGGAGCTGTTTGCCTGCTGAGCCCACCTGTGGCTGTGATTGCATGCTGATCTGTTTTTCCTTTCTTTAATTTTTCATCTTTCTCCGCCATTTCATCAGTGAGTCATTACACATGAGAGCACAAAGAATCACAGCACTTCTCAAGCAACATCTCGAGACATCAAAGACACCATGCTCAGACTGAAATCATCCAATTCTTCCAACTTGATTCAGCATCCCTGCCTCAAAGCCAGAGAGAATTTGAAGTCTCTGTCTCCTCATGTTAAGCCTTCCCTTTAGAGACAATGGGATTTAGGACTAGAGTTTATCACTTCAGAAAAATTATGATATGCCAGTGTTCTTCTTTCATACCAAGCTTCAGCCTCTATCTTTTTTTTTTCCTGTTTCCAATAGTAACAGACTGCAGAATCGGCAGTCATGGTGATCTGAGCTCTTTTGTGATGGAGGACATTTGGGAACAAAAACATGCATGTTTTTATATAAGTGTGTTGGATATTATACAAGTGTGGACAATACGTTAGATCAGTCGAGATGCATTAGATGTAAAGTGATTAGAAAAGAGAGAGCAGTTGTCTTATTTGAAGTGACCTTTGGATATTGTCCAGTCTCGCTCTGGTGAGATAAATAAACTGAATAAAGAGAGTTGCAATTGGTTGACCTTTCTATCAGGATGATAACTGACAGCACCGTTTCCAGCCCTTCCATATTTTTTCTAAAGGTAAAAAAAGACCTGTGGAGAAAACTTGAAGTCTTCTTACATCTCAAATGTAATGCTACTTGTCATCTCCTTGGTTCGACAAGATTTCAGTCCTTGTATGTCCAGTCAATTCCTCACTCCCTCAGTCACTTTCAATCTTTATGAAAGACCACATTTTCTGGCTCCCAGTGCATGAAAAGCCTGGTGAATGTCCTATAGCACAAAGTTGATGGTGAGGCCATTTTATCCACAGTATAAGCCTTTAAATTACAATTGCAAGCCTTATTTTGCATGATTCATTGCAGAATGTTCCAAAGAATATGTTTTTGTTTTTATAATCTTATTAAATGCACACCGAAAAGACTTTCCTGATGACTGATGTCACAAATCTCTTTTTTTTTTAAAGGAGACCTATAATGCCCCATTTTACATTACCTTTTAATGCATGTCTCTTTAACTGCAAATGGGCTGCTGCTCCCCGTCCCCTTTTCCAAAATAGAGCTGTCTTTACAGTATATAAAAAATAAAAGAGATAATCAGTGTCATCTCACAATTCTGACTTACCTCGCAAGTGCGAGTTTACATTTCACAATTTAGAATTTTTTCCTCAGAATTGCGTGATATAAACTTGCAGTTGTGTGTTATAAAGTTACAATTGCGAGACAAATCTTTATAAACTCACAATTGTGACTTTTTTTCTCAGAATTGCTGGTTTATATTGCAATTGTGACTTTATAACACACAACTGTGAGTTATGAAGTCAGAATTGTGAGATATAAACTCGCAATTCTGAGAACATAGTCTTTTTTTTCCCCTCAAAACTGGACTTTATAACTTGCAATTGCAAATTTATATAATTTATATCATATTTATATATATATGTTTTTAACTTGCAATTCTGACTTTATTTCTTGCAATTGTGAGATTATCACAAAATTCTGAGGAAAAACGTCAGAACTGTGAATTTATATCTCACAATTCTACACTTATTTCTTAAAATTGCAACTTTATATCTCACAAATCTGGGACAAAAAAAATCAGAATTCCAAGTTTTTATCTTGCAATTCTGACTTTATTTTTTTTCCAATTGTGAGATTATCAGACAATTCTGAGAAAAAAAAGTGGGAATTGTGACTGTATCTCGCAATTCTGCCTATTTCTCAGAAATGCAACTTCATATCTAACAATTCTGAGAAAAGTTTTTTTAATCTTTTTTTTCTTTACTTTTTTCTCAGAATTGTGGGTTTATATCGCAATTGTGACTTTATAACACACAATTGTGAGTTATCAATTCAGAATTGTGATATATAAACTTGCAATTTTAAGAACATATCAGTCTTTTTTTTCCCCTCAAAACTGGACTTTATAACTTGCAATTGCAAATTTATATAATTTATATCATATTTATATATATACAAGTTTTTATCTTGCAATTCTGACTATATTTCTTGCAATTGTGAGATTATCACACAATTCTGAGAAAAAAAAATGTCATAATTGTGACTATATCTCCCAATACTGACTTTATAACTCGCAATTGCAAATTTATATCTCACAATTCTGAGAAAAAAGTCAGAATTGCAAGTCAGAATTCTGAGAAAAAAACATATAATGTATATCATATTTATATATATATATATATACATTTTTATCTTGTAATTCTGACTTTATTCCTTGCAATTGTGAGATTATCACAAAATTCTGAGAAAAAAACTATATCTGACTATTTCTGACTTTATTTCTCCAGAACTGCAATTTCATATTTCACAATTCTGACTTAACACGCAAATGCAAGTTTATATCTCACAATTCTGAGAAAAAAGTCAGAATTGAGAGTTTGTATCACAATTGTGAGAAAGTGAAAAAGTCAAAATTGTGAGATAAAAAGTAGCAATTAACTTTTAAAAAAAAAAAATTTTATTCAGTGGCAGAAACGGCCTTCCATAGTTTGGTTTTGATTATCACATCTATGGCACTGAAATCATGCGTTTTAAACCACACCAGAAAGCGCCTGTTACATAGCATGTGAGTACTAAACTAAGTCCTCTTGCATGTCTTATTGCGCTTAAACTATCAAATACACACAAGTTTATGTTAAAAACACACAGGAGTTACAAAAACAGTCAGTTATGTCTGTGAAGGTGAACAACTGGGAAAGAAATCACAAGTTTATATTAGATCTGTGTGGCAGCAGTGTAATACACAGTAAATAAATCAATAAATCCACTGCTCTCATCTCCTCTCCTTCTTTTTTTTTCTTGAAAGTTGAATTTCCAGTTGAACTGAGTTTTCCACAAATCCGTCACTTTCATAAGTAGCAGTTATTATGAAGTTCCATTGGTCTAATTGGAAATAGTTATTCCATTTCTTTGTCCACAGGAGGGAAACTTTGGTTCTGAATGCATTATTAGTTTTGTCAGTGCTATATTGTGCATTCTCATCCTTTGTGCTGTTTCTAATTCTCCTTTGTGCAGTGATTATAATAGAGGCCCAATTTTCCTCCCTAACTCTTTGTAAGCCACGGACTTTCTTTGTTTTTGAAATCTAGTGTGAGAACTTGTTTGTTCTTAAATCTGCCCTGATTCCGAATTCACAAAAGAGAAGAAACACTCAGTTGTGGGTGTCTTAAAACTAGCTTTGAGACATGAAAACAGATAACAGTACGCCACCGAAAGTGTTCGTAGATAATAGGCTTTCAGCTCTCTTGTGTGTGGTCCTGTGAGAGGCACGAACAAAAGAAAGAGGAAGAACTGGAGTGAGACATCTCAAATGACACATTAAAAAAGATTGATGCACTGGTTCAGTCATATAAAGAGGGCAGACAACTGTTCACACCGCTAAAGTCTGACAATTTGTAGTGTGACATCCTGTTCTTTTCTATTCTGTAGTTACATTAAGAGGAATCTTTAATCCAAAGGAAATGTATGATAATTTGCGATAAGATGTTGGTGCTTAAAATGAGGCCATAGATTGCGGAGGATCATCCTATTAGCTGTGCCTCAAGTCTATTTCATGCATATTGAACAGGGAGGGTATTCAAAGCATCAATATTATGATTCATTCATTCCAATCTTCACACCAAATGCAAATCAGCTTCCTGTACTACTGCTCAAGGTCAATTTCCTATTAAACCTCTGTTTCTTTAAAGGAACAAATCATTAAATAATCAAAATTCAGTCAAAATCACTAAAACAAATGCCTGATTTGTAAATGAATCATTTTTTTCAATCAGAACTTGTCAGTGAATTGCTTGATGTAGTTTATTATACTGGTCTAAATGGTTCATTCAAATGATTCAGTCCTGAAATTAAAGGGATATTTCACTCAAAAATGAAAATTCTGTCATTAATTACTCACCCTCATATCGTTCCAAAACCGTAAGACCTTCGTTCATCTTCAGAACACTTCAGAAATCCAAGAGCTTTCTGACCATGCATAGACAGCAACGCCGCCGACACATTCAAGGCCTAGAATAATAGTAAGGACATCATTAAAACAGTCCATGTGGCATCAGTGGTTCAACCTTAATTTTATGAAGCAAACAGAAATGAGACGAGATTAAAACTGTATATATAAATGATTGCTGATTCATACTTTAATGCTCAAACGATAGGCCTATATCATATTTTAGATTATCATTTCAAAGGTTTAGTTGCAGCTGAAGAGCTCTTCTTGTACAAACACGTCACACACTCGCAAACTGTGTGAGACAGAGCTGTCAGAGGCCTGTCAATTATTGAGATTTTCTCTTCTGAGGTGTTGCTGCTTTGCTGTGGAGAACATTTTCATCTGTTGCCTGGCAGAGGTGTCCTCAGAGACAAGACAGAGTGCGTCAGAGTCAAACAGAACTGAAGACAGGAGCTGTATTCTAAAACCACAAGGTCTTATTAGAACGAAGCTCAGTGTCTGGTGCTTAAATCTGGAAGGAAAAAAAATCGCTTCCCCTGGAGAAAAGACTAACTGGAATATGACCTACATTAGACCTGCCCTAATATCTTGTAATGTGCTCTGACTTGTTTATTATGTGAAGATCAGCTACCGCAGATAGCCTCACATAACACTCAATACTCAATCTATTTAACCAGTATGTAGTGAGATCCAAACGTCTGACCTTCTTAAAAGGATACTTCACCCAAAAATGAAAATTCTGTCATTAATTGCCTCACTTCATGTCGTTCCAAACCATTACGTTTTCTTTAACGTCAAAATCGTCCATCATTGCTGTTTTACCTTTTTTTGTAAAGGGCGTTTGATCTTCTTTGCATATTCACATACCCTAACTGTATTGACCGTATCAAGACAAGACGAGTGTTTGAGGTTAGAAAATATATACATTTTTAATTTGTTTCGAAAAATGGCCGATCGGTTTGCTAGATAAGACCGTTCTTCCTCGGCTGGGATCATTTAGAGCCATTTGAAGGTGCATTTATACTGCATTTTGGAAGTTAAAACTTGGGGGCATCATAGAAGTCTGACTTTGCAATTCTTCCTCAAGAAACATCATTTTTTATCAACTGAAAAAAGAAAGACAAACATCTTGGATGACAAGGGGGTAAGTAAATAATCTGTAAATTTTTGTTCTGGAAGTGAACCTTTCTGACCTTGCATAGACAGCAATGCAGCTACCAGAATAGTCAGATTCCTTACAGTTCTCATCTCTAATTTTATTAGTTCTGTGCAACACAGGTAGGAATTTCCCTATATGGGAAGCGTTTGATGAGTGCAGTCTGCTTATGAAGAGAACTGACAATTGAGTTTAACAGACAGTGACCTCTGACCCCTACAAAAGCGATATGTTGACGTGCCGTATCATGGCCTTGAAGTAAAAGCCTCCTTCATGCCCTTCTACCTCACAACACAGAGCGATCAGGGACAAGGCCTACGCCATCACATACTCAGACACACACAAACCCCATCACTCACCTGCAGACAACCATCCCAAGAGACACTGAGGTTAGGCTCTTAACGGGTAAGAGCCCATTACTGCAACTGCAACTCTGCAAGGGTCACGGCATCTCTGGAATGAAACCAGCACAAACCAGAAACACTTAGAATGGTATCAGAACATATACTGAGAACTGAACACTCAGAGCTTAAAGGAAAAGTTCAGCCAAAAATTACAATTCTGTCATTAATTACTCACCCTCACGTTGTTCCATACCTGTTAGGAACACAAATTAAGATATTTTCGATGAAACCAGTGAGCTTTCTCACCTTACATAGACAGTAATGCAGCACAGCTTCCATTTTCAAGGCCCAGAAAGCTCTCTTGCAAGTTAAATAAAAACTGTACAAATAACCAATAATTCCTCTGTTATAAAAATTCCTAAGAAATATATGAGAAAACCTGCTGCCCAGACGCAGGAAGCTGTGGATATACACCTCTGTCATATTGCAGCCATACTTGGGGGTGGATGGATTTGTTGCAGTTTCCTGTGGAAGCAATATGGGGCTTCTCCCCTGATGGCGAGGAGATCATAATATGACTGAAGTAAGATTTATCCAGAGTTTTATCAACGAAGATGGTCACAGTATAATCAGGTGAAATGCTGAGCCTCTAGATATATCAGCTGCAAGTCTGAACACTCACCGAAAGACCTGGCTCTGTTAAAAAGCTTCAGTGATGCAAAAGACCGGTTTCTTCTTCAAAGGCTTTCATGCAAGCTCTGGTGAAAACATGTTGCTTTGAAGAGGAAGAACAGAATGAATATCACTAAAACTTGGGTGGAGAGCTAAGAATAGTGAGATTAGCTTGAGAAAGTGAACACACTGAGGAGACGCTAACCAAATGGGGTTAGAAAATAAACAAAATAAAAATGTACAAAAAGTCAGATTTATACACTACCAGTCAAAAGTTTTTGAACAGTAAGATTTGTAATGTTTTTAAAGTCTCTTCTGCTCACCAAGCCTAAATTTATTTGATCCAAAGTACAACAAAAACAGTAAAAGTTTGAAATATTTTTACTATTTAAATAACTTTTATATTTAAATATATTTTAAAATGTAATTTATTCCTGTGATTTCAAAGCTGAATATTTTATAATGTTTACTCCAAAAACATTTATTATTATTATTATTATTATTATTAAGTGGAATTTAATAATAATAAAAAGTTGAATTTTTTCAGGTTACTTTGATTAATAGAAAGTCCAGAAGAACAGCATTTATCTAAAATAGAAATCTTTTGTAACATTATAAATGTCTTTATCATCACTTTTGTTCAATTCAAAACACCCTTGCTGAATAAAAGTAATAATTTCTATAATTTAACCTCAAAAAAAGACTCCAAGACTTCAAGCTTTTGAATGTTATAATGCATAATGTTACAAAAGCTTTTATTTCAGATTAATGCTGACCTTTGGATCTTTCTATTGATCAAAGAATCCTGAATAAAATTACTCTACTGTTTTAAATGTTGATAATAATAATAATAATAATAATAATAAATGTTTCTTAAACAGCAAATCATTAAGGATCAAGTGACACTAAAGACCGTAATGATGCTAAAAATGTAGCTTTGATCAAATTAATAAATTACATTTCAAAATATATTAAAATTAAAAAAACTAATTTTAAATAATACAAATATTTCAAAATGTTACTGTTTTTGCTGTACTTTGGATCAACTAAATGCAGGCTTGGTGAGCAGAAGAGAAAAAAAATAAAAATCAAAAACTTTTGACTGGTAGTATATGACATCAACAAATTTAAACCGAACTGAGCTAAATGATGACATCATTAAATTAAATGATGAACTGCCTTTAACCGAAAAATTAAGTGTTTACTGTTGCCCTTTTGCATTATTGTTGCACTATTTCCTATTTAATACTGTACAGCCGCTGTCACAATCTGTACTGTTAAAAGCGCTATATAAATATAGGTGACTTGACTTGATCAAACATTTGTCATCCAACTCTTCCAGGACCAAAAATCAAATCATCTGAGGTCTGAGCATCACTATGCAATAAGATTTCCTCTGTAAGAAAATAAGGAAGAAATCACAACATCTACAGAGATTATTTCAGATTTGATTGTTTGTTTATTTGATTATTAGATTACTGAATCTCACCATCTGTCATATAGTATATAATAATCTACACTGAATATTGTGGCACAGCAAATAAAAACATTGTGCCCTATGTGTCACCATCCACACATGCCTAGTAAACCTCATCTTATCTGTGTAAAAACCACACACACACACACATACTCAAACACACAATGAGCTCCTCATATAGCTCACATACAGCGGTTCAGCCACTCTGTGTGACCTTTCAATTATTGATCCTCTCCAGCACCCGTTGCTCTTCTCTCCCACAGCCGCATATTAAATTCCCGGCTCTCGTAGACCTGCAGCATCAGCAGAATAAACGAGGGTGATTCATCTGAGGCTGTCAGCGCAGCGCGAGCTGAGAGGATATTTCCCTACCTGAAAAACAGAGAAACATTAGCTTACACTGAAGAGCAGCAGAGATGTGCACATATGTCATAGTCATTCTCTCTTAATCATATCCAGACAGCTTAAACTACTGCCTACTGCCTGTGCTACATTAACTTGTATGCTGCAGATACTGGTGTTTTATTAATACTAACAGATTTTATTTTCATTAAAGGGATAGTTCACCCAAAAATGAAAATTCTGTCATTAATTACTCACCCTCATGTCGTTCCAAACCCATAAGACCTTTGTTACTCTTCGGAATGCAAATTAAGATATTTTTTATAAAAAAGGCCTGGAAAGGTAGTAAGGAAATTGTTAAAATAGTCCATGTGACATCAGTGGTTGAACCATAACGTTATGAAGCTATGAGAATACTTTGTGTGTGCAAAGAAAACAAAAATAACAACTTTATTTAACAATTTCTTCTCTTCCATGAACTAGATATTATAATGTACGACAGTGTTTCAGTGCCACGTTAAAAAAAAATCGAAGATTATGAGATTGAAGTCATAATATCATGAGAATAGTCAAATTTATGAGAATAAAGTTGAAATTATGAGAATAAAGTCTAAATGTTTTGAGAATAAATCGAAATGTTTCAAGAATAAAGTCAAAATTATGAGAACAAAGTCTAAATGTTTCAAGAAAAAAGTTGAAATTCTGAGAATAAAGTTGAAATGTTTTGAGAATAAAGTCGAAATTACGAGAATTAAATTGTAGCAATAAAGTTATAATATTTTGAGAGTATAGCCTGTGCATACAAATAGCCCAGACTGGGAGCACTGGGAGAAGTTGCCAGGCCATCAGAATTTATTTGAATATATGTGGCATTATTAGCAGAAATCATAACATGTGTTATACTTGCAGGGACAGTATGCTTGGAAATAGTATTTCACGTCTTCGACTGCAATCATTAGGCCTATTTGTAGTGCACCAACCACCCAATAGCAATAAGCTTTGTGCTTTTGGTACTTTTAATGTAAAACAAAGTTTTAATATAACACTGAAGAAAATCTGTCAGTTTTAGGGAGAAATACAAACAATGTGTCTTGCAATGCTCTTTAATGTGGTGGGACACATCACTGTATTCATGTGAATCAATTGTCTTGTTGATTACAATGAGACATTCGTTTCATTAAATTATACAGTTTTCTTTATGAAAATTCCACTACCTACTCCGCAAAAACGTCTGTGCCTGTTCAATCTTTCATTTCTCACATGTATTTATATTGTTGTAATTTTTTGAGGTATATAAGTGACTATTCACAAACTGTTTTATTAATGGTATAATACAGTAAATGATTGGAAATAAACGTCTTCATCTTCCATTTATTATCTGTAGCAAGCCAGCCACCCTGTAATCGCAGTAATTTTGTGCTTTGTTGCTTTTTATATAACACAGCTCAGCTTTCAATTTCTGTCAATTTTATTACAAAATACAAATTATATTTATTTCAAGTTTATAGCATGATATAAACATGAAGGAACATCAGAAGGAATGAAAAAAAACAGTACAGCCTAATTTAATGAAACGAATGCCTCACTGTCATCGGAAAGATGATTGATTCACATGGTGCTTAAACTGAGGTGAATACAGCGATCTGTCACACTACATTAAAGAGCATGAAAAAGACATTATTATAAAAGACATATTGTTTGTATTTTGCTATAAAACTGACTGATTTTGAAAGCTGAGACTTTGGAATATGTCCTGGTGCTCCCAATCCAGGCTATTTGCATGCACAAAAGGCTAGAATATATTCTCAAAATATTATAACTTTAATCTCACAATTTCTACGAATTAATTCTTGGAATTATTCTCGTAATATTTCAACTTTATTCTTGAAACATTTTGACTTTATTCTTGGAATTTTGACTTTATTCTCGACACATTTCAACTTTATTCTTATAACTTTGACTTTATTGTTGAAATATTTCAACTTTATTCTCGTAATTTCGACTTTATTCTCATAATTTTGCTTATATTACGACTTTAATCTTGTAATCTTAGTTTTTTTATCTTTTAACGTGGCAGTAAAACGCTGTTTTATAATCTGTATGAACACTGTACAAAAAATGATCTCGTCTACAGATTCATATAGCCATCTAATGTTGACATTACTTGAGTTCTGAAGTCATTTCCACACCCACAGGAAACTATTAGTGCACTTCCTATTTGGATCTTCTAATACTCACCATAAATAGTCCACTCCATCAAAGATGTCATCATTTCCAAATCCTGTAGACGCACACTCACATGTCCACATGAAGAGTGGACGGTCCTGTCTAGAATAGCCCAGTCTCAAAATGTCTCCAGTTGCACTCTTGAACAAGGCACAGAAGTATTTTGGGAATCTGTATCTGCAGGATAAGATAGCGTGAGAACAGCTGCTGGTTAATTTTAAGTTTAGTGTCTGTGGATCTGGGTACTATGAAAACCATCCACAGTCCAATGTACTGAAATAGTGTAGAACAGCATAGCATAACATACCAGGTTCAAAATTATCCCTGGAGTTATTCGCTAGGCAGATTTACTGTGTGATTACATTAGTTAAAATAAGATTTCAATTAAATGTATAGACTATTTTATTGATGTCCTTACTACCTTTCTGGGCCTTGAACGTGGTGGTTGTGTTGCTGTCTATGCAGGGTCAGAAAGCTTTCGAATTTTATCAAAAATATCTTAATTTGTGTTCTGAAGATAAACGAAGGTCTTATGGGTTTGGAACAACATGAGGGTGAATAATTAATGACAGAATTTTCATTTTTGGGTGAACTATCCCTTTATATTGGGCTTATATTTTAAAAAAGCATATTTTTTTGCTTGGCACAAATAGAAAAAAAGAAAAACAACATAGCCAGGAAGGACAAATGTGGACAAAAGTACACAAATAACCCCTGGTGAGATGCTATCCGAACCCTGAAGGCGATGCAGTAAAAAATCTGGTTGTTTTACTTCCTTCAACACAAACTTTGAACTTTGACTCATAATGCTACAGGCTAAGAAAACACAGCTTTAATGGTCGGCAGGCAGAGCTGCACCCTTGTTTACTCAGGATAAGGTACACGTGGCTGGATGAATTATTTACCCATCTCTTCCAGCTCCTGATTCAGAAGACACGCTACGAGGATTCAAAGAGGCTGTGTTCATCTTAGGCCAAAAACATCTATGGCATAGGAATGCAACAAGAAAGAATCTTGAAGGAAGCTGTCAGATTGAGTTCAGCAGTACTGTGGCTGTGCCCAGCAGGAGATCATCAGCCAAGAGTCAAAAGAACAGCAGGTTCCTCAGCGCTGGCTGCCTGTGGAGTGATGGATGCATTGCCAGGCTATGCTGAGTCTGCTGAGTCACCACATGCCCGTCCTGCCCTCACCAGAACCGCTCTAGAGACCTAATTAACTGTCTCGCACAACAACATCAGCTGATCTAGGGCCAGTTCTACCTTTTAGACAAAAGTGATGTATACCAGATTGAGAACAGAGTTGCTGATTCTAGTTCAGTCGACTGAAATGTCGCAATCAATCTTTCAGAGGTAGAAGTGTTTTTGTATTTTGGCGTTTTTATTTGTTGGTCTGTGTACAAATGCATGAGCGATGCATTTTGAAGATGCTGTGTCAAATTAAAAGTAGTTTGAGCTAGAAAAAATATGTTTTTTGACAATCCAAAGAAATAAAAATCATATTCTGAATTGCTTGCAACAGACGTCGCTGTCTGTGCCTCAGCGTCTTTGGCTGCTGCCTGCGGCTTTTCAAAATTTGCAGCATAAAAGTAGTAAAAGTCAGTCTACTAAAAAACTCAAGTAGAAACAGATTTCTCTATAGTAAATTTGCTAGTTTTTATTATTATTATAGAGGGATGTCGAGATATATTGATGATAATTGTGATAAGTAATTAAATATACTTAAGTAATTAAATATACTTATTGTGTTAATCAGTGATGTCCTAATATACCGTATTGGCAATATTTGAAAATGAATAGTACACATACGATAATTTGACATATAATAATCCAGCACCAGCGCCATTATGAAGCATTCAACTCTCATGTGTGATTTGTTTCATTCATACTCAACACCGGAGGGCGCCCTCGCGCAGAAAGTCCACAGGTGAGACCAATAGGAGTAATAAAACAAGTTACTTTCAAGGAAATCGCTTATATGGACAAAGGCATCCAGCTCAGTGTTGCCAAGTCTGTAGTTTTCCCACGGGAATTGGGCTACTTTAACACCGTTGCCTCGAGTTGACTTTCATGTCTACGGGTTGGAGCGACCACAAAAGAGGCAGGGTTACTCACCCCCTTGTTATCCAAGATGTTTTTCTTCAGCCGTAAAGAAATTATGTTTTTGGAGGGAAACATTTCAGGATTTTTCTCAATATAATGGACGGATATGGTGCTCCGATTTTGAACTTCCAAGATGCAGTTTAAATGCGGCTTCAAACGATCCCAAATGCGCTGGAAAGGAAGGGGAAGAAGGGTCTTATTTAGCGAAACGATCGGTTATTTTCATTAAAAAATATATCATTTAAATACTTTTTAATCTCAAATGCTCGTGTTGTCTTGCTCTCCCTGAACTCTGTGTATTCTGCCTCAAGACAGTTAGATTATGTCGAAAAACTCCAATCATATTTTCTCCCTTAACTTCAAAAATCATATCGAATCATCCTACATCACTGCAGAAGTACCGACCCAGTCTTCGCAGTGAACATGCAAAGAAGATCAAACACCCTTAACAAAAAAGGTAAAACAGTGATACAAGATAATTTTGAAGTTGAGGGCGAACATGAGATGGGAATTTTTCGACATACCCTAACTGTCATAAACCAGAAAAAAACAGTTCAGGCAGAGTGAGACAAGATGAGCGCTTGACATTAAAAAATATATAAATTGTATTATTTTTATGAAAATAATCAATCATTTTGCTAGATAAGACCCTTCTTCCTTGGCTGGGATGATTTACAACCGCATTTGGGATCATTTGAAGTCGCATTTAAACTGCATTTTGGAAGTTCAAAATAGAGGCACCAAATCAGTCCATTATATGGAGAAAAATCCCGAAATGTTTCTCTAAAAAAACATAATTTCTTTATGGCTGAAGAAAGATAGACATGAACATCTTGGATGACAAGGGGTGAGTACATTATCTGTCCATTTTTGGTCTGGAAGTAGACTTCTCCTTTAAGTTTTCAGACTCAAAGTCACAAAGCAGAGATGTGTTCCCATAAAGAGATCAAAATCTGACTTCTCAAATAAAAAATGTCTCACTGATTAAGAAGGTGAGTATTTTAATTCTTATAGAAGCACATTTAGTCATCTTGACAGACACTGACGGCATAGCACAGTTTTTTTCTGCGGCTCCCAATGTTCAAGGCTATATAAAGATTGCCTAGTAACGCACACACTGGATCTTATAATAGCAGTAAATATGTGTGATCTAATATATACTCCTATCAGCCCATATTAATGAGCACGTCTCATGTTATCCCGTTCCATCAACATGCAACTGATCGTGCCGAGGTGTGTCTCTGTGGAGTTCCTGGTACAAAAATTCAGGTTAATAAAAGACTCAGACCTTCGGCTGCAGCCTGACCGCTGCATAATTAGCATGCAATGTGCTGTATCTATGGCAACCGCAGAGACAAGCTAAATGAGATGTTACTGGCCCTGACAATATCAACACATTCTTTTCTATTAGTGCTCACATAAGTGATAGAACTGATATGGGAGAAAAGCTTTTAAGGGAACCTTTGTTTTATATGGCCATATGGGCAATAACCTCAACTATATATCTCCTATCAACTGTTTTTCCTATTTTCCAGTGATATGCTTATTTTCTCACACACATTTCAAACCTCCGCTGGAGGTGGGAGGACATCCTGATGGCAAAAGCAGGAGACAGACGGGTGCATGGGAAGGCCATAGGTGGACAGGACTCATTATGAAAACACCAGGAATGATGGACACCATCCTGAATGCTTCATATTAATGCTTGTAACATAGTCGGTATATAAATAGGACGTGCTAAAATGAACCTGAAACAGCATCAGCTCATGTGTGCATCATTTCTGTGACAATTTTTAAAATGGACACTGTCAAAAATATAATTGTCTTTACATCATGTGCACAGTTACTTTAAATTATTGCGATGCAGGTGTAAAAATAAATAAAATTATAAATGCACAACATATGTATAGTTTAAATATCCTTCCTCATTTCATTAATTAAGAAAATGTTTTATGATTTCCACCTGTGGCTATTACTTCTCCAAATTATACCTGCTATCCATTTAATGAAAGTGTATAAATGTCAGTAAATAAATAATTCTAAGTCTATAGTTGTAAGTGGATTCTAACTAGACTAGACTAGAAGCAACTGGAAACTCAAATTAAACAGAATCCAAATGAAATGCAGCATAGTGATTATGTAAAAACTGTCAAGTTATCCTTTTAATTATTGAAGGAAAGAACTTATGCAGCAGATGGTCAGACTAATGTGCTCTTTGTGATCCGGCACAAATGAATGCAGACGTCTCTGGTTGAGTGAGATGAGATGCACCCAGGATTAATCAGTATGGGTTGAATTCTGGCTCCTCATTTAAACAGAGAGCAGTTTGAGGACAGGAGACTCAGAGTGAAAAAACAGTGGCTCCCCACCCACATATGACTCATTAATATCAGCCAAATCCATAAAGTATATGGTTGAAAACAATGAAGAGGCGTGCAGGAAGAGGATGGAGTGAAAGAAGCAATGTTTAACTCATCACAGAACGCTTCAGAAGTGATTTACCTTGCGATTTACAAGTGTAAGCTTGATATTGCTTGAATATCATCACTGGATATAGTGGTAACACATGAGCTGAGGTGTGGAGTAGTCTGAGCATGTCAGCGTTTTCAGATCGTTTGAAAGTGTCTTTAAATTAAGTGGTGAAATTATTGCCAGAAGGAGATAGTTAAGAACATGTTGAGTCCTGCTCTCCACGCAAGCTTATTAAAATAAGCTCAACCAGTGGGCAGATATTCACATGGCTCTAATATGAGATTTTGCAGTGACCTAGCTATTTTGCAACGTGATTTTTATTTATTTATTTATTTATTCAAATTCTTAATGTGCCTGAATTCCGATTCATTAGCCCCTATAGCTAAATAACCAGAAAGTACACGGTATTTGTGCTTCAAACTGGTGTTTATGATTATGGCGATGAATTACAACAATCCCTTACGAAAATGAACCATTGATTTACTACAAATAAAACCAAAAAACTAAGGTTACTATAGTTAAACCATGGTAACTACAAATTAACCATCTAACCACAGTTTAACCATGGTATTTGTGGTAAAACTGTGGTTTTACAAATGGTAATCAATACGCCACAAAACCATAGTTACTACACTTTTACTACAATAAAACCATGGTTAATTTTCGTAAGGGATATAATAAGAAAAACAGCCGAAGCAGCATAAAAAACTGTTCTTACATCTAGGCCAGTGACACCGGAAGTGGCCGCGCCCGATATTACGTTAAAAATATGGTG
Organism: Labeo rohita; assembly: GCF_022985175.1. Classification (NCBI taxonomy): domain Eukaryota; kingdom Metazoa; phylum Chordata; class Actinopteri; order Cypriniformes; family Cyprinidae; genus Labeo; species Labeo rohita. The sequence continues at coordinate 11,957,798 of NC_066891.1, read as the reverse complement.
GGTCAATTTCATTATAATGCTTTTCAGAAGATGAACACTTTTATTTAGGCTTCTATCCGTCTAATTCCAACTTTATGTAATATCGTATATTTACCTTTATGATGGGGTTACTGGAGAAACCGTTGACTGTGGATTTCTTGCAAGAGAATGTTTTACTTTATGTAGTGTTTACTACACTACTTTTTACCTCACCACTTTTCAGAAAATCGTTTAGTTCTTCGTTATTTGGAAGAAACCGACGCGATAGCGATGTCCGATTCGTGAACGAATTGTTCTTTGGAACAAACTCATTTCAATGAGCCGATTGAACCGGTTCACGAATCAAATAGATGATTCATTTATAAATTCGGCTTATCAAAATGATTTAATCATCCGGTCGAAGCGAGTCAGTTACCGTTCGCTGAGTTGATAATATTATCCTCAAGATGAATTCTAACAATTCCTAATAATAATGTGCGTTAACCTATTTAAACTCTTAAAAATAATAAAAGGTAATTCCCTAAACTTCGTTATTTGGAAGAAACCGACGCGATAGCGATGTCCGATTCATGAAATAATGTTGTTTAAACTTTGGAACAAACTCATTCCAATGAGCCGATTGAACAAACTCATTCCAATGAGCCGATTGTTCACGAATCAAATAGATGATTCATTTATAAATTCGGCTTATCAAAATGATTTAATCATCCGGTCGAAGCGAGTCAGTTACCGTTCGCTGAGTTGATAATATTATCCTCAAGATGAATTCTAACAATTCCTAATAATAATGAAAGTCAACCTATTTAAACTCTTAAAAATAATAAAAAGTAATTGCCTAAACATTATCCCTTCATTTATAAATGAATCATCTATTTGATTCGTGAACCGGTTCAATCGGTTCATTGGAATGAGTTTGTTCCAAAGAACAATTCGTTCATGAATCGGACATCGCTATCGCGTTGGTTTCTTCCAAATAATGAAGAACTAACCCATAAGATCTTCGTTCATATTCAGAACACAAATTAAGATGAAATCTAAGAGCTTTCTGACCCTGCATAGACAGCAACACAACTGCCACGTTCAAGGCCCAGAAAAGTAGCAAGGACATTGTTAAAATAATCCATGTGACATCACTGGTTCAAGCATAATTTTATGAAGCTAAAAGAATACTTTTTGTGTATAAAGAAAACAAAAACAACAACTTTGGTTAATCATTTCTTCCCTTCCATGTCAGTCTTGGATGTGTGTTCACAAAACATGCATCATACTATGCACAGTCAGAAAGCTCTCAGATTTCATCAAAAATATCTTAATTTGTGTTTGAAGATGAACGAAGGTCTTACAGGTTTGGAACAACCTGAGGGTGAGTAATTAATTACAGAATTTTAATTTCTGGGTGAACTAACCCTTTAAGGAATTGTGTACTTCATCTAACTCTGTTTAAAGATGGTTATAGACTCTATTGTGCTTCTGTAACACATCATTGCTTTCATTTTGCACTCATGTCTCCCCAGACAGTATCAGCACAGCTTATTAAGCCGGCCAAAAGGCTGGGCTCCATTCCGAGCATACAGTATGCCTTCAAACCATTAGCCAACTTTCTCTAAACAGACATCATGAATATTCAAGTTACGTTTTAGGGCAAGAGGCTTCATATTGCAGAGATCTGAGATGTGCGCACGGTTTCAGGCAGAAGGAAAGGGACCGGGGGGTAAAATACTTTGCGCCTAATAGATGTGGGATGGGCGCAGATTCATCTAGTCAGGTGACAGAGCTGTGTGTCAGTGTCATGCTCTGAAAATGGTGATCCAATTGAGGATGATGCATACCCATTTAAATTCCACAGCAGCTGGCGCTTCGTTCCCACAGCCAGCCTCCTCTAAATCACAGGATTTGACCATCTGTGGAAGATGGCGGGAGAAGCACTCAACAGATGTTGGTTATTATATAGGGAATTCATGTAATCAGAATAAGGAAACAGAGCGCAGTCTGCGGTTAGCAGAATCCTGTATACTGTACCTTCACTTCTGACTTCAAAATACTGTAATGCACACTGAAGGACAAAGTCATTGCTGGTAATATTGTAAATGATAGTGATTAAGAGAACCAAATCACAAATGTTTATTTGTACTTTAAAACAAAAGACCCAATCATACAGTTGAGGTTAAAAGTTTACATACACCTTGCAGAATCTGCAAAATGTTATTTTACCAGGATAGGAGGGATATTACAAAATGCATGTTATTTTTTTATTTAGTACTGACCTGAATAAGATATTTCACATAAAATACATACTGCTGTTCTTCTGAAAAATCCTTCAGGTTCCACAAATTCTTTGGTTTTTCAGCATTTTGTGTATTTGAACCCTTTCCAACAATGACTGTGTGATTTTAAGATTCATCTTTTCACAATGAGGACAACTGAGGGACTCATATGCAACTATTACAGAAGGTTCAAACGCTCACTGATGCTCCAGAAGGAAACACGATGCATTAAGAGCAGGGTGGTGAAAACTTTTTGATTTTGAAGAACAGGGTAAATTAACTTCTGGGAAACATGCAAGTATTTTCTGTAGCTTCTAAAGGGCAGTACTAAATGAAAAAAATATGATATTTAGGCAAAAAAAAGAAAAATCTCCATTGTTCAAAAGTTTTCACCCCCGGCTGGAGCATCAGTGAGCATTTCAACCTTCTGTAATAGTTGCATACGAGTCCCTCAGTTGTCCTCAGTGTGAAAAGATGGATCACAAAATCAGTCATTGTTGGAAAGGGTTCAAATACACAAAAATGCTGAAAAACCAAAGAATTTGTGGGACCTGAAGCATTTTTGTAGACTATATGTAAGCATTTTTTATGTGAAATATCTTGAAACATTCATTAAAAAAAAAAACAACAACATGCAGTTTGTATGATCCCTCTTATTTTGGCAAAATAATTAACATTTTGCATTCTACAAGGTGTATGTAAACTTTTGACCTCAACTGTATGTAACATTTAAATATTAATTGTTTGCTTGTTTTGAAACCAAAACAGGAAACACACAATATGACTTATCACACTGCATTCATATAAGTTTAAAACATTTTTTTGCGCATCCATAATCTATTGTGTCCTTGCTTCTGTTTTTCAAATGCTGGTATCTTATCAGAACCCAGAGCAGATTCTAGAGACTCCTATAAAGAAGCAAAATATGCCCTTATTATGAGATCTTCCTCCAGCTTATTTCTTATCTCACAGACAGAAGGTTCAAAAACACACCGCAGTCCTTCATACTCTATGATTTCAGAATAAACACCAGTGAAAACAAAAACGTTCAATACAACAGGCAGTTTTCAACTCCTTTAATGGTTCAGTTGGTATAGATTTTGGACGCATTTAAGTCAAGGGACGAGGTTGACGGCCATAGGGCATAAAACAACCATTCAATTGAATTTCTAAACAATAAAAAAAAAAGCAATTCACATTAAATAGTTTAACAGCTCAAGCGAGTACGGACAACATGCAGTGAAGTCAATGAATTAAACCAAGAATCCAGAGTGACATTCAATGGATGCAAAGCTCAAAGGCCACAAACCCAACCTGAAATGACTGCATGTAAGACACGATCGTATGCTTCTGATGTTTTAACAAAAAAAAAATGCATAGACAAAATAAAGATTTATAGTTAAAAAGAAATCAGATGCATGTTCCTGTCATAATGGACAAGCAATCTTGATGACTGAAAAAAGACATTCAATCAAATACTTATTGCTGATATTAGCGAGAACTATAAAAGCCATTTTCAAAGGACTTACATCCACAGATTTAAAAAGAGGTGTACATTGATGTTTAATGCAGCAAGGCTCCTGTGACCATTATTACAGAGCTACTTGAACATACACCAGAGACCACAATGCAGGCATGCGTCATTTCAAAACACTAAGATACAATAATTATGTTAAGCAAGTTAACAAAACATGAATACGCATTAAATACTGAACATGAAATAATGTTACCAAAAAGGTCAGAGGCCAAAACAACAAAAAAAAAATCGATTTCATTGAACTCCTAATAGAAAATAGGTTTGGTTTTCATTAAGTCATCACAGGACGTTTAGCGTCCTCTGAATTCACACAAGCTTATATTATCTCCGACTTCAATTAGAATAACTAAAAACGTGTTTCACTAGCACCACTGAATCAGACAGTCAAATATATGCTGACACATACTCGCATCTGAGTATGGCACGTCCTGTTAACGCTTAAGGCTGAGGCTTTCCATGTAAATTTGTCGTTATTACCGTTTCTAAAATCATTTGTATTAAAACGTGGTTACAAATCAGAATTGAGGTTTAAAAGGGGTCTGTATTTGTCTACATTTTAAGACATTGAAAAAATAAATAAGGACCTAAGACATTCATTAGATACCTTTAGAAATATTTTACATAAAAACACAGTTGGCACAACTCGTTCACTTTTCTACTTTTTTCTCACGTTCTGTACAAAAAAGCCTATGAAATTTCACATTAATCCAAACATCGAAAAAAGAGATCATGAAACATCATTTGTGTACAACGTTCTGTGAGTGTGTGCTTGTGTACGGGCCTCGTCCGTTTTGACAATTCGGTATCCTCCACAACAACATTAATGTTATTTTGATGAATTTTTGATGCGAACGACTACCAAACAATCCAAAACCCTGAAAATATTAAAGTAAACAAACAAACGGAAAAAAAAAAACGTCTACCTGCACAATCCTGTGGACAATAAAAAGAAACTACATACACGGAAAACAAAAAAGTAATCGTTTGTAATAACATAACCCATAAGGCGATTTATATTCTTTCGTAGTTTGACCAGACAAATGAAGCTCTTGGTCCATTAAGTCTCTCGTGGGAACAAATATAAAACGCCACTTACGGAAGGATGATGAACAAACTAAACTTAAAACCCCAAAAACGAAATATTTACCCGCCAGGACTCTTTCTGACTCGTTTGCTGTAAGTCGTCAGGTAGTGCGGCCGCAGGGCCTGATAGTGTAACAGTTAGTGTGAGGAAGAAGAGGGGAATGGGGAAGAGAAGGGAAGTGGGGCAACTGGCATGCAGCAGAGCCCCGCCCCTCTCTCGTCTCAGGCTCCGCCCTCTCCATCCGTCAACAGTGTTGTGTTGTGTTCAGCTGTAGTGACTCGGCATGGCGAGAGGTCACTGTCTCCTGTCCTCTGTCTCTGATCTTGAGAAGGCCATCACCACATCCTCAGCTCCTGGGAAAAGGACAAAACAATCAAAATTAGTGATATGATAAAAACCAGTGATATAATTTCGATTAGCATCGGACAGATTCACAGATTATATGCTATATAGTGAGGATAAAAAAATATATATATATCCAAGGCATTTCAACAAAAACCTTTATTTTGTGGAAAACACAGTGATCAAAATTAAAATCGCAATAACCACTGTAGAACAAAAGATGACTACAACTAAAATTTCGGAGGGTTACAACTGTCAGAAATTAATAGGAAGTGTAGAGGCCCTCGCTTTGAATGACTTCAGCACATCTGCGGCCGCATAACATCAGTAGTTTCTTGCACTGTGCAGGTGTGATCTTGACTTCTTCCACTCTCTTCGTTGACTGTAGTGTGTTTCTTAGCCATAACTTTGCCAAGGATTTTCCAGAGATTTTCAGTCAGGTTTAGGTCAGGACTATGAGCCGGGCATTTCATTATTTCAAAGTTCTGAGCTTCAATAAACTGCTTAACCGGTTTTGAAATGACGGGGACACTGTCTTGCATGAAAATTGCAGGCTGATTGGGAAATGCTTGCATGGAATGAACTGCATTTTGCTGAAGGAGGTTCTGATGAACATTTGCATTCACCCTTCCATGTACAAGAGGCCCAACTCCTGCTACAGAAAACATCCCCCAAACCATGACACTTCCTCCGAATCAGTATCACAATATCAGTCTTTCCTCAGTTTGACGTCAAACAAAATGTTTACAATCAGACCCAAATAAATTAAACTTGCTCTCATCACTAAAGTGAACTTTGGACCAGTTCTACTCTCTCCACACAACATCCTCCTCGGCAGTTGAACTCAGCTTTTTGATCCTTTCTGCTGATGAGAGGCTTTACACTTTCAATTTGACTTCTCTTAAACGTCCCGAGACAGATTCTTACCCTGTTCAGCACTGAACTGGCAAGCAATTCCAGCTGCAGTGCTGAACCCATTCCCCACTGAGAGTCTCTGCATTATCCTGTCTTCTCGTGCATTTGTCTTATGTGGACGACCAGCCTTTTTGGGGACTTGAATGAATTATGGTGTGTTCACACCAAACACATATTTAACAGTATGTACTTACAATGCAAAGACACGATTAAAGGTGAATTTGCGCCAGGTGACACGAATGACGCGAACTGTGTTTGCCACGAATGCACAATAGTCGCCCAACTGACCATATGCACAAAGCATTCTACATAAAGACATTCTCAAAAATGAAATAACTCATGCTCTGATGAGATTAATTATTTCAAGACTATTTGTACTGCAACACTGCACGTACAAAAATAAATATAGCCACTCTCCAGGCTGTTATCCTTAACAACTTTATTAGGTAAGGAAAATGTAATCTTCAGAACAGAGCAAATTATGTGAGCCTGTCTAATGGCTCCAAACATTATTATAATGGCTGAAGAGCAAACATTGAGGCTGCGTGGTGTGTAATTAAACTCAGACAATGCCTTACGAGCGTCTGCCTTACAAACACTCCAGTTGGAAAAATTACAGTAAAACTAGGGGTAAATAAAATAAACAATAATAATATAGGGCAGTGTTCTGAATGGAGGCATACATATTATTATTATTTTTAAATAGCATGTCGGTCAGTCCATACAATAAGCTAGCAGTGTGCTATTTCAAACAATGCCAAGGTATCTAAAGTCTGTTGTAAAGATGAGCGATTTGTTTAAACATCACTGACCCTGCTGACCCCTCAAATCAATATTTTACAAATTGATACTCCTTCTGCCCTAATCTCTGACCTGGAGAACTGTGGAGATGGTTGTTCACAGTCTATCATAATGAATCCATTCATAAGAGACTAACAAGATCATATTAATAATAAATACAGAGCAGACACCTATAGCCCTAAAGTTTGTTCACAAACACATGGTCAAATCAGCATCTGCTTTTTGTAGCATGTGGCATGAGACACAACACCCGCAGTAGCAACCACTGCTTAGGGTGTTCTGTGCCTCACTGATAAGAAATGCATCTGAACGCCTCTATAAACCAAATCTACTAGTGTCCATATCTGAAAACAAACACTGTGAGAGATGTCCTCTAAAGACGTGAAAATGTCACCAGAGGACTGCGGGAAGTCTGCGGGCGTTTGTGATTTCAGTCAGGTTCGGGGCAGATTCTCAGCAGAGGGAAGGTGTTAATCAATTCCAATCCTGAATTAACGATCCCGCCAGGGGAAGGAAAACAAACCCCTGCAAACCAGGTAAACAGGATTTGTAGGTCCAGCTGAACCATGATGAACACGGATTAATAACAATACCACAAATGTGTAAACACAACATAAACAGCAAAAAACCTTGAGTTCTGGCTGGATTATTGTGAAGGTCATAGAGGAATTGCTGCATAGAAAATGCTGATGTGTTTAGGTGATGTAGCCTGATGTCTTATGTGTTTGGCAATCTTTAGTTCTAGAGCGAATTTTTATTCTAAACTGGTTTGAAGTAAAGTAGTGTTTTGACTGTCCCGGTCAAAGCTTGATAAGCAGAGAGCAGAACGTCGGCATGTTAATTTCCTCTGCCTTTCATGTACTCCAACTCACAAAATCAAACACCCCACTTCCTCTACATAAAATGACCAGTTAAATCCTCCAGAACTTTAAGATACTCTGTCTAACTGTCAAAACGCAAAAGACGCACTCAACATCAAAGCTGCCCTTTGTACTTCACTGAAGGCCAGTGTATTTTGATGATGCTCTTTACTTAGACATTCCTGTGGAGTGTTGCAATATTAGGATATTTTATCCAAAACTTGTCTGTACTAAAAAAATAAAAAATAAATAAAAAAAAAAATACAAAAAGTAGGGCCCTATGATTTTCGCGATGTGGAAAACATGGACATAATGCGGAATTATTACCCATAATTTAAATTTTCATATTTTAATTATAATAACACTTTCAATTTTTGCCCGAAAAATAATTTCCCAGAATTTATTTAGCAGAAAAATGTAAATACACTCAATCAATTAATTGGAGATGCTTATGATTATTAAAATTTATTGAAACTTTTAAACTGAATCCAGAACATTAACAAAAATAGAATTTGGTAAAAATAAAATAAAATTTGAGAAGAAAAAAAAAAATTGCTGTTACATATTGTAAGTTTCATGATTTCAGTTCATTAGATATGCTTTTTGATTAATAAAAATTTAATTTTACCAATTAAACAGTCTAGAAAAATTACAACGGAAAAAACGGAATCTAGAAAAATAAAAATGGAAAAAATGAATTTGGAACAACAACAACAACAACAACAACAACAACAACAAAAAAAGAATATGGAGAAAAAATTAAATGGATTTCACAGGGCCCTAGAAAAGTACTGCACCGAAAACCACAAACCTCTCAAATTACAATCAAATGCAGTAAAGGTCAAGAATAAAAAAAAAAAAAAAAAAAAAAAAAAAAAAACAAAAACAAAAAAAAAAAAAAAACAAAACAAGAAACTTCCAAATCAAGGAAAATCCATTATAATTTTGGCATTTTGTTGGACAGTTGAATATTAATATAAAAAGGAATCTGAATAGTCCATATTTAGGGAGATCTGTCTAACACAATTGTTAAGTCTGAGACTGCACTGAAAATGAAGATATAATACAAAATGTTTAAAATAATCTACAAAAAATGATTAAAATAATATTACCAAAACAATACAAACAAAACAATTTCTTCATATATATATATATACATCTTAGCATTATTATGTTTCTTTTTGCCCTCAATCAAATTTCTATTTTTTAAAACAAAAAATAATAATAATTCGGGATTTTTGGATCAAATAAATAAATAAAAGGCTGATCTTTTAACAGTAACGGCCTCTAACGTCAACACTCAAACGACAATATTCTTATTAACAATCTTATTAAAGGGACAGTTCACTCAAAAAATACAATTCTGTCATTAATTACTCACCCTCATGTCATTCCAAACCCATTAGACCTTCATTCATCTTCAGAACAGATGAAGATATTTTTGATGAAATGTCAGTTGCGTTGCTGCCTATGCAGGGTCAGAAAGCTCTCGAATTTCATCAAAAATATCTTAACTTGTCTTCTCAAGATGAACAAACGTCTTACGGGTTTGGATTGACATGAGGGTGACTAATTAATGACAATTAAAATTTTTTGATGAACTCTCCCTTTAAGTAGACAGGAACAGAAACAAAACAGAAACATTCACATAGAGAGCTTCAAACAAGAGTGTTAGCACCTTACTGAAAACAGTGAAGGTTCACACCCTGTTCACAAGCTGAATGCCGTCTGATTCTACTAAAAATGGGTCTAATTTCAGTCTGCAGCAGAATAAAATAAAAAATGTCACAGAGTTGTATTTTTATACTTTTTAGGAAATATCTCTGCACAACAAGCTGAAATAGGCATAAAAAAATACACCCAAATAAAATAGTAAAGACTGTACAGACAGTAAACATGACGCAAACCCAAAGAAAACCAAACTAAAGAAAATGAGACTGTGGCTACTAAACCATCAACAGCATGTCTTTGATCCTGTATCATCTTAGGGTTGCATAATGCTTGCGTAACGGCCCGATCATGGTAGGGAGGGGACAAAGACAAGGACGAGGCTTTATAACCACTCTCGAAATCCTCACAGTTTAACTGAATGTGCGTTAAGCGGAAGGGAGGATGGAGAGAGCATGTACGAAAATGTCCCTTTCCATCTTCCGGCCGTCTTCGTTATGGTGGAGCCACTCCCTGCGACGCACGCTGTGTCAGAGGAGCACAAGCCAAACGCGCCGTAGACGTCAGAGCCCTCATGAGCCGTCGCCTAGCAACAGCTCAGAATCAGATTGCATCACAATCCGGCCGGCAGCAAACACCTATGAACAAACAGCAGCTGTCTGCCTCCTTGTATCACTGCCGCTCTTAAATACTGCCCTGTTCAACTTCTAAAAACCATACACTCATCGTAATCCATAATCATTGCAAAACACCTGTGGTCTATGATACTAAAGAGACAGCAGTTTTAATTGCGAAGGGGAGATCTTTACATGTACAATTTCCTCTAATTCAATGAACGTGCCAGAAATGTGCAATCAGTTATTTTTACCTTACTAAAAAAAAAAAAGAAAAAAAAAAAAAAAAAGTACACAAAGAAATAAGAACAGATTTTTTAATCACTCACAGTAAATGTATAATATAATATAATATAATATAATAATAAAAGCAGTTTTATTTCAGCTGGTGCGAGTTGTTTTTTTCCCAAGGGAGAAAAAAAAGAATAAAGGGAAAAAAGACAACAGAAGACACTAAAATAAAATAAAATAATAAAATTAATTAATTAATTAAAAATAAAAAATATATATAAATATCTATTTCTGCAATAGCATTAATATTATTATATGGTACAAATAGTATTATTATTATTATTATTATATGGTTCCCCAAACCTATGACACAAATTATATATCCCAAGTGTAAAACAAAATGTTTAAAAATACAGTGCATTTTACAACATCTTTGCATGTTGAATGTCAGATTTTATTTTTAGCACATTTTAATAAGCCTTAAAATCTAAAACAAAAAACAAACAAAAAAACAACAACATTTTTTTAAGCACAGAATTTTTTATTTATATAATTTTATAAAATTTATTTATATAAATGTATATAATTTCTATTTTTAAACAATTTATGAAAATTTTCTATTATTATGAACAATTTATGAAAAATTTATATTATTATTAATATTATTATTTCAGAGGTAACGTTAAGATGATTGTGTATATCAGTAATAGTATATAAGCATATAAAATCAAATAATATTAAATGGATACTATTAATAAAGTTAATATAATGTAATATAATATAATATAGTATAATATAAAGAAAGGGGAAAAAAAGTGAACTGAAATACACTACAAATTAAAAAAAAAAAAACTAAATTAAAAAATTTAAAAATATAGAGATCTATTTCTACAAAGACATTAAACACTGACATTAATAATAATAGTATTATGATATGGGTTCCCAAACCTGTGACCTAAAATATTTATCCTATAAAAAAATGCTTAAAAATACTGTCCATTTTACAACATCTTCAGATGTTGAATATGTCAGATTTTACTTTTCTTATTTCATTTTATTAAGCCTTAAAATATAAATAAAAATAGATATTTTTAAGCACTTTTTTTTGTGTTTTTGTTTTTTTACAATGTATCTAATTTCTCTTTTTACATACTTTCTATAATTTTTCTATTATTATTATTATTATTATTATTTTAGAAGTAACATGTAAAGATAATTATGTAAACCATATTACATGTAATTAAAAAGATATTAAATGGATACCATTAATATAATATAATATAATATAATATAATATAATATAATATAATATAATGTAATAAAAGCTGTTTTATTTTGTGAGAGTTGCCTCTAAATGGGAGAAAATAATACTAAAAATAAAAAAAACCCTGAGACTAAAATAAGGAAAGGGAAAAAAAGACTGAAAATTGACTGAAGAAAATCTAAATAAATTTTTTTTTTAAATTCTAAAAGATCTATTTTTACTATGGCATTAAACACTGACTTTAAATGACCAAGTACACCTTTAATTCAAAATCCCTAGTATGGTTATAGGAAAATGTAAAAAAGTTCCCTGTTTAACAGCTATAGTAAAACAGACTGTTTAACCCACGCATACAAATCATCTGATAATAGCTATAATATACTGTAATAACGGACCAGACGGGGCACACTTTTAACAGCGCACACTTAAAAAGATAATTGCGTGCAGATCACGGCTGAGGAGTTGAGATAGCAGATATGGTATTAGTAGGCCATTTCAGGAAGTGTGGTTAAAACATGGCCAGCAGTGATGGATCACGAGCTGTGAGCGTGTGTGGGATTGACACACAACCACACATACACCCCCACACCCTTCTGTGTGCATCACACAAGACATTTTTACATCTACAAAAGACTTCACCCAGCCAAAATATGACTCACGATATTACACACACATTAAATAAGTTTAAAACACATTCATATTGTAAATAAATTAAATATCTCAAATATCAGACACTCAGTGTTACTTTCTGCTCCACATGCCAGTGAAATTTCCTTAAAGCAGGCTCTGTGCCTCATTAATTTGCTTATCGGGGGAAAGAGACTTTAAGACCATTACTACTGCAATTAGAAACGGGTCACAATCTGCTCCAGGAGAAGAGGATAACGACGTGAACAGCAGGACGGCGACAGGGCGGTTTAATAACATCGACTGCAGTATTATGCTGCGCCAGTGGACCACCTAAAAAACACACTGTTCACAGCTGGCAAACAAAACGATTGCAGATACACAAAAACTGGACATATTTGGGCTAGGCTTAAAAAAAACAGCGCCAGAGAGGAAATTAATCATGTAACTTGTTTTTTTACACTTACTGTATTAATTTGAGCCATGTAGCAAAAGTAATTCATTCAAGCCATCATGAGGTCTATTTAGAGAAGTAAAAAATGGTTTGTAGTTTGTGCACACTATGAAAAATTTTTGTGTTTTTAGGCAAAGAGTCACTGGTTTAATGATGAAGGGTCTTAAATGTGCTCTCTGTGTCATATCGGTCCACTGATGAAGTGTATTCTGGGATTATACTGTCTGAGGATTATACCGGCAGACACAAGACAAAAGACTGTTGACTCGGCTGTGTCAGTCTAAAAGATGGATAATACATAACTAACGAATGCATAGCTTTGAACTCTTTAAAAGGGCAGGCACTTACACAACAAAGACAATAAAAGCTTGTATGGGGGACGTAAAAGAGCAGCATCTTTTCAAACGCTGTCAAACGAGCAAGTGCGATGTTCTCACACCGTCCGTCTGTAATTAACAATCGGGTTTGACTGAGGGTCCCCTAATGAGGCCTGTTCCTCTCCCTTCCTCATTCACACACCACCACCAAGCCCTTGTCCACCCCGTGTTTGCCACCCATTCCATCGCCATGGAAACTGTCTACTGTACTTGCTCTGTTGTTCGGTCCCCAAGGCCTGCACAAAAGGGGCGGCAGGCTCTCTCACAGCCTCATTGTCGGCTTTCAGCCAATAATGAGGATCAGAGTTCAGTCACAGACTGGCCTGCCACTCACACTTCTTTTTATTATTATTTCTACTAATGCTACAACTCAAATTTTGTGATTTTAACAGTTAAAACTGGTAAAAAATTACAATTATTAATTGGTTAACGGTGAGTTTCCTTACTATATGTCACCCTGCACCACAAAACCAGTCATAAGGGTCATTTTTTTCCAAATTGAGATTTATACATCTGAAAGCTGAATAAATAATCTTTCCACTGATGTATGGTTTGAACAATGATAGAACAATATTTGACTGAGATACAACTGTTTGAAAATCTGGAATCTGAGGCTGCAAAAAATCTTAGTATTGAGAAATTGCCTATAAAGTTGTCCAAATAAAGTTCTTAACGCATATTACTAAACTAAACTAAAAGTTTTGATATATTTACAGTAGGAATTTTTCCATCTTCATGGAACATGATCTTTACTTAATTTCCTAATGATTTTTGGCATAAAAGAAAAATCAATAATTTTGACCCATGCAATGTATTTTTGGCTGCTGCTACAAATATACCCCAGCGACTTAAGTTTTGTGGTCCAGGGTCACATATATGGAAAACTGAAAAACTAATGTAATTTTATGGTAAAATACAGTTTTTGGAAGTGAAAAAGAACATATAATTTACATTGAAAACAATGAAAATGGACCTTTCCATAATTCCCTGTGTTACATTTCACATTTGATGCTTTTTCATTGAAATATGTTCCTCTTAGTTTTTTTCTTACCAGTTTATGTTCAGTTAGGGTTGTATGTTACATCTAATGTTGTTAAATTGATGCTTATTGCATTTCAGTATCACGTGTTACCATGATAGTGTTTAGCATTTGTGTGAATAACACCTTCTATATATATATATATATATATATATATATATATATATATTTATACACTTGTGGAAAAGCTGCTAGTGATGAACTATGGTTCATTATGTGACTTTCTCACTACCTGCTTTTGGTGGTTATCAGTGTATTACAAAGGTACTAAACAGATTTCAGTATTTTAAAAGGTTGATATATTAACATTACATCAGGTAATGAAACAGTTTTTAAATGTAAATTTAAGTTAAATCTGAAAACCTAAAACATTGCTACCATATTTTTACAATCAAATTTTTACAAACAGCTGCCACTTTTTTATATATAGTAAATTTTACAGATTTTTTTTTAACAGTTTGTGACCTAAATTATTTATCCTGAGTATAAAACAGTATTTTTAAAAATATAGTGCAGTTTACAACATCTTTGCAAAAAAAAAAAAAAAAAAAAAAAAAAAAAAAAGTCTCATTACATTTTAATAAACCTTAAAAATATAAATAAAAAATATATTATATTAAGCGCTGGATTTTAAAAAAAAGCATCACAAATGCCTGTTATTTATATAACTTATGTTTTTACACTATTTTTTAAAAAAATATTATTATTATATTTTAAGAATAAAATGTAAAAATAATTTAAATCATATTACACATAAATAATAAAATTAGTGCTGAGCAACGATTAATCATGATTCATCCAAAATAAAAGTTTTTTTTTATATATGTGTGTGTACTATTATATATAATATATGTGTGTGTACTATTATATATGTATACATATATAATAGTACACACACATATATTGTGTACACAAAAAAACTTTTATTTTGGATGTGATTAATTGTTGCTCTGCACTAACTTCTGCGTCAGCAGCACCACATGCATGTGTCATAATACTCTTGTGTTGAAGACTCACACAGAAGAGAAGAAACTGTTGAATAAAGCTGTTATTTTTGTTTTCTTTGCACACACAAAGTATTCTCATAGCTTCATACCATTACGGTTGAACCACTGATGTCACACGGACTATTTTTACAATGTCCTTACTACCTTTCCGGGCCTTGAATGTGGTAGTTGCATTGTTGTCAGGGTCAGAAAGCTCTCAGATTTTATCAAAAATATCTTCATTTGTGTTCTGAAGATCAACGAAGGTCTTAAAGGTTTGGAACGACATGAGGGTGAGTACTTAATGACCGAATTTTCATTTTTGGGTGAACTATCCCTTTAATGAGTTCGCTTGGCATGGCATGTAGCTTTGAGCTGCCTGAACTCTCAAAGTTCTCTTACGCCCACCGCCCTCCCCCAGACACCACTATCCAGTTTCATCCTCTAAACTTCAAGGCTTTAGATTTGATTAAAATTGCATTACAAAATTTAGAATATGCGTCTATGCTAATTAGCCAATTAGATGGTCCTGAATGCAAATTTGTTTAATCCGTAGACAAGTAAACAGGGCAAGTGGCAGGTTTGGAGCTTCTGAAGGAGTAAACATACAGATTTGCACACATTTCTTTCCCAAAAAATAGAGAAAGAAAAAAAAGTTCAACACAACTGTGTTTATTCACATGTGAGAACAATAACCATTGAGGTCAGTGGTCCGAGTCTATTCTACACACAAATGTGCCCAACACAAATGAACTCTTTTCATTAGATGGTTCCTGTTAAGTATACAGACAGCAGCCTTTTAATTTACACTAGAAATCTGAGAGGCCTACAGATCATTCATGCTTTTAAATATAAAGCATGTTCTTTTTTTTCGTAAGCATTATGAGAAACAAAAATAGCCATATCTGCAGATATACTAGTCACCGGGTGACTCATTTTCCAAGGTGTTGGACGCAAACACAGGCAGCCCTCTGAGACAGCTTGATACGTAAATAATTCATCCAACTGCGGTATAGCCTCCTGAGATGCGGCACTATTTTGCCTGATGTGCGAAGGAAAGCATTAGCATGTGTAGATCTGAAATGCCATCCATTTGCACCAATATTACATTAGCTAAATCCTCAGATAGCCATGTAGTGATACTACATTATCTGTTTAATTTGAACTAAAATAAGTGAGTACTACTAAACACATTCTCCAATTCACCTTTTTAGCACATGCTTTATTTAAGAGTTGAAACAGATTGTACGCCAGAGAATGAGATGTCACAGTTTCTCCTAATAGCAATAGACTAATCTTGCTGATACTGCTCAAACATCTTTCTGTGCATTAAATAAAGGTTATTGTACTTCATCGTGTGTTGTTCATTAAGTGTGCTCTCCCTTTCATCTCAACCTCATTATACTGCAGGAGACCAAAAGCGTCTACTGATCGCTTTCATCTAAGGGCTGCCATTTACATTTCTTATTCTAGAAACATCACAACATCTTAAAAATCACTCATCAAAATGTTGGCTCATCAGCAATGGAATATTTTCTAATGTAGGAGCAAACACAGAAAGCTCTGCACAAAAAGTAATTTGAGCTAGAAAAATCCCTGAAGTACAGCACACAATGACATCTACATCCATCTTTCTTCCGCTACTGCATTATTTATGAAGATCCTTCCAAAAAGAGCACAGCATTGGTTTCCTTGCCTAACAACCCGGCTCATATGCATGTTTAATGAAAACAAAATGTGTGCTCAATTCTTCGATACACCTAGAGTTATTCACAACATTAAAAAAAAAACACATTTCTTGGAGCAAGTGATTTTGGTAACAAGGTCCTCAGTTAATGCATCTTAGTAAGACTAAGCATTACAGTTTAATTCGTACTATGGCATATAGTGCAACTAAGTGAAGTTATTTCACTTTAAACCTATAGATCAGTTGATAATCTCGGTTAAAAAGGAAATTGCCCTACAATATACAGCATGCAGCATTTAAACTGCCTACCTGAAACATTTATGTTGTGCTAGCGCCCTCCTGTGGAGCAAGCTACAGAACAATGAAATACTGCAATGTTTTTTTTCCCCATGTATATACAGTGGTGGCCAAAATTATTAGAACACTAGTATTTTCACCAGCTAAAAATGG
Organism: Labeo rohita; assembly: GCF_022985175.1. Classification (NCBI taxonomy): domain Eukaryota; kingdom Metazoa; phylum Chordata; class Actinopteri; order Cypriniformes; family Cyprinidae; genus Labeo; species Labeo rohita. Next base: position 11,940,619 of record NC_066891.1, on the reverse strand, counting down.
TTTTAAATCAGTTGTTTCTATCTTTGACTGTTAGTAGGAAATATTAGTTAACATTTCTAAACTTTCATTTTGCCATTAACTAATAATCCAGTGAGATTTTTTTTTTTTTCACAAGGAGTCTGACAACAGCCAGTGCTCCACACAGAGATCTGATCTCGCCATTATTCAGTCTGTCTGGAATGACATGAGGAAACAGAACAAACTGTGAAAAGCTAAATCCAGAAGAACTGTGGCAACGTCTCCAAGATGCTTCAAGAAACCTACCTGCAAAGTTACAGTACTGTTCAAAGTTTTAGGCACTGTAAAATGAGGATGCTCTCAAAAATATTGTCATAAATAGATTTTCTTTATCAAATAGCTTTTATTAACTAAATTATAATCAACATTTGGTGTGACTATCCTTAATATTTCAAGCAGCTTTTGACCTAGGTGCATAGTTTTTCAGGTAGCTTTGCAGGTAGGTCTCTTGATGCATCTTGGAGACATTGTCACAGTTCTTCTGGATTTAGTCTGTCTCAGTTTGTTCTGTTTCTTCACGTCATTCCAGACAGACTGGATCAGATCTCTATGTGGAGCACTGGCTGTTGTCAGACTCCTTGTGCAAACAAAAATCTCACTGGATTATTACAATTAATGGCAAAATGAAGGTTTGGAAATGTAAACTGATATTTCCTACTGACACATTACAGCAAAAGATAGAAATAACTGACTTAAAACCATTTTTTACCTGGTGAAAATACTAGTGTTCTAATAATTTTGGCCACCACTGTACACATTATACATATTTTCTCTCTACAAATATTATTAAAATATTTAAACATTGTTTATGTACACATTTTTTACATTGTTTAAATAAGCTAATCATTTTATAAAAATTTGCCCCCACAAAAAAACATGTACATAACTATGTCAGTTGCTTAACACATGGTAGTTGTTATTTACAAAATTCCTATTTCACCTTTGTCACAAGTTCAAATACAATTTATACATGATTTAGAGTCGACTTGCCCTATCATGCACAACACCACTTCCTATTATAAATTAAACAACCAATAAAGACAATAATCCTTCTAATCTTTCAATGTCCAGTTTGATAAGAACCAGTACCTCAGTGAGTAAGAGTGTTCGTGGTAAAGGGTGGAGGTTTGGCCTGTGGTGTTCAGGCTGTAAATGTTGACTTACCCTGGTCAATAGGGTGCTGTGGCAACTGACTCATCTGACTGTGCACCACGCCTGCATAATTCCGCAGAAACGCTTCCTCGTTTGGTGTCAGCTGTAAGGGTGGGGACAAAAAAAAAAAAATAACTTCACATTTGGCAATGAAAATCCATGCCAGTGTCCAGAATCACTTCAGGGATAGTTCATTCTAAAATGAAAATTCCATCATTAATTATGTTGTTCCAAACTTTCAAGACCTTCGTTCATCTTTAGAACACAAATTCAAATATTTTTGATGAAATACGAGAGCTTTCTGACCCTGCATAGACAGCATCACAACTACCACATTCAAGGCCCAGAAAAGTGGTAAGGACCTCATTAAAATAGTCTAAAATAGAGACATCAGTGGTTCAACCAAATTTTATGAAACTATGAGAATACTTTTTGTGTGCCAAGAAAACAAAAATAGCGACTTCATTCAACAGTTTCTTCTCTTCCATGTCAGTCTTCGACGCGTGTTCATGAGAGTATCGCAACGTATGCGTGTGGTGCCGCTGACGTAGAACCCGGACACACTGCACCTTATTTACAAGCAGCTGAATACCAGGGCGCCAGACCATGAACAAATGCTTGCATTTTGAGACCATTTTTTCCTGATGGTTCAATTAAATTTTGTAAGTGGTCGCACCACCAGGTTGTTCAACTCATAAGTGCTGCACAAATGGCAAATGCATAAACAAAAGCATAACAAAACCACGCTACGCTGAGCTGCACGGCGTGGGCTGTTTATCAGCTCGGACTGCAATGCAAACAAACTTGCCTGAGCCCTGAACAGAATTTTACACTTTTTTTGTATGAAGAAAGAAAATTCACAAGGTGCCTTAAAAAATGAACTTTTCTTCAAAATGCGATTAACACACACATAATTTTTACATACACATAAGTTGTTGTTCAGTTCCATATAATACTATAGAAGAATAATGGTACATTTCATAAGAGTAGAATGTACACATTTTCTATATAAAAATTAGATTTTGCACATTACTGTTATTAATAAATTAAATTTTGTATGCTTCCCAACTCACTTAGTGCTTTATTGTCAAATCTGTACATGAAATAAACAAGAAATGAGCATTAGTGACTGTACTTATTACTGCAAAACAAAAGTAATATGATTAAATGATCTATATTTTTAATATTCCCACACACCAGCCCCTAGCGCTACAAATGTGCTCCTGGCGCCACCATCTGTTGAACTTAGTGGCGCTTTTGCCAATGCTCTCTAATATTAGTCTGGAGCCCTGAATACACACACATGTAGTGGTACTTTTGTGAACATGCATCAAAGACTGAAACAGAAGAGAAGAAATTACTGAATAAGGTTGGTATTTTTGTTTTCTTTGCGCATAAAAAGTATTCTAGTAGCTTCATAAAATTACGGTTGAACCACTGATGTCACATAGACTATTTTAATGATGTCCTTACCACCTTTCTGGGCCTTAAACATATCAGTTGTTCACAGATTTCATCAAAAATATCTTAATTGGTGTTCTGAAGATGAACAAAGGTCTTACAGGTTTGGAACAACATGAGGGGGAGTACTTAATGACAGAATTTTCATTTTTAGGTAAACTATCTCTTTAAAATGCCACTGTCAAACGCTAGATCAATTTGACAGAACAAAGAAATTGTTAAATTGTCACCAAATTCAAGACAACAGACATTATTATTAAATTTTAAAAAAAAAATGCCGGTTATTCTAAAGAAAAAGTGTTTTAATAGTCAATCTTTCAATAAAATGTAACCAAGGTTGTGCAGCTGGGAGAACATAATATAAACCAATGACATCTAATTTAATCCTGACAGAAAAATTCATGTCCTGCTCATATTATTTCTCACAGAACACTCCAAAATGTGTCACATCTGTTATGTTAAAAGTGAACGCTATTTTAAGTCATCTTTAAAGCACATCAGAAGACGTCTTATTCTCAGTGGTCTGACACTTACATTTGATCCCATTTTCTTGAGCATGAGCAGCACCCGCACCTTCTGCTGGATGTACATCTCCTCAGGAGACTTGCCAGGGGCTTCCTCTCGGTTCATCCCCCCTGCTCCTGACGCACTGCTGAGCAACCACACACAGAGCAAGAGAGCATTCAATTATTTATACCCCAAATTTTATTTTCAGAACTTGTGAGTTGAATGCATTCCTACTTGGGTTTCATGCAAAAAATATGATCTATGAGAAATGTGAATCAGACCTAAACTGAACTGCAGTGAACATTTCAATTGCGTTTATATAAACTAAACAATGTTATACTAAAGAAAACCCCTTCAGCAATCAGGCAACACATTTGGCTTAAAAAAAAAAATGAAACCCATCGTAACCTTTGCTGAATGCAGAAAGCGTCTAATTAAGCAGAATGACAGTGTGTGAAGTCTGAACACACTTCAGATCATGAAGCAGGTTGACAGCATCATAAATGGCCCTCATGCATATTTAATGGCAGATCTATCCGTGCTCCCAGCTTTCCCTCATCTTGCTCACTTCCTAATGACCTATTTTCAAACTTACACTCCATGTGAAACATTTTTAAGGACCTTAAGGAGAAAAAAAGAACATAATCACAAAAGAAAGCAATAACACGGTAAATTTGCAAAACTGATCTGATGCCTCAAATGTTCTGTTCCAGAAAACAGCATCATGACAAACAAAGAAACAAACTGCAGTAATATCATCTAATCCATAATCAGTGCAATAATGCAACTCGTGCAGGAAAAAAACAGATGTGGGGAGGAAGTACATCACCCACAGAAAGGAGCAAAATGAATGGCATCAAATGTATTCTCTGGGTTTAGTGAATGTGTCAGAGTGAATCCTTTGGCGACACCCAGCCTGTGATGTCTCACGCCCTCTTATCTTCACAAAGAGCCTCTAATACATGTTGACAGCTTGTTTGATGTGGGGTTAGCCTATATTTAATTGAAAAGCTGGTTCAAACCTTCATTTGACGACGGATGCGTTTGTCTGGCCTTGACTTTAAGAACGACAGTACCTCCGCATGGCCAATCTGGCATGTTAACAGCTTAAATTTCTGAAGGCACTTAACGTAAGCCGGAAAGCGTTTAAGACAAAGTGATATAGAAACGGGCGACACTGGCAAAATAACTAACCCAGATTTCCTCTACAGTCACAGACTCATCAGTCACCAAAGGGCCGTGGCATCAAAAGGGCTTCGTATTCAATAAACCATGCACTTTATTCTGCTGCGTCTCGCTGGCAGCCGTGGGGGGATGAGGAGTGCTCGCAGATGAAAGACACAAGAGGGACCGGAGCGTCAGCTCGGCAGCTCTGTGACACCAGGCACACCTTCAGGGGGGAGACGGCTCGCTCTCCCTCTCTCGCTTTTGATCATGACTGTCCTTCCTGCTGGAGACGAGACAGGCCAGACAGCAGGCAGACTCACTGCAGCTCAGCTTTGCCGCAAACATCCATGGAAAGCCAACGCATAACAACGCACTTACTTCATCCTTCTAAGACTGTGGGTATGAATGTCTAAAAAATGCTCCATAATCTTTCAGGGCTTTAGATGTGTAGCACACCGCGGCTCTGGAGCAGGTGTTTTGTTTGAGCAAGTCTGCAGATTTCATAAAATATGTGGATGACAGTGTGCAAAAATAAAGCAAATCATTGTTAAAATCATTTACATTTTTATAGTTTGTGTTAGACCCATAATTGTGTCTAACATAAATTAAATTAACTACACCTTTGAGTTTAATCATAGAATGACAACACACAATGACACAAAAAAAAATATATGCAACCCTCAATCACAAAACCAGTCATATGGGTAAATGTTTTGAAACTGATTTATAAATCATCTGAAAGCTTTCCAATGATGTATGGTTTGTTAGGATAGGACAATTAATACATTAAATATACATTACATTAAATCAAATATCTGAATATCTGGAATCTGAGGGTGCAAAAAAAAAAACAAAAAAACACCTAAGTATTGAGAAAATCGCCTTTAAATTTGTCCAACTGAAGTTCTTAGCAGTGCATATTACTAATCAAAAATTAAGTTTTGATATATTTACAGTAGGAAATTTACAAAATATCTTCATGGAACGTGATTTTTACTTTACTTAATATGCTAATGATTTTTGGCATAAAAGAAAAATAGATCATTTTGACCCATACAATGCATGTTTGGCTATTGCCTGGTTTTGTGGTCCAGAGTCACATTTTTTTATATTGCAGATGGATAAGACAAGCCATCCCACAGCACAAGATGACTTCAAAATATACATTTCTACATTTAGGAAAATGTAATTTGGAAAAGAGGAGGTTATGGAAGCACAACATTAAAAATCCAGCTTTATAAATACCTACTTATAGATGTTAATTGTTTTATGGCAAATAATCAATATTATGGACCTATATTGTTCTGGATCAATAAAATCCATTTCTCAAATTCTTTTCTTTTTCTTCTAAATTCAGATTTTATAATTTTCAGATTAAATTTTTCTGGATTTCCGTTTTTTCCCGATTTTTAAATTTTCTAGACCGTGTTTTAATGGTTAAATTAAGAAATATTAATCAAAAATCATGCCTAATTAATTGATATCATGAAAAACACAAAATTTAACAGCAATTTATTAAAAGATTTACAAAAATAATCTAAAGCCCTACGAAATATTTTTTTCTCAAAAATTTTTATTTTTTACCAAATTCTGTTTTCCATTAACTGGATTTCATTTGAATGGTTTCACTCAATTTTAACAATCAAAAGCATCTCTAATTAGTTGATTTTACTAAACAAAAAAAAAAAAACTTAAATTCTATTATTATTTTTTTTAATAATAATATATTATTATTTTATTTATTTACTTATGTTCAGAATTTTTTTTTTTTTCTGGAAAGCAAAACAATTTTTCTGGTAAACATTCCCTAAAAATAATGTTCAATAATTTTAGCAGTAGTAGTTGTACTATTATTACATTGAGTAATATATTTCTGTCACAGTTTCTTGAAATTAAACCAAACTTTTATTTTGACGGGTTGTTGTAAAGACCTTTAAGTTTCTGAGTGTACATGTAGTTTTTCTCACGAGAAACAGTAAAATGCTCATGAAGCAATTCTCAGAGCAGCTCTGGAGATTATGTTTACGTGTTCATGTACTCACATATTGAGAAAGCAGAGGCTGAAAACACTGTGAGCTTCTCACGCACTTCAGTATGTGTGCAGTAAACGAAACTGCGCATCTGTGCCATTCATTCACACAGAGACACACAGAACATGCAGGATTCATATTTAAATAGTATTTTTGTGCCCTAATATTCACAGACACTTGTTAATTGTACTGCCCTAGTTTTGATTTATACATCAAAAATTTAGCGAATTCCGTGACATTCCACATTGTACAGTAAATTCCATTTTTATGACTGGATTCCGTGATTCCAGTCATAAAATTAGATGCAATCTAAAAATTTTACAAGCTTTAGTCAGGCGTTCCCAAATTTAAATTATTTACCCCAAGTATAAAACAAAATGTTAAACAATGCAATTATGGTATTTTTAATAAACCTTAAAATATAAATAAATAAATAAATATATAAATATATAAATATATAAATATAAATATATATATATATATATATATATATATATATATATATATATATATATATATATATATATATATATATATATATATCTCAAAACTATATAACTAACTATAATATAATACATTTTTAAAAATTAATTAAATAAAATGTGTCAACGCCAATAGCCTTGCTTGTGGTTAGCGCGTCGACATATAGCACCATTGCGCTGCGGGCGACCCGAGTTCGAATCCCGCCTCATGGACCTTTCCCGATCCCACCCCCTTCTCTCTCTTCCACTTCGCTTCCTGTCCATCTACACTTGTCCTATTCAAATAAAGGCGTAAAAATGCCAAAAATAAATCTAAAAAAAAAACCATAAATAAATAAAATATACTGTACAATTCCTATATTTATTCTGTTTTAAATCCTATAGGATTTGTAACCAGGTTTCAATAGAGCTATACAAATTTCACACAGCATGTTACCTGAAACAATTTTTTTCTCAGAAAGATTCTATGAAAAAAAAAAAAACACTAATCTAATCAGTGTCATTGCCACCAGATGTCATTTTAGACTTTTCCTGATTTCACGGTGGAAGATGTCAAATCATGTGGCAATGGGCTAAATATAGACCACCCATCCTCTGGTTCGGTCATGACCCAGGCTGCACTGAGGCTCAAGTTAGTGTCATTTGGTTCCCCACAATTTAATTGGAGCTTAATTCAAATCACAACACAGAGCGCCTGTTTTAAAAGCAGACAAAGCCAAAGTGTTTCAGTTTTGGTTTGGTCACTGGGTGCTGTCTCACTGCTGCAAGGTCATAACACTGAGCCAAAGCAACGATACGGCAAAAGATCAGTTTATCAGTGACTCCTGCCACTATCCATGTAGGGAAGGTGCAGAAGCTCTGGAAGGAGATCCACAATCCAGATAGCAGTTCTATTTATAGACTCATCAAGTCATTTGAATCCTCACAAACAGCTTGCAGAGAAAGATTCCTCAATTGTTTGAACATGTGACAGAAATCATGCATCAGAATGAGTCTTCAACTCAAGAAACATCTTTCGCATTAGCTCAGTAAGAAACATCCGAAAATGAGCACTTCTCATCTATTTAGCATGCAAAAAGCAGTAAGGCAGACATCACTGATGCTTGTGTTGGAAGGGGAGCAAATCCCTGCAGTCGTGTTCCAACATCTAGAGAAAAGCCTTCCGAGAAGAGTGGAAGATGTTACAGAGGACCAACTCCAACTTTAAAAATGCACATGGTTTAGAAATTAAGACGTGTTGTTTGGGTCTCCACATATTTTTTAAGCCGTGTAATGTATGAAAAGCAATCAAAATCCATGTGTTGACCAGATCTAAACCATAAAGAACTAAACTAAAGAACTAAAGCTCATCAAGAAAAGATGCCCTCAAAATGAGAATAAACAAACCACCTACTGTATTTGCAGTTGGAAGGTTAACCAATCGTCATCTAAAACATAATTAGCACAAATGGTTTTCCATGGTGTAACAAATTCCCAAGACACAGTGGATTTCGCTATGGATCACAGGATGTTATACAACCTTTGCCCCAAGGGAAGCACATGATATTGACTTATAGGATGGAACTAACTACCAAATCCCAAAACTAATTGTACGCCCAAGTAATTCTGTCAGCGAGCATGTCATCCTGCCAAACAACATCACTTCCTCTTCAAGAGCAGCTGGACTGAATGAGTAATAAATTTTATCCCTTTTAGTATTACTTTAACTAATAAAGTAATACTAAAAGGGATAAAAAGAATTTTAAGTTTTGTCTGAGTGAATGGTGATTCAGCCACCATCATTTCTCTCAACCACCAACCCTTGACCAAACTGAGATAACCAAAAGCTAAATGGACCAATCAGCATTCAGTGGGTTATAATCAGATTATAATTACAACCAGAAACCACCTACAACAAACAACAAGCTGGTTTGACTGTCCTTACTTTGTTCCCCTTCTCTCTGCCTACTTTCCTGTCTAACAAAAACAAAATAAAAGACAAACAGAGGTGATTTCGACAGAAAATGTGTTGTAATTACGTTTAGAAACTATAAATTCCAAGTACGGATATGCTCGAATCACTTGCCAGGAAATTTAATGGTAAAACAGCTATTTATAGTGTGGAAACAATAGTTGGTGTATTTGACAACAATAGAGATGAGGCAGCCAGAGCCGGTATGACTGATAACTAGGTCATGACTTGTTAGCAATGCATGAAGCATGACCCAGCAATGCAATCCCTGTAAACTAAATACAAGTCATTACAAAAATAATTTGAATTTGAATCATACTTTGGAATTTTAGCTTCGCACACATACAGTTTAAAAAAATAAGTGTGACCTTAATTTATTTCACCATAAGTTTAATCGCAACTAACTTTTTATGACAGGGTGTGAAGGATCTTAAATATTACTGGAGCTTTCTAAGGCTTATTTTGTCAATGCAATGTCTCGGTATTCAAATCCATCAAGTATAAGTGTTTCACAAGATGGTTGTCATGCACCAGAGTGCTCGTCATGAATCACAATACAAAACCCACTGCAGTGGGAAGCTCCCTCTGGGATCACTGCTGCACCGGCTGTTGGAGATATACAGCTATATGAAACGATGACAAGACAGTTCTCCTCATAATACGATTTAAGAAAACTTGAACAAAATGGGCTCAAACATTGGATTTCAAAGCAGGAAGTCAGGCATGTCTTCATAAGGTGTGGCTAATCTGTCTGAGATTTAAACCGGATAAAAATAAAAATTTATAAACTAAAATATAAAGATACAAAAATATACAGTACCAGTCAATTTTTTTTTTTAATGTTTTTAAAGAACATTTCTTCTGCTCACCAAGCCTGCATTTATTTGATCCAAAGTACAACAAAAAATGTTTAAATATTTAAATGTTTTTAAATATTTAAAATAACTGCTTTGTATTTGAACATATTTTAAAATGTAATTTATTCCTGTGATATCAAAGCTGAATTTTTAGCATCATTACTCCAGTCACATGATCCTTCAGAAATCATTCTAATATTCTGAATTGCTGCTCAAAAAACGTTTATTATGAGTAGAATTTTTCAGGTTTCTTTGATGTATAAAAAGTTCAGAATAACATTTATTTGAAATAGAAATCTTTTGTTACATTATAAATGTCTTTAATGACACTTGATCAATTTAAAGCATCCTTGCTAAATAAAATTATTTCTAAATAATTTTTATAATTTCTTTCCCCCACCCCAAAAAACACAGTTTTAAATACTGATAATAATAAATGTTTCTTGAACAGCAAATCAGCATATTAATGATTTCTGAAGGATCATGTGACACTGAAAACTGGAGTAACGATGCTGAAAATGTAGCTTTGTTCACAGGAATAAATTGCATTTTAAAATATATTAAAATAGAAACCAGTTATTATAAATAGTAAAAATATTTCACAATATTACTGCTTTTGCTGTATTTTGGATCAAATAAATGCAGGCTTGGTGAGCAGAAGAGACTTCTTTAAAAAAACATGAAAAATCTTACTGTCCAAAATTATTATGTTTTACATTTTTAAATCATATATACACTTTTTAATGTATTAAAATGTAATATTGCCAGAAAAGGATTGAGATCATTAATAGTGTGCAAGCAAAATTCTTCAAAGTCAAAGAAAGCCGACCACTGAAAATTTAAGCAACACGAAAAGGATTCCGCTAATTGCCGCAGAAAGAAGCCACATTTGCAGAGGCTGATTTAAGCCTGGATCCCGGCCTTGATCATGTAGGAGCAGGCCTGTAAGGCATAAACCCAGCCTGTGTTGTGTCTGACGGACAGAAAAGAGAGGGAGTTGGGGGATGCCAAGCGACACCAGGGGGGCTGGGCTCCCCACAACAACAAAAAAAAAATGTGATGAAGCTTGGCTTGGCAGGAGGTCTGAGTTCATGCCTAAGCTTGTAGCTCAAAGGCAGCTGATGATCTCCCTTCGGGACGCAGAGGTTGAGCGGTCCATGAACTGCACCTGCCCCCCCTGGCGTAAAGGAGGAGAACCGTCTTTCGTGGTTTCAAAGAATCAGAATCCCTCAGGAGAATGCGAAGACTGAAGAAAATACCGTTTCACTTCCAAGTTCACAAGTAGCTGGCCCTGCCCTGTCCCGTCAGCTCTCGAAGGCCAGCGCGGTTCAAGTGCCCACTACAGGCAGACTGCCAGTTTCATAGCCGAATGTGAGCCAGACAGATGTATTCTGTATTCACAATGAGTTTAGGGTGTGGAGAGACTAAAAATAGACTATCATTGCCACTAAGACATGATAATGTGGCTGAGTGACTGAGATTCTTCCTGAACTGAGTCAGATAAACCTAGAAAAATTAAATTGATGCAAGCAAACACAAAACTCACCACAAAAGTGCTGCACTTATAGAATTAGGTGAGAATTTTTTTTTTCTTTAAAAGCAGATTAAAGCAACCACATCTGTGCATTCACAGCAGCAGATTCATGTGCTGAAAGAGCACTAAAAGCACTGAGGCAAACAGTACAAAGTGTAAAGCTCATAAACGACGTCATTAATATGCAAATGAGATTATAATAACATTTTAAGCGTGCAAAGTATATATCTAATACTGAACTAGTACAGCACTCAGTAAGCGGACTGAAATGACTCCAGTCCCCTTCTGTCTTTCTGTGACAAAACGCGCGCATACATCTCTCATTTATCTTCAAAATGAAGAATGTCAGTAAAACAGACTGTATTTTATCTACGACTGAGGTGTTTAATGGAGAAAAGTTAGTGTGCGTAAAATACAGGGGGTGTTTTAACAGGCAAATCGGACAGTGGGGCTGTAACAAAGCCCTGAATGAAGTTCCCACAATTCCCATTCACATACACACACATTAGCTCGCTAGCAACCGAAAAACAGCCAAACCGCTTGCATTCGCGCCTCGTTTTGGGGCGTAATTTTCATATGCTGCCTCAAACACCTCCGCTTTGACGTCTTACCTCTCCTGGTCCAGGATTCTGTCGTTTTTGTTGTATTTGAGAGCTGTGTTGTGTATAAGGAGGCGTCCTGTTCCGGGGTCACATCCCGACAGTCGGCAGCGCTGGAGTGACTCAAGAGCGTAAACGCGCCGCTGCTGCTGAATCAGTTCCTGCCGGTGCGACACGTGACCGTCGCCATCAGAGGGCGCTGTGACGCTGCGGTACACTCGTGCCAATATCCAACTAGTGATCAGTGAGCAAGCACAGAGAGGGCTTGGCATATATTTATTACATATATTATAAGAAGATGAATGGAAAGTCATAACATTCTGAGAATGTACAGTAGACATCCTTTGTCATTACTTATGAAATATTTGTAATATATTATAACAAGAGGAATAAAAAGTCTGCATAACATTCTAAAAAATACCCAAGCATTAAACCGACAGATCAGTAGCAATAAAAGAAAGAAAGAAATCTAATAAAATAAAATATTTCATACTTTATCATTATTATATTATATTATATTATATTATTCTGAAAATAAACGTACAAAAAACCCACTGATCTAATCTTATTTTAAAAAAAATGTTTCTTGTTTTGTCATATTATATTAAATTAAATATTTTTAATATATTATAACAAGAATATAATAATATTATATATTTTTGTATTGTATTATAACAAGTGGAAATATCAACATTCTGAGAAAAATGTAAAAAAACACAGATCTTTTTTTTAGAAAATAAAATGTTTTGCACTTTATCATTATATTACATTATGAAATATTTTTAATATATTATAAATGTTACACTTTATCATTATATTACATTATGAAATATTTTTAATATATTATAACAAGAGGAATAAAAAGTCTACATAATCAGTAGCAATAAAATAAATAAATAAATAAATAAATAAATAAATAAATCTAGTAAAATAAAATATTTCATACTTCATCATTATATTATATTACATTATATTATATTATTCTTAGAAAGAAAAAAAACACTAATCTAATCTTATTTTAAAATAAAATGTTTCTTGTTTTGTCATTATATTATATTAAATTAAATATTTTTAATATATTATAACAAGATTAATAAAAAGTCTTCATAACATTCTAAAAAGTACCTAAGCATTATATTATATTATGTTATATTATATTATATTATATCAAGGGGAATGAAAAGTCATAACATTCTGAGAATAAACGTGAAAAAAACACTGATCTAATCATTTCTTTTAATAAAATAAAATGTTTCATACTTTATCAGTATATCATATTCTGAAACATTTTAATATATTATAAAAAGAGGAATAAAAAGTCTACATAACATTCTAAAAAATACCTAAGCATTAAACCGAGAGATCAGTAGCAATAAAATAAATAAATAAATAAATAAATCTAGTAAAATAAAATATTTCATACTTTATCATTATTATATTATATTATATTATATTATATTATATTATATTATATTATATTATATTATATTATTATTATTCTGAGAATAAATGTAAAAAAAAAAAAACCCACTGATCTAATCTTATTTTAAAATAAAATGTTTCTTGTTTTGTCATTATATTATATTAAATTAGATATTTTTAATATATTATAACAAGATAAATAAAAAGTCTTCATAACATTCTAAAAAGTACCTAAGCATTATATTATATTATATTATATTATATTATATCAAGGGGAATGAAAAGTCATAACATTCTGAGAATAAACGTGAAAAAAACACTGATCTAATCTTTTCTTTTAATAAAATAAAATGTTTCATACTTTATCAGTATATCATATTCTGAAACATTTTAATATATTATAAGAAGAGGAATAAAAAGTCTACATAACATTCTAAAAAGTACCTAAGCATGACTAACTGAGACATCAGTAGCAATAAAGAATTAAAAAAATAAAAATAAAAATAAAAAATCAAATAATAATAAAATCTTTCATACTTCATCATGATATAATATAATATAATATAATAATATTATATATTTTTGTATTGTATTATAACAAGTGGAAATATCAACATTCTGAGAATAAATGTAAAAAAAACACTTTTTTTTTATAAAATAAAATGTTTCGCACTTTATCATTCTATTACATTATGAAATATTTTTAATATATTATAACAAGAGGAATAAAAAGTCTACATAACATTCTAAAAAGTAGCTAAGCATTAAACTGACAGATCAGTAGTAAAAAAGAATTTAAAAAATTAAAATAAAAATAAAAAATCAAATAATAATAAAATCTTTCATATTTCACATAATATAATATAATATAATATAATATAATCAACATAATGTGTTGATAATAAACACAAATAATTATTTTTATATCATATTAGATTATAACAAGAAATATGAAAAGTCATATACCATTCCGAAAGGTACCTAAGCATGACCTGACAGATTGATAACAATAAATGTAAATGATAAATGTTTCTGGAGCAGTGAATATACACTGGCTGTACCACAATAGTTTTTTTTGTTTTTTTTCATTTACACCACATAGTTTTTGTCCTGTTTACCACTCACAAATAGACCAATGTACTAGTTCATAATATTTTTCAGTTTTAGTATAGTTACTTTATCTAAAAAGTGCTTTTGTGGCAATCTCATGTAAAGTTCTTTTGATTGCATTCATCAGCTGTTTTCTGACATAATATTATCAATGTAATCTTTTTCTCTCTAAATACTGTAACAAAGAAGACACTTAATGGGATTTTACAGTTTCATCATATATTCCTATTACTGACATAAACCTTACACAGTATATAATCTCCTTGATGGTGTAATAACTAAGTACCATATTCAATTACTTGTAGTTTGCAGTTGTTTAGACATCACGAACATGACAGGTACTAATAAACCCATTTCAATTCCATAGAGTAAGAAACTGTATTAAAGCTTTCTTAATATGTATAATAAGCTTTTACAATAAGTCATTAAAGTGCCCGAGTGGGTTTCACGTTTCTCAGGATTAAAAACTGATTGCTGTATTACAGAAAATCCTTTAACTGAACTGAAACAGAATTCATTGTTCTTACTGTTATCAGCACTATTTCTATGGCTTAGTCTGAGAGCATGTGTTACTGAGTTTCCCAGCAGTCTCATTTACTGTACTCCTCACACTGGGAAAGCCTCGTTTATCATTCATTACACAATAAAGATTGAGGTCTCATGCAGCTTTGACTTCCCCTTTTATCTCCATTTCATTTTTGTTGTGTATATTTCTCCAGCGCACACAATAATAACATTCAAATGCTGATCAGGCGTATTTAACTTCCTGTCCCACACTAATCTGAATTCTGGAAATTAAGTAGGGTGAATTCGGGTAAATCGGCCACATTCTGACAGTTGTCTTAAAGGAACAGTTCATCCAAAAATGAACACTCGCTGAAAATGTACTCAAGAGACGATGAGATGCATTTGTTTCTTAATCCAAACAGATTTGAAGAAATTAGATAATTCACCACTTGCTCACTCACGGATCCTCTGTAGTGAATGGGTGCCATCAGAAAGACAGTCCAAACAGCTGATAAAAACATCACAATAATCCACAAGTAATCCACACACTCCAGCTCATCAATTAACCTCTTGTGATATGAAAAAGCTGCGTGTTTGTAGAAAACAAATTCAATTATTGAGGCTTTTTAAGTTTAACCATTGCTGGCTAAAATGAACCATAATAACACTTCCTCCACTTAAAAAAGCCCATCATCTGCTGTTCTATCACATTAAAATCCACCAACATATTTGTTTAGAACTGTTTTGAACAATTTTCACATATAAACGGTACTTGATGTAAGGAATAACTGACGACGAGCCGTTGAATTAGAAAATAACGCCCACCAGAGGTGGTGATACGGCCACGTTGGATGAGCTGCGTAAGAAATTAATCCTACTCACAATAGCGTTTTAACGACAAAAACCGGACGAATGCCTTGAAGTATATCATCTAGTCGATGTCATGAGGTGTGGTAACCATAGTATAAGCGCAATAACTGACGACGGGGCGTTGAATTCTTAGAAAATAATGCACACCCGAGGTGGTGATGCGGCCACCTCGTTTTGGGTTTTGGTTATTTTGCTGTTTTAGACTGTAAGGACCTTTGAAATAAATAAAATCGTGTAACGAAGTGATATGGATGTTATGCGGTCAAGAGCTGCCTGGAACTACGTTCGCCATACGTTTCCCTGAAAATATTTGCACGCCTTAGAACGTTCGTCAGCCAATCAGATTCAAGCATTCAACAGCAATATAGTATAACTGTGCATATTTCTCTCTTGATTCAGACTATAAACGACTTTACGCCGAAGAAAGCAATATTATACAGAACTCCTATTTTAGGTGAAAGCAAAGTTAACATTTTCTTAATGATGGATTTGTTTCTAACAAATACATTTTTCACATCATAAGACATTAATTGACATAGTGGAGTCATGTGGATTACTTATGTACTTATGGATTATTGTGATGTTTTTCAGCTCTTTGGACTCTATCCACTGGTGAGCACGAATGCTAAATGTCTCCAAATCTGTTCAGATGAACACACAAATTACATCTACATCCAAAGATGGCCTGAGGGTGAGTACACTTTCATTTTTTGGATGAACTAGTCTTTTAATGTGAGAAAAATATATCAGTTTGTTATTTCTCTGCCTCAGACGGCAGATGCATAGACAGCTAAAGGTCTTACTATCAAAAACCATTTGACTGAAAGTAAATAACACACAAATCAATTTCATAATCAATAATTTATGGCAAAATGAGAATGCTAGCACACTTCCATTATTCATTACATCCGAGAAAACTTCATAAAGCAGTCATGTTTAAAAACTGAAACAATACATTAGTAAACCGAGAAATTCAAAATCCTGGCATTTCACACTGTGAAATCAGAATAACAATGGCTAGGACAAGACCACAGCATGAGAGGTACTCGGTTAGTAGTCCAATAGATGGTAATCATTACCTAAACCGATGCTAAAATCCATTCATTATGTGAAAGTTATTCTTCCTCTCACTAATCGTCCTTACATAATTAAAATGATATGAGGTGGATGTTTATAGTACTTTTATATATAAAGAGTAGATGGATTTAACTTTAAATCTCTTTTAAAAATTCACATTGTAGAGGATATTTAAGACTCAAAATAAACAACATTTATGCATCTGTTGAGAAAAAAGTATCTTCATGAGTCAGGTAGCAGTGGATTCAGTCAGAGAATACTGTGGAGATACATTCTTAAATTGATTAAGGTTTACCGGAAGAGAAAACACAAGCTTGACTGACTCTTGTCTTCAAAATAGGCACACAATTAACAGCGCAATGTTCTACAGAGCAATTATATTCCACTTTTACCCTGATTTATAGTACAGTAGTACACACCTCATACCCTTTAAACAGATTTCAGCAAACACGAAGCGAACTCTTTGGACACGACTTCAAGATGGCTTGTGTCTCATCCCAAAGGCACAGAATACCTCACAAATACAAAATATTTAAGGCTCATTTCTACACAGACATACAAAATGTCTTCTCATGTACACCACTATACAAAGGCTCTCCTGTTGAACAATTTTCTTATTATACAAATCATTCAAATGAAAAAATACTGTTTTAAGGAATGTAAATATAAGTATGATACACTAAAGAATATGTACAACCAAACACATTCATGTAAACAGAGAAACAAAAATCCTGAAACAAAAATGTAAACCATATGAAAACACCCAAAGTGCTTTCTTCCACAGAACAAAGGCATGTATGCCATACAGTTAGAAATTATAAATACGTTAATCAAACTTGCTCTTCGCTTTTTCCGTGCAGGTACATAAGTGTGACAAAAACAAACCAGAGATGCTAGTTAAATTAGTGGCACGCCAATAGTTTGTTAAGTTAGTAGCTTCGATTCCCAGTGCAGTGTGTTGCAAATACAACATGTTTCTGAAATGACTCTCATTTCAAGCAGTAGGTCTCACTAAAACAAATGTATAGCATTATTTACTATTACGTCACAGATGTAAACATTCGCTAAACAGCTGTTGATGTACATACTGCCCTGCAAAGGCAAAACGCAGAAACCGTTTTGACTGCATTTTGCCTTTGCATGGAAGTATAATGCCATAAATGCCAGACAGCAGTGCAACATATATCGTGTTCAAAGCTGCATTGGTTTAAATCAAAACTCAGCATCATAAGGGGTTCAGTGGGTCTCCTGTGATCGAGTGCCATTTATCTGTTATCTTTGGCAAAAGTGTGCATCATCCAGTTCACCTTGGTCTTCCAGCTCTCTCTTAGAGCTTCATTAAATTTCACTTTAAAGTTCTTCAGTGCTTCCTCCTCAGATTTCCCCAGTGCCAAAGAGTCCTGTGAGAAAAAGGACAAGAGGTCATGATGGAGGTCACCACTTGATTATATTCTGAATCCACCTAGTTATGACATTCATTATTCCTCTAATCAACGAGACTATTCTTACAGGAGAATTTGCTTAATTTTCTCACCCTCAGGCCACCCAAGATGTAGATGAGTTTGTTTCATCATCAGAACAATTTGACGAAATTCAGCATTACATCACTTACTTACTTCTGCGGTGAATGGGTGCCGTCAGAATGAAAGTCCAAACAACTGATAAAAACATCACAATAATCTACAAGTAATGTCTCCAGTCGAACAGTTAACATCTTGTGAAAAGAAAAGTTCTGTGTTTGTAAGAAATAAATCTATAATCAAGGCATTTTAACTGGCCATAATAACACTTCCTTCAGTGAAAAAGTCCATCCCTTGTTGTCCTCTCACATCAAAATCCATCAATATATCTGTTTAGGACTGTTCACATGATACTTGTAAACAGTGCTTGATCTGTGCATATTTCTCTCCTGATTCAGAAGGGACAATATTATGGATAGAGGACTCGTATTTTAGCTGGAAGTTAAAAACGTCTTGATGAATTTGTTTTGGATTATTGTGTTTTTTGCGCAGTTGTTTAGACTCTCATTCTGACGGCACCCATTCACTGCAGAAGATCTATTGGTGAGCAAGTGATGTGATGCTGAATCTGTTCCAGTGAAGAAACAAACTCATCTACTTCTTAGATGGCCTGAGGGGGAGTATATTTTCAGCAAACATTATTTTTTGGGGTAAACTATTCTTTTTGATGTCATCATTTGCTAATTTATGTTACTGTATTTTTATTGATAATATTAAGATATTATATTATTATTAAGATATTATATATATTATATGATATAATATGAAGATATTTTTAAGATTTTTTTGGACCCCATCATATTATATTTTCATGTTATGTACAGAAACAGCTCTTCAAAATGTACACTACAAGTCAAAAGATTTGTAATTTTTTTTTGAAGAAGTCTCTTCTGCTCACTAAGCCTGCATTTATTCGATCCAAAGTACAGCAAAAACAACAAAATTCTGAAATATTTGTAGTATTTAAAATAACTGTTTTCTATTTGAATACATTTTAAAATGTAATTTATTCCTGTGATTTCAAAGCTGAATTTTTAGAAGCTGAATTTTTCCAGAAATCAATCTAATATGCTGATTTGCTGCTCAAAAACAGTTATTATTAATAATAATAATAATAATAATAATATGTTGAAAACAGCTGAGTAGAATTTTTCAGAAAAACTGTATTTATCTGAAATAGAAATCTTAAATCGCCGCCCCCCAAAAAAATTATACTGACTTCAAGCTTTTGAATGGTAGAGTGTATAATGTTACAAAAGCTTTTTATTTCAGATAAATGCTGATGTTTGGATCTTTCTATTAATCAAAGAATCCCAAAAAATGTATTCAACTGTTTTTAAAAAAATGGATAATAATAATAATAATAATATTATTATTATTATTATTATTGATCAGTTTCTTGAACAGCAAATCAACAAAAGATAATGTGACACTAAAGACTGAAGTAATGATGCTGAAGATATTGAATGATGATTAAAATATATTCAAATAGAAAGTTATTTTAAATAGTAAAAATTTCAATATTACTGCGTTTACTGTATTTTGGACCAAATAAATACAGGCTTGGTGAGCAAGAGACTTCAACATTAAAAATCTTATTATTCAAAAACTTCTGACTGGTAGTGTATTTTTTGTGTTCCACAAAAACAATACATATTGCCTGAATTATACCTATAACAAATAATTATAGGTAACATTTTGTTTTAGCCTTGTTCTAAAAACAAATCTGATATATAACAGTGTCTTTAGACATCCTCCATTTATATTTGATATTTCATGCTTGTAAAGCACTAGAGAAACTGTACATTTTCATCTCCTGGGTAATAAATAAAAACTGTCTGTGCAGTTCTTACCTTGAGATATTGGATATCTTTGGAAGAACTGAGCTCAGGGAGTCCTGCAGCTTTCATCAAGGCAAAAAGATTCACAAAAAGAGTCCCATTCCGGCAAAGGATTTTATAGGCTTGTTCACAGCACTTACGAAACCTGGCAAAGATAAAAAACACATCCACTCTTTCCTTACTCAGCCATGAATTATACAAATTCTCTTTCCAAACAAAAACCTTCTATTTTTTAGCAGGTTACATATAAATGTAGCCTGTTAAGGTCATAAGCAGAGAGCAGTTTCCATACATTGCAGAGGAATGTACAAAAATGCTAGTTGATATGCTAAATGATAGTTCACACAAAAATGAATATTTTGTCATTTATTAAGAAGCCCATAAAACCTTCATCCATCTTCAGAACACAAATTAAGATATTTTTGCTTACTACCTTTCTGGGCCTTGAATGTGTCAGTTGGGTTGCTGTCTACGCAGGGTCCGAAAGCTCTCAGATTTCATCAAAAATATCGTAATTTGTTTTGAAGATGAACGAAGGTGTTATAGGTTTGGAACAACATTGAGGTAATGACTAATTAATAACATAATGAAAATTTTTGGTTGAACTATGCATTTAAAGGAGAAGTCCAGAACGAAAGATGTACACATAATTTACTCACTCCCTTGTCATCTAAGATGTTTATGTCTTTCTTTCTTCAGTCAATAAGAAATTACTTTTAATTGTTTCTTAAGAAAAACATTTCAGGAATAATCTCCATATAGTGGACTTCAATGATGCCCCCAAGTTTAAACTTTCAAATTGCAGTTTAAATGCACCTTCAAATGGCTCTAAACGATCCCAGCTGAAGAAGAAAGGTCTAGCGAAACGATCTGTCATTTTCAAAAACAAATTGACAGTTTATACACTTTTTAACCTCAAATGCTCGTCTTGTCTCGTCTCTGTGATGTGCATGCGTAGTCTGTGTAATCCAGGTCAATACAGTTAGGGTATGTTGAAAAACTCCCGTCTTGTTTTCTTCTTCAACGTCAAAATCGTCCTACATCGCTGTTTTAGGCCGTTTGATCTTCTTCGCATGTTCACTTTGTAAACACTGGGTCTGTACTTCTGCAGCGATGTAGGATGATTTTAAAGTTGCGGAAGAAAACTAGATGGGAGTTTTTTGACATACCCTAACTGTATTGAACATATTGTTCACGCAGACTTAGAAAAGACGAGCGTTTGAGGTTAAAAAGTATATAAATTGTCAATTTGCTTTGAAAATGACCGATCGCTTTGCTAGATAAGACCCTTCTTCTTTGGCTGGGATCGTTTAGAACCATTTGAAGCTGCATTTAAACTGCATTTTGAAAGTTCAAACTTGGGGCCATCATTGAAGTCCATCATATGGAGATAATTCCTGAATTTTTTCCCCTCAAGAAACATATTTTCTTATCAGCTGAAGAAAGAAAGACACAAACATTTTGGATGACAAGGGGGTGAGTAAATTATCTGTACATTTTTATTCTGAAAGTGAACTTCTCCTTTGCTTCTTTGTGTGACAGTTTCAAACAGGTGTTGAACTTTTGATAAATGCAGCTGATAAAAATGAAAGTATACTACAGAAACAGAATGGTTATAGTTTAGAACAAAACACTAAATGAAAGTCAGAATATGCCAACTAGCTTTGTGGCATTAAAGTTGAGAATTAAGAAGTACATATGTACTGACCGTTCAAATTTCTCATTGTTGCTGGTCCGTCCCTCCTGAATTACATGGACAAAGTCGTATGTCAGAATGAAAGGCACACGCTCTCTGTTGATCCCGAATTTGCTCTTGAAGTTCCCCAGAAAGTGCCCGAAATCTATATGGAATAACTACAAACAATACGGAGAAAACAACTTCAAAATTCAAACCTAAAACACTACTATAAAATGGCACCAATCCTTGAGTATGTGAAATAGGATAGGTGCAATCCATTCTCATATGGATGGCTACTGCCATCTTGTGATACAATTTATGATTACACAGCACTAGTGGGGCAATGAGTTCACTCTCACCTGACCCGTTTCCCTGATCATTATATTGTCACTGTGACGGTCCCCTATTCCCAGAACATATGTAGCTACACAGTAGCCTGCGCAGGAGAGGGTGAAATCCTCAATGGCCTGATCCAGTTTATCCCTGAAAATGGGAAAAGAATAATATTGTAATTCATAACTGCTATCTTCCTATTTGAAAACCCATTAGCGCATACATATACTCTATGTGCATACAAACGTATAATGTACATTACATATAATCGATAGATCAAAATGCAGCATTAAAACATCAGACAACATCATTCATTCTGGAAGCAATGGACAGAATCGTATCTATTACGAGCGTCCCATACTCTGTTATTCATTATGATACAGCATAACATTTACATTAAGCTGACAACCAGCGAGCAGAACTGGATATGTCCACAGGGGGCATATATCTGTTTCAGACAAGATATCAACATCTTCAGTTTATTGCACTCTAGTTTCAAGAGTTCAAGAGGTCATGTATAAACAGGATACTCGAGGAAAAAATCATGCATGCATCATGATGAGTAGCTGTTTTTTTGTTTGGTTAGCCACATGCACTTAACCAAAAGTAGTTTTGTCAGTTGCCTAAATGCTAAAAGACACACACAAATGGTGTAAAGATCAGTCATGTCCTCAAGTACACCGTGAATAAGTGCTGATGCTGAAGGTTAGTTTGACCCCAAAAAGACCCCGACACTCAGACTTCTCTAAACCAGTGCATTTCTGAAAAGGTCATTTTTTTTTCCATCCTGACAGGATCGGCAACTTGCAAAAAGAGACTGTGTTATACAATGCGACACACGTTGTGGTTTCATCTTGTATACTTAGCTGTTATCACAAAAAACAATATGCACATCAAGCCACTTTGGTAGAAAACACCTGCCAAGAACAAATGAAATTGTAGACGCAGCATAACACGGGGTAAATTTACTCCACTGCTGCAACTTATGCAACCAAAGTGCATTTGATGTTACACTACAGTTTCATATAAACCAAAAGGTCAAATGAGCCACGACAGTTTTAACCCTGTCAGGTTTCAGAGTAGAAAACTGCATGCATGGCTCATGCAAAATGATGCTAAAGTGGTTGACTACGATACGCTCACTTGCAGCGATCACACCACACGGGCTGTGGCGCGGTGTAAGGTTAGAGAGTGTGCTGCTCACCCTGGGTTTTTGGATTTGAGCCAGTTGAGAAGAGCGTCTTTGTTGAAGGCAGCAGTGGCTGCGCTGTTGCTGTTGTTTCTCTGGATGTTGGCGATAGTGTCTGAGTTTTTCACCACCTCGATGAGACCCGTTTTATCCCCGGTTGACAGGCATCCGTAAGGAAGCATTCTGGGACCCAACAAATAAATATTAACAGAAATTATTTATTTATGCAGTGCATTTTCCTCCACAGAATTTCTCTCTCTCTCGCTCTCAAAATAAAATGATTAAATATTAATATGAAATAAAATTATTAAATATAAAAATAGTACGTATGTACATGAATTGTATTTCTATTTTTTTATATAAATTTATATCTTAAAATAAATATTTAATATTATAAAAAATATATTTATAAAATATTTATAGTTTACAATATATATATATATATATATATATAAATAAATAAATAAATAAATAAATAAATATATATATATATATATATATATGTATGTATATATATGTGTATATATATATATATGAAATTTATTTCAAAAAATATTAAAGATATTTATATCTTTAAATATATATATGTAATTTTATTTGTAAAAGTTTTATTAATAAAATTCTATATTAACATACATATTTAAAAATTATAATAATTGTATAATGATAAAATAATACATCTAAAAAAAATTAACCTTTACAACAGAAAAATTATATATATAAAATAAATATTTAATATTATAAAAAATATATTTATAAAATATTTATAGTTTACAATATATATATATATATATAAATAAATAAATAAATAAATAAATAAATATATATATATATATATATATATATATATATATGTATGTATATATATATATGTGTATATATATGTGTATATATATATATATGAAATTTATTTCAAAAAATATTAAAGATATTTATATCTTTAAATATATATATGTAATTTTATTTGTAAAAGTTTTATTAATAAAATTCTATATTAACATACATATTTAAAAATTATAATAATTGTATAATGATAAAATAATACATCTAAAAAAAATTAACCTTTACAACAGAAAAATTATATATATAAAATAAATATAATTAAAATATAACATTTCATTTTTGCAGAAAATGTATCATCTTGATGGAAAACAAACCTCAGGTCAAGACCTTCCAATTTCCATAAAACATCCATTAACTGAATCATCTGAAGGGTTAGCATATCCTGCCTCAGATCTAAAAAAGAAAAAGAAAAAAAAAAAACAGAAAAAGGTCAAAGTCTTTTTTCCAATGACTAATTTATAAAAGTAAAAAAAAATTAAGTGCAAACAAACAGTGTGGTAGCATGTGTCCATACCGTCTCCATTCTTGAAGATAATGCCCACAGTATCAAATTTGTTCTTGTACATGAGCCACAGGGGTTTCATTTTTGAGTCCATGAACTTACACATGTCCGCACTGAAACAAAACAGATTAGCATCAAGAAACAGCACACGTACACATATGGTTGCAAAGCAGGCTCTTCGCTTTCTGGTAACTGCTTGTACGTCACTTGTATGCATTGCACCTAATCATTTAACGGGATTACAGATTTAAAATGATTGCTTCTGTAATATTACACCATGTCGTAAATTTAGTTACATCTTAAAAACCTAAAACAACCTAGGATAGAAACTTTTAAAAAATGCATAATGAGAGATTACTTAAATGTTTTGCACAATCATTCCAGTTATCACAAAATCTACATTTCTAAATAACACTCCCTCTGTAAGATGTTAACCAAAGAAATATCATTTGTTAACAAGAGCTGACACAACAACCTCTTAAATCTCTCACTATAAATCTACTTTATTAACATGCATGTGAATGGTACCATATTTCACACAGCACGATGCTTGGGTTGAGAGGGGAAACAACATCCGAAAGTGCTTCCAAGTAAGTGTCCTGTTTGATGCACACTTTCATGTCCTCTATTGTCTGTATCCTGGTTGTTTTCTGACTGCCTGACTTCACAAAGTCATTGAGAGCTTTCATTTTATTCAGAGCCTCATTCTGTAAGAAACAGAGATAATAATAAGTACATACTGTGTATACACAAATCCATATGTGCACATTAAATTTGGTCACCATCACAAAACAGGACTGAATTAAAGCAGCAGGCATTTAACAAGGGTGTGAGAATCGCTATGTGAGAAGGCATGTAAAAACAGCTGCAAACTTTGAGCAGCGTAGTGAAGTTCCCCTTCCTTCCAGTGGTTTGGCTATTATTAAACATTCAAAAGAAGACGAGTTCTGAGCACAGTCACTTTGGAACTGCTGCTGAAATGAAAAAACGTATTCCAGCACCCTTGTGCTTACTTACTATATTTACACATGTACATTTATGTGCCTGAACGAACAGGCGTTGTATCTTACAAGAAAAGACACAACGCAAAGTGACAATTACCAGAAAGAGCAAGCGAGAAAACAAGTCAAGTGCTAAGTTTGGGCCCCAAGTGTCAAAAATGGCCCCGGAAAGCAAAATAGTAGTTCACATCAGTTCAGTTCATAAACAGACAGAGTATATATGCACAAACATAAAGACATAAAGAATACATGCAACAAACCTGCTTCATTAAGCTCTTGATGTGAAAGATGCTCCCACGACAGTACGCCTCCAGAATAAGTCCAAATCTCAAACTGACTGAGGAAACATGCATTTCTGACCTTTAGAGAAAGCAAAAACAAAGCCTAAATTTACACTGAAAGGAATGGGGGTGCATCGCTGTAGAGCACTGTAAGAAGATGGATTTATACCTGAGGTGCCAAAACAAGAAGTGACCTATTTTCTTGTTGGCCAGGGCTCTCTCAAGCAAGAAGCAGGTCAAGTCACAATCCAGATAGGATTCATACTTCAGAACCTGGACCAGTTGCAAAAGGTACTGGAAGAGCTCATCATCACTGTTGAGAAAAACTAAGCACGTTAGATGAGCCATTTTTAACTTGTATATGAATATGAATTCATTTGAATATAAATCCCTCATAAATATCCAACTCAGACAAGGCTCTCTTGACATACAAATGAAATAAAATATTAACAAAATACCCGCAAGTGCTTATTTGAATGTCTCTACAAATGTGTTAAAAGCAATTTGAATAAAGATGTTTGTTCCTCTGAAGTTGACATATACGCATGACAGAGCCTGTGCACCCATCCCTGCTACTTTTTTTTAAAGCTCTCAAGAGCAGGTGTTGATTATAGAGGTAGTGCCACCCACCGCAGCTTCCTGAGGCAGCGGATGGTGAAGGAGCGGACATGAGGGTCAGGGAAACTGTAGTCCAGAAGTTCTAAAGCATGTAGAGCAGGCAATTCTGGCCATTTCCGTAACAAACCAACCATCTGAGAAAAGGAAGAAAAACCGCACTGATTGGGAGTGTGCAACAGCCTCTCAAACCATAATATCAGAAAGAGAAATGCTCTGGGTGGTGGTAAAGATGTGTTAGAGATGTGGTGTAATGAGCAAATCAATCCTGAAGAAGGAAATGAACGCAATTAAACAAAACGTTGTCCGTTTTGCCAGTAATTTTATAAAGGGATAGTTCAGCCAAAAATGAAAATTCTGTCATTAATTACTCATCGTCATGTCGTTTCAAACCCGTAAGACCTTTGTTCATCTTCGGAACACAAATTAAGATATTCTGAATGAAATTTAAGAGCTTTCTGACCCTGGATAGACAGAAAGCCAACGTTTAAGTCCAGGAAAGGTAGTGAGGACATCATTAAAATAGTCCATGTGTCCATGGTTCATCCGTAATTTTATGAAGCTATGAGAATAACAAAGTTATTTTTGGTTTCGTCGGTGCGATAGCCTTGTGGGCTGCGCTACGGGCATCCCGTGTTCGAATCCCGACTCGAGGACCTTTCCCAATCCCGCCCCCTATCTCTCTCCCACTTTGCTTCCTGTCCATTCTGATCTGTACTGTCATAATAACGGCTTAAAATGCCAAAAATAAGTCTTAAAAAAAAAGCTATTTTTGTTTTCTTTGCAGCCAAAAAGTATTCTCGTAGCTTAATAAAATTACACTTGAACCACTGATGTCATATGGACTATTTTAATGATGTCATTACTAGCTTTCTGGGCCTTGAACGTGGTAGTTGCATTGCTGTCTGTGCAGGGTTAGCTCTCGGATTTCATGAAAAATATCTTAATTTGTGTAACGAAGATAAACGAAGGTCTTACAGTTTTTGAACGACACGAGGGTGAGTAATTAATGACAGAATTTAAATTTTTTCATTTTTTAATTTTTTTGTTTTTTTATTTTTTAATTTAAAATCAGAATTTATTTTAAATTGGACTTTAATGTGGTATTCTTTAAATAATTAACCCTTGCGTTGAGTCATTTTGACCCAGAGAAGATCTTTTTCCTGAAAATGGTAATTACTACTGTTGGTACTGAAATTTTAAAAATCACTATACCAATAACAATACCAGCATTTGTTGATTCTTAAACACCTCTGATTGGCCATTGTGTTCATGCGCTCAACAGATATGTGACCCTGGACCAAAAAAACAGTCTTGAGTAGCACAAGAATATTTGTAGTAATACCTAAAAATAGATTGCATGGGTCAAAATTATCATTTTTTATGCAAAAAATCATTAGGATATTAAGCAAAGATCATGTTCCATAAAGTTATTTTGTAAATTTCCAACCATAAATATATCATAACTTAATTTTTGATTAATAATATGCATTGCTAAACACTTCATTTTGACAATTTTAAAGGTGATATTCTCAATATTTTGATTTATTTTTGCACCCTCAGATTCCAGATTTTCAAATAGCTGTATCTCAACCAAATACTGGCCTAACAAACAAGCTTACTTATTCAGCTTTCAGATGATGTATAAATCTCAATTTATTTTAAAACATTTACCCTTATGAATGTTTTTGTGTTTTTGAGGTCACATACGTCTATGACTGGCTACAGTGATCATCGCTTCACGCTCTTCACCAAGCGCTTACACAGATACACATGAGAGCATTTGAAAGCCGCGTCTATCAGAGGATCCGTCTATGAGCAGATACATTGTATCACTGTACACAGATCACTGCAGCCAATCACAGACATCTCTGTTGAGCGTGTGAAAACAATGGCCGGTCAGAGATGTTTAAGAATTGTCAAATGTTGGTATCCTCACATTTTAAAATTTCAGTACTGACTGTTACCCAGATCAGTACTTTTGACAACACTAATAACTACTGTAATATTATCACATTGGACATCAGTTTTTTGAGTGAACATTGACAAAATGAGACTCTAAGACAATACAGCATAATGAGAGATTTACAAGCGGTTTTTAAAAACACCAGTCATTTTTGTCCCAGATTAGATAAAAGATTCTTAGCTAAGTGAAAGGGTTACATTTCTCAATGTCTAAAAATATTCACATTCCGAGAAACAAGTGGTTCAACATACCTGAGCCACGTCCTCGTGTTTGTTCCACTTGGTGATGAGGAGGAGTTTGGGGAGGCTCTCCGGGTATCGTAGCCTCACCTCTTCACGTAACTTCCACAGAAGCTCCTTCTCATCCTCAAAGAACTCTGTGTAGTTTTTATTGTCCACAATCTCTCTCAGTTTCCCGTTCTGAAAGAAGACAATAACATTCGTTAGAAGTCTGCTAAAGTAGTTTTAGTTGCTTTCGTCTCTTGTGATATGAACCAATGATTGGAAAATGTTAAATGCTTCAGCAAACCACAACTCTTAACAATGCTGTATAAATACAGGCCCTAATGTAGCAACCATTTCAATTTCATGCCTGACGTATTTGCATGTTTCTCCTCTAACAGACCAGTGCATGTTATTTCTTACCTCTTCTTTTGTAGCAACAGTTTTTTCACCATTCATACCCAGCTCATTTAGCTGAAAAGAAATAGAAAGATAATGATTGAGCATTTACATGTCATTTCCATAAAACATACAAAGCATTAAGGAGAACTACAAAAAGGCACCTTTTCAATTGGAGGATAATACAGGGGGTGTGGCCTGATGTTGGGAAACCGAATCATGAGACCTGCCGTGCTGTCGATGTTTGGATTTTTCTCCACAGTTCCCATTGGATTCAACAGATCTCCTTTATCATCTACACATAAAGCAATTCAGCTTAAAACCTAAATTGAGGATCCTAATCCTTATATGCAATAACTAAAAATAGCTTTTCAAAATATGGGAACTTACAAGACTTAGCAGTGCTATAAAATCACTCCTACGACTACATACAGCAGAAACCCCTAAAAAAACTCTACCAAATGTCATACCAAACGAAGTAGCTGTAAATAGCACAAGCTACTGTTCATTTTAAAGTACCTGGTACTGATGGCCATGTGGACAGGGAAAATTCTCCAGTTTTCAGCTGGTCCTTGTAGTCAAACACCATCGTGTTAACCCAGGCCAAAGGGCAGTCCTGTGGAAGGAGAGACCATTTAGATGTATATTAACCATACTGGCACTACACTTTACACAACTGTCATTTTATGTGGGAGAGGTGACACTGTCATGTAAACAACGCTGTACGTTAATGTCTCAGCTGTGGGAAGTGACAATTCAACTGACTAACCAAATATTCCAGCCACAATAGCAGTGATTTTCAATATGCCCATAAAAGAGATCTAATACTTCCTGTGTATGATTGAAAATGTAGTCCAGTTGTCGAGTTAAGTGCTGCCATTTGTGCAGACAGACATCACTGCAATCAATAGTATTTTTAGAAAATCGCATCATTTGTGAAGAGATTCAGTCAAATATAAAAGGAAAAAGTAATACGGAAAAAACATATATATAAAATAAAAGTTTGCTGCAAATAGTTGTGCATTTTAACAATATTTAATTAAAAGTTTTGTCTCTGCTGCTCACCAAGCCTGCATGTATTTGATCCAAAGTACAGCAAAAACAGTAAAATGTTAAAATATTTTACTATTTTCTATTTGAATATATTTTAAAATGTAATTTATTCCTGTGATTAAAGCTCTATTTCCAGTCTTCAATGTCACATGATCCTTCAGAAATCATTCTAATATGTTGATTTGCTGTTCAGCAATTTTTTTTATTATTATCAATATTTAAAACAGTTGAGTATGTTTTTTCAGGTTTCTTTAAATAATAGAAAAATCCACAGATCAGCATTTATCTGAAATTAAAAGCTTTTGTAACATTACTTTACCATTCAAAAGTTAGGAGTCAGTATATTTTTGGGGGGGGGTTATAGAAATGAATACTTTTATTTGGCGCGGATGCTTTAAATTGATCAAAAGTGATGATAAAGACGTTTATAATGTTACAAAAGATTGCTGTTTCAGATAAATGCTGTTCTTCTGAACTCTCTATTTATCAAAGAAACCTGAAAAAATTCTACTCAGCTGTTTTCAACATAATAATAATAAAAAATGTTTTTTTGAGCAGCAAATCAGAATATTAGAATGATTTCTGAAGGATCACGTGACTGGAGTAATGATGCTAAAAATTCTAAAAATCACATTAATAAATTACATTTTAAAATATATTCAAAGAAAACTGTTATTTTAAATAGTAAAAATATTTAGACTGTTTTTGCTGTACTTTGGATCAAATAAATGCAAAAAAATCTTACTGTTCGAAAACTTTAGACTGGTAACGTAAACATAAAATGTATTTATTCATGATTTGATGCCATGCCAGCAGTGATGGCTATATTTATGGCAAAAGCAATTCCATCACCCCCAAACAAAAAACAATATATACTAAAATAACCAAAAATAACTAAAACTAAAATAGTCTTTCAACCTTATTATTTTAGGAGAATCCTTTTTAAAAATGTCCATTAATATATTTTCTAAATAAAAACATAGTATCATTTTAAAATGGATATTCTGTAAAAATAGTAAAGTTTTACACTCCACAGATTCTTACATAAATCACAAACTAGTTTCTTTTTCCCTTTCAATAAATATGAAAGAGTGAGCCTTAAATGAAAATGTTATAAAATAATGTAGAATGCATTATAAATTATAAAATGATAACTTTTTAAAAAAAATAAGGATTATTTATACATTCAAAATCCTACATTTACATGTGAAAATCTAGAGATAAATAATTAGTTAAAAAAAACACTCTATTGCACATTTTATTTTAATTCAGTTTCAAAATCTACATAGTAGCGGCGTATAAAAATACATATTTTAAAATCTTAAAAGTTATTCAGAAATTATTTTATAATCAATTTTTAAAATAATTTTAAATAAAATACTTTAGAATTCATTACAAATATTTTTAACACAATTTTATAAAGTAATTTATAATTCTTAAAGAATTACAGAATAATTTACAAAACATTGCAAATTTAAAAAATCTATTTTATATTATTTATAGAACATTATTACTGCATCTACATGTAAATATTTAATCAGAAACTGGAGATTACCAATACATTTCAATTTTAAAATGGTCAAATATGGGCTTCCGTCAGAACTAGTACAATGCGAGTACAACAGGAGGAGAGAGTTTTTTTCTCTTCATGTCTCACACCCATGTGGACTTCTTCTCTAGTTCACTGAAAGAGAAGTAACACTGAAAGCAGAAGTGGATGCGTTGCCAACAGCAGCCCACCATACACACAAACACACACACGCACACACACTTTGACACCTGGGAATTTCAACACAGCGCCTTCAGTTAACACCACACGCTATATGACAGAGACAGGGCCATGAAGAGGCGGTCTGGTGAGTTCTGATTTGACATCAGCTACCTGCTCCGTCCTAACGTTTTAACTTGGGTTACTCGCATTGAGCAGAAAATGGACCACAACATCCTGTTATGAGGGTTTAAATAATATTGCATCATGCTGACTGTACTACCAATGGTATGTTATGTGTATTTGACATGAAAACAACATTCAGTATGGACATGTTCAGCTGCCATGCATGTCAGCCTCTCCAAGTATAGCATCTGTTAGGTGTCTCATCTCTCGTTAGTCAGTCTGCTGGTTGCTAAGTGACTTGTTTGTTGCTGAACTGAACTGAAACATACCGCTCTTTTGTTTTTCTTCTTGGTAGGGCGCTTCTTGGTCTTCTCGATGACGCCATAGAGGGCAAAGCAGAGGCGGCTCATGCGAGGCAGGTCACTCACGCTGATCTCAAACACTAGTTTTTGGTCCCATACGGGTTCAGAGGAAACGCTGACCTCGTTACTGGTCACCACTTTGCACAGGAGCTCACTGCCGTGGAAGAGGCCGGCCTGAACCACCAGCTGAGAGAAAGATAATGTTTGCAGAACTGGAAATTAGTCTCAAATCTGCCTTAAAGAGTGCAGTTTTAACAAGACAGAACTTACTTTCATTTTGATGAAAATAAAAGATGAATGAATGAAGCGAGTATGAGGAAGTAAATGAGTGTTTGGCATAAAAAGCATGTTGGGTAACTCGTTACACAGGACAGCTGTCAGAAGAAATAAATGTGTTTTTCTCTAGCAGTGCTTTCGTTTGTGCAAAATTGTTTACAACCTTCTTTAATTAAAATAACTATATTCTTCAAATTTACAACTTAATTTTACAACTTTAAACTTACAATAATCAATATTCAATAATATACAATAATCATATATTTTTTTAAATTAATAAAATAATAAAAACAGATTTTAATTGAAAGGTTGACGGTGTGCCCTCAGGACAAGTGCATTTATCATAAACCCATGTTTTAAATGGTTTCACTTTATACAGTTGCTTGATGGTTTGGTATATTGTAGTGTTGTCAAGCGATTAATTGCGACTAATCATGATTAATCGCTTTCAAATTAAAGGTTTTTGTTTACATAATACATGTGTGTGTGTACTGCGTATATTTATTATATATATAAAAATACACATACAGTATATATTTTGAAAACATTTACATTATATATTTATATTCATATAATTTATGTTATATTTAAATATATTTAATATATAAACATAACATATTTCTTAAATATATACATGCATTTGTGTGTATTTATATATACATAATAAATATACACAGTACACACACATATTATATGTAAACAAAAACGTTTATTTTAGATTTTAGGTTTATTTTACAGCACCAGTATTTTTGTAAGGTATATTTTATATATATATTGTAAGCAATAATGATGAGAATGTTTACTAGAAATTACATGTTTAAAAAAACATGAAAAAAATTAAAAGAAGAATATATATATATATATATATATATATACACACACACACACACACACATCTATATTCTTTTAATGTTTTAATGTTTATATATATATATATATATATATATATATTTTTTTTTTTGTGAGCAATAATGATGGAAAATTTAATAGAAATTAAATGCTAAAAAATAAAGAGATATACATATTTATTTATTTATTATTTTAATTTTTTTTTTTTTTTTTTTTTAACAATAATGATGGAAATGTATAATAGAAATTACTAAGTAATACAGACAGTAAAAATGTGACAACTAGCCCCGGGCAAACAGCTTTACTAGGCCTTAATACACCAAAACTTAACCTTTATCTATTTAGCTCAGTCATAATTGGGTTAAAACTCACCACAGTTTTCACTTACTAGAGCACAAATAAAATGTGTAAAAGCTTCCCTTAAGACTGAAACAGAGAATCTGCCAGAGAACAAGACTGATAAACGCGCTAAAACAAATCTCGAGCTCTGCGGCAAGAGACAAGCAAAAATTGCAGAACAATAAACACTAAGAATAAAACAAACAAAATACCGTGAACAATGAAGTTCAATGAACTGAAAATCATGTCAAACCCATATCAAAATATCATTGCTAGTTCCTTTTTGTAAAACAAGAAATTATTTCCTTAAGCAATTCACTATGAGGAAACTGCATGAAAGTTTATAGTTTTTGCATGCTAAAATGCTTTGTCATGCAAACATATTTAACAACGTCCACCACTGCAATAATTGTTCCTCAGGCTAGGTGATAAAAACAAAAACCAGTCTTCATGCGTTTCTCATGAATATTTTAAAATAGAAACAACCGTTCAATGACTGTTGACTTCTCCGACAAGCAAAAAAGGAGATGCAAGTGGTGAACATAAGCAACAGTGCTGGCCTTTTCTAAGAATCTAGGCCCAAGAGAGAGCCGTAAAGCCAGATAGTCACTCCCCACTTCCTGTTTTGATGTTTCACTTAACCGCTTCTGATGAATTATGGGAAATATGCGGTCAGGGTCACATGACCACAGTGTTCATGATTTCACCCCTCACTACCTGCCACAGTTAGGACGCTAAACAACATAACTCGCATCCTACTAACAATAAACTAATGAAGATAAACAAACAAACAAGTAAACAAGAATGCAATTTTACCTTCATGCCTTCATCCGCATTCACTCGGCTACCCTGTAGAAGGTAGATATAGAAAGGCTCATGGATAGACCACAGCGAAGATGTGTTTTGCTGTAAAGAGAAAAAAAAAACAAAAAGTTATTTAACATTTGAAACATTTTCCTTAACATATCTTTGTAATTTTATCGCAAGCTAACAATTGAATGTGCAAGCATGCTTAACAGTTACAGAGAAACCAAAACCAAACAACAGAATGAGGAACTAACATGAGTGAGAATCTACTGTTGTGAATGTAAACCAAGCAGCTCGTTTTGGTTCAATATCTCTCTTTCATCGAACGGTATATCAGGTACATCAGACAACCACATGAGAAAAGCACAAGCTTAGTAGTGTTGGGGAAGTTAATTTGAAACGGCTACCTGTTTAAAATTGTAGTTCTTAATATCTTAATAAAGGCATAACTGTAATAATACAGGCTACAATTTACTTTTTAAACCAGAGCAGCTTTTCTGCCACAAAGATCAGCATTTATCTGAAGTAAAAAGCTTTGGTAACATTATACACTATACCATTCACAAGCTTGGAGTCAGTATTTTTTTTTTTTTGGTAAAGAAATCATAGAAATTAATACTTTTATTTCGCAAGGATGCTTTTAAATTGATGCAAAAGTGATGATAAAGACATGTCTAATGGTACAAAAGATTTCTATTTCATATGAATGCTGTTCTTCTGAGCTTTCTTATTCATCAAAGAAACCTGAAAAAAATTCACTTAACTGTTTTAAACAAAATAATAATAATAAATGTCTTTGAGCAACAAATCAGAATATTAGAATGATTTCTGAAGGATCATGAGACTGGAGTAATGATGCTAAAAATTCAGCTTTGAAATCACAGGAATAAATTACAAAACAGTTAGGAAAACAGTTATTTTTAAATCATAAAAATATTTTTAAAATTGTACAGTTTTTGCTGTACTTTGGATCAAATAAATGCAGGCTTGGTGAGCAGAAGAGACTTCTTTAAAACACGTTAAAAATATTACTGTTCAAAAACTTTTGACTGTATAACTTTATAGTGTATAACTTTAACATCTACACAAAAACCAAAACAAAACAACACCCTAATTTATATTAATGTGTTGAAAAATGGTGAAAAACATCTATATTTAACTACAGAATATTAATTAAATTAAAGAAGGAGGTATGTCCGTGCAGTGACGAATCAATGAATCATTGTTCAACCAGTCTATTTAAATAAACTCTCCAAATGAACTAATTCACTACAAATAATTCTACTTCCCAAAACAACACAACAAACATTAGCAATGAAGCGTTTTGTCACCCTACATCTCTGTTTGCTGGAAAATGTCTAACCTAATCTCACCAAGAAAATGTAACTATTTTGTGATTTTGTTTGATTTTTGACAATACAATTTGTATGGAAACCTGATTTTTAGAAAAAAAAAAAAAAAAAAAAAAAAAAAAAAGGTAAGCACGAAAGTCCACCCCCAATCCTTTTGTAGATTATACAAAAACACAAAATCATACAAATTAGACACAAATTCACCAAAGCGTAAAGTAGTTGGAAATTGCCATGACAGTGTGTACGAAATTGCAGCTACTGTCAAGCTAATCAAAACTAGCAGAGTTGCTGCAATTAATTATTTACATTTTTTAAATTCCGGAAGCCAACTAGCCAGGAAAAAACACTTTATGCTCCATCTCATTAATTCAAAGCACTTCCACGAAGGGGTCACAGATGATCAAAAAGTCACCACGGGTAAATGATTGTGAGTATGTCGCATTGCAAATTGAGTTCACAGAGGTTAAAGTCTACAACACAAGCTACAAGAGAAACATGACAAGCTAGTTCCTCTGTTAATAACAGATCGTGTTCCGGTGTAAAAGTGCCTTCTCACCCTTTTCAGAGGCAGTGGGGGCGGTTTAGACTGAGCTCGACTCCTGGACACCTGGTTACTGAGGCCACCCTGTTCCTCCTGGTACTTGATGATGACTGAATGATGCACCATGGTCAGATGTGGGGTAATGCCTCCATGCAAACATGTAAAAATATACTGCGAACGGTGAAAAAAGGAGAACATATTAGAGACGCAAGTTCACATCTGGCCCAAGTCATAAATCCATTCATTCTTGTCATCTTTTCACCATCAAAAAAGCCCCCAAAACTCTTAAATAAAAAAATGAATTAGGTAAAGGACAAAATGTATGTTTTTTCGTAAACAGACAATCAGAGGCAGACAGCGAGGGACGGAAATGTTAGCCGAGGTACAGATGGTTTTATCAGTTCCTGTTTTCCAAAATGTACACTATAAAGACCGGACCAGATCCAGTACTCCTGGACTAATCATCATCAGATCCTGCGGCCTGTTCATTTAGGTAGCGTAATGCAGCTGAAATCACATTATCCTCAACGTAGCTGATGTTTTGAAGGCTGGTGGAGATGTATGACTCATCTTTGCAGGTACAAGTAGTTTCTAAATCAACAACTGTTTCAGAGCCGTGAAGTCCTATGATGAATTCAAATCATCAAGGCTTCTGAAGAGCCTGACAAACTTTACATTGCAGCAAAATGGAGTATATAAAGAAAAACTAGTGAAACAGTAAGACAAGATATAAAAAGACATACAGCCCAGAGTCTGAAAGTGTGGTGCTCTCACACAAATTTGAAAGAAATTGCTGTGAAGTCGAGAAGATGTTGTGATTTTCAGACTTACTTTAAACTGGCAGAGTGGATATTCTCCATAAATGAACTCCCATCTCCCGTTAACCTGAAGGGTGTAGTCTTCTGCCCTCTCCTGCTTCGTTGATCGGAACACGGTGGACTTCTTTCTCAAGGCGTTCCGTTTCAGAACCATCGGCAGGTCCTGTGGATCTTGCTGGAGAACGAAGGTCTCCTGCAAAGTGAAAATGTGAAACGCATAACCAGGGGGGGTCCAAAAAGTGACCGCCTGTTCCTGCAGTTTGGGTTGCAGAAGAAATCTGCCTATTCATTTCCTACATCCTTTCATTAGTAAAAGAGTAAGCCTACAATTTAGGTTGAACTACTGACAATAAATCATGACGATAATACAAAAACATGATACAGTCCGTTCCCGCCACAGAATAAAAAAAGGTTTTTGTGACTTTTTATCTCTCAAATCTTTTTTTTTTTTTTTTCCGCAATTGTACTCGCAATTGTACATTCATATCTCGCAATTCATACTTTTTTGTCCTCGCAATTCTTAAATTTTTTTTAGAATTGTGAGATATACACTCACAATTGCGAAAGTCCATATAAAGTCCAATTATGAGGGGGAAAAAGACTGATATGATTTCAGAATTGTGAGTTTATATCTCACAATTTTGACTTAATAACTCACAATTGCATGTTATAAAGTCAGACTTGCAATTCTGAGAAAAGAAGTCACTATTTCGAGATATAAACTCGCAACTCTGAGGGAAAAAAAGACAGAAATGTGATTTTATATCTCGCAGTTCTGACTTCATTTCTCAGAATTGTGATTTTACATCTCGCAATTCTGACTTTATAACTCGCAATTGCGCGATATAACCTCGCAATTCTGAGAAAAAAGTTAAAATTGTGAGTTTATATCTTGCAGTTCTGATTTTCTCAGAATTGCGATTTTACAACTCACAATTCTGAGTTATATATACACACAAATGTGAGTTATACTAAAAAAGTCACGTTTTCTGAAAGTCAATTTCGAGATATAAACTTGCAATTTTGAGAAAAAAAGGCAGAAATGTGAGTTTATATCTCGCATTTTACAACTCACAATTCTGACTTCATAACTCACATTTCTGTGTATATATCTCACAATTCTGAGAAAAAAAAAAATCACGTTTTCGAGACATAAACTCGCAATTCTGAAAGTCAATTTCAAGATATAAACTTGCAATTTTGAGAAAAAAAGGCAGAAATGTGGGTTTATATCTCACAGTTCTGACTTAATTTCTCAGAATTGTAATTTTACATCTCGCAATTCTGACTTTATAACTCGCAATTGCGAGATATAACCTCACAATTCTGAGAAAAAAAGTCACGAATGTGATATAAAAACTTGCACTTCTGAGAAAAAAAGAATTGTGAGTTTATATCTCGCAGTTCTGACATTATTTCTCGGAATTGCGATTTCACAACTCACAATTCTGACTTTATAACTCACATTTCGGTGTATATATCTCACAATACTGAGAAAAAAAGTCAGAACTGCAAGATGTAAACTCGCAATTCTGAGAAAAAAAAGTCACGATTTTGAGATATAAACTCACAATTCTGAGAAAAAAGTCAGAATAGTGAGTTTATATCTTGCAGTTCTGACTATTTCTCAGAATTGCAAGTTTACATCTAACACTTCGTCACTTCGGACTTTATAACTCACATTTGCGAGTATATATGTCACAATTCTGCGAAAAAAAGTCAAAAACTCGCAAATGCGAGAAAAATGGCAGAGTTGTGAGATAAAAAGTCACAACTTTTACATTTTTTATTCAGTGTCAGAAACGGGCTTCATAAAAAATGTTTTTTTATTATAGTCATAATTTACTGTCAGTGGTTTCTTTTCCTAAAAACTTTTATTGAGCAAAGAATCTTGAACAAAAATGTCACGGTTTCCACAAAAATAAGCAGCACAACACTGACAATAATAAGAAATGTTTCTTGAGCAAAAAATCAGCATATTAGAATGATTTCTGAAGGATTGAGTGACATTGAAGACTGCAGTAACAGCTGTTGAAATTTCAGCTTTGCCATCACAGGAATAAATTACATTTTAAAATATATTCAAATAGAAAACTTTTAAATTTTTAAAATGTTCACAATATTACTGTTTTTAGTTTTTTTTAATCAATGAAATAGTGCTTATTGAGCATAAGAAACTTAAAAACATCATAACAACCCTAAATGGAACTGTATAATAAAAAAATAGGAATTTTGCATCTGAATATACACAAAAACTGAGAATGCCGGACTGCCAAGTTGATTGAGAGTGTGGGGAGACTATGCTTTATGGGAGTGGGTGGTCACGGTTGCCATGATTCTCATTTCCATGGTAACAGTGACTTCTCTTGTGTCTTTGAACAGTTTGTGTTATGAAAGGGGTCCTTGGTTCAAAAAGTTCGAGAAAACATGCTCTAGTTGTAGTAAAAAAAGTCGAAAACTCGCTCATAATCACTGATGCGGATAGGGTCATGCTTCACTCACAATAGTATGATTAATTACTCATAATGTGATTGTTTTTCTCTGCAAATGCAGTGTCGAAACAGCCTGCCTTTTGATCCATGTCATGCATTATAAAAACAAGTGTTGCTGGAGTTTTTTTTGCACGCTTCAGACTCATTACAAGGTTGAAGATCATAGGTAAATAACATTCGTGTTGAGTGGGTGGGGGATTGACAGGCATCACAACACATACAAATACTATCAAAGGCTTCACTCTGGAAAACTGGGTCAGTGAGAGCCATGTGTGCATGCAGATGCTGCAGTGACATCATCACCGTGTAAATGTCTCCTGACTGTTACGATTTGTCATATCAAAGGCAGAAAATATGTCAGTCTAAAATTAGACGTTTTTTTGCATGAGAGGATTAAACAGTCAACAACTACATGCTCACATTATCAGCACAATCAGAAAACACATAGCATTACACTAAAGTAATGAATTCCCAATGTACAATATGACCTTACTTACCTCGCTGCCTTCAAACTTCACATTGACAAAAATCTTTTTGACGATGCGCGACTTCTTAGATTGTGCCACTACAGAGCACGGCTCCAAGTCACATGGGAAGTTGTACTTCATCCATTGGTCCCACGGCAACATCTGACGCTCCTGAGCACGCTCTTCACAAAACGTCCGCATTTTTGTTCGGAATTCGTTCACCTCATGGTTCTTTTGGGAGTCAAATTCATGGTGACCTGTGGAGAAGGTTTTTACCATTTAGAACAAAGTCCGAATGCTAAAACTGCACTCTCAACAGTCATTATGAAAATGCTAAAAATAAAAAAAACTCTCTGAGACAAAAATAAAATAAAAGAAAAAAAACAGGCTGCAAGTCTGTTCTGTAATGTTGTCGAAAAATTAGCAGGGAAGAACTATGCTAAAACCGAATAATAATTCCAATTAATCGTATAATCGTGCATTTTTAGGACAGCAAAATAAAACAGAAAAAACCTAAAATATCTTTCATTGGCCAAAATCTAGAGTATTTTGGCGCAAATTCAAAACACTCGGTAGAAGCTAGTTGAATTAGGCAGAAGGCAACATGAAGATATTGCATGACCATTCTCAAAAACCATTAACAAAACCACCTAACATAAGAAAAGGGGAAACGATCAAAACCAAGAGACATTTAGAAACCAGAATTTCTGAATCAGGCCATCATGTTCATAATTTTTTATTTATTCTTCCTAATTCCTTCAACAGCTGCCAAAACCATATTATTCTGCTGCAGTGGTGAATACACTAAAAAATAAAGGTTCTTTATTGGCATCAATGGTTCTGTGAAGAACCCTGAACATCCATGGAAACTTTTAAATGCAGAAAAGGTTCTTTATAGTCGAAAAAGGTTCATGAAAATGGTTCTTTTAGAAACTGTTCACTGAAGGTTCTTTGGGGAACCAAAAGTGTACACTCTTTAAATTAAAGGCTCCAAAAGGGTGTTTTTGCAGCCATAGAAGAACTATTTTTGGTTCTCCAAAGAACCTTTTTAGTAAACAGTTCATAAAAGAACCATTTTTGAAAACATTTTAAAAATCTAAAGAACCTTTTTTGACTATAAAGAACCTTTTCTGTATTTGAAAGGTTCTATGGATGTTCAAGGTTCTTCACAGAACCTTTGATGCCAATAAAGAACCTTTATTTTTAAGAGTGTAAACGCTAAGCTGCTTCCAGGTCAGCTGAGGACCAGTATGACACAAACCTTTTCCTATAAGCAGACTGATCTGGGTGGTGATGAGCTTCTCCACTCGGTCTCCCTCCCGGGCCACCAGCCTGAGAATTGGCATGAACGGCTGAACGTCACATAAGCGTCGCTGCTCGTCTTCCAGCTCCTCCCGCTCTGCGGTCCTGTTGATGCAGGTGAAGACGTAGGCATCCGGGTCACTCAGGGCACTGAACAGAGGCTCGTTCCTGGCGTTCTTCCATACCATCTAAGACACAAGCCACAAATTAAGATTTATTTGACTGCAGTGGATTCCAATAATTTTATTGCAGATAATCTAATACCAGTGAATGCTGTGTTTTAAATAGTATTACCCAGCATATGATGCTGGTAAGCCCCCTGACTAGCTAAACCAGTAAGGCTTCCTTAGTCAACCAGACTCAATAGAAAAAACATGCATTTTGTGGTAGCGAACATCATGCCTATATTGGTTTACCAGCACAGAAATAGTCTTCCTAGCAGAGAAGTCTACAACTTGTCCATTATCATCAGTAGTAACTGATGTTTTACTAAGCATATTAATTGTATTATTTATTATTATTGTGTGCTAACTTACCCGTTCAGTAAAATACTTTTTTGTAATTGATAACTAAGCATATTGTAGAAACAAGAGTACATATAACAAAACTTGGAAGGGCTATATTGAATGTAAAAAGGAGAAAAAAAAAAACATTTTACTTCTTAAACAACTGCATTGCTTCCAAGTTATTTATATAAAAATTTATATAAATTGCTCAAATATAAGATTTTTTTTAAACCATCTGAATATATGAATATAATAAACAGCAAATGTAATAAATATATACAAATAATTAAATACTAGATTTTTAATCACCATGCATCAATCAAGTGCAGTTTTTAAAAAGAGTTTTGCTCTTTTTATGATTATTATTATTATTTGTTATTTTTAATGCTGGGCAATGATTAATTGCGATTAATTGCATCCAAAGTAAAGGTTTTTGTTTACATAATATATGTGTGTGTACTGTGTATATTTATTATGTATATATAAAGACACACACATACAATATATATTGTGCAAATTTTTACATGTATTTACATGTTTAAATTCATATAATTTATATTAAAAAATATATTTAATATATAAGCATAACATTTTTCTTAAATATATACATGCATGTGTGTTTATTTATATATACATAATAAATATACACGGTACGCACATAAGTGCATGTGCATAAAAACTTTTATTTTGGATGTGATTAATCACAATTAATCGTTAGCATTAGTTATTTTAATTATTACTTTTATGACCTCATATTAAAAATAAATATTTTTTTTAGTTATATTAAAGACTTAGAAGTTATATTAAGACTTCCAAAGTTCTTCCGTATTTGTTCTGTTTTTTTTTTTTTTTTTTTTATCTATCTTAGTCTAAAATGTTGATTCTCATTACAAAAAAAATGTTCTCCCATGTTTACATGTGATCAGAGGGTCTCCTCACCTTCTTGATGGTACTGATGGTGTCATTGCATGCTACGGGAAAGTTGAGGTAGATCCCCGTGGGGAGGAGGAACTCCATGTTGACCTGTTGCCGACCCTCCCTCTCCCACACATCCTGCATGCCGTAGACCCCCGGCGGCATGGTGCAGGAAACTCATCTACAGCTGACCCCACTGCTGAACAAAGATAGATGTTTACAACAGATCAAGTCATACAATACTGAGCATGCATGAAGTGTTTACTCGCTGTTACAACCCACTGAACCAATTACAGAGGCAGGGAGTGACCTCAAGACGCTCAATTAATATTCAGCGAGAAGAGAGAGAGCGTGCAACATATGCTGCATAATAAATAATTATTAAGACACTTTGCTTGTAAATGTGCAGAACAATATAGAATTCATATGAGATGCTGTCTTAAGTAGCACGGGTATATTTGTAGCAGTAGCCAAAAATACATTGTATGGGTCAAAATGATCAATTTTTCTTTTATGCCAAAAACCATTAGGTAATCATTAAGTAAAAACCATGTTCCATGAAGATATTTTGTACACTTCCTACCGTAAATATATCAAAACTTCATTTTTTGATTAGCAATATGCATTGCTAAGAACTTCATTTGGACAACTTTAAAGGTGATTTTCTCAATATTATGATTTTTCTGCACCCTCAGATTCCCAAAAAATAGTTGTATATCGGCCATACATTGTCCAAACATTGTACATTAATGAAAAGTTTATTTATGCAGCTTTTAGATGATGTATAAATCTCAATTTAAAAAAAAAAAGATCCTCATGACTGCTTTTGTGGTCAGGGATCACATATTATGATTAATATAATTTTATAATATCTAGCAGCAATCGAATACGTTAGTAAAAGAGTAATTCGGAAAATTGTTTTGAATAATCACAGATTTCTATGATCACTACAACTTAACTATGATCTGATCACTACAACTTAATCGAATTTACAAAATATTTTCGTAATACGTCAAATAAAACGTCAAGTACAATTAATACATTGTGAAATGAGAATACATAGAAGTATACTGCAATGCAAGTTATTATAAACTTCAATTATGTTGCACATGAGCTTTTTTATTATGAAATATATTACTTTTATGTGCTACATATTTAACGTTTATAATGTCTAATTATGCAGTACATTTATACATTTTATGCAATATTTACATGCAATATAATACTGTAGCTGTAACACTGTAACATCAACCCAATGACCTGCTAAAGAAAATGAAAGCAGTGCATACCAGGGTGTACATTACATACAGTCAAAATAAACAATATTAATCTCTTGTAAAGGCAGACATGTTGTGTATATGCACACTACAATACAGTTACACTTTACATTTTTAATGAAAAATGATCAAATCAATTTAAAGCAGAATTCAAGTGCAATTAATCATATACAGTATGGTGTTCCAGACATGAGATTTTCTATTGTATCATATTAATCAATATCTAATATCATATATGCTGTGCATGTGTCTGAAGCACACACTGCAGCTCTGTGATGAATTGTCGGACTGTCTAGGGTTA
Source organism: Labeo rohita (assembly GCF_022985175.1). Classification (NCBI taxonomy): domain Eukaryota; kingdom Metazoa; phylum Chordata; class Actinopteri; order Cypriniformes; family Cyprinidae; genus Labeo; species Labeo rohita. Next base: position 11,895,995 of record NC_066891.1, on the reverse strand, counting down.
CAAAGCCGGCCGGAGGGCCAATATCCGAGAAACGTGGCGCACATCATCTCACATCAACATAGAAATTTTGCAAATATTGTAATATATTTTTAACTACGCGTCTGTCGAAAATATACAATGTGTATAAAGTCGTAGCCATTAAAAATACCACATTATTTATGATGCATTTTTAAAATGGCAGTTGTCAACACATTTTTGCGTGATCCACCGTGAATAAGCCTCAGCTCGTTTCATTTTGTCGTGACGGGAAACATGAAACAAACATGACAATGTGACAGCGCGAACTTACCTTGAAGCCTCACCGGTGGTTCATTTCTCCATCTTCAGAATCAGCGATGCTCCTTTACTTTGACATTGAAAATCGATATCTTCCAGGCGCCTGAATTTCGGTCACAGATCAAGACGCCAGTATTTGAATGGTGTGAAATGACAGCAGAAGTGTTGATAATCCTTTAGTGATTGGACGTGTTAAAGTGGCCGTCTGCACTGCGCGTTGAGCACCGCGTTCCTAACTCGCAGGGATCATCGACATAGTTGTGTGTAGTGCCTCTCTCTCTCTTCCTCTTTCTCGCCCTCACTTGCTTCCTCCTCCTTTCTCTCTCTTTCTTTTTCTCCCTTGTTGTCATTCATGCACGGCATGAGACTGTCAGAACGTCTGCGCCTCATGAAATCCTTCATTTAGAGAGAAATGAGATGATGTTTATGTTTGGAGAAAGCTTTACAGTTTAATATCAAATATATATATTGATATTTTTGTTGATTTACAACTTTAAATGAACTAACGCCATTTTATCCATGACAATGATGTTATAATTTTACCTTTCACACACGTCATAAATGTTTACACTTTTCAAAACGTTTGAAACAATAGTAACGGTCCCTAACTCTGCCTCAGCACATCACCGTCTGGCTTCCTCTGCTTTTGAGGTCTGTTTGCACGCTTGCGACATGCTGCATTCGTTTGAAACCTGTCACTGTGATTGCTTAATTCATTTCAATCATATTTATGCGTTGTTAGCTAGAAATTAACAAAGGATAATAAAACATATGCAATATAACGCATGTGCCTTTTGATTCATTCCATCGATTCGAATCTTTTGAATCTGTTTACCAAAATCGAATTTACGTCACTGAATCATTCACTCAACCGATTCGGTCACGTTTCAATACTTGAATCATAATTTTTCAGCCGCTTTCTCTTGTCGAGACTGGCCTACGTTACAATTTCGTTCAGTCACTCAAAAGATCCTCGTTCGCGTCTTGTTTAGACTGAAAAAGGCCGACGCTTCACTGTAGGGGGCGTATTCATTTTATATGTTCAACCAATGAAATGCGCAGTCAATCCCAGTACTCGAATGCTATTGGCTCACGTTAAAGTCAGTCTTCCAAGGTGGGCGGTGTTACGCCAGCCAATGTCTAAATTATTTGTTCAAAAACACTAATGATTCACTTCTAAACTGTAGTCCAGAGCATGTTTATTAGTATTATCCAACACGTGATACCTGTATGGGTAAATGCTGTACATAACAGGCTGAATTACTGAACTTATTATTTCCTCATTTCTAAATAAAACCGGTCAGACGTGTCTTCCTGTGAGAGAGTAAGGAAGCTCTAATTGTGGATGCCACTGACAGCGAATAACGATTATGGGTCCATGGGGAAGTCGCTTAAAAGCACCAGTCATTCAGTCAAATAAGGATGTCTGCCTTCAGCAAGGAGACGTCTAGTAAAAGGCTATTATTTTATCGCTGAGAATACTCGCATAAAGTGAAGTTTAAAAGAGGTGCCCTACAAAAAAAATGCATTTATATAAAAAATACATGTTTTGTGATTCAAACAGAGTACAATGCCCCATTTATGAAAACACACTTGAATCCAAAGCCTGGAACTGCATGTAATTAGCCACATGCTGTTTAATCATCTGGACAGACGTTTATAGGCCTTCTTTTCAGCCATCCAAAAGACTACAGTGGTGCTGTGGTGATAACAAGCCTTCAAAATGCACTGCACCATTGAAAGCTCGCAGCTTGTGAAAACAGGAAGTGTATGTGCAGAACAGAAACTCACAGTGAAATGAAGTCAAAGACCCCTGCGCCCACATCCACCCACCTTCAACCCCTGCCCACCAGTCATTGCAGGCCAAAGTGCACCCAGCTGCCAGACAGCCGACCACCGCAGGGAAGTTACTGGAGGTGATGGGGAAAACCAAACACGTGCAATAACATTACAGCCCATGAACTAATCAAATCTGGCTGTAGAAAGAAGCCTTGGATGCCTTTAAGGGAAACTGTGGACGGACTACAACCCTGCGTCTGAGAGCATGGTCCAATAGTCATATTGCACTTACAATGCATCAAACATTTCTTTGAAATTTTGCTGTTACAGTAACAGTCTTTCCTCACCATGGCAACAGTTTCAGAGCCTCGTCTATCCTTGGGATTCTGACACGCCGTCTTTCAGTACAAATGATCTCTTGTTTGTTCAACCAGCAGCTTGTGTTTGAATATGGGCTGGTTTTTATGTCAAGATAAAACTATGATATTATATTTCCCTGTTCAAAGGCACTTTATGTCAGGGAATGACCAGTTTAAGCTGTAGTCTGTTTTGTACATCACTTAAATTAGGATCAGTGAACTTTGATCTGCAAATGGAATCACAGAAAAATGTTTAGAGCCTCCACACATCAATATATGTACAGTACCAGTCAAAAGTTTTTGAACAGTAAGGTTTTGAATGTTTATAAAGAAGTCTCTTCTGTTTACCAAGCCTGCATTTATTTTGAAGTACAGCAAAAACAGTACAATTTAAAATATTTAAAATAACTGTTTTTTATTTGAATATATTTTAATAATAATTTATTTCTGTGATTTCAAAGCTGAATTATTGGCATCGTTACTCCAGTCACATGATCCTTTAGAAATCATTCTAATATTCTGATTTGCTGGTCAGAAAGTGTAACATTATTATTGTTATGTTGAAAACAGCTGAGATTATTTATTTCAGGTTTCTTTGATGAATAGAAAGTTCAGAGGAACTGAATTTATCTGAAATAAAAATATTTTGTAACATTATAAATGTCTTTACCTTTGCTAAATAAAAATATTAATTTAATTTCTTTCTCAAAAAATAAAAATACTGACTCCAAGCTTTTGAATGGTATAGTTTATAATGTTACAAAAGCTTTTTATTTCAGATAAATGCTTTGGATCGTTCTATTCATCACAGAATCCTAAAAAAATGTACTCAACTGTTTTAAATATTGATGATAATAATATTAAAAAATTATTCTTGAACAGCAAACCAGCGTATTAAAATGATTTCTGAAGGTTCATGTGAGACTGAAGACTGGAGTAATGATGCTAAATATTTAGCTTTGATCACAGGAATAAATATCATTTGTAATTTAAATAGTGATATTTTTATATATTTTTTATTTTAAATAGTAAAAATATTTCACAGTATTACTGCTTTTGCTTTTGGGTCAAATAAATGCAGGCTTGATGAGCAGAAGAGACTTCTTTAAAAAATTAAATATCTTACTGCTTTTGACTGGTACTGTACATTCTTCTATATAATAAAATATATGTTCAGATTAATTATATAAACAGTGGTCAATCAACATAATCTGTCTATATAACATGTTACAATGAAAAATGAAATAGTAAAACATCTTTTTAGAAGACAATGTGTCAAAAGGCCACAAGGGGGTGCAATTTAGCTATACCGTGTATTATAGAATTACATATAATCATAATCTTACTCATATTTTGGATTGATCATATCATTAATCATTTTAATCACCATCAATCATGAATTTCCATTATAATTAAGTATTTCCAGTGCACACAGCATTTACAGACACTGGATAAATAGATATTGAAGAACAAGTGATTTTCAGTGCCATTTTATGCGTTTTTCTATGAGAAGTTGGTAATGTGCTTTTTCTACAAATAAACGCATATTTTTATAATCATATACCAAAATATTTGTATTTCTTAAATTAGGTTTGACCAAAAGCAATTAGTTATATCCATAAATAAATGGTCAAATAAATGAGACTTGTATGACCAATGAATTTTATAGAGAAAAATTCAAACAGGTTATGAACACTTACATATAAAAATATTCTCAAACTCCAGAAATCCAGACAATGAATATGTCTATTCAATATACAAAACGTTTTAAAAGTAAATACACTTTTGCATGTGTAAAGAACTCTTGTAAACCACGTGTGCAAAGAGTTTCAACCAAATAAAGAAGCAAAAACATTTTTAAACGATGGAAACCGTACATCCATTACAAGATCTTTAATTAACTAACGTTACCTCAACATACGATAAAAAATAAATATGTGTATGTATCTTGATGCATTTGCTGAAATTTATGGAAACTAATAACCAAGTGCGTTTGAACAGTTATTCGATTCTTCGTAGTGAACAATAGTTAAACGATGTAACAATGTTATATTGATGAAAATCCATAAAAACAACTGTTAACTCTTTACTGCATATATATACAGTAATAAAAGTAATGCAACATTACTTGAGCGAACGCAACATTTCGACCTAACTGACTTGAAACGGCACATTTAACATTTCCAACGTAATAAACGTAACAAAAATAGCAAATCCATATCCAAATGAAATTTTTTGCCTACTTATATTAAGTTTTCACATGTCTGTCCGTCAGTCAAACGGATGATGGTGTACCAGTTCAGGGTGGCTGTTCTGCGGCGGGGGGTAGCTGCAGGTGGAGATGGAGCTTCCGCCCGGGCTCACCGGTGGCGTCATGCCGCTCAGAGGCACCAGAGCGTTCGGATGCCGGTGGTACGGTCTGTAGGACGGGTGAAGGTGATGGTGTTGACCGTGGTAATAAGTCACGGGAGAGTTGGCGTAATCGTTTGGAGACAGAGGGCGCGCGTTGCCAAGCATGGGCGGCAGGTAGCTGGAGATGTGCGTCGGAGAGCTGGACTGGTGACTCCAGGAGTTGGTGCTGACGAACGGGCTTTGCCAGTAAACAGGCTCCTGTTGCAGGCAGTACGAGTCGGTAAAGTTAAATCCAGACGGTAAGGGTGGTGGTCGATAGGGTCTCTTGACGCGCCTCCTGCGCCTGTAATTCCCTTTCTCGAACATATCGTTAAACGCCGGGTCTAGCGTCCAGAAGTTCCCCTTCCTCTCCCCGCCGCTCTCCCGGGGAATTTTCACGAAGCACTCGTTGAGGCTCAGGTTGTGTCTGATGCTGTTCTGCCATCCTTTCTTGTTCTTCTCGTAGTATGGGAACTTGGATATGATGAAGCTGTAGATGTCATTCAGGGTCAGCTTCTTCTCCTCGCTTTCTCTGATGGCCATTGCAATGAGAGCCACGTAGGAATAAGGTGGCTTTTCGGGGGCTGCAGCGGCTCCTCCATCCCCTGCGGTACACGGGGCGTCCTCTGCGGGATCGGGGGATGGCTGGTTTCCAGACTCCGCGCTGCGATCCATGAGATGGGCTTGAGCTGGATGAATGAAACGGCGAGATTCTCTGCAGCGCACAGCACAGGTGTAAAGTTAAAAGTGTCCAGGTGTGCTTCGGTTTTGCTTTAGTCTCCACCTACCTGCACTGCCTCGTGTCGGTATCCTGAAACCGAGGTTAAAAGTTCGCGAATTCAACATGAAAGAGGTGCGCGAGGGTCGCAGACGTATTTTGACTGCTCGGTAAATGTTAAGAGTAAACATCTCTTTGATGTCGCCGGTATTAAAAAAACACTTGCTAACTGCGTTAAAATAAAAATATATATTTTTCGTTTTATTATTATTATTAATGTCGTGAATGATTGTGCAATTTCATTTAAAATACTAGATTAAATAAAAACTATAGGATACTATAACTTAAAGTTTGCTATTTTAAACTCCAGCTATTATTCTTTTTGATCATATTTTAAAAAGTGTATGCGCACCTTTTTATTCCGTAGGTCTATAATTAAAAATAATCCTGATGGGCTAAAATAATATTAGAATCATATAATATTCAAACACATTTATAACTAATGCATTTGGGATTTTGTGGACTGCGCACGTCTCAAGATCAAAGAGCATCTGGTTTGTAAACTTCATCTTTTGCACAGTTTCCCACAACTGCTCCGTCCAATCAAATATATGAAAGGTGCCATCAAAGGTACCGCCTTGTTAAGGCTATATTTTCGATATAATAAATTATACGTTTAAGATATAACTTTATATTTGTTGATGTGATTTTTTTTTCTTGAAATATGGGCTACCTAAAAGGGAGGAAAAAGTAAAAAAAAAAAAAAAAAAAAAAAAAAAGGCTTAAAAAAATTAGTTAAATTTATAGTTTTTTGTTCTTATTATGGACTGGAATTGATTATCTGAAATTATAGCATTATTTAGGCTGAAAATGAAAGTCTTGTGGATTACATTCTGCTTTAAGACTTGCATGCACATTGAGCTTAAAATGAACCAGAATTACTATAATTTTGACAACACTAATGTCCATTATGGTTAGTTAATTCATTAACTAATATGTAGTAATAATCTTCATTGTTAGTTCATATTAGTTAAAGTTCATTAAATAATATTAACAGGTACAGCTTTTGTTTTTAATAACGTAATAGTAAAATTTCACAATTTTTGGACAACTTATTTACATTATGTGATGTTTCTTTTGTAAGCTGTGTACATTTTGGGGCTTTTTTAGAGAACAAAAATGGTTCTATCTATAGAAGTCTATGGAGCGCAAAAACTTTGAAGCTTAATATGTCAAAAGTGCTCAGAATGCAGATAGAACCTTATAATTCTAAGGCGACAATATTAGAATGATTTCTGAAGGAATGATGCTGAAAATTTAGTTTGATCACAGGAATAAACTACATTTTAAAATATATTCCAATAGAAAACAGTTATTTTAAATAGTAAAATGTACTTTGGATCAAATAAATGCAGGCTTGGTGAGCAGAAGAGATTTCTTAAAAAAAAAAAAAAACAACTAAAAATCTTACTGTTCTAAAACTTTTGATTGGTAGTGTAGTGTACAGTATATATAATTGACCACCAGCTAATGTTCTTGGTCTGAATGTGTCTTAAAACTAACATAAAACATTCTTACAGCAAGATGCATGTATTAACTTGCCTCTTTTTTTTCTTTTTTTTTTTTTTTGTTGGAATTTCCCACTCTGCCAGTTTCATCTTTATGTGCATTGACAAATACATTGCGAACTACAGTGCCTCAGATCTTCAGTTACCTCCATTAAAGTCATCACACTCACTATGCTATAAGTTGAAATAGATCAGAAATCCTTCTTATCCACTTAACTTCTGAATGGTAAACCTCCATTTGCAAAACACATTAACAGCTTGTAATTAAATTGATTTTGCATTCTGTTCTTTACTTTTCTGGAAGGTGGACAATGGACATTGACAACCTAATAATCTCTCAAATAACCACCCACTCTATAACGTCCTATACTGAGAGAATTCAGATTGTTATCATTCTTTCAGGAGACAGACTGTCTACACTCAGCCAGTGATGGAGAAAGATAAACTCTGGCACTCTGGAAAACCTTTTATAATACTTTCAGTTTCCCTTGTATATTTTTTGAAAATTATTGAATCATTCTTTAATACTAAAATTCAAAAGGGCAACATGCAAGAATAAGGGAATGGTTCATGTGCATGATGATATGGGAACTGCAACACAAATTTTACTTATCAGTAAGATCAAGGAAAACCCTTAACAAAACAACTGACTTTACAAATACATGCTCCAAAAAATCTCTAGCAGCGTTTACTTAAAAATACAGAAGACACCAAAACCAGTGTAACTATTACAAGAGAGATTTATTTCAATCTGGTAATTGAAACACCTTTATCTTATGTACAAAATATGCATGTTATTCTGTTTCCCTTGACATTATGAGTCGAATCATAAAATGGAGACAGAGGCTCAGTGGACAAAGTAACAGACATTTGCTAAACCAAATCTTTCAGGCTCACATTGTTGACAAAATTAGATCAACACAAACATATTGCACCTTGTAATATCACATCATTACGATAATGACATGACATGGAATTATTCTTTGAGGAAGTAGGATAAACAGAAACACTTCAATGTACAGCATTATGGCAAAGTCGTCAAACTAATTTTTTATAAAGATGCATTACATGCCCAACAGACATAATTCTGTTAAACTAAACAGCACAATCATTCATTCTGAAACACATCCAGTGTTTAAAAACACAAAGAAATGACTGAACATGCACCAAAACATGTTTTACAAAGCTCACATCATACTTTGCGAAATCTCAGCTGTATTTAACAGAGCTCAAGTTGAGAGAATTCGGTCTTCTCATTTATTTGAGAATTCATTTATTCTCCATTTTATTGAGCAGCAAGAATGAAGTTGTAGTCGTCACCTAAGGGAAATGCAATCCACGTATTTCCAGCACACAGGTGACAAAGACCAGTGTACATCCCACTTTGACCTTCAACTCCTGAGGTCTGATCTGTATTCTCATCTCCAATTGTAGTATAGATAGACACCGATGAAGGTTAAGTTAATGGTCAGGCTGGCGAAGAGCAGACCAGGCCAAAGCGTCAAGCCCAAAAAACCTGTGAAAAGACACAAACAACAAATAATTATGCTGAACAGAGTAACCCAGTTAGTTTAAATGCTGCAACTTTAACAAACGTCCTATTCGTACCCTTCCATCCAGGTTTGTTGTCGGTTCCATTTCCTGTGGTTGTGTCTACATGGCAGTTTGAAGATGTAGAGGAGCTGCCCATTCGCTTCTCTACATGCTCAAACACACTGCCCTCATCGATCACTGAACCTGAAACCCAAACAAAATCATATCTATGTCAATATTAACAGTTAAAATTTTAAAAACAGAACATATAAACAAGGTTCGCCCTTATATGTTAAACTGAGATTTCTTCAGTTGTTGTTCTTCAGTACTGTTCCTCAAAACTAGCAATAGCCTGTCGGCCATAAAAAAGCATTTGAATTCTTAAATAGGAAATTTTGATAAAATGTTGGGGGCACTCTATGCTGTCAATCAGCTCAAATTCTTAAAAAGATAGTTCAACCCAAAATGAAAATTCTGTCATTACTCATTCTCATGTTGTTTCAAACCTGTAAGACCTTCTTTCATCTTCAGAACACACATTAAGATATTTTTGATGAAATCCGAGAGCTTTCTGATGCTGCATAGACAGCAGCGCAACTACCATGTTCAAGGCCTAGAAAAGTAGTAAGGACATCCCTAAAACACTCCATGTGACATCAGTGGTTTAACTGTACTTTTACTTTTTGGGGTCAGAAAGCTTACACATTTCATCAAAAATATCTTATTTTGTGTTCCAAAGATGAACAAAGGTCTTACAGGTTTGGAACGACATGAGGGTGAGTAATCAATGACAGAATTTTCATTTTTGGGTGAACTATCCCTTTAACAGAAAATTAAAAAGCCTACTATACCATGATTCTGTGAGTGGAAGTGGGGAACATCAGGCAAGAATCCTCCGCTGTGCACGTGGCTTGGCTCTGAAAGAAAGGGAAGTGGTGAGGCCACACTCAAAGGCTCCAGAGGAGAGGAGAAAAGCCGCAGCTTTTGACCACTGATGTTGAGTCTGGCCGGGCTGATGAGTGGCCGACGTTGCCTGGCGGAGCTGGAGGTGGAAGTGACGGATCCTGCCACGGAAGGGGTTGGAGACGGTCCAGGAGAGGAGGGTCGGCTTCCTGATTTTAGAGAGTAGTAATCTATTGAAAAATTAAAGAAATTAATTACGCTGTTTTATCAAATGGTGATGTGAGAGATAAGTATCTGGTTTAAGTTCATAAAGATGTATACAACAATTCCTTCACTTCCTCTGAGTTACCTGAAGGTGGAGAGTCTTTACACTGTGAAGATGGTCTACTCCCACTAAACAGGAAACCTGAATCTACAAGTAAAAGAACAAATAAGCACAATTGTTTGGATAGTTATTTTTAAAATCTTTTGTTTAATCAAAAATAAAGTAAAAGTGATCATGTTATTATTACAGTTTCAAATAACTGTTTTCAATTTTGATAAGTTTTTAAATGTCATTTTTTCCTGCTGTGGAGCCATTATTCCAGTCTTCAATGTCACATGATCACTCAGAAATGTACAAATGGTACATCAGACAGTTGCAGCCGGTGCATGGCTCTTTAAATGATAATGAGCGACTGCTGACTCCACCCTCTCTTTAATTGTTTTTTTTTTGTGTGTGTACTCGATGGTGCATTACCATCAAAAGCAAAACGAATCCACTGCGTCCTCAATGGCTCTGATGTCGGGAGAAAATGAAGACTCTTATGTTCACTTTTACATCTAACTAAAAAACACCCAAATTTCAGGAGCACCTTCTAATCAATTTAAAAATCTGATCAAAAATTAGCCTTTGCATTACGAGGTGATATTTGACTCAAAGTGATTTACAGGGGAATTTTGTTTTTATCTTTGTAATGGCATTTTTCTAACTTTACTAAAAGTATGTCACATTTTATGTCTTTTCTATTTTATAAGCTTTTTTGGTATGTTACCAATCAAATGAAATCAGTATTAACAAAATTAATTTGTACTACAGAGGTGGCACAGAAGAACACAAAAGTGGCTTGTAGGTGTATTTTCATGTTTGATGAGGCTCAGAGGTGGCATAAGTGCAATCAAATTTATAAATTTATGCTGAGATTAATGTTTTAAATATAAAATTTTGAATACAGAAATATTAAATGATTTAAATAACTGGAAAGATGCTTTAATAATGAAACTAAAACTACCAGTAGGTGCTGGGAAGTAACTGATCTAATTACTGAATCATTCATTCATTGGATTTGTTCGAATGTCTGATTCATTCAGGAATAAAGCAAGTGACTGTCTTCATGAATGGGAAATTGAATCATTGACTCACTAGATAAAAAACAAGTTTATTCATAAACAAAACACGGCTGTGTTTGAACGGAGTTGTGCAGCGGCTCAGTTATGACTCGTTTCAACCTAATTTTGATGATGAAATAGAGCAAAATGAGGCAATAGTGTTGTAATCAGACAATGTTAGTTACTTAATATTAACTTCTTGTTTACTGAACTGTTGTATTAAATCAATATCTCATTTACAAACTCCCTTAAAAGTCATTAAAAGCTGTCACTCATCTTAGTTCATCGCAATCTCACAAAGTTCCAATGAATGAATGTCTTATTTACACTCTATCTATACTTTGAAAGGAATTCGTGAGATATGTCTGTAATACATTACTTAATTTTGCAAAAACACAGAAACCTTTGAAGCTCCCCTCAGCGCAAACACAAATATGCTGATCGGGTCAGTCGCACTGGTGCTCCTAAATATTTTTTCATAGTCGCACACAGTAGTTTTCAGTGGCAAATGCGACTTACTCGAAACTAATGTTTTGCAACATTATAAATGTCTTTACTGTCACTTTAAAAAGCATCGTAAATTAAAATAATAATACCAACCCCACATTTTCTTATTTGTAACATTTCCATGGCTGCTTTTTAAAAAAGTGAAAGGTACCTATCCCACAAAAGACTGACAGAAATTCCTAGCAATTTTTATCATACAACACAAGCCATCCAACTGCAAAGTAGAGACATTTAACACTCTCATACTGTCATTCCAGGAATGTCTCCATATGTGGAGCCAACACAGCTGCAGCCGTAGAAGAGCAGCACCATTACTGAACATTATAGAGCAGATGGATGGAGGTACATGATGGAGCAGGTACCGGCCCCGCTCACACAAAAGCCTTTTCAAGACCTCCTGTAGAAGTGTGACGGGGAGATGAGTGATACTCTAATGCTTCTGTAAAAACGAGCTGCGAAAGATCTCACTGGACTCTTAGTGATATTTCATAAAAATAAAACTTATTAGCTGTTAAACATCACAATTACATACCCATCTCCGTATAATGCAATGAGGTGGAAAACAAATCAAGCACTGAGATTTCTCAGACAAGTGTGTGCGATTAAATCAAGAGCGTAAAGATCAAGCTCTGGCCCTTTTTATCACACCTGCCGAGCCACTGCATCTGATTACAGGAGGCTGACGTTTGCCATCTCATCTGGTCTCGTCTGAAGATCCACACATGAAACGAACCATGATTCTTCTACCGTCTCACAACAGTCATTTAAACACCACTCCCGAAATCACCCTGATCCCAGGCTTTAAAAGCCTGTGTGTATCACAAAGTCCCGTTTACTGACAGGTCAAAGTTAAAAGCTATGGCGATCCAAGCTGTTGCCCCTGCAATCCCCTTTGATATATAGTATAAACAATATATTGGTAGCTCAAAACTGTGGCTCAATTAAGTAAACCATTTTTTTTAAAGCATAAGCAGGAATCAAATTCAATTTACTCATTTTGTTTTACAAAATGTGAATTTTGAAATATCTTTTCCATACACTGATATATCTTCATCATATTTAATACAAGAGCTAATGGACATTTTTAGTGAATAATGTTCTTCACACAACTCAATTTTTGAAGCTTGATAGCTTGCGGTCAATAACGTCAAAATAACGTCATTCAGATTTGAAACAGTATGACGGTGAGTAAATAATGGCAGGTTTCATGTATAGGTTTACTCTTTTCTAAACGTAATGGCATAACAAGATAAAACAGACCTGCTGTTAATAAAACAATGTATATTTGTCACTTCCTGTAACGTGAAACTCATCAGCGGTGGGAAAACCCCTGTAGCATGCCGGTAGCCAGAGATACAGAACAGACTATTTCTCAATCACACTCCGCAGTTTTCTTTGGCAGTTGGCAAAATTCCCCTGCTAGGTGCGGCTCCGTCTGGGGTGAAGAGTGAGCCGAGTTCCATGTACCATGCATTCAGTCAGTCAGTGACCCACATCCTTCCCATCATGCACTTTTGCATTGGTTCCACAAAACAGCACCTGGGGCCTCTCACTGTAGTAGCACATCTCACAACTTCACAAAGTAAAGGCTTTTCTACATTATAGTACTACAACTATTTTGCAGAAAGCCCATTCATTTTTATTGACATTTAATTACAATTTGTTTTATTTAAGGCAATTTTTAATATTTATATCAGCATGTATTTATCAATATGTATGGATTAAAAAAAATGCACATTTATTTTATATTACTTATTTTAAAATATTGTAAAAATTACACTTTTAATATATTTAATATATTTTAAACTATAATTATTTCTGTGATGGCCAAGATGAATTTATTAGTAACTATTACTTCAGTCTTCAGTGTCGGCTTTAGAAATCATACTAATATGCTGATTTGGTGCTCAGTTATTAATAATTATGATTGGTGTTCAATTATTAACAAAAGTTATTATCAATGTTGAAAATTGCTCTATGTTTTTGTTGAAACCATGATAAGTGAAGGCTTTTCTACATTATATGACTATTACAATTAATTATTCTCACTATAGCTGCACAGCTTTTAACTTTACAAACAAAGTGAAGGCTTTTGTACATTTTATGACTATTACAACTATTATACAGAGAGCCCATTTCAATGCACAGCCTGTTAATTTTTATTGCAATGTTTGTTTAGCTATAATTAGCATATAATATAATATAATATAATATAATATGCAATATTTATTTAATTATAATTAGTTTATTTAATTTTTTTTTTAATATTTATATCAGCAAGCTATGCATGGTTAAAAAAATGCATTTATTTTTTAAAAGATACAGTAAAAACAGTAATGATGTAAAATATTGTAAAACTACAGTTTTATTATTTTAAAATGTAATTATTCCTGTGATGGCAACACTAAAATTATTAGTAACCATTACTTCAGTCTTCAGTGTCATCTTTGGAAATTATACTAATGTGCTGATTTGATGCTCAGTTATTATTATTATTGGTGTTTAATTATTAATAATAGTTATTATGTTGAAAATTGCTCAATTTTTGTGGAATCCATGATAAATGAAGGCTGTTCTACATTATACGACTATTATAATCATTTTGTTGCACAGCACATGAATTTTTATTGCAATATATATTTAGTTATAATTAGTTTTATTTAAAATAATATTTAATATTTATATCAGCAGGCTATATGCATGTTTAAAAAGTTGCATTATTTTGTTAAAAGATAAGGTAAAAACAGTAATGTTGTAAAATGTTGTAAAATTACAGTTCTATTGTAATATATTTTAAAATGTAATTATTTCTGTAATGGCAAAGCTGAATTTTCAGTAACATTTACTTCAGTGTAGTATCGTCATAAGAAAGTATAGTAATAAGCTGATTTGGTGCTCAGTTATTATTAATTATTATTGGTGTTCAATTATTAATAATAGTTATTTTCAGAGCTGAAAACTGCTCAATATTTTTGTGGAAACCATGATACAATTTTATTTCTCATTGGTGAGTAAAACTTTTTCCATATCTTGCCCCAAAATTTTACATGTTTTGAACATTCAGCTGAAAAAATTGGTTTTAACACTGATAATAATAAGAAGAAATGTTTCTTCAGCACCAAATTAGCATATTAGAATGATTTCTGAAGGATCACATGACACTGAAGACTGGAGTAATGGCTGCTAAAAAATTCAGCTTTACCTCACAGGAATAAAACATTTTAAAAAGAAAACAGTTAAATTTTAATAAGAATATTCATTGTTACTGTATTTTTGTTCAATAAATTTTTTATCATAACATATTTATATAATTCAAATACACATACAGACAGCGAAAAACAATGAACTTCTTATAAAATTACAATAAGTTTAGGTGACAGTGTGCATCTAATATTTTACCTGCTCGTGCGAGGGAGGGGATAGTTCCCAGAGAGAGGGCCCTGTTGAGCCGCCCAGGCAGCGAGGAGGGCGAGGCTTTGCGCGTTCTGTGACTTTGCTGGCGGATGAGCAGCTGTGATAGGTTGGGCGGAGGTGTTGGGATGAAGGTAGAGGTTCCAGACACAGGTGCAGACAGTGAGGGACAGTGATTACTGTAGTACGGCCCGGGAGAGCTGCCAGACAGATACCTGCAACAAACAGAAGAGAATCGGTCCACTGCTGAGTTCTATAGAGCAAATATCTCTTAAAGTAGTCAACTTCCACAGAATTCAAAAGCATGAAGATACAGAAAATAAATAAAGCATGTTGAAATGGTACATCTGATTATGGCTCTTCATTGGAATGAACTAAAGATAAAGTAGATTGCAGTGCAGATAAATACAAGCAATTTAAGATAGCATATGTGTAAATGTATGAAATTTTAAATTAGCAACTTTTCAGTCCATATCCACTTGTACAGACATTTAACAAGTCATACTAATTTCTGGGTTACGTTTCTCTAATTTATAAAAGCACAAAAAGCTTCCATCTCAAATAATCTGTAATCTAAATCTAAATAAATAAATGGCAAACACACAGTTCGCATTTTTATCAGCGTTTTATTTCACTTTCATAATAATACGGTTAAATAATACAAGTATAAAAAGATGCAATACAACCCAAGTATAATACAGCTCCAACATGCTGCTGTACTCAAAACACAAGTTTAAGTTTCTGGACGGAAATGGTTTTACACTATTCAACAATGCATTTGTTTATTTCACATTATATCTTGGGATCATTCCATGTCAAAATCACCAGAAACCACTGATCAGGTGTTAATGACATACCAGAAAAAGCACAGCAATGCGACAAACCGATTATTTCAGTTGGAGGTTTCTTAAAATTAGACAGCTACTTCCAACTTGTGAGCAATGAAGTATCAAAAAGCTCCTAACGGATTTTTAAACTTGTAGTGGTCAGAGACCACCTAAGCTGGTCCAAATCAAAGTTTTAACTTAGTAAGTAACTGGATTTGACAAGACACAAACCAATATTAAAATAGGCAATATTCTTTAGGATCAATTACCATCCTTCCAATCAATCTGACATAACCATGCGCCTTCTGATACAACATGCACAGATCTGTGATTTCACCTTGACAGGTCCTACCTCAGTGCTAAATTCAGCTTCACTTATTTACTCACATTTGAATCATATGAAATTTGGGAGGCATCATACTTCCAGACAATCTAAATGTATCTAGTGAAATACTCAAAGGATCAAGTATACCCTCAAAAACACAATGCTGCGCTAAATAAATGTTATACATCATTTTGAGATACTTACATGAATGTCAAGTCTAAATACACACCATTATTATTATTTACCAACCATCAGCCTTTGGCAAGCAAAACTATTATAATGAGGATACAAATTTTCTGAATATTCAACGATACTGATGTCTACAGTCAAATACGCAAATAAGTAAAATGTGCCACAAGTCATCATAAAAAAGCTTTACATTGGGGACATTTTACCTTTTGGTAATACAAAATTATAAATATTAAAGCTCGTCGGAGATGGACAGGTACCATGAGATCTGCATAAGCTGATACACATCTAATGGCAATGAACATAATTGATTTAAATAACAGAAAAGTGGCAGACAGTAAGTGTCTAAGTCACATTAGTAAGTACTTCAATCACAGCAAAAAACAAACGTCACAGCATATGCCACATGCGTACAGTAACTTGGGAAATACAGTGATGCAAACCTACAAAAACATACAATCTACAGTCGTACTGTCACAATGTCACACGTTTCTAGACCACAGCCAAAATACAGTATGCAAGATGCGATTACAATACGTTTAGTTATCAATACAATCCCTACAAAACTTTGTAGAAGTTTTGAAAATGTGTCTTTTTCTTACAGACACTTGAAAGAGATGGCTACATGTTATAGAGCTTTAGTGTGGTTAGTAGTTTTTAAACTAAATGACATGTAATACAATGTAGTGCACTTATAACACTTTACAGTATAGTAAATATAATATGCATAGTGCTATGCAAAGTCTTAAAAAAAAATATTGCATAAATTCTGTACTGATGCAACGATTACAAATCAGTGAAAAAGGACTTGAAATTCAAGTTTATTAAAAATCGACACAAAGAGAGGCACAAATATTTTGAGACTCTCTCAAATGTGTTTAGATGTAACTTAACCTCAAAACTCAATGCTGAGTACTTGAGATAAAAATATAACACAAGTCTAACATATTTGTATGTTAATAACTAAATACTGATAATATCACATTTGTTATAAGATTGCAACTATGAGATTGGAGCAGTACTGGCATAATACCGGATTTTTTACTTTTGACATAATGGTTATAGCTTTAGGTAGTTTAAGCTGCACGTTTTGTAAATTTTAAATCTGAAGTAAATGACGCAATGGATCAGACGGAAAAAATCCTCAAATCCCTAAGCACCATTGCAATTTCTTGGTGAACAATGCATTTTCTATTTCAATGCAAAAACATCATTACACACCACAAGATGCGTAAAAAAAATAATTCACTCATGAACTAGTCTGTATCTTTACCAGGTACCTCAAACCTATACATACTTAAACATAAAATGACTAAACCTGATGTTCTGCCTTATCAAATTATGCACACGGTGGTAATGTCAAGCACTATACTACGAAATTATAGTACTTTTCTAGTACTTTGAGCGCAGACTATTTTTTATATATCAGCACGGCCTATTTAGCCAGTTTCTTGGCCATGGAGGTTTATAATGAGTGCATGAGTTAGTTAGTGTAAATTGAAGACAGTTGGGAGAAAAATTTTCCCAATCTGACAAAAAAAAAAAAAAAAAAAAAAAAAAAAATCCAAACCCTTGATTCTACATGTCCCAACAGTGTCCTCGCTTACAGATCCCATAAAATATCTTAGCTTAGTGTCACTGCTCAGATTCTGACCTGCGACCTCTGGCTCTTCTCTGACTCGTGGATTTGTGTGTTGCCACAGCGGCAGCGAATCCCACCAGACAACACACAGAAGTGATGCCCAACTTGACCGTTTCCAACCAATCAGGGATGTCCGTCTTGAGGTAACACTCTGCCAGGTAAAAACATATCACCAGGAGCCAAAGCACAGAGGCCACAGCGTCAATCCTCCTCAACCTTGAAAGAAAATAAATGTATATATATTCAATTATGCATTTTTATATAGTAATTATAAATATATTTATCCATTTCACATTCTATACCAGTCAAAAGCTTTTGAACAGTACAATTTTTTATGTCTTTTAAAGAAGTACCGTCTGCTCACCAAGCCTGCATTTATTTGAATACAAAGTACAATTTTGAAATATTTTTTATTTTTTACAATAACAGTTTTCTATTTGAATATATTTTAAAATGTATTTTATTCTTGTGATTTCAAAGCTGAATTTTTAGCATCATCACTCCAGTCACAATCCTTCAGAAATCATTATAATATTGTGATTTGCTGCTCAAAAAACATTTATTATTATTAATGTTGAAAACAGCTAAGCAGAATTTTTTTCAGGTTTCTTTGATGAATAGAAGAACAGCATTTATCTGAAACAGAAACATTTTGTAACATGATAAATGTCTTTATCATCACTTCCGCTCAATTTAAAGCATCCTTGCAAAATAAAAGTATTAATTTTTATAATTTCTCCCCCCACTCCAAGGCTTTTTAATGATGTAGTGCATAATTTTGTTTTTTAAATGTTAAAAATGTTTTTTATTTCAGATAAATGCTTATCTTTGGATTTTTCTATTCATCAAAAAATCCTACAAAAAAAAATGTACTCAACTGTTTTAAATATTTATAATAATAATTTAAAAAAATGTTTCTTGCACAGCAAATCAGCATATTAGAATGATTTATGAAGGATCATGAGACACTGAAGAAATGAAATAAATTACATATATAAAATAAATTACATATATCTTAATTTGATCACCTGACAGGTCCTGCCATTAAGACACCTGTAATGCAAGTTAGGAGACCAACGGAGGCCACAGCCATCTGATGATCACTTCCAGACTGCCAGACGAGTCGAGCGTTCTCCACAGCCTTTTCCGGCAGAAGACCCACCAGATCATCCCACATCATGTTGCTCTCCTCAGCCTTGCTTTCACTGTCATTTTGGCGGGGGCGTTTAGGTGGCGTGACTCCTCCGGTTAAGGTCTGCGTGACAGAGGCGGCCACATCTCCATATCCAGACAAAGCCACAGCTACCAGAAAGGCACAGGCGAGAAACGCAAGGACTCGGAGCAAGATCAACCAGGCTGGTGTGGTGAGCGAGTAGGTGTTCTGTAGAAAAAAGATTAAAAAAAAAAAAAAAAAAAATGAAAGATCACTTGATATGGGAATAGCATTTGAAACTTGCATGCCAAGCTTGACTAAAATCTAAACTTGAAATCAACAGAAGCTGCACAATAAAATACTCAGGACACAAAAGGAAACAAGAGAGAACAGGTTTTTCTTTATCTCTGGCAATCAATTCCACACATTTATCTGCAGTTTAAGAAAGCACTAGTAACAGACTGGTCATTAATCATACTTGATACATGTTACAGACGATACCTAGGTTGCTGTAAAACTGCAGTTTTATCTTGGCAACATCTAAACTCGGTGCAATTTTTCCATGTCAAGACCTTGGCGCCTAATCAAGCTCTTAGTATTCTAGAATATACACTTCAGGTTGCTATACAAGAGGACTCTTCCATATTTTTCATGTCATGTCTTGTGGCTTGATTTGAAACTGCATAAATATATAGAGATAACCACCTTAATAAAGGCTTTATCAGCATCCCGACTGCGTCTGAGCTGGTGGTTGAAGAGCAGAGCCCGCAGCTGTCGATTCTGGTGTTTGATGTAGTACTCCACCGCCGTCTGGCATGGCCGGCACAACTTGTAGGTCTGTTCAAGGTGGTGCTTATACACCTCAATCTCCTCATCATAGTTTTCCTGCCATCAGGGTGAACATATTGCAATAAAATTAGCAAATGCATGCATGCAACTTATTTTTGTGCGGATGCTTTTCACATTTTAAAAATAAATGCACATAAAAATAATTTAAAATAAATACAACTTTCAGGTATAGAAAGGTTTAGATGCCTACAAGTAATACAAGGCATTTTTGCCTCAAAACTGCATAAAAAGCATAAAAACTAATTGAGTTCAGACATGAGATTTAGACCTTGGTCATCTTGATATTAAGAGATTAAATGGGTGAATTATAAACTTACATCATCCCTGGGAATGAATGAGGCCAGCTGCTTAATCTTCAGCGTTTGGTTGTTGTTGCACTTCTTGCACAGAAGCATTTGACAGTTGACCCACTGCAAAGTCTTTGGTGACTCCGGGACACCGGCTGAAACACCATGGTTGAGATGCTCCATGTACTGAGCAGGAATAGGTTTGTTGTAGTCCCCGTTCTACAGATCAAAAACAAGCATACAACAAAAAGTTGCTTGACACAGACTTAATGTACATTTATAGCATATATATATGAAATTATTATTATTTTTTGTTATTTTTTAATATAAATAATCAATAAAACAAATATTACATTATAGTTATTACGTTATATACACTACCAGTCAAAAGTTTTTGAACAGTAAGATTTTTACTGTTTTTAAGACTCTTCTGCTCACCAAACCTGCATTTATTTGACCCAAAGTACAGCATAATTTTGAAATATTGTTACTATTTATAATAACTGCTTTCTATTTGAATATATTTTAAAATACAATTTATTCCTGTGATCACATCTACATTTTCAGCATCGTTACTCCAGTCTTCAGTGTCACATGATGAAATCAGAATATTAGAATGATTTCTGAAGGATTGTGTGACTAGAGTAATGATGCAAAAAATTCAGCTTTGAAATCACAAGAATAAATTACATTTTTAAATACATTCAAAAAGAAAAGTTATTTTAAACAGTAAAAATATTTCAAAATGTTACTGTTTGTGTCGTACTTTGGATCATAAAAATGCAAGCTTGGTGAGCAGAAGAGACTTTAAAAAAAACAACAAAAAAAAAACATTTAAAAACATCCTGTTCAAAAACGTTTGACTGATAGTCCGTATGTACGTATACATATAAATTCAAAGTCATTCGAAAGACATTTATAATGTATCAAAAGATCTTAAAAAATGTATTAGTTTACCAAAAAATATTAAGCTGCACAACTGTTTTTTAACACTGATAATAATAGAATAAATAGAATAAAATAGAATAGAATATAATACATCAGAGTGATTTCTGAAATAATGAAAATTCAGCTTTGCCATCATAGTAACAAATTGCACTTTAAAACACATAAAAATATATTACTGTTTTACCATATTTTTTGATCAAATAAAGGCATGGCATGGTCAGCATAAGAGACTTCTTTCAAAAACATTTTAAAAATCTTACCATCCCCAAACTTTGAAAGACAGTGTATAAATAAATATATGTAAAATGTACATTTTTTGTCTTTTCAAAACATTTAACTTTAGACAGAACAAACAAATTTTATAAACACAAAAAGTCAATACCTCCTGAAAGCCATTATACTGTTCACAGTATGGACAATCCCAGCAGTTTCTGTTCCCATAGGGGACAATTGTGTCCTGATTGCAGAACCAACAATTCACTTTGACATGAGTTGGTTTTTTCCTGTCGAATAAAAGGCTCAGATTTAGGTGAACTGCTGCAAACTACCATGCATTAACAACAGAAAAGTTCAACAGGCCTGTTCTGTGGACAAACTATAGTTTTGCAATCTAATAATTAGAACTACAGCAGCCAAATGTGTTTGTATCAACTTCCATAGGACATTCCAAGACATTCCATGGACACTAATGTAAAGCCAGAGCATTGACTCTAATGTAAAACTGTGATTTAGTTTTTCCAGACAGCACAATCAGTGTCTGGGGACCAAACAATAGCACGAATAGAGTTTCTATTTACAAGCTGATAAGGGCGTGATTACACTGACAAACTCAGCCTGAGATATTACAAAGGATGATAATGTCATCCACATGAAGACAAGTGATGACATGAAACATTTTAGGCAGAAATTCGAAAGAATTAAAATCCAGGAAATTACAACATATCTCAGTACTCCATTAAAAGGTGTAAATTAATACCTTGGACTAGAAAAACTATGACTGACTCATTTATTATTAGAGCAGAGCATTTATGTAACACCAACAAAATAAGTGGTGATCTTCCACTATTGCTTTCAGTCTAGCATTATACGCATCATTTTTCAGTTTGATAGACATGAGTCATTTCCAGAGAAGTTGCTCTTACAATAGTAAGTTAATTAATAGTTTTCATTCACAATAACATAATTACTCAGAATAGGTAAGTTATCAGTAACTTAACCACCACTGCCGTCAGAAAAAAAAGAAATAAATCCATGAAAGGACTGAAGAAATTATTACATTTATTAATCGGAGATTTAAAGATGTAACAACTGTCGTACTTATAACAATTTCGGTGGAAAATATTAATATAACGGTCAATTTGGTGTGTTTTGAAATACCACAGATAAGACTCGCCTTATCCATTTTACTAAATCTCGCGGGCTTGTTTGTATAACCCGCGCTCCGTTCAATAATTCCGCACGAGTATTTTTCAGCCGAAATGAAATGCTACTACTGCCAGTGCACGACAACTATAGAGGAAACCGCGAAAATGCAGTCTATTTTGTAGACTTAGCTAGATATTCACGTCTGTTATACGAGGCCCAGCGACATCTTATGGGCAGGGAAACAATACCTGGTTGCAATTCTATAGATGAGCGCTCCTCCTGCAGCTATCGCTGTTGCTCCGACACCTCCGACTACAAATGGCGGGTACTGTAACAGTATTTGGTTAAAGGTCTCCATTGTAAAAAACGGGATATTGACTGTAGTGTTATTTGCAAGAAGCCACACGCTGGAAGTAGTGCATGCGGCGACAGAAGCGCACATCAATCTACAACATGGTCATATCCAGGTCATGAAAGCGGTCAAACAGCTGTCAAAATAAAAGTTGCACTTCTCAACGGAAAATTAATAATAATAATAATAATAATATATAATAATAATGTACATTATTACGTGTTAATTGTTTAAATCAAATATTTTAAATATGTAAAACATTAAAATGTCAAATTTAAATATATAATGAATCGATGGAATAACATAAGTTATCTGTTCCTAAATAAAAAATGAAATATTTTTGCATAATATTATTTTGTAGACTCCATACCTGTTGCACAATACATTTAGTATTTATATATATATATATATATATATATATATATATATATATATATATATATATATATTGCATTTTTAACATTAAACAATTATCTTTATCTGTTCTAGCTCTGTTTACCTTTCCTGTAATTACTACTATACGCCATGAATTCAATAAATAAAATCTTGCCTGATCAAGAAAGTGAAGGTTTATAAAGTATAAACCTGCCCTCTTGAGGCAACGTAAGTAACAGCCATTCACAAGCTTTACAAAGATATTACGACATGCTAAAAACCTGTTTTCCGAACAGTGGATTCTTATCTTGCTAAATCATAACATAAGATAACATGCTTAAAAGGTCAAAAGATTACACACACCTTGCAGAATCTGCAGAATGTTACTGACTTACAAATATGCATGTTATTTTTATTTATATTTAGTACTGACCTGAATAGGATATTTCACATAAAAGATATTTACATATAGTCCACAAGAGAAAATAATGACTGAATTTGATTCTTAAAATTGTGTTGTTACTAAATGATGTTTTGTTTTTTTGTTTAGTAATAGTTGTTCATGAGCCCCTTGTTAGTCCTGAACTGTTAAACAGCCCACTGTTCTTCAGAAAAAGCCTTCAGCATTTTTGTGTATTTGAACCCTTTCAAACAATGACTGTGTAAGTTATAAGATCCATATTTTCACACTGAGGACAACTGAGGGACTCATATGCAACTATTACAGAAGGTTCAAACACTCACTGATGTGTCATAAGGAAACACAATGCATTAAGAGCTGGGGATTGAAAACTTTTGGAATTTGAAGATCAGGGTAAATTTAAGTTATTTTGTCTTCTGGGAATGATGTAAGTGCCTTCTGTAGCTTCTGAAGGCCAATACTAAATGAAAAAAATAAGATATGTAGGCAAAATAGGAACAATGTACACATCTTCATTTTGTTCAAAAGTTTACACCCCTGGCTCTTAATGCTTTTCCTTCTGAAGAATCAGTGAGCATTTGAAACTTCTGTAATTGTTGCATAGGAGTCCCTCAGTTGTCCTTAGTGTGAAAGGATGGATCTCAAAATCATAGTCATTCAAGTCAGTACTAAACAAGAAAAATATATATATATATAATAACATGCATTTTGCAGATTCTGCAAGGTGTATCTAAACGTTTGACCTCAACTGAATGTTGACATAACTTGAATGTTATCTTCAACAAAACAACCGATTCGTATGTGCCTCTCACTTTGCACTGCATTGTGTTACAAGAGATAGGACATCTACTACTATGAGGCTCAAAGATCATGTTGATTTGCTCATGTTTTGGAACATTCAAGTACACAGCTGGGTTCCTAGGATTATTGATGCTTCCTTTGTTTTCAAAGTCTTGCCAACAGTCATATACTCATCCAAACAAACTTAAAAAGGCGTATTTATTTACGTGGCTCATTTCATCTGCACAAAAAAATAATCATAATTTATTTCATTAAACCAACAGCAGCATATGCATCAAGGCCCTCCTTTCCTGTAAAAGATGAACAACGTAACGAAGTAAACAGATGAAAGGTTTCTAGTAAAGAGGTGAATGGAATTGATTGGTCAGATTCCAGTGCTACTAGTTGTCATAAAGCAGGAAAGTATTACAAAATATTGCAACGTGAGCTTGTCGGCTCCTAACAAGCTATTCTACGCCCCCATTACAGTATCATATGCATTCTTTCCAAGAATGTAATAATAAAACCCGGATCCACTAATGATTAACTCCAAAGCTCTTTAACATGTACCATATCATAGATCCAAAAAATTCAACAGGCTACAACCGAACTCCGCTACTTATAATAACAATAATTTAGTTAACTTAAAAGCACTATTGAAAGGACATTCTGCTGTACACTGATACAGTATACAGAAACATCTTGGAGTAGCTATGCAATATGCGCCACTTACATAACACACAAACAAGCAAAACAGTTCTGATATCATATGCATTCAACATAAAATAAAAAAAAAGCTATTTAAAGTCTTTGGGTAAGTCAAATAAACATCCCTGTCCGCAGTGAATTTTTTTCTGTCCACTTTAGCTGCGGGTCAAAAGTATCTTTGTGCTTGTTGTGTGCAGCTTTATTTGGAGGGTTCACCCAGCAGATGGACAATGAGCTCATAGGTGGACAGCACTATGGCTGTGTTGGGGATCTGTCTGATGAGCTGTGGAATGAGTCCTCTGTAAAAAGCTGCGTATCCCTCTTCCACCGCCACAAGGCGCGCCGTCTGAAAGAAGTACTTGTATTTGCTCCCCTCTTCTCTTAGTCTTGTCCGAATGACCTCTGGAAAACACACCAAGAAAAGTTGATCAGTAAAATGAGGAGATGTAGAAGTTTCTGCAAATCCTTATGCAATATCAAATTGAATGAACTGATTTTAAATAAAAAAAACTTTTGTAAAATTATTAGTGCTGTCAAATGATTAATCACGATTTAATCGCATCCAAAATATAAAATAGTTATGTACTATATGTGTGTGTACTGTATATTTATTATGTATATATAAATACACACACATGCATGTATATATTTAAGAAAAATGATATGTTTATATATAATTTTTTTTAAAATATAATATCAATTATATAAATGAGTACATGTAAATATTTTCAAAATATATACTATGTGTGTGTATTTATATATACATAAATATACACATATATTATGTGAACAAACTTTTATTTTGGATGCAAATAATAGTGATTAATCGTTTGACAGCACTAAAATTATCTTTACCATCACTTTTGATTAATTTCATGTATCCTTGCTGATAGAAAGTATATATTTTTAAAATCTTGCTGACCCCTTTTGAACAGTAGTGTATAAAAACATAATATCTTTTGTTAAAAAGTGACTTTTTCCCTTTTCCTTTCATTAAATATTTATACACTACCATTCAAAAGTTTGGGGATGGTATTATATATATATATATATATATATATATATATATATATATATATATATATAAAATTTATTTTATTTTATTTTTTTTTTTTTAAAGAATGAAAAGAACGCTGAATTTATTTGATCAAAAAATGTATAATTACAGCTATATTATTAATATTGTGAAATATTACAATTTAAAATAATCATTTTCTTTTTTAATCTAATTTTTAATCCTGTGATAACAAAACTGAATTTGCCATTATTTCAGTCACAAAAACAGAAGTTTTTTTAAATAATAAAATTTATATATTTATATTTATATTTATATATATATATATATAGTTTTGTATAACTAAGTATTTCTTTATATTTAATATATATATATATATATATATATTATTATTATTTATTTTTTTATATGCATCATGAATATATTTAGATTTTTTTTTTTTGTGAAAAAGTTCAAAATAACTTTGCAATGTAATTGTCTTTAACGTCATGTTTTAAGTACATTTATTATTTCCTTATCCATTTTAAAGTTAATAATTATAACCTTAACAGGTTCTTCACGGGTGTTTTTTTTTAGCAATTCATCCCATTGGGAATAACTGCATGTTGTGGTAATGACCAATAAAACTTCATATAACATTTTAATGGATATAAAATGCATTCTCATAAAAGTGCAAGTCCTACCGATAAACATGAAGCAACCTATGTTTATCTTTAGACACAGACTGGCTGATGCTGGTTTACACTGGTTGACAGGTAATAACAACCTACCATGTGGATAAGCTATGCAGGAGGCGCAACCCTTGGCAAATGCAGCAGCAACCATAAGCCCCAGAAAATCTGAGGCCCCTTTTTCTGTGTCAGTGTCAGGTGTGGTGAATCGTCTCTGCGCTAGGTACTTCTTCAGTGTCTCGTAAATGAGGAAGCAGATCATGGTCTCAGAGATGCCGGCGTACGACGCCGTCAGGCCCCGGTAAAAACCTCGCATGCCTTCTGTCTTGTACACATACCGCGCACACTGGAACGCGTTCATTTTCTTCTCCCCACGTGCCCTGGTGGACAAAGAGACAGTCGGTCAGGTGAGCTGGAAGATATGGATTACAAAGGTCAAGAATTTAACACGATTAGTTGTGAGGTAACACTTCTGCTTTTCAAAACAAAGCTCAGGCACCGAATACTTAATTCAAGGTCAAAGACTTTGAAAGGTTCATTTGCAACTTTAATTTACATTGCACAACGTGGTTTGCGTGTAGAGCTGGAGGGAGAATTAAATGCCAGGCTATTTTCAGACTGTACCATCTGACATACTTTTCTCATCTGACTCTGGCAGTTTACTGCTGGTGTTCTTAATAGCATAAATATAGAACATGCCTGCTAAGCCTCGACGGCCGTGTCAAGGTGGATATTTGTACTGTAGCAGACTGGATCACATGCTAATAATCATGACACTTGCGTAACACAGACAGTGCTAATAGTTTATACATCCCCCCTCCTAAAAAACTCATTATCGTCACGGTATCACGGGGTGTGTTAGATCTCACACGCAGGGATCTGATATAGATGTGTGTCATGTCCTCGTGCAATTTCCCTGTTGAGAATTAACCAGGGTGAAAGTCTACAGCATTAACATACTTTTTCTCAAGCTGCATTCTTGTTTTGACCATCCAGATGGGATTCATCAGGGAATTTGTGACGAATGCTGTAAAAAAAAAAAAAAAAAAAAAAAAAAAAAAAACAATGCAATTAGATATTCAAACACCCACTCTTCTTTGCAATCATCAAACAGTTGTATAAATTTCACTCAGGTTCTGGGAAACGTTATCAGCAATGTTGCATAAATGTTTTTTAACAAGCTTAAAGCACCTGCAAAGCCGGCTGAAGACATGTGGACGATTCCACTGTTTGGGACAAAGATGCCATTGAAAGTCTCTTTAGACTTTGAATAAGCTGCAAAATAGATGGCCCTGAAGAAAACAGAAGGACAACAGAACATCAGCACCTTTACTCTGCTGAACTCAACACCCCCTGCTTCCTCTCTCCATGCATGACAGTGCAGAGTTCATTTTAATATGAAAAAGGCCATTGGCACTGAAAGGCTGCCAATGTTTTATCAAGCCAAACAGCTTGCAGGGAGAGTTCCTGACAGTGCGGTCCGTTCTCTTTGCTGAATGTCTGGAACAGACTGCACAAAGAGCTGAATAAGCAACCAGATCTAATGCCATGATGACTGTGAGAAACAATGACCACATTTTTAGGGAGTAACTATAGCCTGAAGGAGTGTGGGGGAAAAAAAAAAAAATAGTAGCTTGCTTAATTCATTTTAATTCGAATGTAATTTAGTAATCTAGCGTGAGAATTGTTCCTAAGAGCAATTCTCAAGAATAAACTAACAAACAATACTTATTACTTAATACATGTCACTTCTGTACCTTATTTAAACATCAGCTATTCTTTTCTTATTCAAACAAAATGACAAGGAAAGGTACAGTGACTGTTATGGAGAAATTTAGTGAACCATTATATTGTGGTTTTATTATTGTACATTAGTTTGGACCTTTTTCTCATTTCCAGGTTTCTCAGTAGCAAAGTCATCACAGTTGGGTAAACATCTACAGCAGTCAATGGGAGACTACGGCAAATATATTTTTTGCATTCCCTTTTGCTCAAATAGCAAAAAAAAAAAAAAAAAAAAAAAAAAAAACTCCACAATAGTGTTTTAGCTTTCAAAAAAAGGGGGGAAATAGAGAGACTGATAACAGTAGCCAGAAGCAAGAAAAAAGATATTAAAATTACTACCACTCCCATAGTAGTCCCACTTTATTAGAAACACCCTCGCTTTAGGGTTAACTTGTTTTTTTTTTTTTAATCAAAAGGTAATATAATAAAAAGAAATCATTTTTTTACAAAAGGAAAATATAAAGATAAATTTGGTGGTTTCATGATGCTGACAACCGATGAAGCCTGTCATCACAGCCTTGTGAAAAGGGTACATTATTATTGTGCATATGATGTACGTGGGGAAAAAAAAAAAATTGACTAAACTCATTCACCAACTTTTTTTTCCCTAATTGAAAATTAAAGCTACAAGAAAAGGCATTTTTATTGTTAGGTAGAAAAATATATTTTTTAAAATATAATAATAATAATATCATCCTCTAATAAAGTAGGCACATTTTATCTCGTCTTAAGACAAACTCTTTTTCCTCACGTAAATAAAAAACAACAACTGTTACTACTGGACTATATCCAACCAAAAGTCAGCTCTTAGTCAGGAAGTATCTTTACTGTTTTATGCCTTGTCAATATTCATGTCACTGACCCTTTGAGGAATGACGCAAACACAATACTGGCAATAATTTTCCATGTTCATTTTACTACCAGTAACTACCAGTCAAAAGTTTTTAAACAGTAAGATTTTTGATATTTGAAAAGAATTCTCTTCTGCTCAACAAGCCTGCATTTAATTTATTTAATTTGCTCCTGTGATCAAAGCAAAATTTTCAGCATCATTTCTCCAGTCTTCAGTGTCACATGATCCTTCAGAAACCATTATAATATGCTGATTTGCTGTTCAAGAAAAATTTATTATTATTATTGTTATCATCATCAATATTTAGAACAGTTGAGTACATTTGTTTTAGGATTCTGTTATTTTAAATAGTGCAAATATTTAAAAACTGTACCTGTTTTGCTATATTTGGATCAAATAAATTCAGGCTTGGTGAGCAGAAGAGACTTTAAAAACATTAAATAATTTTTGACTGATTATGTACAGTGGGTACGGAAAGTATTCAGACCCCCTTAAATTTTTCACTCTTTGTTATATTGCAGCCATTTGCTAAAATCATTTAAGTTCATTTTTTTCCTCATGAATGTACACACAGCACCCCATATTGACAGAAAAACACAGAATTGTTGACATTTTTGCAGATTTATTAAAAAAGAAAAACTGAAATATCGCATGGTCCTAAGTATTCAGACCCTTTGCTGTGACACTCATATATTTAACTCAGGTACTGTCCATTTCTTCTGATCATCCTTGAGATGGTTCTACACCTTCATTTGAGTCCAACTGTGTTTGATTATACTGACTGGACTTGATTAGGAAAGCCACACACCTGTCTATATAAGACCTTACAGCTCACAGTGCAAATGATAATCATGAGGTCAAAGGAACTGCCTGAAGAGCTCGGAGACAGAATTGTGGCAAGGCACAGATCTGGCCAAGGTTACAAAAAATTTCTGCTGCACTTAAGGTTCCTAAGAGCACAGTGGCCTCCAAAATCCTTAAATGGAAGACGTTCGGGACGGCCAGAACACTTCCTAGAGCTGGCCGTCCGGCCAAACTGAGCTATCGGGGGAGAAGAGCCTTGGTGAGAGAGGTAAAGAAGAACCCAAAGATCACTGTGGCTGAGCTCCAGAGATGCAGTCGGGAGATGGGAGAAAGTTGTAGAAAGTCAACCATCACTGCAGCCCTCCACCAGTTGGGGATTTATGGCAGAGTGCCCCGATGGAAGCCTCTTCACATGGAGTTTGCTAAAAAACACCTGAAGGACTCCAAGATGGTGAGAAATAAGATTCTCTGGTTTGATGAGACCAAGATAGAGCTTTTTGGCCTTAATTCTAAGCGGTATGTGTGGAGAAAACCAGGCACTGCTCATCACCTGTCCAATACAGTCCCAACAGTGAAGCATGGTGGTGGCAGCATCATGCTGTGGGGGTGTTTTTCAGCTGCAGGGACAGAACAACTGGTTGCAATCGAGGGAAAGATGAATGCGGCCAAGTACAGGGATATCCTGGACTAAAACTTTCTCCAGAGTGCTCAGGACCTCAGACTGGGCCGAAGGTTTACCTTCCAACAAGACAATGAACCTAAGCACACAGCTAAAATAACGAAGGAGTGGCTTCACAACAACTCTGTGACTGTTCTTGAATGGCCCAGCCGGAGCCCTGACTTAAACCCAATTGAGCATCTCTGGAGAGACCTAAAAATGGCTGTCCACCAACGTTTACCATCCAACCTGACAGAACTGGAGAGGATCTGCAAGGAGGAATGGCAGAGGATCCCCAAATCCAGGTGTGAAAAACTTGTTGCATCTTTCCCAAAAAGACTCATGGCTGTATTAGATCAAAAGGGTGCTTCTACTAAATACTGAGCAAAGGGTCTGAATACTTAGGACCATGTGATATTTCAGTTTTTCTTTTTTAATAAATCTGCAAAAATGTCAACAATTCTGTGTTTTTCTGTCAATATGGGGTGCTGTGTGTACATTAATGAGGAAAAAAAATGAACTTAAATGAGTTTAGCAAATGGCTGCAATATAACAAAGAGTGAAACATTTAAGGGGGTCTGAATACTTTCCGTACCCACTGTATGTATACATGCAAGTATAACAAATTAACCAGTAGTGTCAATAATTTATAATCTAACCTTAACTTGCACAAACTGAATTGAACAATTACCTTGAGGGTGCAACACCAACAAGATTTGGGCCCAATCCTCTGAATAGAGATTTTGGTCCTTCTTTCTCTAGAATTGACCTGAAGAGGACAAAGAGATGAGATTTAGACAGATGTAACACTAGCGTGTGGCTTCGCATTTCAGTCAGATTGCACAAACAAGTCTGTAATCCACCAACACAGCTTGTTTTAAACACTGCAATTATGCTGCAAAACTAATGACACCTTTATGGTTATTCATTTCCTTTAGAATCCACCCATAAGAAACAACCCCCTCTCAATCAGACAAATGCTGCGTGTTGACAGTGATGAATCATGCTTCTCACGAAGTGACTTTCCTCGAGTCCTTTTTGTCATTACACATTAATAATATCACTTCCTAAAAGGAAAAGCCACTTTTTTCACCACAAAAAAATGAGTCACAGGGCAATTGCTTCCTCATGAAGAAACAAGGCTAAACATGGTGTCCTTTTGCCAAGATAGATACTGAAGAGTTCAACTAAATTGAAATGTCTCTCTTGTGGTTTTGGAAGTCAAACAGACCCTGACACTCCCTCAGAGACGCTTAGTAAGGGACACCTTGAGTTTGCGTCTAGTAATCTGAGCACAGCAAGGCGGCATCATGTGACGGTGCCGGTTCCTGCGAGCAATGCCATGCTGTGCCCAATTACCCAAAATAGACATTCACAGCGACACTTACAAACTCTTGTGCCTTTACATAAGGCAAAGCCACCCCTTATCATCATCAACTGCTGTAGCTAACAGCAGGATAAGAGCTGCTTTAATCTGCTTTGATTTAGGAGATCAAATCCAGTTGCTAAATGCATCCACATAACAGACTTCAGACGTCAAACGGTGCCGCCCCACAGAGTTTCCGGATTTATGCTTAGGCACATTAACGTTCAGGGTGGATGAATGTGTCATATTGTTTGTACTTCCTTGCTTACCGTAACACCTGTAGCAGGCTAGGGGTGACGGGTCCTGGTCTAATGACGCCAGCCCCATTGACTGTACCCAGCTGAACCTGGAAAACAGGTCTGAGGGTGAGGCCAGATGATTGTAGTCTGGTTTTTAACACCTCCAGGGGGCAGGTCATGATGGCACCTACGGTTCCACCACATCTGTGGAGAAAAATACTTTTATTTAGCATCTATATATTAAATTGCTCATATGGAACAATAAAGATTATTACAAAACTTTTGAACTTTCTATATATCAAAGAATCATGAAAAAACAAGTATTACAACTGTTTTTTCAACATTGATAATAAGCACCAAATCAGCATATTAGAATGATTTCTGAAGGATCATGTGACACTGAAGACTGGAGTAATGACTGCTAAATATTCAGCTTTACTATCACAGGAATAAATTACATTTTAAAATATATTTGATTGGAAAACAGCTATTTTAAATTACAATAATATTTCACAATATTACTGTATTTTTTTTTATCTTTGTGAGCATGAGACTTTTTTCAATTACAAAAAAAAATATATATATATATAATAATCATACCAACCCCAAACTATTGAATGATAGAGCATCAATATCTATAATGTATATCTAAAATAAATAAAGGTAAAAATATGCAAAATAAATATTGTATATAACTAATAACAATAAAAAAAAAAAGTTTAATATAAACTCAAAAGAACTGTGCAACCTAAAAATTGGGATGTGTCCAAAAAAGGCTGAGGACCTCTAGATTAAATAAACAAACAAAAGATTACAAAATTTGATAAAGATTGCCGTTACATTTGCTGTTTGAGGTAACACTAAAATCCAGTTCAAACTAAACTTTAGACACAAATATATGTGTGCACGTCAGCAACGCTTGCGGACAACCTTTCTGGACGTTGTATGAGTTAAAAGAACAAGAGTAAGGTCAAGAAAAACAAACTGAACTTTGCCAAAATTACATAATGTGACGCAGGTAACATTGATTGTGATTCACGTTACAAAATTAAAGATTAGAGGCTTACACTGGTTTAACCTAATTGGCTCTAAATCAAACTAAAGAAAACTGAGAAGAGGAGAATGGGCATGTAAATAAATGAAACACAAAAACAAGCTGCAAAATAATATAGAGGGAAAAATGCAGTCCAACCTGTAAGACATTTTTATAACCAATACAAAAAAAAAAACATTATAATTATAATTAATAACCTGTTATGTATCTTGTTTATTGCTAGTAAGACTTGAGGCAAATAAACTCGCAAGAGCTCAAATCACAGATCATGTTTCACACCAAATCAAAACATGTTGACACAGGTCACAGGTTGTGTTGTTAGAGAAGTACAAGACATGTGAAGAGCACAATGCCTCTGACCTCAAGACCGCAAATAAGAGACAGATTAATCACAAATCTGTCTGAGAAGCACATTCAGTTACAAGGGCAGACGTCCTCAACAAAAGCCTTGAGCCCAACACTGATGCAAGCAAGTCTCCTATTGACTTGCTTCGCATAGTTTGCCTTTTCATCAGCTCGCAGAGCACCAAGGGTAATGTTTTTTTATAAAAGATCATTTTGAAATAGACAAACAAAGCTTGGGGCATGATTATATAATGTGCACGTTTGAATACAACAAACATGCAGATGTCTGTGCCCTTCATAACAAGTCACCTGAATCTAACTAATGTTACTTGAGCTCAAAACTTCGTGAGATCGTTAACAATCTGGTGTTGAAATTATTAATGTGTAACCTCAGTTATATAACCAAACAATAACTGGCAACATGCAAAATCCTGATGTGGTAACATCCCTCTTTGCCTGTCAAGGTTTACACTTGTGACAATTACAGGATTACATCTATGATAACAGTTTTTTTGACAGACTTAATTTGAGGACTTACGTTTTGCCTTGGGCAAGTGTATTTTCGCTTTTTTTTTTTTTTTTTGTTAAGCTTGTTCTTGTTTTTTTTTCTCTCATATTTCTCTATTAGATTTTCTGCATGGAATATCAACTTTATAATTTTACAAGAAAACAAAGCAAGAAAAAAAGCAGAGGCAAAGGCATGGATAAAAATATATATATTTATATATTTATGATCATCTTAAGTATCAAGAGAGTTAGCCAGCAGATAATCTAAAAAGGGGCGCCACACCTTGTCAAAGGTCAAAGAACCAGTAAGTAAAATTTAGTATTTTGGGAATGGTACATATTTTAGATTATTATACATTTTAAATCTTCATCTTTGCAACATTGACAAGTTAGAAGTTTTTGAACAGAAAGATTTTTAATGTTTTAAAGAAGTCTCTTTTACTCAGCAAGCCTGCATTTATTTGATCCAAAGTACATCAAATATTTTGAAATATATTTACTATTTAAGATAACGGTTTTCTATTTGAATACAATTTAAAATGTTATTGAATCCTGTGGTTTCAAAACTGAATTTTTAGCATACTTACTCCAGTCACCTGATCCTTTAGAAATCATTCTAATATTCTGATTTGCTGCTCAAAAACATTTATTATTATTACGTTGAAAACAGCCGAGTAGGTTTTTTAGGTTTCTTTGATGAGTAGAAAGTTCAGAAGAACATCATTTAGTAGAAATACA
Source organism: Labeo rohita (assembly GCF_022985175.1). Taxonomy (NCBI): domain Eukaryota; kingdom Metazoa; phylum Chordata; class Actinopteri; order Cypriniformes; family Cyprinidae; genus Labeo; species Labeo rohita. The sequence goes on along the minus strand of NC_066891.1, from coordinate 11,860,926 downwards.
AATCTTTTGCAACATTATAAATATCTTTATCGTCACTTCTGATCAATTTAAAGCTCCCTTGCTATAAAAAGTATTAATTTTTATATTTTCTTTCCACAAAAAATACTGACTCTAAGCTTCTGAGTGGTATAGTGCGTAATGTTACAAAAGCTTTTTATTTCAGACAAATGCTAATAAACTGATTAACTAAAATACTTTCAGTACAATAAATAAAAGGTACTAATTTAATTATGGTGCAATATATTTTAATTAAAATAATATCACTTCACAATTTTAGGAACTGTGTTAAAGCGTCTAAACGCATATGAATTCTTCAGCCTGCAAACACATGCACTTCAATTGTCCTTGTAAATAACAGTCACACGTTCACCTACATTCATTACTCTCTAGCACACATGTTCAACATAAGTATGAAGCTCTCTGTCCTTGAAAGAATCAAACACTACCCCCAGCCACATTTCGCTAAGAGCAGGTGGCATTGAATCAGCCTGCGCAAAACCAACGCATTTAAATGCGCAGAAAACACAGGCGCGTTCTCGTGGGTACTGAGAAAAGCGTGATATACACTAGTACAAAATAACAAGAATAAATCAATATCGGTCTTATATTAGTAGCATACAAGTACTGGTATCAAATACAGGTCGCAGGACGTAAATAATTACGGAATGACCTTGGATGTATTAATCTAAAGCAAAACGCATTATTTAAACATTCAAAGGGTGCTATATCAAACTAGCTCTGCGTAAACGATTATTTAGTTATTTCCTAAATCCACACTTCATACGTATATGCGTATATTTTACATTTTAATAGCGGTATATGAAGGACCTCGTCTCATGGTTCCTGACATAACATTACGTAACGCGACACATTGCTCTGTGTGTCTTTGACAGGCTTGACCGAAATAAACTTTTTACTCTTCAAGCACTATTTTACAGCCGGTAATAAAGTATTATTAACTCATTCATGTATGAATGTGATTTGAGCACTAAACCTGCTCGCATATTTAGATTTAATCTAAACCTCTTCGGTCGCGTGACTGGCTGATGATGCGCTGGCTAGTTTCACCGCTAGCTAAAAGCTAACAAGCGCTGTCTTCATTTAAACTCATCGTCCAAATATCACAGATTAAATATTAATAACAGAAATACTGTTCTAAAATTGCGTTCTTGTCTGATATGAATGTGACATTCAGTACATGTCACCGCAGTGCGTTTAAACTGCTTTCGACCTTCCAGCCTGAGAACCGTCATGCTCGACTTCATATGGATTTAAAAGTCATTTCCACTCACCCCCCTGCGAAGAGATGTAACAGCGTGTCTTTCTGCGCCATTTCAAAGAGCCATCGTACCGTACAAAAACGTTAAACTTTAAACAGAAACAAAATGTAGTCACTTAGGCCAGCGGCCTGATGATGCTCGATAACCGGCTTCTCTAGCTCTAAAAACCCGGATAACGCAGAACCTGAGAAGTAGTCTGAACTCACGTCATAGGGGCTGGACGGAGGTGTTGTCCATGACGTCACGCCAATCGGTTCGTTCACAAACAAAACTGTAAAATGAACCTGCTGCAGAATATCATGTAACATTCTGCATTATATAAAAGGTTAAATACGGATAAATTCGCAGTCGAGAATTTTATGTACTGACTTTATTTTATATGAATTTAATTTATCTGCATAGTAGCTGCCGAATTATGTAATCCAAAAATACTCTAAAATGCAAATTTAATTAATCTTTTTTTATATTCTATATTCTATATTTCCTGAACAATCACCAAACACGGAGAATCAATGAGCACTGTATGTTTTAAACTTTTTGAATCTGAAAGTTTTTATTTTAAATTAATGGCTATTTTGGTTTTTATATATAGGTACATTAATATTTTGTATATTTAGCTATTAAATATCTTATGTAACATTTTACAGTATATAAAAGGTTAAACAGAAAAAGAAACAAGTCAAGAATTTTTATGTACACTACCAGTCAAAAGTTTTTGAACAGTAAGATTTTTAATGTTTTTTAAAGTCTCTTCTGCTCACCAAGCATGCATTAATTTGATCCGAAATGCAAGCAGTAATATTGTGAAATATTTTTACTGTTTTCTGTTTTAATATATTTTAAAATGTAATTTATTCCTGTGAACAAAACTACATTTTCAATCATTACTCCAGCCTTCAGTCCCAAATGATCTTTCAGAATTATTATAGTATTTTTTTTTTCAAGATTCTTTAATGAATAGAAAGATCCAAAGATCAGCATTTATCTGAAATAAAAAGCTTTTGTAACATAATAGACTATACCATTCAAAAGCCTGGAGTCAGTATAATTTTTATTTATTTTTGGGGAAATAATAGAAATTTAGCAATTTATTTTAATACTTTTTATTTAGAAAACTGATCAAAATTGATGATAAAGACACTGGTTACAAAAGATTTCTATTTTAGATAAATGCTGTTCTTCTGAACTTTCTTTTCATCAAAGAAACCTGAAAAAATTCAACTCAGCTGTTTTTAACATCATCATAATAATAAATATTTTTTGAGCAGCAAATCAGAATATTAGAATAATTTCTTAAGGATCATGTGACAGGAGTAATGATGCTAAAAATTCAGTTTTGAAATAATTTACATTTTAAAATATATTCAGATAGAACACAGTTATTTTAAACAGTAAAAATATGTCATAATTTTACTCTTTTTGCTGTACTTTGTAACACACAATTGCAGGCTTGGTGAGCAGGAAAGACTTCTTTAAAAACATTAAAAATCTTACTGTTCAAAAACTTTTGACTGGTAGTGTAATTTTTTACAGGAATTTATTTAATTTATCTGTGCAATGCAATGTGCTTAATTATGCACAATGCACAATGTAATTGTTTATTTCTTATAGAGCAGCCTAATGTATAATGTGCCAAAATAGACAAGCTAAAATGGTGGAGACGCCTGCAGTGTATCTGTGGTTAATTGTGGGATAAATATGATACCATATCCAGCACTCAGGCATGTAAAAAAGTAATTGGACAGACAAGCTATTACGAGCAAAGCAGCCTATGAGAAGAGGGGGTGTGTGAGGGGAGGGAGGTACAAAATTCCAGCTGCACACTTATTAACTATGTACTGATAACTAGGTCGTGAAGAATTGTTGACACTACACTGCGTTTGCTAATTATGCTGGGTAGCCAGAAAAAAACAAAACAAAACACTATCATCATCTTGTTGAAGATATCCACTGGTTAATAATAAAACACTCTACAGAAAAACACCTAGAGGTCTCTATTGTTTTCATTTTAAGGCTGGACTGTAAACATTTATGGTTGACTAACTGACATCCTGTAGGACCAGTTATTCCAGATGTTTATTCACCTTGCCTTGCAGATAGCGATAACTATCATCACCACTTCCACTTTATTTTTGTTTAACTGCTCTGTTTAAAGATATGATTCTGACTAAATTTAAACTTATAAACATAAGACTTATCAAAACAATGAGACCTAATTATAGTTACTTTACAGTGTTGACAGTTCTGTGGGTGTTTCTGCTCACATGTGTTTTTTTGGCTACCGTGAATTGTAATGGCAGACAGTCTTGGCAAAACACTTTACTTACATAACATGACTTGGCTGGTGATGTTACTGTCGCATATGGATTCTAACTCCCGGGAAATTCTCAGATGAGACAGCATGTATCTAATATTAGCTATATTAATCTTGCCTGCTTCTCTTCAAGAGAATATCAAATATACCATGACTGAGATGTCACGGTCTTTGGTTCTGTACCAAATTCCTGCAGATATATGGTAGTGAGTTGAGACAGTTCATGACCTTCATGGTCAGAGTCCTGCCTTTTGGATCAACCAAAGGTACACAACAGGCAACAGACCGAATGTATTACATAAGCAAGGATGTGCAATAGTGCTGCTAGCTAAAGCAATACAGGAAATGAGTTTCATGGTTATAATTACACAAGTGCCAATATTTATTTATTATTACTGCATTTCTCCTCTGACCCTTGACCACAATTTTTTTTAGGATAGGACAACATTTGACCAAGATCGGCAAAACTGGCACAACTATTTGAAATTTAAAAATCTGGAATCAGATTGTGGAAAAAAAAATCAAAATATTGAGAAAACCGCCTTTAAATTTATCCAAATGAAGCTCTTAACAATACATATTACTATTCAAAAATTAAGTTTTGATATTTACAGTAGGAAATTTACAAAAATATTTTCATGGAACATGATCTTTACTTAATATTCTAATGGTTTTTGGCATAAAAGAAAAACTGACAATTTTAACCCATACTATGTATTTTTGGCTATTGCAACAAATATATCCATGCTACTTAAGACTGGTTTTGTGGTCCAGGGTCACATATGCCTATTTAGAATGAAAAGAATTCTTGTTATTCTCAACCAAATTTTCTTTTCAAAAACAGTAACAAATGGATGACATAATAAGTAGTTAATAGCTACAGATAGCAATAAATAAATTGCAATCCTAACAATAAACACAAGTATTATAAAAAATAACCACACAACAAAAAGCAATAAAAGAACTAAAAAAAAAAAAAAAAAAAAAAAAAAAAAAAAAACAGGAAACCTGCAAAGCAAACTGTGATTAGTTATACGGTTTCAGATTGTTGAAAAACCGCGCCATCTTTAGGAGAAACAGGTGACATCAAGACGTGAGAAAGACACTATTTTTTTTAAATGTTAGATTGTTTAATAAACAAGATTGTTTTATAAAAAAAAACAAATCTATTTTTAAAATGTTTGTGATTGTGAGATATTTCATTCGTTCTTATCCACACTGACAATGCTCATTTTTGGTGTATATTTGACCATATTTTGATTTGGTGTCGTTTACACTTCTCAAAACAAACGAATTTATCCGTTAACATAATTCAGTAAGATTCAGCACTCAAGCAAATACCTGATTCGATTCAGGCATACAGTACAACAGCTATTTGTAACGTTAACCAGACACATCTGGCTCGGAACCTTTGAAGGTTAAATCCGTTTCAAGGGGAACGTCCATATTCAATGGACCGGAAGTAGACAGAGTCACATTGAACATTTTTGTACAGGCAAGGTATGTAATCTTATTGATATTTCTAAAAAAGCTAAAGAGTTGCCTATTTGTTTACAAATGTATCAATGTATATATATACGTATCAGGTAATGCTAACGGTTATCGTTTTAAGCTAAGAAGCCAGCTAACGTTAACAGTTGCTAACGTTACTGGTTTGAATGGAAGATCCTCCAGCGTGAGCTGCATTGTAGTATATACTGTGTCATTCCTATCACTATATCAGTTCTGACACATTACTGACAAAGCATTTAGTGATTTTATTAGCTGTTTTATTTGTCTTAAATACATCATATTTTTAATCGTTTTTATTTTTACACTTTCATATTTCATCTAAAGCGTGCAGTTAATTTGCTGGTAGCAAAGTTACCATAATTTCTGTAAAAATGATAGGAATAATTATAAAATAAAAAAAGTGTGTATATGTATGTATGTATATATATATATATATATATATATATATATATATATATTGTTTGACTATTTTACGTTGTGTTTGGTTTATTATAGTTTTAAAATGTTACAAAAAATTGAAATGAAAATTCTGGGTCCTGAATGACGTTTTAAAAAAACAATAAAATATGTAAATGTTAAAGCATTTTATGTTTATGCTAGAAAAAAATAGCAATAAATAAACGCTTTGCAAAAAGTTTCCAAGATACTTTCAATGTGATCTTTATATAACAAAGAAAATATGTGAAAAATTCTGTGTATTTTGTGTTTCAGTTCATGATGCTCTTGAGGGTGCAAAGGCCATAGGACTAAAAGCCATGTTTCTTCCAAGGGTGGTTTCACAGCTGAACCTGCTTTCCAAAGTGTCTGGTAAGCTTGTTCAATGTTGTGCCAAGAATGCATTTAATTCTTCAAAATAATCATTGTGCAACGCTCCATAATTTTTCTTTCCTTTTCTAGGTTCATTGCAGAAACAGAGCCAGGCGTTATGCAGTGTTGTGCAACACTGTCACTCTATCCATTTCAGAGCTCTTCAGTATTCAAACAGATGCTTTACTTCAGCTGCTGACAACAAACTTCCACCCAAACTATGGACACCTTTTGAGCCAGAGTTAGAGGAGGTTCTTGTGCCCCGTAAACTATCGGTTTCACCCTTGGAAAGCTGGCTTTCTCTGCGCTATTCTCTCCCCCCATTGCTGGAGGCTTCACCGCCTCTGGATGAAGGTGAGATTGTGGGAAAATCCATGGTGCTGCCTCCATTTGCGGTGCCAGTACTGGAAGATGGAGAAAGCTCAACACCACTGAACTGCAAGAACGTACTGCAGATCCGACGAAGGAAGATGAACAGGCACAAATACAAGAAGCTGCTAAAACGGACCAAGTTCCTGAGGAGGAGGGTGAGAGATGTCAGGAGAAAGAAAAAACAGGTCAGTTATGTTAGTCATCATTATTATAGTAAATAATGTGTTTTTTTTTTTTTTTAATGTGATAAAATGTTTTCAATTGGTAAGTATATTCAGGATTTCTTCGGGTATAAAAAAGTTTTTAAAAATCTTAATTCACCCTTCAACAAATTAGAAAGATCATAAATCGGAGCAGAAGGACATAAGTTATGGCATTAAATGTTGCATACATGTCTTTCTCTTTATTTTTTTCTAGACATTTTAAAATTAAGATACATTTTGTGATACCAAAATTTAACATAGGAAGGCATGTTTTCTGAGAAATCTAACAAAATGAAGTGAGCTTATGCTTAAAGCAAGAACATGAGGCATGGAAACTTGTTTTCCCCTTGAAATTAAGATTTTTTGAGCTGACAGGCAAATATTTGTTCTTGTTTTAATCGTTACCTCACTTTCTCACTTTTTAATCATAAACTTAATTTCTTTTAAAATAATATTTCTTATTGTATCTTGATGTAAGATTCTTTAGACATTTGCACAGAAAAATATAGCAGAAATACTGAGGAAGAGCATCACTTTTTTTGCAGTTTAGAAGATACAGTAAAAATTAATTCCAATTTTTTTTTTTTTAATAATGGAGGTAATGGAGGAAGGAAGCATTGTGAATACAAGACATTTACATTAAGAGACCATACTGATGTGTTTTGTTCAATTTAATTTATTTCTTAAATTTTCAGGCTAAGTTTGAAAGAGATCTTGCCCGGATTGTTAGGCGAGCTGGACTGAAGAGAGGCCCAGACGGATGGACAGCACCCCAAGTCTATGTCAGAACGAGTCAGAATAAAAGAGATTAATTAACATCTGTGTTATTTAAATGTTTTTGTGGTTTTTCATAATACAATTCACTCTACTGCTACTGCATCTGGAGCAAAACAGTGACTTGAAATCCGTATGTACTGCATATGTACTTATTACTACAATAAAAAGACCTCATTTCCCACCTCTAAGTGATGTGTATTGTTTTAAAAGCATATAGTCCCTTATATAAATGACTCAAACAAAACCCATCTCCATTTTTTTTTTTTTTTTTTTTTTATGAAAGTATATCCTCTAGTCACCACTAGGGTGAAGCAAATCACCTCTGTGCCTACTGTACTATAATATTTTTCTGTCTGGTAAGTCCTGAGGCTCAGGACAGGCCTCGTCCCAAACCAACAGCTGAAATAAAGAACAATTTATGTCTGTAATGCTATAAAAGAACCTGTTAAATGTCAAATGTTTTTTAGTTAATTATAAGCTTTTACTAAAAGTATTTATATGTATTACTAATGTATTATATTTAAGTTGTCTGCTACTGTTTTAATATACCTTTTTAGATGTTTATTAAATATATTTTTAAATAATTAAAGTGCAAATATTCATAAATACTACATGTATAAGTAAATAATTGGTTAAAATAGCGTTTATATGTATATCCAAAATAGTATATTTAATATTTGTTGTAAATTACACTACCAGTCAAAATATTTTTTTAAAGTGTTATCTTCTGCTCATCAAGCCTGCAGTTATTTGATCTAAAATATAGCAAAAGAACATTTTTTCTATTTAAAATAACTGCTTTCTATTTGAATATATTTTAAAATGTAATTTATTCCTGTGATCAAAGCTGAATTTTCAGCATCATTACTTAAGTGTCACATGATCCTTCAGAAATCATTCTAATATGCTGATTTGTTGTGCAAGAAACATTTTTTTATTATTACTATCAATATTTAAAACAGTTGAGTAAAATTTCAGGATTCTCTGGTGAATATAAAGATCTAAAGAAAAAAAAAAAAAAAAAAAAAAGCTTTTGTAACATTATACACTACACCAAAAGCTTGGAGTCAGTATTTTTTATTTTTTCCCCCCCTTTTTTTGGGTAAAGAAATTATAGAAATTAATACTTTTATTTAGCAAGGATGCTTTAAAATGATAAAAAGTGATAAAGACATTTATAAAGTTACAAAAGATTTCTATTTCAGATAAATGCTTGTATTCATTAAAGAAAACTGAAAAAAATTCTACTCAGCTCTTTTCAACATAATAATAATAAATGTTTTTTTGAGCAGCAAACTCAAAATATTAGAATTAATTCTTAAAGATCATGTGACTGGCGAAATGATGCTAAAAATTCAGCTTTGAAATTACAGGAATAAATCACATTTTTAAAAATTCAAATGGAAAACAGTTATTCTACTATATAAATAGTAAAAATATGTAATAATTTTACTGTTTCTGCTGTACTTTGGATTAAATAAATGCAGGCTTTGTGAGAACATTAAAAATCATACTGTTCAAAAACTTTTGACTGGTAGTGTATATATTTTTCTACTTTATTGTTTTGTTTAAATACCCGTATACTTTTTTGTTATGTAGATACGATCCTGCGTTGTGGTTGAAACCCCGTATAATTTCGGAAATATTTGCAGTAAATGTGAGAGAGTTTAGTATTTCATGATGCTAAATGTTCTGGAGGAGGAGCATGTCAGTGGTCCAGACTAGCAGACGGCAAAGATTTTGTTTTCTGTCGCTGGTCGACGAAACTTAAAAGGTGAGGTAACAGTCCTTGAAAAAAACAACAACAACAGTTTCATCGCGCAACAGAATTAACAAATATCTTCACCACTTTTCGGACATGTTTCTTGTGCCATACAGTAAGTAGCCAAATCGTTTTTTAACGATTTCTCAAACTTCTTTAACTTATTTTAAATGCTTTGACATCTTTACCTACACAACACTCTGAATATTGTCTTCTATGCTGCATCCTTCACGGTAAATGCGGAATTGCGCATTAACTTTGTCTTTACGTCTTGCAGTTAGTCTCTTGCTGGCGTCCTGCCAACTCCCCTTCACATTGTTTTTAGATTTTCTGTGTCAAAATAGATGCTAATGTGTCTATATATTTGGCAAAACATCTTTTCAGCTGCTTTCTGCTTCTCCCCCCCCTCCGTATCTTTTTACGTTATACAGCCTGACATGTTTAAAAGAGTGTGTGTTATTGTGCTGCACTAAATTAGGGCTTAAGCCTAACCAATGTCTGTCATATTTATTAGTTATGAACCAGTCAGTGAGTCACCGTCATTCTGCAACATCAGCAATAGTAAACGATGTTGTGTGCTTTCCTCCATGTGCTACTTTTTCCAGGGAAGCGTAGCAGTGTTTTTCTTAATTCTCCCTTATTTCTGTTAAAAGAGTGTAAAACTTAGTCTGAGAATATATATCAAAATGCATCACAGAGGAGGGCAAACCAAAAAGTTATTTTTGCTCACCTTGTATTTTTTTTTTAAACTTAATTGTAGTCTTTTGTGTGGAAAGACACGTCAATATTTAATAGTCTTCTTGTTTAGACAATGTCATACCAATAAAGATAATTACAGGGTTTGGAGTTTTGAATTTTTTTTTGTGGCCATACTTGCTTTCCGGCTCAGCGTTCAGACGCTTATACCAAACTGCTTTACTAAACAATCTCTTTCATTTAAGTTAGCTTTTACTTACTTTAAATGGGATTTTTAGCATTTAGTTGTTTCTTTTCAATGTAACAAATAATATGATATTGACATTTTGTGTTACTTGGCCTCAATTTATTGAAAAGAATTACAGAGGCAGGCAGTCATTTTTTAACGAATTCCTTAGTATATAAATGTATATTTTATAGATTTAGCAAATCAAAAATTCACTCCTTGCATTCCTCACTTGACCACACATCTGGTATTGGATGGTGGTAGTTTACAGTCCATGTGCTGTGACCTTGGCTGTTTCTATTTTATAGATATATTTTTTTCCTACTTAGAAATCTGCTGTACTTTTAGTGATTGTTGTGGAGAGGCCTTCAGAAAGTCAGTATTTATCTTCTGGATTACAGGTCTGACTGCTGAGAGGGAATGAATGGATTCTCTGTGCTGTAAATTTCTTTGTGTTGGCGCAGCAGCAAATACAACATTTACTAATATAAGTCTTCTGCAGTTCTGAGTTGTAATGTGTCTGCATTTACAATATAACACTGACTGTGACAATGTGAATACTAACAGTATAAACACCGATAGTGATTTGGGCAGAACACCAAATTTTCATATTCAGATTACATCATTAAATGTGACTTCACCTTTAACTTCACCTGTGTTCTTGTTCTTATTTCAGTCTGGACTGCCTTGATCGTACCATGTGGTGAGTGTCCAACAAAACAGTTGTTTGGCAGAATTTTTCTAATATTTAGTCACACTGCATAAACCTAAATGAATATGTAATGTAATGTATGTGTTGTCTTTTAGCCTGGGCACAAAACACCATGCCGAGTGTTGTTGTGGAGGCAAGGAACATTACCGTTCCAGCCGGGTCTGATGTTCTTCTGCCTTGTCATAACCAGCGGATGGTTTGGAGGCAGGATCGCCTGCGAGACCGTCAGCGTGTTGTGCACTGGGACCTGATCCGGAACCAACCCGATTACACTGTGGAGCGCATCTTAGACATGTTCTCAGGGGGAACTGAGCGCTTGTATAATGACTACAATAAGGGACGAATTACTATTTCAAAAGATGCCTTCAGCGATGGAAATTTCTCGCTAGTTATTAATAGTAGGTTTATCCTTTTAGACCATGTCCATGTCACTCTTTTGGCTTGTGATATTTAATATTTGCCATTCTGGTGTTGCTGTTTTGTTTGTGCAGATGTGGACATGGATGATAAAGGTATCTATACTTGCAACCTACATCACCACTATTGCAAGGTCCACCAGTCCATTAAAATCCAGCTCAACGTCACTAAATCACGTAAGAGAATAATCTTGACATCTATAGTTTATCTACAGTTGAGGTCGAAAGTTTACATACACCTTGCAAAATCTGCAAAATGTTAATTTGACCAAAATAAGAGGGATCATACAAAATGCATGTTATTTTTTATTTAGTACTGACCTGAATAAGTTATTTCACATAAAGGATGTTTACATATAGTCAACAAGAGAACATAATAGTTTAATTTATAAAAATGACCCTGTTCAAAAGTTTACATACATTTGATTCTGAATACTCTGTTGTAACCTGAATGATCCAGTTCAAAACTTTTGAATTTGAAAATCAGGGTAAATTTAATTTATTTTGTCTTCTGGGAAACATGTAAGTATCTCCTTTGGCTTCTGAAGGGTTGTACTAAATGAAAAAATATCTTTTGGAGCGTCAGTGAGTGTTTGAACCTTCTGTAATAGTTGCATATGAGTCTCTCAGTTGTCCTCAGTGTGAAAAGATGGATCTCAGAATTATTCAGTCATTGTTGGAAAGGATTCAAATACACAAAAATGCAAAAATCCCCCCCCCCCCCCCAAAAAAAAGAATTTATGGGACCTGAAGGATTTTTCTAAAGAACAGTGGGCAGAACTGTTTAGGACAAACAAGAGACTCATGAACTACTATTACTAAACAAAAAACATGTTTTTTTATGTAAAATATCTTATTCAGGTCAGTACTAAATAAAAAATAACATGAATTTTATATGATATTTTGGTAAAATAATTAACATTTTGTAGATTCTGCAAGGTGTATGTAAACTTTTGACCTCAACTGTATAAACGGATAAGCACAAGAAGGGAAGTTTTTAATAATATGTCAATCTCTGCAGCTCGAAAGGAAAAGCGTGTCTGGGATGGTGAAAAATCTGTGTTTGTGGTTCTGGTGGGGAAGAGTGTGGTGCTTCCCTGTGTGAATCGCAGACAATTGTGGACGGAAAGTCAGAGGGACGAGGGCCAGCAGCAGGTGGTCCACTGGGACTGGCAGGCACCTGGGGTCACCCGTGACCGAGCAGACCGCCTCGTCGATATGTACGCCTCTGGAGAGAATCGGCAATACGGACCGCTTTTCCTCCGGAATAAGATGAACATCTCAGCTGATGCCTTCTCCATGGGGGATTTCTCCTTGAGCGTCCACAACATTCAGCCCTCTGATAAAGGCCTGTATTCCTGCCACCTTCACCATCACTATTGTGGCCTTCATGAAAGACGAATCTTCAGGGTGATCGTTGGCCCTTTTGTCCAGCCATTGCCTCCAGCGCGTTCCTCTACTGAAGCATCAAAAACTTATTCTGAAGCACCAAAAACATATCCTGTCCTGCCTGCTGATGACCCAAGTAAGAGAATATTTTTTATGTGATTTAAAGGGATACTTTACACCAAAATTAAAATTCTGTCATTAATTATTCACCTTCATGTCGTTCCAAACCTGTAAGACCTTCATTCATCTTCGGAGCACAAATTAAAGTATTTTTGATAAAATCTGAGAGCTTTCTGACCCTGCATAGACAGCAACACAACTGACACGTTCAAAGCCCAGAAAGGTAGTAAGGACTTCGTTAAAATAGTTCATGTGACATCAGTGGTTCAAGTGTAAGTTTATAAAGCTACAAGAATATTTTGTGTGCAAAAAAAACAAAACAAAAATAACGACTTTATTCAACAATTTCTTCTCTTCCGAGTCAGTCTTCGATGCACGAAGATGAACAAAGGTCTTACAGGTTTGGAACAACATGAGGGTGAATAATTACTTGACAGAATTTTCATCTTTGGGTGAACTATCCCTTTAAGTCTTTTATTTGTTATCTTAGATTTTTTAGAAGCAAATTGCAAAATTGTGTCATTTACATTATTTACTCATTTTGTTCCAGTCATGTATGGTGTAATTTATTTGAATGTATTAGTTTTTGAATAACTGTAATGCAACTATTGACCCTAAAGTGACCAAGGAATGTCAATATACAACCAAAAAAATCACCATATAAATGGTCCATACAACTTAAGCACTATATTTCCAAGTTTTCTGAAATCACAAATACCGTTAAACCAATGTTTGTGACGTTGATGTGCCATTTTTGAATTTTTAGGTTGTTATTAGTGAATAAAGGCTTACATTTTGGGGGCTTTCCAGCGCAAAACTATTATTTGGCTGTGGAAGATTTGGAATATAGTGCACAATGTGTATGAATCACTTTTATGGTGCTTTTTTTGGCAAGCTGTATGGCAAGATCTGTCATATGATTCTTCAAACAAATTCTGCATCTTTTTCTTTTTTGCTTCATGCCAGATGAAGGACTTTAAAGGAAAAGTTCAATTCCAGAACAAAAATCTACAGATAATTTACTCACCCCCTTGTCATCGAAGATGTTCATGTCTTTCTTCAGTCGTGAAGAAATTATGTTTTTTGAAGAAAACATTTCAGGAATTTTCTCTATATAGTGGACTTCTATGGTGCCCGTGAGTTTGAATGTCCAAAATGCAGTTTAAATGCATTCAAAATCCAATTTCAAAATCGTCCTACATTGCTGTTTACCTTTTTTTTTGTAAAGGGTGTTTGACCCTCCTCGCTCGTTCACTTTGTAAACACTGGGAGTTTTTCAACATTCCCTAACTGTATTGACCCGGATTACACAGAGTTTGCATGTGCATCGCAGAGCTAGACAAGACAAGCATTTGAGTTTAAAAAGTATATAAATAGTACATTTAAAAAAAAAAATTAATAACCAATCATCTTGCTAGATAAGACCCTTCTTCCTCGGCTGGGATTGTTTAGAGCCCTTTGAAGCTGCATTTAAACTGCATTTTGGAAGTTCAAACTCACGGGCCCTATAGAAGTCCACTATATGGTGAAACACTTCTGAAATGTTTTCCTCAAGAAACATAATTTCATTACGACTGAAGAAAGAAAGACACAAACATCTTGGATGACATGTGGGTGAGTAAATTATCTGTAAATTTTTGTTCTGGAAGTGAACTTCTCCTTTAAGAAAAAAGAATTTTTCCAAGCTTGTAAGTTGTAAACATGTATTTCTGTGTTTTCCTAATCAGCTCCTTCGCTCCTCCCCTTACATGTATATTTGGGTTTGGGGGAGGAATGTTGCCTGAGAACTATATTTACTTTGTGCCTTTTTCTCTCTGTTTGCTTTTCTTCTCTGTCTTCTCCAGTCTGCAGTGGGTTTTTTACAGTAATCTCTCCATCTCTCTCTTAGTTTTTTGTTTTTAGAGCTGCCTTTGTTTTTCAGTCTTTGTTCAGATTGACTCACTCCAATCATTTTGGCTCTGGCATTGCAGTCTCTGTGTTACAAAACACTCAAGATGAGTTTGTACGAGTGAATGTTTTCAACAGAAATGTGAATGTGAATAGGTCATAAAGGAGGTGGGGGAGGTTTTATTGAAAGAGTGCATCATATTTCCTCCGCTTAGCAATGGCTGAGCTCACTTTATAAACTATAACAGCCCCACAAAAGGTCACAGCAACGTCTTGCTTTCTTATGGGGTTAGCAGATTTTACCATCATTGCTCAGACAATATTCCCCGTCTTGCATTGGCAATGGGCTGGTTTTTGACACAAAAAGCCACATCTGTACAACATCTGGCCCGCTGTAACATGAAAGCGCAAAGCGGGAATGGTCCGTGTTAGATTCACATCTTCACATGCCTGTAAACATTTTGCCCCAGTCCACTATAAGTAGAAAGAGATGTGGCCGTGTCAGTCAGCTATCTTATAGATTTAGTGTATTGTCTGAATGTGACCTTTTTGTAGTTTTTAAATGATACGGTAACTAGCAATTTTTATTTTAAAATACTTATAAATACACTACCAGTTAAAGTTTTTGAACAGCATGATTTTTTCTGTTCACCAAGCCTGCATTTATTTGATCCAAAGTACAGCAAAAACAGTAAAATTTAGAAATATTTCTATTTAAAGTAACTTTTTTCTATTTGAAAATATTTTAAAATGTAATTTATTGCTGTGATTTCAAAGCTGAATTTTTAGCATCATTACTCCAGTCACATGATCCTTCAGAAATCATTCTAATATTCTGATTTGCTGCTCAGAAAACATTTTTTATTCCTATTATGTTGACAACAGCTGAGAAGATTTTTTTCAGGTTTCTTTGATGAACAGAAAGTTCACAAGAACACCATTTATCTGAAATAGACATCTTTAGTAACATTATAAATGTCTTTATCATCACTTCTGATCAATTTAAAGCATCCTCGCTAAATAAAATTACTAAAAATAAATAAATACATTCTACTGATACCATAGTGAATGGTGTAGTGTATAATGTTACAAAAACTTTTTATTTCAGATAAATGCTGATCTTTGGATGTTTGTATTCATCAAAGAATCCTAAAAAAAACCCTCAACTTTTTTTTTCATTAAATATTGATAATAACATTAATAAAAATTGTTTCTTGAACAGCAAATCAGCATATTATAATGATTTCGGAAGGATCAAGTGACACTGAAGACTAAAGTAATGATGCTGAAAATTTAGCTGTGATCACAGGAATAAATTATATTTTAAAATATATTAAAATAGAAAACTGTTATTTTAAATTGTAAAAATATTTCAGAATTTTTAATGTTTTTTTGGCTGTACTTTGGATCATGCAGGCTTGGTGAGCAGAAGAGATTTCCTTAAAACATTAAAAATCTTACTGTTCAAAAACTTTTGACTGGTAGTGTATATAATATAATGTCTATAATATAATTTTTGTAATTATTCATTAATTGGCATTATAAATAATACACAAAATTTGTGTATGTGTTGTGTTCCAATACATTTTGCATTGTTAAATGTTACACGCTTCAGTATTACACAACTACGATCGATGTGTGACTCATTTGATTCTTCATTGTTCATTACAATGAGACATACTGACTCATGAAGCAATCATAATGTCTGTTAGTTTCAGAATGAAGTCATTTTTGTGTTGTTAAGCCAAAAACAAGATTTACAATACTGAAAAACACAAACAGCAGCATTCAGTGAGTTTGTTTGGTTTGTTCGGTCTTATAAGCGCTACTGACATGCAGTCCCTGAAAATATAGCAGATTAAATCTAAATTCTCATTGTTATTGTGGGACACTAAATAAGTGGAAAATGTCTCCAGACAGACTGACCATGAAGTGGTGGTATTTCTCTCCGCCTGCACTATCGCTTCTCATTCTGGTGGTTTGTGTTTTTTTTTCTCCATTGCTGCGGCATGACATCAGGTCTGGAACTCATTATGCCTGTTTTGGCCATTCTGACATGAAACCTGGTCCCTCTCCCCTTGCCTGCCAGGCCTGGGTGAAATGGGAAAAACAAACTAGCAATTTGGCTTTTCAGCTTTGTTTCTTGCCTTTTAGTACAGCAGAAAGTAATTAAATGTTTTAAAATCATATATTTAAGAGTTCTCGTTCATCTGGTCTTCTCATGTTTTCTTTCTTCTTGGTGAGCAGACACAAACATGGTGGATGCGCCTCATGTCCTCAATGTAATTCTGCCTGAGAATCAAACTAACCTCTTGCACCAAGTGGGCTACATCCTGGCAATCTTCCTGCTGCTTCTGTTAATGCTCATTGGAATCATTATGACCATGAGGCACTGCAGAAAAAAAGGTAGGATCATGAGGAATGGATAAAGTGATGAACAGGAAAATAAATATGTTTGGCTTTGCAAGTTGGAAACATTTAAATGTAAAATTAATTGGCTTGAATCTAATGGAACTTTCTTTTGACATTTCATATTCTGTCTGTTTCAGAGTTTGAGGTTCGACGGTCTGAGCGGTAAGGATTGAAAATGGACTAATAAAGTTCTCCAGTTTTGTCAGTTCTGCTTCACAATTTTTTATTTAGTGTTTTTGAGTCAAGTAAGACCCACAATAATCATTTTACATTTGGTAATACATAAAAGCATGACTTTTGCTTTACTTGGCAGGGGGCGGAGCACATCCATTGAGCTCGATGCCACAGAACTGCAACCCTACAATCAAGAGGACTTGCGACTAGGTAAGCGAAACCACATTTTTCCATAATTTCTCTTAAAGCTGAAGTCGGTCATTTAAAAGCAGGAGTTTGTGAAAATGACCAGGAAAGACTGTAGTGCTTACAGACTAGTGCTCTGTAAAGTCTAAAGAAGTGTGATTTGGTTTGGTTTTTTAGTTTTAGTTTTTCAATATTCTCAAGAACAACGATTCCCGGATTACATTACCACAGGATTTTTTTCCAGTAAAATATATTTTTGTGTCTCTTTTTCTTTTTAGTGTCTCACATCTGATGTACAGTTGAAGTCAAAAGTTTTCATACACTTTGCAGAATCTGCAAAATATTATTTTACCAAAATAAGAGGGATCATACAAAATGCATTTTTTATTTAGTACTGACCTGAATAACATATTTCATATAAAAGATGTTTACATTTAGTCCACAAGAGAAAATAATAGTTGAATTTATTAAAATGATCCTGTTCAAAAGTTTACATACATTTGATTCTTAATACTCCTGAATGATCCACAGCTGTGTTTTCTGTTTAGTAATAGTTGTTCATGAGTCACTTGTTTGTCCTGCACAGTTAAACTGCCTGCTGTTCTTTGGAAAGATCCCACAAATTCTTTGGTTTTTCAGCATTTTTGTGTATTTTAACCCTTTGTGACAATGACTGTATGATTTTGAGATCCATCTTTTCACACTGGTGGACAACTGAGGGACTCATATGCAACTATTACAGAAGGTTCAAACTCTCACTGATGCTTCAGAAGGAAAAACAATGCATTAGGGGCCAAGGGGTGAAAACTTTTGAATTTGAAGATCAGGGTAAATTTAACTTATTTTGTCTTCTGAGGAACATGTAAGTATCTTCTGTAGCTTCTGAAGGGCAGTACCAAATGAAAAAAATACGATTTTTAGGCAAAATAAGAAAAATGTACACATCTTCATTCCATTCAAAAGTTTAAACCCCAGGTCTTAATGTATGGTTTTTCCTTCTGGAGCATCAGTGAGCATTTGAACCTTCTGTAATAGTTGCATATGAGTCCCTCAGTTGTCCTCAGTGCGAAAAGATAGATCTCAAAATCATACAGTCATTGTTGGAAAGGGTTCAAATACACAAAACTGCTCAAAAAACTAAGAATTTGTGGGGCTTGAAGGATTTTTCTGAAGAACAGCGGGCAGTTAGGGTTCAACTATTCTTTTGTCTTGTGGACTATATGTAAACATCTTTTATGTGAAATATCTTATTTAGGTCAGTATTAAATAAAAAATAACATGCATTTTGTGTGATCCCTCTTATATTGGTAAAATAATTAACATTTTGCAGATTCTGCAAGGTGTATGTAAACTTTTGACTTCAACTATATATTAATAGATGGTGATTTACCATACTTTTTCATGTTTTCATATTTATGTCAGCATTTATTGAAGAAAAGTATTTTTCTTTAGAGTACAAGAACAACATAATGAAAGAAAGGGCAGCGGCAAACAACTATCCCTCTCCAAAAGTTATCGACCTAAACAGAGGTAATGTGGTTTCAATTAGTCAATTTAATTCAGAAGCATTGTGATGTATTTACACACTCTCTCCTGTCTTCCTCTCTCTCATCTAAAGAAATGGAGAGAATGTCATGGAAGTGATTCATAGTGAGCTGCTGGCTGGTCCAGAGCATTCTGAATGAGAAGAGATTCAAGGACTTTACATTTACGTTGAGAAGAGGACCGGAATTACTGTCTTTCTACAGCTTAATTACTGCTTACATGAACTTATAATACTTAGATTCTTTTGATAATGGTAAGTCAATTCAATTGAAATCTTTTTCTTAACGTAATCGCTGTGTACCATAATGGTAATCTATTGATTTCAAGTTACACGTATGTAAAATGTGGTAGAGCAATTTTCTGAATTCAGCATTTGGTACTCTTCTGTGTTCAATTTCTAAATTTAAACAATTTAAAAATTGTGTCTGTGGTAGAAACCACTGTAAGTGTCTGGATCTGAATGGAAATTTCTTATAAAACTCAGGAAGCAAACAAATAGCTGTGGCTTCAGGTCAAAATAGTCAAAAATGGTACACAAGTGAACCTCAAAAGCAATTAAATGTACTGTTTCTGCTATTCTGATGTACATGTATCTTTTGTATGAATTTTGAGTCCTTTTGACCAGGACTTCTTTGGTCCTTTTGTTGTTTTTCAGTCTATGTTTTACAGCATTATGTAGGCCTAGATGGTACAGTTACAACTTATTTGCTTTTGCAATATGAGAAAGTCCCATTTATCTTTCACTTTCCTTGGTCAGTGATGTTCATTTACACAGGTTACTAAGCATTCATGCAGTAGTTTTTCTTTGATCTGGATTCTACATTTATCTTTAAAGAGGTATACATGATCATGTCGGTGTAGAGGACCAATTTACAAATATAATAAAGTTTATTCTGAAATATTTTGTGTAATTAAGATTCATTATTTCTATATGTAAGACATTGTAGCTCCATTATCTCCCCTATCGACTTGACAAAGTGCCATGTAACAAATGTTCAGACGCACTGTTACCAGATTCTGATCGCAATGTTTTAATGGATGTCATATGTCCCACAGAGAACTGGCAATGGGAAACTAGCTGTGCTTGTGTGCAATATTTAAAGCAAGCTAAGTTTAGTATTTGTCAAATGACATTACTAAAATTAATTGGTTGGACATTATTATATTTTAAATGGAATTTTATAAGCGTCATTTAAAAAAGACGATGTCCTGTATAGGGTTCAATAACTTCTGGACTATAGAAAGTATAGCGAAGAACAGAGCTGCCCCCTGCTGTTAGAAAATATATAATCACCCAAAACGTATGTAATTGGTGCTCGCACATGCACTTCAGAACATTGTACGTTTGTATAGTTTTATTACACTTTTTGTCTTTTTTTATACGGATATGGGGTAAGGTGGTGGTGGCAACAACATGCATTAAACACGACAGAAGGGAATGACTGCTTACTTGATCTAGTTACTTTGCCTTATAAAGCGATTGGCCACAACTATGATAATAGTGTTAATTTTTCCCTGTATTATGTAAGCCTTCTTTTATTTAGGACTGCTGCATTGCCACATTTATTAAAACTATATATTGTCACGTGTGCAATAAAATGTTCCATTGTAGTTGCTAATGCTAAATGCATACTGTATATAGATTCATGCTGATGTATCTGTCGTTGACATTTTCATATATGATTTTCACATATTGTCTATATATATATATTAAATACATTTTTAATCTATCTATCTATCTATCTATAAAAAAAATCGATCAATAAATAATATTTTTAACAAAAATTAATTATTGATTATTAATTTATTTTGGTAATGTTCTAAGGTGCATTGTTGCTGTTAAGCTGATGTGATGTGTTCCTCATCAGATTGTGAGACAAATCTATTTGTGTGTTTGATTTCATGAATTACGTTTTTAATTAATTACACAATTACATTTCATTAATTCAGTTAATTAAAAACTGCCCAGCTGCTGGGTGAAATATGGAAATATGTTTTGACCCAGCTGTTGGGTTGGGTAGTTTTATTTACCTCAACTATTGTTTAAAGATTAATATATGTCTGGCTTAAAATGAACCCACATAGGTTGTAAATTAAAAATCATACACATAATTAGTAGAGGCATCAGCAATAATCAAAAGGTGAACATTTATTAATAAGCAATTTAAAAATGTAAATTATTATTTTTGTTGTTAATCATACTATATTTATAAATGTTAATTTCCAACCTATTTTGGATTCATTTTAAGCAAGAAATATAGTATTTTTTTAAACAAATGGTTAAGTTAAATAAAACTACTCTGAATAAAATTTAACCCAACTGCTGGGTCAAAACATAGTTTTGACCAAATGTTGTACATATTCTGTATTTTCTGTATGTTTCCTATATTTTCGACATGTTTGGATATAGGCCTATATATTCCTGTTTGTACAATTTGTTTTGTTCTAAACAAACAAACAAATAACATTTGACATTTAGATTTTGGTGCCTCTAGTGCAAGACAAATGTGACCCTGGACCACAAAACCAGTCTTAAGTCGCTGGGGTTTATTTGTAGCAATAGCCAAAAATACATTGTATGGGTCAAAATGATTGATTTTTCTTTTATGGCAAAAATCATTAGGAAATTAAATAAAGATCATGTTCCATGAAGATATTTTGTAAAATTCCTACTGTAAATGTATGAAAACTGAATTTTTGATTAGTCATATACATAGTTAAGAACATTATTTGAAGAACTTTAAAGGCAGTTTTCTCAATATTTTGATTTTTTTGCACTCTCAGATTCCTGATTTTTAAATAGCTGTATCTCGGTCAAAAAATGTCCTATCCTAACAAACTATACACATCAATGAAAAGCTTATTTATCCAGCTTTCACATGATGCATGAATCTCAATTTTGAAAAAATGACCCTTATGACTGGTTTTGTGATCCAGGGTCACAAATTACTTTTATGATATATCTGTGATATGTAAATCTACAACGTCGATGACAGTAGGTCTCTGTTTAGTCAATGTACAGTCCCATACAGACAACGACCAAGCATGTTATTATATATTATGTTCGCGAGCGTGTTTTTTTTAGCGCATTTAACTTCTGAAATATAATGTTTGAAACCCCTTATAATATACTTGTAATAGTAATATATATGTATATATTTATTAATATAATATGTATTTATATATTTGTAATAGTATTTGTTTACCCCAGCCTTTGTCTTCGACCTGTGTTGAAAACACAGACGCACGCGCACACACACACACACACACACACACACACACAGCATTTTTGCAGAGGTTTACCTCGCAAGGACATATGAGGTCCAGTGTTGAACAGCTGTTGGCTTAGCGGAGCCACAGCAGTTCAGTCGAGTGACTGTCGCGGACACTGTCTACCGCTAGAGGGCAGCCTACCTCTACGAGAAACCTGTAATGGTAAAATATCCTGAACTCCAGCTCGTAGGGATGTGAACCGTCCCTTCCTGTTTTACTGGCGATCAGAGAGAAACATTGACGCCGTGATAGAGACGCGCAAGCTCCGATTATGTCTGGAACCGCTGACTCCGTCCAAGACCAGGATTTTTGCTTGCCTACGTGAAACCGGCAACCAGCAATGTCGCCTTAAAGCGCATATATGGCACTTGACGAGTTATAGTCTACAAATATATTTTGTATCGCGCTGCTGCAACCCTTGCTCCTTCTTCTGTCAATGATTGTCCTACCCATATAAGCCTACTCATGGCGGAGACCAAAATTATATACCATATCGACGAAGAAGAAACCCCTTATTTAGTGAAACTGACGGTTTCTCCGGAAAAAGTCACGTTGGCGGATTTTAAAAATGTCCTCAACAACCGTCCGGTCAACAGTTATAAATTCTTTTTCAAATCTATGGATCAGGATTTCGGGTAAGTAGGGAGAAATACGATTTTCTTATATTGTAGTGTGCTTAATATTCATCAAACCCGATCACACCCATGATCGACTCAGCATTATGGCAGTCACATGCCTTACAGACGCTGTCAAACCTGGAAAGCGTTTAGAACGTTTCGTTCTAAACGTTCGTTGTGACGTTGCCACATTGTTACATTGTTGCTGCTGGCACCTGCTTTGAACCCGTGTTCTAAAGTGCGCGTTCCTGCGCGGGTGCGTGTGCTCGACTCAGAGCCCTCCACCACTGTGGCAAGCCACTTTAACATTTCCGTCCTTTAAAATCAAAACAGAAGTATCGAAAATCGTAATTACGATTCTAGCACAAAGCGAAGTCTTTCGGAGTTCCAGATAATAAAGGAGTTGCCGAGTTGTGACGTTTGAAGGGGCGTGTCGATTGAAATATAGATAATAGACTATTATGTATCTAGAATCTATACAGAGGTCAGTAAGTGGATAGTAGGTCTGTATGGAATGCAAGTTAATCACTCAACTTTCACGGTCACCTTTGTGTAACAAAACCAGTTACTAGTGAGTAATCCAGGACTGACTAATACCTTTTCAATTTCAAGTTTAATTTTCACTATGAATTGGATATTTATTGGACTAGTACTTATTCCAGTAGTCACTGGTATTTATTATATAAGTCTTACTCATTTTTTCCCTAACAAGTGACAAGTAGCCTGACTATGAAATTGTCACTGGCAGCAAATTGCAACTTAGTCCTTTTTTTAAAATTTCAGTAACAGTTCTAGCAGTTACTGGTTTCTATTACTGTCTGAATTGCAGGTAACCATGTAATTTAGTAACAAAAATAGCATTTTTTACCAGTAACAATAAAAAAGTTACTTTAATATTCAGATACTCACTGTTCAGTGACTAGTAGCAAAAATAACACCTACTAATATCTGAAGAGACTCAAAAAGTCTAGTGACTAATTAAATAGACTGAATTACACAACTGAAATAAGTACCAACAGGGGCGACATTGGGAGGTATCAGTATCAATTTAGTCTGGAAATCCCTGATGCCAGCCCCGCTTTAATTTGGAGCGGTTAGCCAAGTCCAGGCTAGGTTCTACAGAATGTTAGAGAGTGAAAGCAACACGAAACGAAAGCAAAAGCACCCTCATTTGAAGGTCTGGCAATCCGTATTTGCATTTGCACTCTGGAAAACAATAAAAGTTTTTGCAGTGTTGAGTAGTGTAGCCAATCACAAGGATTTCTATTGATTTCTTGAATGCAAATTCAAAGAAAGAAAGTCACTGCTGAGTTTTTGACCATATACTGCAAAGTTTCAGGAATGACATCTGCATATTTATGCACTCTCTAAATAACAGTGAATGACAGTCATAACCTTAGCAATGGATGGGACAAAAATCTATCGATTTATAGATATATAGAAATAGATGTGCTGTGCATTAAGGGTAGAGCACCATCAGTGATTTAATTTTAAAATGGGGACTGGACAAGCCTCTGCAGACAGCAGGCGTTTAGAGTGAAATTAGTCAAATGATTAGTGAAAAAGATGGCATATTTACTAATAAATACATAATAAATACTAGTTAGTTTTAATGAATAAATGTGAAATGGCTTGCCACAGCACCACACATGCACTGCAACAGAGCTAATTTTGTCAACTCCAGTGGCATGCTTCAGTTGTCCACATGGTGCAAATATATCATGGTTGTTTCCTAATACAGTGTCTTGTGTTGTAACTCCATTTGACAGTGACTTGTGCTCTGGTTTTTCTCGATTTGAAGCTTTTGAAGTTAAGGCCAGGCCTTCAGATGCATTGTAACAGAAAATCTGAACACGACATGGCAAAGTCAGCCTGCTCTTTGAAAGGTGACAGCACCTTTTAGAACTCTAAAACAAACACACTCCCAATTAAGTTAATTAAAATTGATCAGAATTGCTTCCATGTTAGACCGACGGGTCAGATGCACTGACCAGTGTTGACCAGATCAAAAGAAGACATCAAACATAATCTTTAAATCCGCTGAACATCTCACAGGTCCTAATTTGTTCAGACAGCAAACTCAGTATAGCGGATTTTCAGTCATTTTCTGTCACTTCAAAATGACCTGCAATAGAGTGAGGTTAGTTGAGGGGATGTGAGAGTCTGTGAACCAGCAGCTGTCAGGCAGAACTGTCACTTTCTAATTTGTCAATGTCACCCAACATGAATGGATCAGTTGCCTAATATTTCCAAATGGCAAACAGGCTGTCAGATAAAACAAGCAGCTGTCCATTCAGCTTTCTATTTCTCTGTTCATTTTGAAATTGAGTCAAATTTGAGAAGCATTCATAGTCATTCACAATAGGTCACCTAGTGTTTTGAGTAGGCAATATTCTAACAACACTGAGTGTATTCTAAAAAGAAATGATGCTCATTAGAAACAGTGTCTGTTATATTACATGCTATTTAATTTAATTATAGTAGCAATAAGAATAGCAGTGCAGAATTACAAGCTGTTCATTTCACAGTACTTAAGAAAATACAACATAATCAATCAATAATCTGTATCTTTAATAGTGCATATAATAAACAGTCTTCTAACTGGGATTGTCAATTTTTCTTTTAGTTTCTTTTAAAGGGTTAGTACGCACAAAAATTAAAATTATGTACTTAATTACTCACCGTCATGTCGTTCCAAACCCGTAAGACCTTTGTTCATCTTCAGAACAAAAATTAAGATATTTTAGATAAAATCCAAGAGATTTCTGACCTTGCATAGACAGCAACACAGCTACCATATTCAAGGCCCAGAAAGGTAGTAGAGACATCATTAAACATCAGTGGTTCAACTGTAATTTTATGAAGCT
This sequence comes from Labeo rohita, assembly GCF_022985175.1. Lineage (NCBI taxonomy): Eukaryota > Metazoa > Chordata > Actinopteri > Cypriniformes > Cyprinidae > Labeo > Labeo rohita. The sequence continues at coordinate 11,835,379 of NC_066891.1, read as the reverse complement.
ATGAGAATACTTTCTGTGCACAAAGATAACAAAAACAGCTGGTTCAGCTATTTATTTATTCAACTCAAATTACATTCCTCAAAAGTCAAATGAACTGACTAAAGGCCTGTTCAGACCAAGAATGATAACTGTAGCTATATATGTTAGTGATCGCACACAACTAGGGTTGCAAAGGGGCAACTTTTCATGGAAACTTCGTCCAGGGAATATTGGAAATATTCCAGTTTGGAAATTTATGGGAATTAATTGGAAATTTGGGGAAATTTAGAGAAGCTGTATCATAAACACCTATAAATTTCCGCATTTTGTTTGATCATGAGCTGACATGCATGCAAACTAATACAAATTTTAAAAATGACATCTTTGGATTTTTTTTTGGAATCTCTAGTGCTTTCTTCTGGGATTCAACTTAAAAAAAAATCATTTATTCAAAACTGAAAACTTTACTATTACTTTTTATTCATTTAGCACATCCTTGTTGAATAAAAGAATTGATTTCTTTTCAAAGAAAGAAAAAAAACAAACTGACCCCGAACTTTTGAACAGTATTGTACTGTTAAACAAGGATTTATATTAAAAAAAAAATGCTGTTCTTTTTTCTTTTTCATTAAAGAATCCTGTCAAAAAAAGTATCACAGGTAATAAAAAAATATTAAGCAGCATAAATCAGCATTTTAGTATGATTTCTGAAGGATCATGTCGCATGTGACAGTGAAGACTGTAGTAATGGTGCTGAAAATTCAGCTTTTTCATAGCAATACATTATATTTTAAAGTATATTAAAACAGAAAACCTTAAATGTTAAATTGTAATAATACTTTACAGTATTACTGTTTTGTTCTGTATTTATGCTGAAAAATAAATGAAGGCTTGATGAACATAAGAAATCATAAGAGATGTTCAAAAACATTAAAAATAGTAATCTGTCCAAACTTTTAACCAGTTCTGTACTTCTGTTTGATACTGGCTAGCAGAAGGTATTTGTAATATTTATGTAATATACATGAACACTAAACATAATGAACATTTTGATATTCTGTGTGCAGGATTCAAGAAATGATCTGTGCATGTTATAGAGGAATGCACAATGCATGTAGGGTGTGTGGCAGTAAGCAGGGTGCTGTGTGCATGTGATTGAACAATGTGTAGGGTAGAAATTCAACTAAAATTGCATTAAATCTGGTTGTTTTAACCAAGATTGTGCTGCAAGTTTTTCTTCTCAGCTACATTTACATTCCCAGTTCCTGCAATTTAGCAAATTCCCAGTTTATTCCCAATAATTCCTGTTAATTCCTGTATATTCCCGTTAATTTCCAAGGAAAGTTTCCAGTCTTGAAAATTCCCAGAATTTTGCAACCCTATACACAACACAGTACCGTTCTGTTGACTGTCAATGTTTTTATCGTTCATGGAAAAATGTAAATCTGAAAAAGTGTTTCTAACAATATTGCTTTTCTGTTTTATTGTCGTTGTTTCTGTAATGTGATTTGCAATGGTAGTCTCTTGATTATTTATGTTCAGAAATGACTGCCTCATTTAATCTGATAAGGCTCAAAGAAACAGGCACAGAAATTAAGTGGTTTGTCTTGGATAGAAATGCGGTTATTTTTCTTCATTTCAACTTGAATGCTTTTTAATTCCACATAGCTGCCATTCACCAGACCCTTTTAAACTCATATGCACTGCAACGCTTGTTGGTGTTCTAACACAACCTTCTAAAAAAACTTGCTTTTCCTGTTAACATAGGATAGTTTACTAACAGCGTTGCTTTCCTGTCACACCTAGCACTGAGTGCACAGTTGGCCCTGGTGACCGTGAAGTTGATGGCGTGAACAAACAACGCTTGACCTTCAATGCCAGACTGCTATAGTTTACTAGGTTCTCCTTGGCTACTTTGTTGTACTAAAATGTGAAGTAACAACATATGTTGTGCAATTAACTGAATTTTAGTTTCAATTTTGTTTTTGGATTCGAATGATTATGAAATAATCAAGATAAAACAAATACTATTATTTGATTTAAAATGGCGTTTTTGTCCTTCCTTAAAAGCCCAGACTTAAAGCATTTCTCTGTTTTGTCCTATTGTTTATCATTTTTTAGGGCCTGAGCACCAATGGTGCGAGGACCCTATTGGAATTGCTCAGTTTCTTCTTTTTCTCCACACTGTGAAAAATAAAAAACACAATTTGTTGAGTCAGTTTACAATAATTTGTTACCCTGCTGCCTTAAAATTTTAAGTTCAGTCAACTAAAATAAGTTTATTCAACTTGAAATGTTAAGTTGTACTAAGTAACAACTTACATATTTGTGTTTGCTAAACTTAACAGATAAATACGTAACCCAGCTGCCTTAATATTTTAAGTTGATTCAACTCAAGTATCTAATTTGTCACTTAGTATAATTTAACATTTCAAGTTGAATAAACTTTTTTTGAGTTGACTGAACTTAATTTAAGGCAGCCAGGTTACAAATTATTTTAAGTTGACTCAACAAATTGTTTTTTACAGTGCAAAATGAATTGCATTTTTGTGGACCTAAACATGCTCTAACTTATGAAACTTTGCACACACATCAAATGTGGTGAAAATTTATATCTAATATGGGCTTCAGAAGTGGGTGTGGCAAAATGGCTTGATAGCGCCACCTAAAAAGTTTTAACGAAGTGCCCCTCAAGCTGTTTCACATACATGTACGAAATTCGGTAGACACATGTAACACACCAATACCTACAAAAAAGTCTGCCGTCACGAAGTCCGAAACCCAACAGGAAGTCGGTTATTTTTAATTTTCTAGCTAAGTTTTGTGCCGTTTTGCCATTGCCAGGCTTTGTATGTACACAAACTAATCATAGAGATTTAAACAGATCAACACCAAATTTGGTCAGTGTAATCTAAAGCCCTTTGTGACGTTAAATTGCGAGTTTTCGTTAAAGGGTGTGTCCATTGCGGCATGATAACCTTCCATGAAACAGAAAGTTGTTATAATTCAGGCATACAATGTCCAACTTGCACCAAAGTTAAGATGTTTGATAAGAGTCCTGTCCTGAACACATGTCCATGCCAATTTTCAGTTATAGTCATAGCGCCACCTGCTGGCAACAGGAAGTGGCATGTTTTATACTCTAACAAACTCCTCATAGAGATTTAATGACATCAACATTATATTTTGTTAGTCTACTGTAAAGGCCTTTGCAATGTTGAATTGCGAAGATCTTGAGTTTTCGCTAAAGGGCATGTCTGTGGCGGCCTGACAAATTTCGATGTTTCACCATGTAAAAGGATGTTGTTATAACTCAGCCATACAATGTCTGATCTGCCCCAAACTTCACTCGTTCGATAAGAACACATCTAAAGGCCAATATTCGGTTATAATAATAGCGGCACCTGTTGGCAACAGGAAATGTCATGTCTTACACTAACTCAAACATACCAAGTTCAATCTGCACCAAACTTCATATGTTTGATCAAAGTCATGGCTTGAAGACACCTACATATTCAGTCATAGTCATAGCGCCACCAGCTGGCAGCAGGAAGTTTGGCACATATAAATGACTTTGACATATTCCTCCTGTATTTACCACTTTAAATGCATATTGCTCACCGTTCGCTGTTTTCCTAAAGCCACCGGGTGGCGGTGAGCCTGGATGCGAGGGCCCTTTCACCGCTGCTTGCAGCTTTAATCTTATTTATTTTTGTTGTATTACTGACGAGACTCAAAAATAGATTTTTTTGAGGGATTTTTCTTTAAAAAGTTACATTACATAGCCTAGTATTAGTTTCTTCTGTGGTATGGAAATCAAAATACACTTGATATACACTCCTAATCATTAAACAAAATGGTGATTACAACATTGATCAAAATAAGCATGATTATGATTTTTTGCCATAACCAAGCAGTCCTACTTTGAGGTTCAGTATGCTGACTACAAAACTATGAGTCACAGCTTGGATCTGGACACATTTCAGAACCATAAATGCGTCCCAGGGGGAGCTGATTTATTTTGTGTGCAGCTAAATGCGGCGAACATTATTTTTAGACAGCCTTGCATTGTTCATTCTTCTACCATTCATAAAGCAGGAAGAAATTCAACCAGCACAGTCTCAAAAATGGGCCTCTGTAATGTGAGTTAGTCAACATTTACATTTACAGATCAGTGATGAGATGAACCTATGAACTCTGGGATGGCATAGAGACACACCCCTTATTATCACATCATAACTAGCCCTACAGTGTCCAACATAAACATGGCTAATCCCACTATTACTGCCACAGATCCCCACCATGTGTGTCCTCCGAAATAATAAACAGCATTCTGCTGCTTCTGATAATATCTTCTGATATTATCCACCACAGTCTGTTAATGCCCCTGTAAACCGGCTTTGAAGATAGACAGCAACGGCAGACACCCAAACACCATCTCTCTGAGGGCCGATGCGTGCCTGAGTTACCTCCATTTCACTGCTGCTGCTGCGTGTGATTGTTGGCTAACATAATCTTAAATAAATCTGATGTGTTTAACGGGATATCAGTGGAGCGTATGAATGAAGACTGGGAATAATGATCCAGATGGATTTCATTGCTTTTAAGCTGCCTTTGTTCAGTACACGCTGCGCTCGTGTTTTAACTAATGGTTACTCTGTAATGGATTCCTCAGTGTCAGGCCAAGTTGATGTATTTTTTATCAGCCCCCTATTGACTTCACAGAAAGATTTCAGATGTGTTTAATTTTTAAAGTGCTGCTGTCGTGTGTTGTGTGTAGGGATGCGGTTGGCTGGAAGTGATGTGGAAGTGGCACTCTGTTCTTAACAGCTTGTAGGTGAAATAATCTATCTCATGGTCTCATTCACTAACTGATTATCAGGAATTAACCGAACTGAGTTGGCCCTCGTCTCGGGCCTCATTATTTGTTATAGGATCATGCTGAGCTGTGCCGCAGCTCACAGATGGAACGGTCTCACATCACAGGAAATCCCTGAAGCAGATAAATGATATCATGACCATGTGGTTGCTAGTCAGAAAAGCCCTATAGATTTATGAATAAGGGCATGGGCATGGTTCATAAGTGTACATACCCCTTGCAGAATATGCAAAAATGTTAATAATTTTAACAAAATAAGAGAGATCATGAAAATTGCTTGTTATTCTTTATTTAGTACTGACCTGAATAAGATATTTCACGTAACAGATGTTTACATATTCTCCACAAGAGGAAAAAATAACTAAATTTATAAAAATGACTCTATACAAAAGTCTACATACCCTTGAATCTTAATACTGTGTGTCGTTTCCTGAATGATCCACGACTGTTTTTCTGTTTAGTGATAGTTGTTTAAGAGTCCCTTGATAGTTCTGGACAGTTAAACTGCCTGCCGTTCTTCAGAAAAATCCTTCAGGTCCCACAAATTCTTTGGTTTTCCAGCATTTTTGTGTATTTTAACCCTTTCCAACATTGACTGTATGATTTTGAGATCCATCTTTTCATACTGAGGACAACTCATAATAGTTGCATATGAGTCCCTCAGTTGTCCTCAGTGTGAAAATGTGGATCTCAAAATTATACAGTCATTGTTGGAAAGTATTACGATTCAAGGGTATGTAGACTTTTGAATGGGGTAATTTTTATAAATTCAGTTATTTTTTTCTTCTTGTGGAGTATATATAAACATCTGTTACGTGAAATAGCTTATTCAGGTCAGTACTAAATAAAGAATAACATGCAAGTTTCACAATCTCTCTTATTTTGTTAAAATTATTAACATATTTGCGTATTTTGCAAGGGGTATGTACACTTATGAGCACAGCTGTTTATTGATTTTAATATATTAGGTAGCTTTCAGACCTTGCATAGACAGCAACACAACTGACATGTTAAAGGCCCACAAAGGTAGTAAGGACATTGTTAAAATAGTCCATGTGACATCAGTGGTTCAATTGTAATTTTATGAAGATACAAGAATACTTTTTGACTCTAATGAATGCGTGTCAAAGACTGACACGGAAGAGAAGTAATTGTTGAATTAAGTTCAGATAGTAGTTTAAATAGTTGTAAGAAGTGTTTAAGCTTAAAGCTGACATAATTACCCAGAAGAACAGATTTATACTCTAGTGTAACCGAAGGCGTTACCTTTCCTCATGAGTTTGGACAAACCACACTTCCTTATGGCTACCCCCACACTCCTCGCTGTATGTTGCTGTATATTGTAAAGACCTCTTGAGAGGACACAAACACTTCCTACCCATGACTAGAGTTACACCCCTGTTTCCTGTGCTGGGTTCAGGACGCTTGAACAAACTGCAACAGCTCTCCTTGTTTTGTGACTCTTTCCAAAAGACCATGTTATTAGCAACCACATGCTCCCGCTCTACTCACCTCCTTGGTCTCAGAGCCGTGTGGGTGATGTGACCTGGAAGTTCTGGAGGAGCAGAAAGGAAGACGATATAATTACGAGAGGCTGATGGAATTTCTCAAGTCATAATGCTCCATCAACACATTTTAGCACTGCACAATATTGATTTTTATGTTTGTGGTCGAAATATGATTACTGATGTTACATCTATTCCTCATTTATTCATTTAGCAGATGCTTTAATCCAGTAGGGATCTGGAGGAATTCTGCAACACGAGCGGTTGCCATAACATAAGTAGCCAGTAACATAACAAGTTAAAAAAGGTTTGAAAATGTTAGAAAAGCACAAGCTAGTACATGACAAAAAGCAGAGTGGAGTTTGTATGCAAACCCATAGGGCTAATTTGCCATGTGTTCCCTCAGGAGCTTCTAATGGGTTTTTAGAGTGGCTGTGTTCAATTTAGGATTAAAATAAGACTGTGGTTAACATTATCTGAAGACACTCTTCATATCATAATCTGCAACATGCACTCATACCTTAAATCTGAACTGTGAAACCTTTTTCAGATGTTTCTCCTATGAGGGAATTGTTGACATATTTGTTGTTTGGTATTTGAAGAATTTGAGAGATGTTTCGGTTCATGTTGTTCTGTCAGTTTTGATTGCAGATGCTAAGCTCTGTGATCTTTCTAAAAAACTGGGTTGGAAACTGAGAAAAAAAAAAAAGCCGGAATCAAATGGTTTTCAGGATTTCTTGCAGCATGATTCCCAAGTCTCTTCTGCTCACCAAGCCTGCATTTATTTGGTCTAAGTAATTTGGTTTATATTTGAATATATTTTAAAATGTAATTTATTTCTCCATTCACATGATCCTTCAGAAATCATTCTAATATTCTAAATATAGTATCTATTCTAAAAATATATTTTCTGTTTAAAAAACAATTACTATTACTATTATGTTGAAAACTCCAAGCTTTTGAATGGTATGGTGTATAATGTTACAAAAGCTTTTTATTTCAGATAAATACTGGTATTTGGAATTTTTATTCATCAAAGAGTCCTAAAAAAAATGTACTTAACTGTATTAAATATTGATAATAATAATAAAAATGTTTCTTGAACAGCAAATCAGCATATTACAATGATTTCAGAAGGATCATGTGACACTGAAGACTGGAGTAATGATGCTAAAAAAATCAGCGTTGAAATCACAGGAATAAATTATATTTTAAAATATATTCAAATAGAAAACAGTTATTTTAAATGGTAAAAATGGTTAAAAAAACATTAAAAACCTTACTGTTCAAAAACCTTTGACTGGTAGTGTCGACCAGTGTGGTCCGATTCTTGAACAAATGACTAATGTAATGGTTATTTTTAATGTACCAAATACACCGTGACTAGTATCGTCTGATTAATGAGCAAAATGGCTCTTATGTACCTTTTTTTTGTTGTTGTTATTTTAGGAACCAGCTCTTTTAAAGGGGTCATCAGATGCTAAGTTCACTTTTACATGTAGTTTGAACATTAATGTGTGTTGTCAGTGTATGTACAAATCTACCCTATAATGATAAACAATCCATGCAGTGGTTTTTAATGAATCTGTAAAAATAATATTCCCTTTTTCAAATCGAGCCATTTTCAGATGCCTGTCGTTGTGGCGTCACACCCACAGAGGCCGCTCCCACGATAGTTGATTGACATGAGTGTCTTACCTCAGATCAGCTGTAACAGTCCAACCTCCATGTTTTGATGCTGGAGCAGGGATGTAAGTTAGACAAAAATTGAGCGATTGAGGTGTTGTGTTGCTGGATGTAATAATGAACGTAGTGGTCATCATTTACTCCTGACATCTGAGCCGCTAAAGATGCAGTGGATTACGTTGTTTGTGAAGGGAATGCGTCTCCTGATCTACATATATCCGTCTTTGTTCACGCGAATCATTCGTGATCCAGCTTCACTTACAGCAGAAGTGAGCATAAGGGTTTTTTATGAATCTTTGTGATCACCTTTCCTAATAATGTGCTAGTTAGCAAGTTTAACAGCTAAACGTGGCTAAAGTAAACATGCTCGTAACTCCACAGAGAGAAGAGAGGGGCAGGGCGAGCAGAGCTCATTTGCATTTAAAGCAGCCTCGACCAGAATGAGATGATTTTTGCAGAGCTGATTTTGGCAAGGTAAAAAGGGTGTTGTTTTACACTACCATTGAGAATTTTTAACCAAAGTATATTAGAGACTTTTCATTAAGACCCTAAAGAATCATATCAACTTGTGGAAAATGGGCATCTGATGACCCCTTTAAAGGAGAAGTCTACTTCCAGAACAAAAATTTACAGATAATTTACTCTACACCCTTGTCATCCAAGATGTTCATGTCTTTCTTTCTTCAGTCATAAAAAAATTATGTTTTTTGAGGAAAACATTTCAGCATTTTTCTCCGTATAGTGGACTTCAATGGTGCCTGCAAGTTTGAACTTCCAAAATGAATAGTAATAAACAATCCCAGATGACGAAGAAGGGTCTTATGTAGCGAAACGATCGGTTAGTTTCATAAAAATAATACAATATGTATACTTTTTAATGTCAAACGCTCATCTTGTTTTGCTCTGCCTGAACTCTGTTTTTTTCCGGCTTATGACAGTTAGAGTATGTCGAAAAGTTCCATCTCATATTCTCCCTCAACTTCAAAATCGCCCTATATCGCTGTTTTACCTTTTTTGTTAAGGGTGTTTAATCTTCTTTGCATGTTCAGTGAAGTGAATCAGAAACATACAGCACAACTAGTATAGTAAGATTTCCGAACAACTACTTTGATGAACCAGTTCTTTTTAGTGAATCAAACAAATACAGGGAAATCAGTGTAGCATGACTCCTGAACAAATTAGTCTAATAAACCGGTTCTTTTCAACAAATCAAACAAATGCAGCATGACCACTGAAATCTGATTCTTGATCGAATTACTCATATGATCTGGCTCTTTTTAGTGAATCAATATCATACAGTGTGGCCAGTGTAGATAGAGTCTTAAATCTATCAAATGACTCTTATAACTTATCCTTTTTAGTAAATCAAACAAATGCAATGCTACCAATGTACTGTAGTCTATCTGTTGAATGATATATGGGACCCTGGACTACAAAACCAGTCATGAGGGTCAATTTTTGGATGCATAGTTTGTTAGGATAGGACAGTATTTGGCCGAGATACAACTATTTGAAAATCTGGAATCTGAGAATACAAAAAAAATCTAAATATTGAAAAAATTGTCTTTAAAATCATCCAAATGAAGTTCTTAGCAATGCGTATTACTAATCAAAAATTAGGGTTTGATGTATTTAAGGTAGGAAATTTACAAAGTATCTTCATTGAACATGATTTTTGGCATAAAAGAAAAATTGATCATTTTGACCCATACAATGTAATGTTGGCTATTGCTACAAATATACCTGTGCTACTTAAGACTGGTTTTGTGGTCCAGGGTCACATATTGTACACGGATATATTGTACATCCCAAGTAATCCTATTTTGTCAGGCTGCATATGGATCCTTAAGGGATCTTGCCAGTCTCATGTGGTTTGTATGTGTGTGTATGGACTAGGCCTGTGCTCAGTGACAGAAGACCAGCAGGTGTGTGACTGCTGAACTCGACTGGGAGGGTTAAAGGGTAACTGTGTGGTATTTATGTTGGGAATTTACAGCCTGGGATGGACACTCTGCTAACACACTCACTCACTCTATTAATAACCTCCTGTGCCCTGACACCCTTGCTGTACCTTTCACACATATAAATGTGGCCACACTTGAATGTATATATACGTGCAGCCCCTTAGTACTCATAAACGCTCACACACTTAGAGAAACATTAGATCTACATTTATACTAAGCCACTTTATCAGTCCAGCAACAGCAGTTTTAGTAGGTAATCTGGAATGTGCATGAGGTACTAATGAGGCCTGTTGTAAAACGGAGTAGTTTTCAACAGAGTAGTCGGTCAACAGGGGCGTTCAGCATTCTCATCATGAGCAGCCAGCAGTTGAGAGCTAAGTGGAAAATTCCGCTGTTTGAGCGTGACATGCTTTCAGTATGCCTCAGCTTTTGCAAATAGACGGGAACACTGGTGTGCAACCCTGGGTGCTGCTCCCTAACAGTTTGTGTTCTTTCCCGCAGAGTCGTCAAAGAAGAAATCTCCGATGATAACGCCAAGCTGCCCTGCTTCAACGGCAGAGTGGTGTCCTGGGTAAGTGAGACGGATGGTGCCCTCCTCTTTGTGTTGGACAGATTGTGACATTACGAAATATCAGCGTATCAACCCTGCTGAAAAAAAGCCCAGCTTAAAACAGCCTAAGCTTTTTAGATGGTCTCTCTGGCCAGTCTGTTGGCTGGTTTTAGAGGAACAAACACAGGGAACAAATTCCTGAATGAATGATTCTTATGAATCGGTTCATTTAGTGAATCAAACAAATGTGAAACCAGTGTAGTCTGATTCTTGATCAAATGTCTCTAATGAACTGCTTCATTTTAGTGAATAAACTAATAAAGCACAACTAGTGAGCGAATGTCTCTTATGAACTGGTTCATTTTAGTAAATCAGACAAATACAGCACAACCAGTGTAGTCTGATTCCTAAACAAGTGACTCTTTTGAACTAGTTCTTTTTGGTAAATAAACCAGTGAAGTGTAGATAGTGTAATCTGATTATTGAATGAATGACTCTTATGAACGGGTTCATTTTAGTGAATCAAACAATTACATCACAACCAGCGTAGTCCAATTGTGCCACAAAATGCTTTTTATTGTTTGAATTTCTTAAAAAATTACAACATTTTAAAGCTAAGATCTTGTCTGTGTGTTATCAGTTTCCTCTTTCTTCTGCAATGTTTTTCACTGCGTGAGAACATCATGTGTAGAGCGCAGCATTGTTTGTCGGACATGGGAACAGTAACTAAGGAGGGCGGCTTTTTGTACGATAGTATGAACTATTCCTTTTCAGTGAAAATACCCAATAAAGCGCAACTAGTGTAGTCTGATTATTGAATGAATGTTTCTTATGAAGTGATCCTTTTTAGTGATTCAAACCAGCGTATTTGGATTCCTGAGGAAGTGATTCTTGTGAACTAGTTATTTTTAGTGAATAAGCCAATAAAGCATAACGAGTGTAGTCCGATTGTTGAACAAATGTCTTTTGTAACTGGTTCATTTTAGTGAATAAGACAAATACAGCTCAACCAGTGTAGTCTGATTCCTAAACAAGTGACTCTTGTTAACTAATTCTTTTTAGTGAATAAATGAATAAAGTGCTAATAGTGTAGTCCGATTATTGAACGTATGTCTCTTATGAACTGTTTTTTTTTTAGTGAATCGATTAAATAGCACGATCAGTGTAGTTTGATTCTTGAACAAGTGACTCTTATGAAATGCAACTAGTGTAGTCTGATTATTAAACAAATGTCTCTTATGAACTGTTTTATTTTAGTGAGTCAAACAAATACAGCTCAACCAGTGTAGTCTGATTCCTGAACAAGTGATTCTTGTAAACAAATTCTTTTTAGTGCATAAATCAATAAAATGCAACTAGTGTAGTCAGATTATTGAACAAATGGTCTCTAATGAACTGGTTCATTTTAGTGAGTCAAACAAATACAGCACGACCAGTGTAGTCTGATTCCTGAACAAGTGACTCTTGTGAATTAGTTCTTTTTAGTGCATAAATCAGTAAAATGCAGCTAGTGTAGTCAGATTATTAAACAAATGTCTCTAATGAACTGGTTCATTTTCAGCAAATCAGACAAAATACAGCTCGACCAGTGTAGTCCAATTCTTGAACAAGTGACTCCTACACTCTAAAAAATTAAAAACACAATTTGTTGAGTCAGCTTAAAATAATTTGTTACCCTGCTGCCTTAAAATTTTAAGTTCAGTCAACTAAAATAAGTTTAGTCAACTTGAAATGTTAAGTTGTACTAAGTAAAAACTTATATATTTGTGTTTGCTAAACTTAACAGATGGGTAAGTAACCCAGCTGCCTTAAAATTTTAAGTGGATTCAAATCAAATATCTAAGTTGTCACTTAGTATAATTTAACATTTCAAGTTGAATAAACTTTTTTTAAGTTGACTGAATTTAAAATTTTAAGGCAGTCAGGTTACAAATTATTTTAAGTTGACTCAGCAAATTGTTTTTTACAGTGTATGAACTATTTATTTTTAGTGAATAAACCAATGAATAAATCAATAAAACTAGTCAGATTATTAAAAGAACGTCTCCAGTTATGAACTGGTTAATTTTAGTGAATCAAACAAATAGTGCGACCAGTGTAGTCTGATTTTCAAACAAGTGACTCTTATGAACTTTTTTTTAGTTAACAAACCAATAAAGCACAGCTAGTGTAGTCTGATTATTGTATGATTGTCTCTTATGAGCTGGTTCATTTTAGTGAATCAAACAAATACAGCGCGACCAGTCTCTTGTGAACTAGTTCTTTTTACTGAATCAGTAAAACACAACCAGTGTAGTCTGATTCTTGAACAAGTGACTCTTATGAACTAGTTCTTTTTAGTAAATAAACCGATAAAGCACAACTAGTGTAGTTTTTAGTATTGAATGAATGTCTGTTATGAACTGGTTCGTTTTAGTGAATCAAACAAATGCAGCTCGACCAGTGTAGTCTGACTCCTGAACAAGTGACTCCTGTGAACTAATTCTTTTTAGTGCATAAATCAATTAGTGCAATTAGTGTAGTCCGATTATTGAACAAATGTCTCTAATGAACTGGTTAATTTTAGTGAATCAGTCAAATACAGCACGACCAGTGTAGTCCAATTCTTGATCAAGTGACTCTTATTCCTGAGATTCCTGAACAAATTACTCCAATGAGCTGGTTCTTTTTAGTGAATAAACCAATACAGCATGTTCAGTGTATTCTGATTCTTGAATCAATGACTCTTATGAACCAGCTGTTTTAGGTAAATCAAAACCATTCAGGCGTATTTCAGTTGGCCAACCAGGTAAATAGATAAACACCAGCTTGGTCAGGCAGGGAGACCATCTTAAACCTGTTAAGACCAGAAAACCAGCAGAAAAACAGTCCATGGTGTTTACACAAATGATGTTTGTACTTTGTAATCTTTGATTAAACCGTTAAACTTGCTCTGCCTCTGAAGCTTTTTTTTGTGTGTGATGATGACACCAAAGCCTTTTGAAACAATTACAGTACAAACCACTTTTTAATATCTGTTCAATTCCCAGTGGATAAAATCAAGTCCTCTCTGACATTTTTCTCATTGAATATGTCCTGTTTCATGTCGCATAAAAGTAAAATGGATTACATCTAAATTAAACTCTGTGACTTTATTATATCAGTAAACTTCATACAAATACAGGCATGATTAAATATTTACACGTGATAGTTGCAGCAAAAGCAAGGCAATTTATCCGATTAATCTGATAATTGCCTCTGAAATACACATCTACACTCCTACAAGCAGGTGTTACACCAGTAGTGTCGTGTAGAGTTGATGTGAGGTGCAAAATACAGGTTAGTGGACTCCAGCGAGCCTCCAGCTGCAGAGAGCTGCACAGACATGCTGAGATACATGACATTGAGCTGTGCTCCACTGAAATATGTGCTTCACTGCCTGCTGTCCAAACACGGAGACCTTCGGTGTGCCATAACATGATCACTGCTGTAACAGTGCATTGGATTTCTGCCGTACTTGAAGGTTTTATCATTGATTCATGCAGAGAATATGAACAATATGGTTATAGCCTCAGGTATCCACATCCACCACCTATTATAAGGGTCATGAAAGCACTTTACCACATCATAAGACACCTTTTTAATCTCTGACAAAATAAGGTGGAGGAGTCAGACCACTCATAGAAATACTTGCTATTCTATTGCATGCAATTCAACTGGACCAACCTGAATTTTTTTGTGTGATTTGAGCAAAGTGTGCATCAATAATAGGGCTGGGCAATATGGTCCAAAAATTATCACAATAATTTTTTTTCATATCATTCGATATCGATAATTATCACGATAAATGTCAAATTTTTATTTCTTTTAAGTTTAGAGGCAGATTTTTGCTACAATGTGAACGGGGTGCTCAACCCTGGTACTGGAGATCGACTTTCCTGCAGAGTTCAGCTCCAACCCTGACCAAACACACCTGAACTAGCTAATTAGAATCTCAAGGAGCGCTTGATAATTACACACAGGTGGGTTTGATTAGGGTCGGAACTAAACTCTGCAGGAAAGTCGATCTCCAGGAACCCCTGAACTAGATGGTTAAATGTGGCTTTAAAACATTCTTTATGGTCAGAACATGACAAACGCTTCATGTTTTTTTTAATTCTTCACACTTTTTCCAGTCATTTTCCTTAACAAGATAAAAATCTTGATAGAAAAAAAAATTCTTAGTTTTGCATGTTTTATTGAGTAATATTGGTTCAAATCAAGAAACAGGTTGTGTTTCCTGATAATAATAATAATAATAATAATATAACTTTTTTTGTCTCTTAGAAATACACATTTGATAGTAGCTTGAGTTAGGACGCAGATGTAGATTTATGTTCATTATCAAAATCAGTAATATCTGTAAAAAATTGTAGCAACCTCATTTTTATATGGTGAAATTTAATTATTTTTACTGTTTGAGTTTTTTTTTTTTTTATTAACCATTGCTCTTCCATAGTATAATCCATAAATCATGATAATAACAGTTAAAACCACAAATATAGCACCTCCATACCATGGTAAAAATGTAATATGGTTCCTAGGTATTTGTATGAAAAACAGTCTAAATACATTTATTATAAATGCACATATGCTATAGCTTACTTACAAAAAAAACCCTAATTATATTAGTAATGGCATATTATGTTGAATAATATGTTGAAATAGCCACCCAGGGGCTTTATTGAGAAGTCTGCCAAGTGAACTGACTTGCCTTAATGCGTCAATGTTTCACACTCCTGTCTGCTCAAACAAATGCACTCTCTTCTCTTCCTTCTGCTGGTCTACTTATTTATGCAGGGCTAGTAGTTAGTCTGGAGAGTTTCTTCCTGAAGCTTTTGTGGGTAATTGTGTGTGTGTGTGTGTGTTTGGCTGTAGTTGGTGTTGGCTGAAGGCACACATTCGGATGGGGGATCTCAGTGCACAGAGAGCCACAAAGAGCTGCCACCACCCTTGGAGCGAACTGGAGGGATTGGAGATTCCAGACCCCCCTCTTTCCAGTGAGTAATACTGTGCACATAATTTGTCTGACATTTATTACTCACTTTTTAGGCCCGTGGTTCACCACTAAGGTCTGATAAGGACCTGATGTTATAACCTGATGTCTGACAAATAAAGATAATGAAATTAAATTTCAATCAAGGTTTTTTAAAACGATACATTTCACTGTATTTTAGCTTTTTAATAGGCCTTTCTTCTGCATTGCAATCTCTGGACAGTTTAAGACATGTTAAGGCCTAAAAATACAACTGTTCAACACAGAAGAAGTGTATTTAAGTCATTGTATGAATTGTATAAATGCACTTTATATGCATTGTGTTTTTGAATAATCAAAAAAATACATCTGCAAATGTCTGCATGAACTCAAAACACACTTTTGACAGGCATTACAAAACTGCTGATTTGATTTGAGTTGTTCTGAGTTCCTGACCACAGTCGCAGCAGTAGCAGATGTCTGTTATCCAGCTGGAGGGAAAATATCATTCTTGTCCTTCCGGGAGCCACATGTGTGAATCACAGTCCAATTTCAGCGACTGTCTCTTGAGCTGCATTTTAATAGGATACATGTTTGCCCCACAAAGTTCAATGTGTTTGTTTGATTTGCCAGCCTTTATGCGGTCAGGTCTTCAACCAGTCATGTTAGCAATGCATGCTTTCACTCATATGCAGCTTCCCACATAATAATTCATGTTCTTGGGAAAATACCAGTTATAGCAATTATAGCTGTCATAAAAATCAAAGCTCATGTTGGATTCAGGAATCTTTCTTGGACCTATTCGTTTTTAGATTTTATTAAATTGACTCAAACACTTAAAGGAATATATTATATAATTGTATATATGCATACCAAGCCTGCATTTATTTGATCCAAAGTACAGCAAAAACAATAACACTTTGAAATATTTGTACTATTTAAAACAAGTTTTATATTTTAATTTATTTTGAAATATCATTTATTCCTGTGATTTCAAAACTGAATTTTTAGCATTATTACTCCAGTCACATGATCCTTCAGAAATCACTCTAATATTCTGATTTGGTGAGCAGAAGAGACTTCTTTAAAAAACATTAAAAATCCAACTGTTCACAAACGTTTGTCTGGTATATATACATAAAATCGTCCCCGTTTGCTTGGGTTCAAAAAAAGAAGGCTTTAAGAATTGTGCACTGTTGCAGATCTGGTTATGTTGTGCTTCTACCGCAAACACACAGATTAAATATTCTCTTTGTTCATATTGAAGATGT
Source organism: Labeo rohita (assembly GCF_022985175.1). Lineage (NCBI taxonomy): Eukaryota > Metazoa > Chordata > Actinopteri > Cypriniformes > Cyprinidae > Labeo > Labeo rohita. The sequence goes on along the minus strand of NC_066891.1, from coordinate 11,818,552 downwards.
TGAAGGCTAAATTTAGATCAACGAGCTTCAGGGCGATTTTGCAACAGCCTTTCTTTGTGCATCTCTGTTGCACCTGTTCACTTTGTGAAAGCCCTGCAATTTCTTTATCTAATGTTTGACTTTCGGACTGTTTTTTTGTTGTAACCTCCTCACCTCACCAAAGAATTCTCATCGCTTGTTTCTATAGTGTCTAGTGCCATCTAGTGCCAGAACACGTGAAGGTGAACCACAGACCCCTTCTTTTCTCCCATCAGTTCTTTTCCCCAGCGTCTCTCCAACAGACTGCCAGCCAATTTTGCTTGAAATTAATATGAATGTTTCTCCCACAAGAAATCTCCCTCATTTCCATCATAAAAGCTTCACTGTAAGCATTAGTAAGTAACCAAATGTTATCCTCTGCCTGCTCTCTTTGTGCTGTGCATTATTTATTGGATCTGCTGAATACGTTTGGTAGGGTGAGGAGAGTATGTTTTCGCCTGTCCCTTGAGCAGCTAATCCGGATTAGTGGACATTAAAAGCACCCGTCTCAGTTGCCCCGCGGGCTCCGCGGGGTGATACAGCTGCCTCGGTCTCCTTTAGGACTGAACCGTCCGTCTGCCTGCTGCCCCATTAAAAATCCAACATAAACGCACTCATAGAGTACAAGAAATATGCAATAAATGCATTAATTGCATATAGTGCAAATGCATAAATTGTATTTTGCTGTCCTAATTATTCATGATTATATAAAGGGATCTTTACACAGTTGAGTTAAAGGGTTAGTTCACCCAAAAATGTAAATTCTGTTATTAGTTACTCACCTTCACGTTATTTCAAATCCATAAGACCTTTGTTCATCTTCGAAACACAAATTAAGATATTTTTGATGAAATCCGAGAGCTCTCTGACCCTGCATAGACAGCAACGCAACCACGTTCAAAGCCCAGAAAGGTAGTAAGGATATTGTTAAAATAGTCCATGTGACAACAGTGGTTCAACCATAATTTTATTAAGCTACGAGGATACTTATTGTTTGCAAAGAAAACCAACATTATGGTTGAACTGCTGCTGTCACATAGACTATTTTATTGATTTCCTTAATACCTTAAGTACCTGTCTATGCAGGGTCAAAAAGCTCTCGGATTTCATCAAAAATATTTGAATTTGTGTTTTAAAGATGAATAAAGGTCTTACGGGTTTGGAACGACATGAGGGTGAGTAATTAATGACAGAATTTACATTTTTGGGTGTACTATCCCATTAAGACTGCTCAGTGCCAACTCAAAAGTCAATGTAAAGACATAATGGTAAGCTAAATTATACCTGTTCTGACTCACCTCAGCCCCTTTTAATCACTGTGTAAATTGTTGTGTATAAGCAGCATTAAACAGTCTATGTGAAGAGACCTAAATGCCACTATTAAAGTGCTTCTGTGCCACTTTTGCCTTTAGAAGATTTTATTATTTACATTCAGCTTTGTTTCTCCCTTAAGCTTGCTCTCAGCACAGACCTGTGACCTAATTTTGAACCACTGATTTAATGTATACATTTTGGTGTTTTGATTGATGTACTTGATGTGCTGAATTATCACCATACTGGTGAAATAACGCACTCCATCCAGCAGGGAGAGACATTAGCACACTGCTTTATATTTTGAACTAATCGTGCTGGACGGGCGGGACTTTCCTTTTTGGTATGTGAATGACTGTATGCAAGTGAACTTTGGTTAGATTCGATTTCCAAGATTGAAATCATTCAAGTATTATTTATTTGTTTGGTTTAAGATATTTTTCCCAAAGCAGTATCATTAAATTACAATGGTTTGTCTACATTCTTGTTTGTGAGCAGGTTTAAAAGTTCAACGGAAATTCACAAGCTTTATAAATAACTTTATTGTATGTTTGAAATACAGAGAAAAATGGCTTGAAACTTAAATAATAAGAATTTGGTAATTCTTAAAGGGATAGTTCACCAAAAAATGAAAATTCTGTCATTGAAATACCCTCTTGTCGGTTAAACCCGCAATACCTTTGTTCAACTTCAGAACACAAATTAAGATATTTTTGATGAAATCCAATAGCTTTCTGACCCTCCAGCAAGAGAAACTACCACGTTCAAGGTCCAGAAACGTAGTAAGGGCATCGTTAAAATAGTCCATGTGACATCAGTGGTTCAATCTTAATTTTATGAAACTTTTATGAAAGCTGAATAAAGTCGTTATTTTTATTTTCTTTGTGCACAAAAAGTATTCTTGTAGCTTCATAAAATTATGGTCCTTACTACCTTTCTGGGCCTTGAATGTAATAGTTGTATTGCTGTCTATGCAGGGTCAGAAAGCTCTCGGATTTCATCAAAAATATCTTCATTTGTGTTCCTAAGATGAACAAAAGTCTTACAGGTTTGGAGCGACATGAGGGTGAGTAATTAATGACAGAAATGTCATTTTTGGGTGAACTATCCCTTTAAGATGTGAGTTCATGTTAATTTTTATGTATGCTTTTAAATAACAAATAAATTTAAATGGGAAAATCTATGTCTAGGTAAATTTAAGTGATACAATACTGGGAAAAGTTCATGAATAATCACTCAGAAGCATTCTGTAAGCGCTATTTGCATTGTTACAGTGGTTAGTTTATTAAAAGAATTATGCAAAACATGTAACCGTAACAGTATGCCTATAAAATCTCTACTAAATGTGTATTAACATCTATTAAATCAAATTACATTTACGGCATATTTTCTGTAGGTAGTAATAGTGTGGCCGTTTATTTATATATATATATATATATATATGTGTGTATGTGTGTGTGTGTGTGTGTGTGTGTGTATACACATACATACATACATATATATTTATTTATGTGTATTTATGATTTTAGCAGGTGCTTTTATCCAAATTGACTTACACTGCATTTATGCGTTCTTTGGAAGTTGAACGAATGATCCTTTTGCAGGTTTCCATGCTAAAATACATACAAAAATATCACTCTCTTAGTCATTATGATTTCCGATTATGATTTCATTATGTTTTTTTTTCCGACAGAGTAACCGTGCAACAAATGACAGCTTTTTTCTCATGCGTTATCATGTGTTAGCATCTATGCTTTGTCACAGCGAGCTATTCTCACCAACCTCATGTTTCTTTTTCTGCCCTGAGCCTTCTACCGACTCTGATAGAATAACTAGCCTTTGGCATATTGGCATATACTGCATCGTGGCCCCATTTACCCCCAACCTGCTCTTCTAGGGCAAGACCACAGCCCTGCAGGATTTGGAACTCCTGCTGTTCATCTCAGCTGCTCCTAAATACTTTTTACTACATTCTACAGTCTCAGCTTTGAATAACTAGTGACAGCTGCTGAAAATGCACGGCTGTAAATCATATACCCCTAAACAATGAAATATCTGTAGGCGATGACATTGAATGTAGATAATCATAAGGTTCCTCAGAACATTTTCTCTACTTTTGTGGCTAAGTGTATTGTGACTCAGCATAATAGACATGGTTTCGAAACCATATAATAAAGACCTCTCTTTGTTTTTGTGTGTGTGTGTGTGTATTAGTGCCAATGCGGTGAGTAGTCGGGATGGATTGGACACAGAGACAGGGACGGAGTCTCTCCAGAGCCAGCGGAGAGAGCGGGAGAGGGAGCGAGCTCACAGGAGGGCACGAGAAAGTGAGTGTGAGTGACTTTGAGCAGATTAAAACAGACCGGTTCGCACACTATACACACATCACATATCATGTGCCAGGGATCAGGAAACATATGATACATATGAGATTGTTTGTAAAGGGAGTTCTTGCCCCAGGTGTTTCCCCAGGTGATGAGTGTCTGTCAGGAGCTAAGCATTCCAAGCACAGACACGCGAGACAAAAAACAAAAACAAAAGCTTATGAGTAGGTGAATGTGTTGTTGTTTTAGGACAGTTGCTGCTCAGGTAGTAATATTTACAGGTGGGTCATTATAAAATGTGTTTTAATTAGTTTTGTAAGGTGAGTTTAATAGTGCCAATTTGTCAATTAGTATCAGAGGTAGAGACAGGCTAAAAATGGCATCAAACATTAAATGTTGTTTTGTAATATATATTAACAAAGTTTTATATTTAATGTAGAGTTAGTTCTTTATTTTATTTTACCATTCAAAAGTTTGGTGTTGGTAAAAATGTAAAAATGTTTTAAAGTATCTTATGCTCATCAAGGCTGCATTTATTTGAAAATACAATAAAAACAGCGTTATTGGAAAATAGAGGTAGAAACAGGCTAAAATCGGTATCCTCATGACATTAAAAAAACACCAACCAATAAATGTTGTTTTTTAATATATATTAACAAAATTCTATATTAAATGTAGAGTTAGTTTATTTTATTTTATTTTATTTTACCATTCAATATTTTACCATGGTGTTGGTAAAAATGTAAAAATGTTTTAAAGTATCTAATGGTCATCAAGGCTGCATTTATTTGAAAATACAATAAAAACAGCGGTATTGGAAAATAGAGGTAGAAAAAGGCTATATCGGCATCCTCATGACATTAAAAAAACACCAACCAATAAATGTTGTTTTTTAATATATATTAACAAAATTTTATATTAAATGTAGAGTTTTATTTTATTTTATTTTATTTTATTTTACCATTCAGAAGTTTGGTGTTGGTAAAAATGTAAAAATGTTTTAAAGTATCTTATGCTCATCAAGGCTGCATTTATTTGAAAAAACAGCAGTATTGGAAAATAGAGGTAGAAACAGGCTAAAAACGGCATCCTCATGACATTAAAAATCACCAATCATTATGTTGTTTTTTTAATATATATATTAACAAAATGTTATATTAAATGTAAAGTTAGTTCTTTCTTTATTATTTTATTTTAGCGTTCAACAGTCTGGTGTTAGTAAAAAATGTAAAAATGTTTTTGAAGTATTTTATTCTCATCAAGGCTGCATTTATTTGAAAATAAAGTAAAAACTGTGATATTGTAAAATATTATATTATTAAAAATTTAAATGAGCAGACATAATCTAAGTGTTTAGCATCATTACTCCAGAGTTCAGTGTCACATGATGCTTCAGAAATCATTCAAAATGATGATTTGGTGCTCGATAAATATTACTTTTTATTATCAGTGTTAAAAACAGTTGTGCTTAATGTTTCTGAGTTCTTTGAATAGATAGTTTAAAAGAACGGCATTTATTTGAAATGGAAATCTTTTTTAACATTACAGTCCCTTTCGATTAGTTTGCTGAATACGATTTTGTTCTTTGGGAAAAAAAAAACAAACTTTTAAATGGTAGTGTATGACAAAAATAATTCCCATAAAAGTGACTAAATATTGAAGTAATTTCCCTCTAATATTCCTTTAACGTCATCACTTTTAGAGCTCCACAGTTGTCAGAGGGTGTTGCAGGATGTAGCTGAGTTTTTCCCAAAATGTCCTTGTTCTGTGGTAGTTTACTTACTTAAAACCAGTACAGAGAGTTTGTTTTTGTTGGTGTGCATGCTGATTTGAGCACTGGGTAAAGAGCGGTCACTTGGAAATCTAAAAACTTCCTTTTGCACGGAAAAATATTCTGTCATCAGCAAAGAATGTTCTTGGCTCCTTCTAGGTTTTTTTGCCTGTAATGAAAATAGATTAAAGGTTTATGTGTATTGACAGTAGATTTCAAGGTGATTGAAAAAGTCCGAACTGGATTGTCTACATTGTTGAACCTCATTATCTTGAACGGCCTCTTACTGTATAGAAAAGTACAGGATTGCTTCCTTCTCACAGCTATCTGATGTATTTGTGGAAGCCCCACTGTTTCTCCGGTTCTGTCCATGCTCTTCCTCTCGATTTCTCCTGCTGTTTGCACCTCATTAGTGCCAAATGCATTAATTAGTGTAGCTTCATTAGCAGCGACACCGTCAGACACAAGAGACAGATGGAGGTGTTTGTGCGCTTGCTGAATATACTGATGATTTATGTATATTTGTTGAACCCCTGTGTTTCTGACTGTCTGTTAGAGACATCAGACTCCCACAGGGAACTTCTGGAGTGTAGTGTTGCTCCCCAACACTGGTTTAATGGTTGTGATCCACACTATACCGGTGTTTTTTGAGTCTGTCTTTAAAGTATCTATTCGTTTAGCATGTGTATGTCTGGAGCAGTCGTGTAGCTGTGCGGTGTGTCTCAGGGGTTTTTGGATGTAGAACGTGCGAGAAATGTGTCAGGTCAGCTCCCCGTTTATTCTCCAGAAATAGTCTTGCATAGTACTCTATTGCACTTATTGTGCACTTTATATTGCACGCACTACCATGATAAAATATATATTAAACGAACATGTATATATATATATATGTATATATAACCAAGAAGTCTCTTCTGCTCACCAAGCCTGCATTTATTTTATCTTTGATCTAAAAAGCAGCGTATATAATAAAATAACTGCTTACTATTTGAATATATTTTAAAATGTAATTTATTTACATTTGATCAAAGCTAAATTTTCAGCATCATTACTCTTCAGTGTCACATGATCCTTCAGAAATCATTCTAATATGGTGATCTGCTGTTCAAGAAATTTTTCATATTTTTATTAATATTATCCATATTTAAAACTGCTGAGTACATTTTTTTTTCAGGATTCTTTGAATAGAAAGATGCAAAGATCAGCATTTATCTGAAGTAAAAAGCTTTTGTAACATTATACACTATACCATTCGAAAACTTGGAGTTAGTATAATTTATTTAATTATTTTTTAATAGAAATTAATACTTTTATTTAGCAAGGATGCTTGTTGATCAGAAGTGATAAAAAAGACATTTATAATGTTATATTTAGATTTCTATTTCAGATAATAGATTTCTAATAGATAATTTCTAATAATAGATTTCTATTTCAGGTAAATGCTGTTCTTCTGAACTTTCTATTCATCAAAGAAACCTGAAAGAATTCTACTCAGCTGTTTTTAACATAATAATAATAATAGTAATAATAATAAATGTTTTTTGAGCAGCAAATCAGAATGTTAGAATGCTTTCTGAAGAATCATGTGACTGGAGAAATGATGCTAAAAATTCAGCTGTGAAATCACAGGAATAAAATACATTTTAAAATATATTCCAGTAGAAAACGGTTAAAATATTTCAAAAGTTTACAGTTTTTAACATAAATGCAGGCTTGGTGAGCAGAAGAAACTTCTTTAAAAAACATTATAAATCTTACTGTTCAAAAACTTTTGAGTGGTAGTGTACATTAAAATAAATAAGTGAACACACACACGCACACACACACACATATTTGTGTTCTTGTCATGATTTCAAAGTTAAAAAATCTTTTATTTCAAAGTTTATACATTATTTTGGATACAGTACAGCCTTGGTGAGCTCAAAAACCTGTTTTTTAAAATCTCATTTTGTATTTGATCAGAATTTAGTCTTTTATATTGTATTTTTATTTTAACAGAATATATTATTATTATTATTATTATCTAATACATACTGTGTATAATATATATCAAATATATTGATTTGTATGATTTTTTTTTTTTTAAATTAGTTAATTTAAATTTTAAATTTTAAATTTTAAATTTTAAATTTAGTTAATTAACTGAAATCACTTTGCAGTTTCATTTAGCTCTTGGTTTAGAAAAGCAGATTTACTTTTTCTAGGGTGACCATACATAACAGGAAAACAAAACCTGGATATTTTAGGTAATGTAGGATGTGTCCAGGAAAAAGAGCGTGTATGGTCGCCCTACTTTTTCATTTCAACAACAACAGATGCAAAATTCTGATGGCTTTTGCACTCACTTTCTGTCATGCCTGCGGATTCAGAGGGGGATTGTCAAGGTTGTCCCGGTGCTGACCTCTGCTGGGTGTGAATCGATGAAGAATATGTGTTTGGTTACTAAGGACAGGTGTGTGCCCTAGGGGCAGAAGGAGCGAGAGACGAGATCTCTTTTCTAGCCTCAGGCGCTTATCTGTTAACCATGCTGAGCCACCAATATTAAGTTTCCATTTTGCTGTGTGGTGCACATGTAGGTGTTGATTTGTTTTGGGTTTGGCTCGTCTTTAGGTTAAACAAGATTTCGTGAATTCATCTTTGTGTGGAGTTTCGCTGTCAACATGAATACACAACAAAATGACAGTTTTTCTTTGAGAAGAACTTTACCGTTAAACCATCAGTTATCAGCGGCAGGTGTGCCCAGAGGCTTATACAGTATATGAGTAGTATATGACTTCACCCTTGCTCAGGGCCAGTTTATTGTTTTACACACTCCTGCACCAGTAAAGTGGAAACTGATGCGAGGGCACGTCTGATAGACAGATGAGTTCCCGCGTAAAGGAGGTTACGTTTCATTGAGCTCTTGAAATGCTGCAAGCTAATGAGAGGTGCAGCACTGTAATGAAAACTGTGCAGCAGCGGAGGTAAGACAAATGCATCTCTCTGATAAAAAGAGTATTTTGTGCAGATATTTTCAGTTTAAAGTAAATTGCATGATTTTATCATAAACGTTACGATTTCTTTTTGCTTGATGTGCACCACCCCCTATAATTAATTTGAACTGATGTTGTATGCAAAGAAAAAATGTAGTTATGTTGTTAAAAGCTCTATTTTGTTGTATGTTGATGCTGCGAATTTTTAGAACTATCTAGAATGAGCTACTGATAAAGTAAAATTTTAGTTATAAAGTTAAGATAAATACAAGTAAATAACAAGATTATATACTTCAGGACATTTATTATTAATAATAATAATTTTATTATTGTCATACTAATTACAATGAAATGGTATTTCATTTAGAAAGAAAATATATATATATATATATATATATATATATTACTGAATGTAAGATTATTTATTTATTTCAGCAAATTTATTTCAGTGCATATACTCTTAGTATTATTTTAAAATTAAATATGGTATTTAATAAATAATTTCATGAAAATGTAATACATTTATATATATATATATATATATATATATATATATATATATATAAATAATATAAGATTATTTGTAAGACTTTATATATATATATATATATATATATAATCTTACAAATAATCTTATATTATATTTTATATTTAAGCATTATATATATATTGCTTAAATATAAAATATAAGATTATTTTTAAGATTTTATTAGTTATCTATTATTTATTATAACTAATATACTCTTAGTATTATTTCAAAATGTATTAATAAAATATTTAATAAATAATTTTTGTAAAAACAGTAACAAATAATTATATATATATAGCACTATATTATAGTGTTATTTCTTAATTAAATGGTATTTAATAAATAATTTGATAAAAATAGTCATACATTTTTTTTATTTTGTTATATATGTATAATATTATTATTTTATCATTTATTATTTTATTATAATGTTTTAATAAAAAAAATATTATTTATTATTTGTTATTTATGTATTTTTTTTGTTCAGCGCATTTATTTTAGTGCGTATACTCTTTTATATATATATCTTCATATATTAAAATAAGTATCTTAATTATATAATTATCTTAATATATTAAAATAAGTATATTTAACTGGATTAGCGAACAATTCAGCAAATATAAAAAGCATTACTATACTATTTTATAATCTGTTTTGATTTTAGTATATTTTTTAATATACTGGTCACTTACATTATTATTGCACCTCACAGGCATAAGGTCATCTCCTGAAGTCCGATGTAGAGGAAACATTGTTTTGCTGCACACATCTTAAGCGAATTCATCTTCATCTTCCGTTATCTCTCTCTTTCCTGGCACAAACTAAACTGAGCCTAAAAGGACTCTGGAGAGGCTATAAATGCATTACCGACCTGTGAACCGTCCTTTCAGAAAAAAAGGGGTTCCTAATTGGCTGTTTCACTCAGCTGCAGGCGTGCAGCTCACCTCCCTGCCGGCCTCTGCCTGTACCCTTGATACCATTGTTCTGTGAACAGACATATGGCAGAAGAATGATAGAGCTTACTCTTATGTGAAGAGTGAAATGTGGTTGGCTAATATAGCTGTGATTCATTTGTGCGTACGAATGGCTGTGTGGAACATAATGGTCTGAAATGGGCACACCTGCAGTACTGGAATGTTTCGGTCGTTCTCGGGGTCCACAACGATCTTATCGTTTGGTCAGACCGTTTCAGCGCGTCCGATGCCACCCAGAAACGCAGCTTCGTCCTTGTCTCTGTATGTATACCCCAGCCATGTTTTCTGACTAAAAAAGGTCATAAACCTTCAGTTCTTCTGCATAACGCACGTATGATTGCACACTTTTATTCGTATATTGTTTGAAACATGAAACATCCTGACTCAATTCCATTTAAACAATGACTGTTCTTATAAGTCCATATCAAGACAAAACATCACTGTTTATCTAATTTGTCATTATGCCTTTCCCAGAATTGTGTACTGTTTTCTGTCTTTGAACTGTTATACTGTCACCTTCCTCTGCTTTTACAACAATGTCTTTTTTGTTTTCTCTCAGTCCCTCGCGTGAACGGTCACTCGAAATCGGAGCGGACCAATCGTGACTCAGCTGTTGGCTATGACAGTGCATCAGTGATGAGCAGTGAGCTGGAATCCAGCTCTTTTATCGACAGCGAGGAGGATGAGGATGCCAGCAGGTCAGACATTGCTCAGTGTTTCATTTCACAAGAAGTTAATATGAATTTTATTGGGCCAGAATGCAGGATTCATTTCCTTTCCAGAGAATGACTACTTATTTGCCCACTGGCATGACATTTCCCTCTAATTTAATTTGTAAAGCTGCCCAAAGAAATAAATATGAAATTGATCTTTAAAATTAAATTTGAAATATGGTTCATCAGTTGAAATCTTACATTTGTTCCCATAGTTCCCAATGCATTCATTAATCATTATTTATGTGTACTAAAAAAAAAAAAAAATCATTGAAATTTGCTGAAGATTACATTATCAGGTGTTATTATATTATAAGCCTCAATTAAATGAATCTCTAATTTCAAGCTGTAATAGTTATGATGCCCATATATTGTGCATCTCTAAAAAAAATTGCAGATATCCAGTATTCAGTATTAAACAACTTTTCCCACCTTTTTGGACATTTTGCCATTGACCTACACATTAGTTTTCTTCTGGTGTTTGATGTAACTTCTCATTGGTTTAAAATTAATTTTATTTAAATAATACTACTCAGTTTCTTCTTCTTCTCCAAAATGAATTGCATTTTTGAGGGTCTAAACATGCTTGAAAAATCATGAAACTCTGAAAATCGTGAAAAGTGGTGAAAATTTACATCTGACATGGGTTTCAGAAGTGGATGTGTTAAAATTGCCTGATAGCGCCACCTATAAACTTTCAACGACGTACCCCTCGAGCTACGTTTCACGCATGTGTACGAAAGTAGGTAGACACATGTAACACAGCAATACCTACAAAAAAGTCTCCGGTACGAAATCCGAAACCCAACAGGAGGTCTGTTATTTTGAATTTTCTCGTTAGTTAGTTAGTTAATTCGAGTTTTCTTCGCTTTTAAATAGGTTGTAAATGCGTCAGTTTGGCATCAATTGATTGAATGGACGACAACAAAACAGTACCACGACAGCTTGCTTATTTTAAACATAGTATGATTAATTTATTAACAAAATGAATAAAAATACACCATGGTATAGGCCTAATATAAAATAACAAAGTTTAATTATAAAAAAACTGAAAATCGCCCAACATGGTGGAACAAAATAAATAAGAAACAAATGTTTTTCCAATGAGTTTACAAAATCACCTTTTAGATAAACAGCAACAGTCAACAGGCCTTTCAAAATCCTAAATATTTTTAAAGCAGCTTTTGTATTTCATTTCAAAACTAAATCTTCCATCACCGCTTTGTCTTTATCGCGGTGCCACAGTGGGCAAGTGACGAAACCGGTGTTGCGGCTTAATACTGATTACCGCAAATTGACTACGTCGTGGCCAAACTTCGATGTTTCACCACGAAACAACAAGGTTTTTATGATTCAGGCATACAATGTCCGATCTGCACCAAAATTCACGTTTAATAAGAGTCGTGTCCTGAAGACATGCCCATGCCCATATTCAGTTATAGTCATGGGGCCACCTGCTGGCAACAGAAAGTGACGTTTTACGCTGTAACAAACTCCTCCCAAAGATTTAATAACATCAACATTATATTTGATATTTGAATTTAACATTAAAACTGCAACTATTCGATAAGACTCCTGGCCTGAACACATCTAAAGGCCAATATACTGTTACAATCATAGCGCCACCTGCTGGCAACAGGAATTTAACTTAAACATGCAATGTCCAATCTGCACTAGACTTAACATGTTTGGGAAGAGTTCTGGCCCGAAGACATCTAAAGGCCAATATTCAGTTATAATCATAGCGCCACCTGTTGGCAACAGGATATGTCATGATTTACACTAACTCAGGCTTACCATGTTCAATCTGCTCCAAACTTCACATGTTGGTTCAAAGTTCTGGTTTGAACACATCTACATGCCAATATTCAGTAATAGTCATAGCACCATCAGCTGGCAGCGGGAAGTTTGGCACATATAAATGACTTTGACATATTCCTCATATTTGACACATGTTAGCTGTTTTCCTAAATCCAATGGGTGGCAGTGAGCCAGGGTGCAAGGGCCCTTTCAACATTAAATTTTGGAAAATAAAATTGTGAATGCATGCTTCTGTCAGAATAAAAGTTATAATGTCAAAATAAATTATGCAGTACTCTGTTTAATTAAGAACTGGGAACTGAGAATTGACCTTAAAACGGAACTCATATTGGAGATCATGTTTGGCTACCAAAATAAAGCACTTTCATAATAACATCCTGCTTCATTAATGTAGCATTAAACTCTGCCGTGACCTCTCATTTTGTCTGAAGCCACAGACTTAGCAGTTCAACCGAGCAGAGCTCTTCATCACACCTCATGCGTAGACACAAACGCCGACGACGGAGGCAGAAAGTCACCAAAATGGACAGGGTGAGGACTTGGAGGAAAAAGCACACATCTCTGTGTGTTAGTGTTTGATCTGTACTAATCTTTTGTATGTTCTTTTGACAGTCCTCATCTTTCAGTAGTATTACAGACTCCACAATGAGCCTCAACATTATCACTGTCACTCTCAACATGGGTAAGAGCTTATTCACCAGTTTACTTCCTTCTGTTTTCCATCATCTGTCCCCGTGCCTCCACCCCCTTTTGTTTTATCTGTCCACTTGGCTAAACTGTACCTCCTGTTTTTTAAGGTCTAGTGTGCACAACAGTGCCCTAAATATAGATGATCACTTCACTGGAAACAGCCTTATCTCTTTTCCTCACAGAGAAGTACAATTTCCTGGGTATCAGTATAGTGGGTCAGAGTAATGACAGAGGAGATGGAGGCATCTATATTGGCTCCATTATGAAAGGTGGAGCGGTGGCGGCTGACGGCAGAATTGAGCCTGGAGACATGTTATTACAGGTAAAATACTCAGACTGTACTTTTAAGAAGAATAAAAATGATACGTGCGTTCAAGTAATTGCCAGTAGTCACAATGTTACTTAAAGGGAAATTCTGTCAGCATTTACTCACCCGCATGTTATTAGGTAAATACCACTTGAATGTTATCACCAGGAAAAACATTTTGAGTATATCCTCAATGTCGTTGCAAAATAGATAATTTACTCTAACAGTGATTCTATTAACAGAACTGAAACTGGCCTGTTATTGTAAGTCTCTTCTCTTTTTAGTTTCTAAATGCACTTGTGGAATTGTCAAAGTTTAGTTGGGTCAGCTCCCTGTGTTGTAGCCTTACTGTGCTTCACTCTCTTTTCTTCCTGGTATGAAAGACCTTTTGGGTGTCACTAACCTCAAAGGCCAGAGTGGTGCTTTCAGGTCATGTCATTTATTTACATAACAAGGGGTTTTCCTAACCCTAGTGATCTGATTTAGAAACCATCATGTTTAAATGACCCTGTGTTATTAGGTGAATTTTGCAGAATGATAACCAACTGATCAGAAAAAGTCACATGTATAAACAAACAGGCAGTTTCGTAGGCATTCTTTTGGAGAATGAATTCAGCTAAAAGACATTATTAATTACATACCATTTTGCTCCAGACTTATTTGAATTTCCTTCTTATGTGAAACATAAAAGGTAAAAGATATTTTTGATAATGTCCTGAACATCCCTTTTCATGCAATTACAATGAAATAGTACTAAAGATTCACTATGAAAGAAGTCCAAACTACTTAACTCAATATTATATATAATAGCTTAACGTGAGGAACAGGTTGTTGTTGACTTAAATTTTGATCTGTTTGTTACACATAGCTATCAGACTTCAGAATCTAGAGCGTAACATCATTTATGACTTTTATGATGCGTTTATGGAAGTTCTTAATCATTTTTGAGCTTGGGAGACCTAGTTTTCATTTACTTTCTTTTTATTGAAAAGAGTGACTAGGATTCCCTTCAGTTATTCTCCTTTTATGTTCTGTACTACTACTCATGAGTTTGAGGGAAACAAAGGATTGTTTGTTTCCTTTGTTAAAAAAAAAAAAAGAAATCTTCCATTTATTACTCACCCTCATGTCGTTCCTAACCCATAAGACCTTTGTTCATCTTCGGAACACATATTAAGATATTTTGATAAAATCCGAGAGCTTTCTGTTGTTATTTTTCTTCTTTGCGAACAAAAAGTATTCTCATAGCTTCATAAAATTACGGTTGAACCACTAATGTCACATGGACTATTTTAACAATGTCCTTACTGCTTTTCGGGGCCTTGAACGTAGTAGTTGCATTGCTGTCTATGCAGGTTCAGAAAGCTCTCGGATTTTATCAAAAAAACCTTTATATTTGTATTCCGAAGATGAACGAAGGTCTTGCTTGTTTGGAATTACATCAGGGTGAGTAATTAATAACAAAATTTAAGTTTTTGGCTAAAAAGTTTATAGTTTAAAAAGTTTAAATAAGTTTAAGCAATTATTAATGCATTAAATAATGTCAGGTTTAATTCCCCCAGGTCAATGACGTGAACTTTGAAAACATGAGCAATGATGATGCTGTCAGGATCCTACGGGAAATCGTCTCCAAACCTGGGTGAGGTTGGGTGCTACACTCCCAGTTGTTTAATAAATTGTCAGTAAATCTGTCGTAATGCTTTCTTTAAAAGATTAGTTCACTTCCAGAACAAAATTTACAGATAATTTACTTACCCCCTTGTTATCCAAGATGTTCATGTCTTTCTTTCTTCAGCTGTGAAGAAATTATGTTTTTTGAGGAAAACATTTCAGGATTTTTCTCCATATAGTGGGCTGCTGTGGTGGCCCTGAGTTTGAACTTCCAAAATGCAGTTTAAATGCAGCTTCAAAGGGCTCTAAACAATCCCATCCAAGGAAGAAGGGTCTTATCTAGCAAAACGATTAGTTGTTGTCTAAAAAAAATTTGTTTATATACTTTTTAACCTCAAATGCTCGTCCTGTCTAGCTCTGCGATGCGCATGCATACTCTGTGCACTCCGGTTCAATGCAGTTAGGGTATGTCGATAAACTCCCGTCACATTTTCTCCTCCAACTTCAAAATCGTCCTACATCGATGCAGAAGTACCGACCCAGTGTTAAGAAATTTAATGTGCAAAGAAGGTCAAACACCCTTTAAAAAAGGTAAAACAGCGATGTACGACAATATCGAAGTTGGAGGAGAAAATGAGTTGGGACAAGACAAGCATTTATGGTTAAAAAGTGTACAAATTGTACATTTTTCAAGAAATCCCTCCTTAGCTGGGATCATTTAGAGCCCTTTGAAGCTGCACTGAAACTCCATAGAAGTCCACTATAATTCCTGAAATGTTTTTTCCACAGGGGGGTGAGCAAATTATCAGTACATTTTTGTTCTGGAAGTGAACTAATCCTTTAACATTGTTTCATGTTGTCTTTCTCCTCTACAGGCCAATAAGCTTAACAGTGGCGAAATGTTGGGACCCCTCTCCTAGAAGCTACTTCACCATCCCTAGAGGTACCTTCTGCCTGCTATTATAGCAGCTGTATTATAGATGTATTACCTTTTTGTATTGTACTTAAATTCTGCTGTCTGTCTGTTCTCAGCTGAACCAGTGAGACCCATCGACCCTGCTGCCTGGATCTCACACACTACAGCACTTTCTGGGCCATACCCACATTATGGTATGATCAAAGTCACATTATTGCATTCTGGAGATCATTTGATAGTAGAACAGCAGATTTATCATGCTCAACACTGTTGTTCTCCCTCATTTCACAGAGTTTGATGATGTCCCCCTTTCAGTGTCAAAAACAGATATGGCAACTATTGTAAAGGTCATGCAGTTACCAGATTCAGGCCTGGAGATCAGAGACCGAATGTGGTTGAAGATCACTATAGCCAATGCTGTCATCGGTTTGTGCTTTTTTTTTTTTTTTTTTGCTGTGGTTTAAATTTTGTTGAATGAGAGGTACTTTCCTTGTAACTTGCATCAAGTTTTTGGTAATTTTTTTTGTATAATCAGTGTAATTTTTGTTATTTTTCTTATTGCTCAATCTCTGTTCCAGGGGCTGATGTTGTCGACTGGTTATTCTCACGGGTGGAGGGCTTCAAGGACCGTCGGGATGCTAGAAAATACGCCAGCAGTTTGTTGAAACATGGCTACCTGAGACACACAGTCAATAAAATTACCTTTTCGGAGCAGTGCTACTACACCTTTGGAGACCTGTGTCAAAGTACAGTCAACACACTGTTATATCATCAAGGCTACATTTACTTGATTAAAAATACTGAATTATTATTAAATATTATTAGAATTTAAAATAACTGTGTTCGATTTTAGTGTATTTTGAAGTGTAATTTATTAATGTGATGCAAAGCTGTTTTTAGTGTTACATGATTCTTCAGAAATCATTCCGATATGCTGATTTTGTGCTTAAGAAACATTACTGATTATTATCAGTTACAAACACTGTCTCTACTGTCACTTTTGATCAATTTCTTGTATCTTGCTAAATGAAAGTATTAATTTCTGTCAAACCCCCCCCCCCAAACTTTTGAACACTAGAATACCTTTAATACATTAAGATAAGATCTGGCTTAAAGGTTTAAAGTCAAAGATTTAGTGCTTAGAGTCATAAAACGTCATTAATAATACTACAATTAAATGTTGTCAAATACTGATAATTTTAATTCTATTTACATTCTTCTGGTTTTAGATATGGCTTCTCTCAATCTGAATGAGGGATCTAGTGGTGGAGGCTCTGACCACGATGGTCTCGCTCCTCTTCCTCCACCGGGAACCAACCCTTGGCCCCTCGGCGGTCAGCCCTACCCTTACCCAGGTTACCCCACTCCTCCACCAGGCTTCCCTCCAGGATACTCGGACCCTTGCCACAGTTTCCACAGTGGCAGTGCAGGCAGCCAGCAGAGCGAAGGTGGGTGTTTTTGTGTGTAATACAGTGCAATATATGATGCACTGATGGATAAAAGGGAAAACCCCTTTCCACGCTCGTCCCCACGTGAGCTTCCTGTCTGACTTTTTCTTTTGGTTTCAGGAGTGCCTAAGGATGTTAAGTAACAACTTCACATGTTCACATGTATTGTAAATGGAATTTATTACAGTAGAATGGAAACCATTAGTGGGTTTATTGTAAATCTACATGTAGGATGAATAGGTAGAATACTACAATATGTTCATGCAGATGAGTTTTGCTTTCAGTACCTGAATGAACACGGCACTTAGCCAGAATGACATCAATGGCACAAGGCTAGTAAATCATGTGCACATATTTGCATAATTAGAACACTTTTCAGTTTTGTCCATTCATTCAGAAAATATTACTTAATTACTATGTACTTACATTAAAATGTACAATGTACTTATTGTGTTCATATTGTATTGCAAAACACTTCTGCTGCCATTTAGGTGGGATACGGGTAAGGTTAAGGCCAGGTTTGGTGTTATGAGTAGGTTTAAGGGTGGATTAGGTTAAATTACAGTATAACTAGAAATGTAATTACATGCAGGTATTTTTTTAAAAACATGTATGTACACAGTGAGTGCATTGTATCATGATTAATTTAAATTACATAGTACATAGTAGTTAAGGCCACCTACTGTAATATAAAGTGGGAGCAAAAATCTACTATTATGACGTATTAGCAGTTGTTACTCTTGTAAATCAAATGCATAGTAAGTAATGAGTCAGATACAGGTAAACTAGAAGTAAACAAAGGCTGATGTTGCATTCATAATGCCATTGCTGGACAACATTTATAATGTGAATGATTGTAATTGATCTGTAATGTCGTTCGAGGAACTAGACATATTATAAGTTAAAGATTTAGGACAGAGTTAAATATTGACACCCGGATATATATAACTAAACAGCATGCCTGACAAAGTTGATATGGAAAATGCATTTTATTAAACATTAAATTCTAAAGATACACAGCACAAACAGGAAAAATTCTGATGGTTTTGTATTGTTGCTACTAAACTTTAAAGGAGAGACAATGATTTATAATGATTTGATTGATTATAAATTTTAAAAATATGATATATAATACATGAATAATAACGAGTAATATAGAATAATATAAAATTGAATTGCTTTTTCTGTAACTTGCACTAAACATTTTTAAAATACCTCTATCAAAGACAGAGTACAGCAAAGACAGTACATTTTTGAGATATTTTTACTATTTAAAATAAGTGTTTTCTATTTGAATATTTTAAAATGTAATTTATTCCTGTGATTTTTAAACCTGAATTTTTAGCATTATTATTATTATTAATAATAATAATATTATTTAGTAACATTATAAATGTCTTTATCATTTTATTTTATTTATTTATTTACTTTATTTACATTATTATTATTATTATTATTATTATTATTATTATTATAGAATAATAAGAGTAGAATTTTTTTTTCAGGTTTCTTTCATGAATAAAAAGTTCAGAAGAATGTTTATCTGAAATAGAAATCTTTTGTAACATTATAAATGTCTTTATCATTTTATTTTATTTTATTTTATTTATTTACTTTATTTAGTTCATTATTATTATTATTATTATTATTATAGAATAATAAGAGTAGAATTTTTCAGGTTTCTTTCATGAATAAAAAGTTCAGAAGACTATTTATCTGAAATAGAAATCTTTTGTAACATTATAAATGTCTTTATCATTTTATTTTATTTATTTACTTTATTATTATTATTATTATTATAGAATAATAAGAGTAGAATTTTTTCAGGTTTCTTTCATGAATAGAAAGTTCAGAAGAATGTTTATCTGAAATAGAAATCTTTTGTAACATTATAAATGTCTTTATCATTTTATTTTATTTATTTACTTTATTATTATTATTATTATTATTATTATTATAGAATAATAAGAGTAGAATTTTTTACAGGTTTCTTTCATGAATAAAAAGTTCAGAAGAATGTTTATCTGAAATAGAAATCTTTTGTAACATTATAAATGTCTTTATCATTTTATTTTATTTATTTACTTTATTATTATTATTATTATTATTATAGAATAATAAGAGTAGAATTTTTTACAGGTTTCTTTCATGAATAAAAAGTTCAGAAGAATGTTTATCTGAAATAGAAATCTTTTGTAACATTATAAATATCTTTATCATCACTTTTGATGAATTTAAAGCATCCTTGCTAAAAAAATATATATATATATATATATATATATAGATCACAGGAATCAATTACATTTTAAAATGTATTCAAACAGGAAGCACTTATTTTAAATAGTACAAATATTTCACAATATTACTGCTTTTGCTGTATTTTGAATCAAATAAATGCAGGCTTGGTGAGCAGAAGAGACTTCTTTAAAAAACGTATATTTTACTGTTCAAATACTTCACTGCTAGTGTATGTGAAAATATATTTATATCTTTATCATTGTTACATTTATTAAGTGTTGCAATTCTGTTTTCTTTAAATTAAATGACTTTATTAAAAAAAAAGTAAATAAGTCAATAAATAAATATCTGAGAAAATCTGATTTAACAGTAAGATCTCAAATGCCAACTATTTTCTTTTTAATTATTCCATTTTCAGAACTTCATCATTGTTGCTGTTTTCAGCTGGATATTCCATATATGTGGTATGGCCAGATGTTTAAATCATTTACACTGCTTATGCCACCCTTTGCATAATAGGCATGGTGGAGTTAGTACAGAGGTCACTGACCTTAGTTCACATCCAGAACAAAAATGTACAGATAATTTACTCACACCCTTGTCATCCAAGATGTGAGTAAATGTCATCCAAGGAGTGAGTAAATTATTGTTCTGGAAGTGAACTTCTCCTTTAGTGACTTCTTAACACCGGTTCAGCATACTCAAGTTTGGTTGCTACATAACATATGGTGGCATCACAGAAACTAGGGTGCAGGGTTGTTGTTTGTTTTTTTGAAGAACTTCTTGGTATAGTCGGTGTGGGAGTATGAGATAGAAAATCTGGTTGGGCAACTTGTCGTAATTCTGATGTTCCCTCTGTTTTGCTGGTCATATGTAGACTGATGGAAATTTCTTCTATTCATGGGGGATCCGGTAAGATTAGCACTCTCATTTAAACGTTTTCCCGCTCCACCTTTTCACCTTGACATCTTGTTATTCTAGTGGTTTATCTTCATATGCCGTATGACTCATTGGGGTGGTCACTGTGACTCCCCAGCTGTGTTGCTTGTTTGTGTTTCTTGTGTGGGCATGTGCAGTTTTACCCTCATTGTGCATGAGAATCCAACTGGTTCTCATTGTTTGATATGTAATACACTCACTCTTTTTGCCAAAGTCTGAATCAACTAGGAGCAGTTAAAATAAAAATTTCCATTACTGTACTGTATGACAGTACTGTATGACGTGAGTTGTCTGAAAAATTTAGGCCATCCATCATTTTGACGTACCTTCAGTGCAAATGCATAACCACCACAAAATGTTCATATTCGTACTGTATGGTTTTTGTTGATGTATTGGTGTTGTTAATACCCTCATGGTATTGATGTCCTTCACGTCGTATCCTAACCAGGTGTGACCCAACAACATTGCAGCCAATCAAAGCACAGATGAAGAGCGTAAAACTAAGAACATGTACCTTCGTTGATGCCTCTCTAGATGGCTTTTTAATGCTGTTTCTTGCCAGAAATGGGGGATTTGTATTTTTTTGCTTGTTTTTAGCATTACATGCTGAATATTTCTAAATATTTTGGCAATTTTGGCAGTTTCAGTAGAGACAGGAATGAAATGGGTTGTCAAAAAAATGATGCTGCACAGCATTAGGGACTTGTTCGATTTTTCGAACTTTCTCAATCATTCTCTCCTTAAATATATGCTTGATGTTAAATATACATGACCGGTGTAAAATTAGAGTTTGTTTTTTTTTAACGTTTTTGAAATTAGTTTTTTATTGGTCAAAATATTAATATATTTTGTATATAATATATTTTATTATAATATAAATTTAACTTATTCCTGTTATGACAAAGTTGAATTTTTAGAAGTCATTACTGCAGTGTTCAATGTCACATGATCCTTGAGAACTTATTCTAATTTCCTGATTTGCTGCTCAAGAAACACTCTTTTTATTATTAATGTTGAATACAGTTGTTCAGAATATGACACCTTGATACTTTTTCTTTTTTTCAGGATTCATGGATGAATAGAAAATTAATAAGAACATATTTGAAACATTTTTATAGCAGCATACACTACTCACCGAGCTAATTCTGTTCACCAAGCTTGCATTTATTTAATCCAAAGTACAGCAAAAACAGTAAAATTATGAAATGTTTTTACTATTTAAAGTAACTGTTTTCTATTTAAATATATTTTAAAATGTTATTTATTCCTGTGATTTCAAAGCTGAATTTTTAGCATCATTACTCCAGTCACATGATTTTTCAGAAATCATTCTAATATTCTGATTTGCTGCTCAAAAAAACATTTATTATTATTATTATTATTATTATTATTATTATGTTAAAAACAGCTGAGTATAATTTTTCCGATTTTTTTGATGAATAGAAAGTTCAGAAGAACAGCATTTATCTGAAATCGAAATCTTTATCATCACTTTTGATCAATTTAAAGTATTATTTTTATTTCATTTTATTGTATTTTATTTTAGAGCTTGACGGCCCCAGTCACTTCTATTATAAGGTAAAGAACGAGCAGAATATTTAAAAAAAAAATCTCTTTTTATGTTCAACAGAAGAGAAAGAATTTGAAAAAATTTTTTTAACAGAATGAGGGATTTGTTCAACTTTTGGCAACTTAAAACTATCATTTCTTTCCAAAAAAAAAAAAAAAAAAAAAAAAATATATATATATATATATATATATATAAAAATATTACAAAAGCTATTTATTTCAGATAAATGCTGATCTTTGGGTCTTTCTATTCATCAAGGAAACATTTTAGCAAATCAGCATATTAGAATGGTTTCTGAAGGATCATGTGGCACTAAAGACTGAAGTAATGATGCTGAAAATTTAGCTTTGATCACAAGAATAAATTTTTTTAATATATATTCATATATAAAGCAGTTATTTTAAATATTAAAAATATTTCACAATATTACTGCTTTTGCTGTACTTTGGATCAAATAAATGCAGGCTTGGTGAGCAGAAGAGACTTCTTTAAAAAACATTACAAATCTTACTGTTCAAAAACTCTTTACTGTCATCAATTTAATACATCAATGCTGAATAAAAATATTCAGTCCTTTCCAAAACTCTTCACCTCAAACTTTTAAAAGATAGTGTAGATGAGAAGCTTGATTTTTATCCAAGTGAGATTTCAAGTGGGTTGACACTGCAGAAATATAAATCAAGCAACTAACCAAACATAGATTTGCTTGTCACAGCTGTAATTCGAAATTCGGGCAACATAGAAAAAATGGCTGTCATTGCTTGTCGAGTCTGGTTAGCATATGGTTTTGTGAGGGAAAATAATACTACATTTGTCCAAGCACATTTTTCTCTCACCTCAGGCAGCAGAAGCAGTGGCTCCAACCCCAGCGCTGGCAAAGGACGGAGACCTTCCCCTCGAGAGAAGGACCATAAGGCACCGTGCTGTGGGGGCAGCGAATCAGAACTGGGAACATGGATTGGAAGGAGGGGTGAGAGGGCACCCAGTCAGCTGAGTCATCAAAGCCACAGCCGCTCTGCCACCAGTCACGCCCACTCAAGCCACAGCTACGCTCACTCTGGGTACAGCCACGGCCAGTGTCACAGCGTCTCGCAGCTTAGCCACAACTTCACGTACAGCCATGCCCCTTTCATTCAGCCCAATCATCTATCCTGTGCCCACAGTGAGAGAAGTCACGGCTCTTCATACGGCCCGCCGGGTCTTCCCCCTCCATACTGCCTCGCTCACCTCGCCCCCAAAGCGGCAGCAAGCAACAGCCCACCTGGGGCTCCTCCCGTCCGGGAGCTAGGAAACGTCCCCCCAGAACTCACGGCTAGTCGGCAGTCATTTCAACACGCTATGGGCAATCCTTGTGAATTTTTCGTTGATATTATGTGACAGGAGAGTGCCTTCAACCCCTTCAGAGCACAAGGCCTATTTCCCGCAGTTTGCTTCATGAATTTTTGCTACTGACGATCCCTGCACTGAGAATGTACAAACTGACAGCCCCATTTAAAGCGTTTAAAGGGACGGTTCACCCAATAATGAAAATTCTGACATTGACTCATTATACTTACTCATTTGTCACTTACTCATTTATCCACTTTCTTTCTTCTGTGAAACAAAAAATGCTGTTGTAATTGTTAACTAAAAGTATTAAAAATAGTTTTCAGTAATTGAAATAAATCTGAAATAAAATATAAATATTAGATAAAAAAACAAATGAAAATTAGAAATGTTCTCAAATAATTGAAAATAAATGAAATATAGAAATATTATCTAGAAATATGTAGAAATATATAAAAATAACTAATAAAAATGACAAATTTACATAATAAAATGACAAACTTTCAAATGAAGCCAATTAAAAGCATATACATAATGCTAAAACAACATTTCAACAGAAGAGAAGCAGATTTTACATTTTATTTCAATTATTTTATTTTATTTTTTCATAGCTTGACAGGCTCAGTCCCCATTCACTTCTATTATATGGAAAAGAATGGCCAGGATATATATATTTTTTTTTTAAATTCTTATGTTCAACAGAAGAGAGAAAATATTTAGGAAAAAAAAAATTTAATTAAAAAAAAAAACATAAGAGTAAGCAAACGATGGCAGATTTTTAATTTAATTTAATTTAATTTTATTTTATTTTTATTTCAGAGCTTGACAGCCCCAGACCCCATTAATTTCTATTATATGGAAAAAAATCAACCAAGATATTTAAAAAAATGTCTTCGGCAAAAAATGTGTTCAGCAGAAAAGTATTTAAGAAAATAAAATAAAAAAAAATAAGAGTGAGCAAATGATGGCAGATTTTTTTGTTTTAAATTTAATTTATTTAATTTAATTTAATTTAATTTAATTTAATTTAATTTAATTTAATTTAATTTAATTTAATTTTATTTTATTTTATTTTATTTAATTTAATTTTCAGATCTTGACAGCCCCTGTCCTCATTCACTTCTATTATAGGTAAAAAAAAAAAAAAAAAAAAAAAAAAAAACCCACCAGGATTTTTTTTTTTCTTTTTTACATTTCTTTTTGTTCAACAAAAGAGAGAAAGTATTTGAGAAAAAAGAAAACAATAGCAACAACTACATAAGAGTGAACAAATAATGACAGATTTTTCATTTTTAGGTCACCTGTTCCTTTAATGTCCATTCAATGTTGTTTTGATCACCGAAGGACACTAAAAAAAAGCACAACTGCAGAGTTAATTTAGACTCTGACACAAAAACTACAATACTGCAGTAGCAGCACAAGATAACACAACTAATAAGCTTTTAACAGGAAAGTCAGTGTATCAGACTGTCTGCTTCTTATACTCAGCTGCTCTGCACTTTGCACAAGTTAAAAGCCAGACTACTGGCACGACGGCTCTTTACATAGTCCGTACTTTTACACGTATCCATGCGCTGGATGATTTTTGTCTTACACAGTTGCATTTGACTCTATACTCCCAGAGTCATAACCCTGTTGACAATCAGACATCATAATGACAATTGATATCCCTAAACATCGCTGAATGTATTGTCTCGTGAGGCTACAACTCAAAATTCCCTCATTAGCTTGATAGCATGTTAAGCTATCGCTAAATAAATGTTTATTGTAATGTTGCAAAAACATCCATCATGAACTCCAAATGTATGTGATACATTTTTAACAATAACAAACAGGTGCTTTTCATAGAGTCTGTGACCTGACTGTTCAGATGTCACCAGTTGTCTTAGTATTTACCACTGTATTACGAACGTCACTGTACAGTTAATGCAGTAGAGTGCTAGTAGGCCCTGTGAGTTATAATATAGATATCAAAACAGGCAGATAGGCTAACCAAAGTCCCTTGACAATTAGTGAGTCATGATTTTTGTTCTAAAACAGCTGTTTTTATGGAGGAAAGAATAGGTTGTTTTTATGGTCAAATTTCTTGGTAAAGCAGTGAGGTGTTGTCTTCGTTCGTAACATTCTGTTCCATGAACTGACCTGTCTGCCTGAGCCAAGAGTTTGTCAAGCACTTTTGAAATGTAACTTCTGGGCCCTTTAGGATGAAACGCTGATTGCAGTGAAAGCTCTTTGCTTTATTGTTTCTTCACAAAAGAGGAATAATTGTAAATATGACAACATAAATATATTATATAAATATATATATAAAACTGAGAAAATAAAATTTATGTATTAAGAAGTGGCCAGCCATTGTCTTGACGCGTTTTTTTTCCCTTTCTTTATTTAAAAACAGATTGTTTTTTACTACTAAGAATTTTACTGTTTGGCCAAAAAACATAGGAGTGTCTGGAAAAGCTTAAGGCGGTGATAGTCTGTGTTTTGAATTAAGAAAGAATTTTCTCAGTCTTTTTTTGTCTGCATGATTAGTGCTGGTTCAACACCAGATCATTTTCAAAGAGCAGATGTCTCATGTCTACTCATCATTGTACTATGTGCCCAATATTTTACTAGACAAGCTCTGTGATGTGTGCGCTTATCTTGTATTATGAAACTTGAGAAGATTTTTCTCCACATCATAGTTTCTGTTTGGGATCATATTTCCAGAGCTTTGGCGTAGTAGTACAACGACATATTTTGCACATTGAACTAATGATTAGAGACGTTTATCTCAAAACAGAACTTCATATCAAAACTTAAGACAGAAGTGAAACAAAAACGTTTTTCGAATAGCTGTACTGTAGGATTTGAACACATTCTTGACATCAAAAAATGCAACTAATAATAATATACATAAAGTCATAACTTCATTAAGTGAATATTAATAAGGTTTATGTATTGTAGTGCATTACGTTATAACATTATTATCATACAATATTACAAATGAGTTTCTTGAAAAAATTAGTTTTTACCTCACAATTCTGACTTTATTTCTCACAATTGTGTGCTATAATGTCAGAATTGCGAAATATAAACTTACAGTTCTGGAGAAAAAGTCACAATTGTGAGATATAAACTGACAATTCTAAAAAAAAAATAAATAAATAAAACTCGCAAATGTGTGAAAAAAACTGAATTGCAGTTCTGACTTTATTTCTCAGAATTGTGAGTTTGTCTCGCAATTTTGACTATGACTCTCAATTGCAAGTTTATATCATACAATTCTGAGAAAAATGTCAGATTTGCGATTTATATCTCACAATTCTTTATTTCATTTTTCTTTATTTTACAATAACTTTATTTCTCAGAATTCCGAGTTTATGTCTGAGAATTCTGACAGAATTGTGCGATATAAACTCGCGATTCTGATGAAAAAGTCACAATTGCGAGATACAAACTTCGCAAAAATTATATTCAGAGTTGCGTTTATATCACTGTTTTTATAGACTCACAATTTTGAGAAATAAAGTAAGAATTGCGAGATAATTTTTACATTTTTTTCTCACGAATGCGAATTTCTGTCGCAGTTCTTCCTTTTTTTCTCCGAATTTTGAGACAAACTCGCAGTTGTGAGTTATAAAGTCAAAATTGCGAGATGAACTTGCAACTCTAAGAAAAAAGTCAGACTTGTCAGTTTATATCTTGCAATTCTGACTTCATTTCTCATAATTGCAAGTTCATATCTCACCGTTCTGACTTAATTACTTGCAATTGTGAGTTTATATCTTACAATTGGGTATGGAAGTCTGTTTCTGCCCCGATTAAAAAATAAAAACAAAAAAGGTACAGTAGGCTAATCGCGACTTTTTATCTCACAATTTTGACTTTCTCGCAATTGCGTTTACATCTCGCAATTCTGACCTTTTTTCTTTTTTGAGTTGTGAGATATAAACTCGCAATTGCGAGTTATAAAGTCAAAATTGCGAGATGAACTTGAGTTTATATCGCAATTCTGATTTTATTTCTTCTTTATAACTCGCAATTGCGAGTTTATATCTCACAAAAAAAGGTCAGAATTGCGTGATTAAAAACTCACAATTGTGAGAAAAAAAGTCAGAATTGTGAGTTTATATCGCAATTCCATATTATCTGCTTTCATATTATAGTAACTTCCATTTTAAAGTAACTGTTCTAAATGTGCTTAATATGCTGTAATCTGTTACAGCTCATAAATGATGTATGTCTATTACAATAAAATACAGTTTCTTTGAAGACATTAGTTGATGGTAAGCCTGAGACACGACATTCTGAAACACTTACTGGTATACATACAGAAGTATTTTCCCTACTACGTGTAAGACATTTGCATGAGTGTGCCCTGCTCTGACTCTGACAAACTACGGCAGCTTCTCTGTATGAGGAAGTGAGCTTTTAACATTTAACTGTTTTTTTTTACAGCAAACAAACAAAATGCTTATCATTTAAAAAAGGGATGGAAAGTGTTAAGTGGAAAGAACAGATGCATAGACGATACTTAACCTCGGTGTGACACGCACTGATGCATATCTCAGAGATGTGTGCGAAATGTGCTGAGTCTGATACCTAGACTGCTGCTTTTCTTTCTGGCCACTTGCAATGACGTCTACACAAAGGTTCTTTAGTGAATCAAGCTTCAGATGACGCGTTGGTGTGGGATGAGGATTACATTTACCCTTCTAAATAAAAGGTCAACGTGGGAGTGTGTGATGTGATGATGTAGGTGTATGTGTAAGCTTACTAGTTTCTTTTTTGTTAATTATATGACATAATCTACTATTTTATAATAGCACTACTGAATTTAGCCTCAATTTTGTAAATGATGACACCATATAGACAGAACAAATGAGGATAAACAGTGATTCAGTGAGACACTGTCTGGAAGCATCACTTTTTTTTTCGGATATGAATAATATTATGTTTAAATGCTTTTTTAATTATTAAGGGTGTACCTATAGGGTATGTTTAAAAGCAAAGTGGAGCAAATTTGTGACATTAATGTAACTACCAGGCTGCTGTGATGGTGATAGAAGTGATAGAGCTGTTTAAGCCACATCCCATTAAAAGACAATGGCATTCCTCTCAGGTTAGCTGCAACTGTTGCTCAGTCTCAGTCTCTGAAATAAACTTATTTCACTTGCAGATCTTTTCATTTGTCTGTATGGTGAGATTTTTAATGCATGTCTTACATAGTTTCCTGCCTAAAGCCAAAGAGCATTTCAGCTAAGTGTTTCTGTACTTTTTATTTATTTGATTAATCATATTTCCTCATTACTCAACTAAAGAAACCTATATTTCTTTTGTCATCTTTCACTCTATGGTATAGAGAGATGCAGGGTTAATGTATTTTTGTAGGCCAAAACTACACTGTAAAAAACAATTTGTTGAATCAACTTAAAATAATTTGTAACCTGGCTGCCTTAAAATTGTAAGTTCAGTCAACTCAAAAAAAAGTTTATTCAACTTGAAATGTTAAATTATACTAAGTGACAACTTAGATATTTGAGTTAAATCAACTTAAAATTTTATTTACCCATCTGTTAAGTTTAGCAAACACAAATATCTAAGCTGTTACTTAGTACAACTTAACATTTCAAGTTGAATAAACTTATTTTAGTTGACTGAACTTAAAATTTTAAGGCAGCAGGGTAACAAATTATTTTAAGCTGACTCAACAAATTGTGTTTTTTATTTTTTAAAGTGTAGGAAGGAGTTAGCATTTTAGCACTTCTGGCTCCGATTTCTCACAATCAGTTTTTTTTTCTTCTTTTTTATGGTTAAATGCCCGAAATAAGGTCAAATAAGTTAACACAAGTTAAAGAAATTTTCTTTAACTTGTGTTAAAGAAAATATATTTTACATAATATAGGCTACAACATTTGCCATGAAATTCTGATTACATGTCAGAACCACAGATCTATTTTTGGATTGCTCATAAAATTCTAAACTGGCGTTTAGGTGGTGAAGCCACCGTAAGTGTTTGCACGGCCATATTGGTATTTCCTCCCAGCAGAGGGCATCATTAACTGAAAGTCAAAACCTTGACCTAAAATGACCTTGACTGGTAGCAAGTAGCATCTGTAATATCTATGAGCTTTTCAGGTAGTATAAACGATATATTCAAATTTTTACACTGGAAGTGTCTACTGCACACCTCAATTGGCTGAACACAAAATATGTTTCTTTTACTGTAAACGTGCGTTCATGCCACAGTGTAATTACCGTGATTACGAGATAACAACTTGTAAAAACTCCTCGTTCCTATCCTCGGAGAACTCATAATTACAACTTGTGAACTGGGAATTTTCTGAGAGCTGACCACCTTAGATTCATGAGGCGTTATGTTTAGGCATTGATAGTGCGATCCAGGGAGACCAGCTAAAACAAGCTACTTCCAGCTTAAACCAGCTAAGACCAGCCAACCAGCCTAGGCTGGTTTTATCTGTTTTTTTTTTTCCAGCAGGGATAGTTCTGTGTCCAAGCGTGTAAACGGCTCCAAGTACATGTGCACGTGTTGTCATCTCAAAATTACAGTAATTACGATGTTATGTGTATACAGCATGAGTACGAGATTGTAGAAATTGTTCACGTCTTCATAGAACACGTAATTGCATCTTGCAAAATGTGAATTTCCTGGGAACTACGACTTGTACCATGTTAACACTGCATACATATGTATAGATAGATGCCACACGTTGACACATCCACCAATATCCACACATTAATGAGGCATTATATATATGAAGAGTTCACATGCAAAACCAGCTAAAAGCCATCTTGGTCAAAAATGAGATAAAGATACTGAGTGAATGCTCCTGACACATAGTATACATCCATCAAATACTTTTACTTTAAACTCGCTAAATTCCAGCCTCAGCCCAATCAGAAGTATCAGTACTTATATAGAATCCTATACAAAGTAGGCAAAAAAAATGCTGATTTTAAAGAAATATGTCAGATGGATTTAGATGCTTTTGCATCTGAACTCTTCATATATAGGGAGAGATGCCTCATTAGTGCCTCATATATATATATATATATATATATATATATATATATATATATATATATATATATGTATATACACACACACACACACACACTGATAGTGTAGACACAGAAACTCATTTCGAAGACGTGACCAGCTCCTTGTAGTACGTCGTGCTGTCATCTCGAATGACGGTAATTGTGACATAGTCTGGATGCGGCTCAAGCTGGATTATTTTTGATAATGTGGCTTTCATGGGTTTGCCAAGTTTTGCAACACTCAGAATGTACTACAAAAAGTGTTTTATACAATTTCCTCTTCATTCCATTGTTCATTAAAATGATTTAATGATCATATAACGCGCATGGTTTGCTTTCATTGTTTTTTTCTCTTGTGTTGACGTAAAATATAAAAGAAATAATAATAAACAGCTGAGTCACAAACCTATGACTCGGTAATCAAGCGTCTGTTTAAATTATAGGAAAGTTAGGTTATTGTCATTGTAGTCCAGCCTCTTTTAAGCTCCACTCCAGGCAGGAGTAAGAAGGAAAGAAATTTAATATAGGCTTATAAGGAAGTGGAAACCGCTGTAGAGCATGTGGATGACATGGCAGGTGATGCTCATGAGTCCTGTGTAGAACTGAGTCATGATGTGTCATTAATCGATCTATCTATCTAAGTTTCGCTTTTATTGTATCTAATTATATTTCGCTGTGACGCTTTATATCGCGGCGTGAAATGCGTGACGACACTATCAAGATACGAAAGACATAAACTGAAAGCCTGAGGTAAGACTGACATTAACGTTGTGAATGTGAGCGTATGTGTGCCAGAGCTAGAATGAAGCCCCGCCTACAGCGTTTGTTTTGTGATATTTAAAAGATGAAGTGGAAAATCTCATCTTAGTGCGCGTTTGCTTCGAGCCAGGACCACTACACTGAAAACAGTAAGAGAATATTATTTTCCTGTCACTAATTTATTAATGCCAATCATGTATAGCCTACACGATTATAACTACGCTATATTTAAAAATATTGAATCATTTGTGAATTGTAGAAGTTCATTGAGACTACTTGTTTTGTTCTCTGCTGACAAAGAGTTGAATGAATTGATGAATGAATAACATTTTAATGATTTAAAATTGCACAATATATTAAAAATTAGTCTTTATACAATAGAGATTGTTTTAAAACAGATTCACATTATTAAACAGGAAAGTAACAGAATAAATGCTGCAAACTTAAAAAATGAGGCAAATCCAGATTCTGCTATAAAACGGCTGTAGCAAAACAGTCAGTTCAGTGTTGGTTTTGTTCAGTTCAGAAACTGCAATGTTTACTCATTAGGAAACAAGTTTAGTTCAGCTCTGCTGAAAGCAGTAGTGTCCTTATAGTCTCAGTAAAATTAATTATACTGTATTATACACATAATTATCACATATACAGTGAATTAACAATTGCTTAATGATATTCCTTAATTGTTAAATTGTTTTATTTGTTGTGCAGGAAGAAATGTTGACTGCTTTCCGGGCACTTCCAAGGATTTTGCTAATACTCAGTCTAGTACTGAACTGCACTATAGGTGCTGAAGTTGGCTGTGAAGACTGGGATCTTAAAGGAAATAATGTCTGCTGCAGAAAATGCAAGCCAGGTACAGACACATTAACTGACAGCAATTTCATTGGAATTTATTGGAATATTGAAGATTCCATAAAGCGGATTACAGTTTATCACTGAAATTACACATTGGTGAAGGAAGTTTCAGATCATTTTGAAAGTGTCACATGAAAAGGATGTGGTTTAGCGCTCAAAGGGAAATCCATGAATCGTTCTGTCATTGCATAAAAATAAATATGCCATCCTTAGAGAACCCAAAGGGTTGTCCTAGAAATCTTACTGTAAATAAGCAGCTCTGTGATGCTTACTTGAAATGTCCAGTTAGAAACCTTTGCGGCATTTACAAAATGAATGAGACTCACTGCATGTCATTCTCTATTAGCATATGTTTCGGATTCATCATTCCAGATAAGCAGATGTTATGTTGTATGACATCAAACAGCTAAACATGTTTTTCAAAACTTTTTTATTGCTGGATTTTAAAGAGATGAAAAAACACTTTGGACACCCTTTAGTCAGAGTTCTGAAGTCATGCATTTATAAGTGTAAGGTGTGTACAAGTTGTGCTTGTGGTTACAGGGAACCGTTTGGTGGAAACATGTGGAAGCTATCCAGACGAGCTCTGTACCCCCTGTGAACCTGGCACTTACATAACCAGTCTTGGATTTTACTGTTTGAGATGTACCCAGTGCATAGGTATGATCCAGTTTTACATTCTTACTGCTGTTTTGGTTTATTGAATGAAAATGTATGGCTATGAAAGGACAAATTATTTTATTTATCTGCATTATCATATGCTTTGATATGTACTTCATGCTGAGTACATAATGTATACATATCATACTGAGTAAGCATTAATCTTTCTGGTACATGTTTACAGGTAATCAGTTTACACTTAAACAGTGCACTGCCAGCAGCGATACTGTATGTGGATGCAAGGCCGGATATCGGTGTGGAAACGACATATGTTCCTTCTGTGTTGATGAATGCAAAGTGGGAGAGCAACCTACCAAAGACCGTAAGATTTGAATTGAGCCCTTCCGATTAATAAGCTCCCAAGCTGCTTTCTGTATTATTTTCAATTAAATTCTGGAATTTAATGTGTACAGGATCTTGTGAAAAATGTCCAGAGGGAAAATTCAACGATAAAATCCACAGTATGTGCAAAGAATGGAGAAAAAGGTACCGTACAGTTGGGTGTTTTTTTAAATGTAATATCTCAGAAATGCACTTAGCCATAGAAGTCATTCAAACTTTCTTATTGATTCTCTAGTTGTCCTGATGGACAGACTTTGGTCAAAGGAAATGCTACCAGCGACAGTACATGCACACATTTAACAGGTAAGAAGAAAACACAGGAATAGAACAACTTGGATGGCAAGCAACTGCTGCATAATCTAATGTATTTGTGTCTGTTACAGAATATTATCCAAACACCTTACCTTCTGGGAGAAACAGAACTGAGAATGGTAAATGAGATTATCTAGTAAAAGAAAAAAAACCAAAACACATGAGCAGTGCTCAAGTTTATTGGACTTCATATGTTTAATATGAATATCATATTCTAACCTCAAGGATTTTTTCTACTAGAAGAAACAAGCTGGCTTCCAGTTTTCATTGCTGCAGGGATGGCAGGATTGGTTGTCCTTTTTATCATAGTATCAGTGGCTGCATATGTAAAGGCACAAAAGAAAACAGAGAAGAAGCCAAAAACTGATACCCCTGACCAAGGTACCATTTAAATCTGTATGTCCATTTATTCTAGAATAAAACTACCTATCATAATGATGTCTGAATTTACAGTACTGTCATTCCTTTCTTTTAGACCGCTCAGATGAGTCCAGGATAATGATTGTTGAGCAGGAAGACTGTAGTTTTCGTCATCCTGAGCAAGAACAGGGTGGCAGCTCAGAGTCCATCAATACGCAAGACTCAGAGTCTAAACTCATAGTGTGAGTTCACTGGACAGCCTTTATATTATTTTTTTACCTTGTTACCGTTGCCACAAGAACAAGAGGACAAAACCACTGAACATCTACTAAACTGTGAAATATGCTCTGCTAGTGTATCAGTGATTAATAGCAACAAAATGGACGAAGTGAACTTTCACATATCAGTTTTTTACTTCTGAAGTATAGCGCACCTAAAACATGAAGATGAGACGTTGTTCACGTAGGTGTGCAGTAGCAGACAACATGTAACACTTTTATAAGAGTAGGCGTCATCTACTGGTGCTTGCGTCACAATTTCAGGTCAAAGCCCTTTTGAAATACCCTGGTGGGCTTCCCCACTTTTCTGTTAAAAACAGCACCTTTTAAAAAATGCTCTTTGGGCCAAGAACAAAGAGGATACAGAAGAACAGTGGGCCTGTTTAAATGGCATGTTTGCACTTTAACTGTTTTTGTTTAATAATAGTTCTTCAGCCAACTGTTTTTTTGTCTGTTTGGAAATAAGCAGAAAGAGCAGAGTAATTCTTGGTAAATGTGGTTGACCGTGTCATGTAGGAAGTGAACTGATGAAACGTTTGACCTCAAGAGTTTTTTTTGGTGCATTTTACTGTTATGTACATAGGATGTAAAGATAAGTAAAATTGTCAGCTCAGAACTTTCTAAACCCTGGGTTAACAAAATCATGACTTGTCATCTGTCATTCATTCACAGTTCATTCTTTATTTGGGGTTAGGAATTTACCCTGGGCATTTAGGTTTCGGCTACGGTTT
Source organism: Labeo rohita (assembly GCF_022985175.1). Taxonomy (NCBI): domain Eukaryota; kingdom Metazoa; phylum Chordata; class Actinopteri; order Cypriniformes; family Cyprinidae; genus Labeo; species Labeo rohita. Next base: position 11,783,736 of record NC_066891.1, on the reverse strand, counting down.
CACATGCTACATTTGTAAATCCGGGGTTAAACTTCTTATTTCCATAATATCATTTACTGGATGAACTCTTTAAATGAAAGCTTGTCTCGCTCATACGCATCAATTGGGCTTATTTATTCCTGACCGTACCATCCGGTTTACCTTAATAAACAGACTTTTTTGAAGTTTTTCAACTGTAAAAGTAGTATTAAAATAGTCTTATCACTCCGGTCAGCGTGTTTCCGTCACTGTTTGACATTTTTCTCCCTCAAGCGTGATAACCATAGATATAAATGCACATCTATGGCTCTTCATAACTTCGCATCACTTCACACGCAAAAGATGACAACCGGCTCGTGTTAAAAGCCCCATCCGCCTTATTTTTCAACGCAGAAGTAAGCCTATGAGCGAGACTTCCGGTTTAGTGAGAAGCAGAACAGTAAACGGTAAAGCAGTTTACACTACAAACCAGTTTGTTCATAAGTAAAATAATATGGCAAGATACACCAATTTGCAGTATCCAGCAGCAAAACGAGCTGTTTTGTACCCGGTTCATTAAGGTGAAAATGAGAAGAAAAACAACGTGAAGTAAACGTTAAAGCTGTTTGCACTACAAACTATTAATTATGCGTTCATAGTTAGGATAATACATAAAAATAGTATGGTAAGACACATTAGTGCAATATCAAGCAGCAAAATGAGCTGTTTTGTACAGCTAAAAATAGCTTGACGCGGATGAGCCCGGAGGCCAGACCCGTAAAATTTACAAATGGCTGCAACTACTCTTACAGGATAAATAAACTAAACTGTTGCACTATAATATGTGGCACAGCTTGTTCTGTAGGCTAAATGATAACAATTTGCCTTGAATCAAAGCTTCCACCTTGCCCCAGAGGTCATTGAGTCTGTGTTAGAGAATTCCCTGCAGGTAAATACCTTGTGTTTTTGGAGTAGATACTGAGGTCATTAAACAAGTTTTTGGGGATTAAATCCTCTTAAACTGCCAAAACATGGATGATTTCTTGTACATTTTTCTCATTGAGAACAGAGGTTAATAAACCAGTTGAAGAGACTAGCTTCAGACAAGTCTAATCTAATCTAAAAATGATTGTTTATTGGACTGTATATCCTGTATATCCAGCTGACTCAGTGGGAGTTCCCTGATGACCTGGTTTGAAAAATATTTACATTATCTGTAATGTTATTACTCTAGTGTTCACATAGGAATCACGCTGAATCATTTTGGATTATGGCTTCATTTTTCTCCCACGCAGACTCAGGCAAACACATACATGTGAGGACATTATCAGCTCACATTATTGGACTCCAGGGCGATGTTTTGTCAGGGTGTTATAAGCGAAGCAGCAGTGAGAATGGAGCGGAAAAACTGGTGGGCAAAAAATCTATGTGATAATGGTGCTAGTCTTTAACGGTCAAAAAGAGGTCAGCCGCCTGTTTAATGTGTCAGTTCATACATCACCATAGGTTTACTGTGTAAAACCTTATACAGAGTAATCCTGTTTATAAAACAAATCTACCTCTTGTAACAAGAAATAAAAAATCCCTTTTTTACACACAAGTTTCATTTTGTGGGAAGAGAGAAGGCCTCACTGGAATTTGATGTTTGAGGTGCTTCCCGTAAAGATTTTCATGAATTTGTTGGTAATTAGGGAAAGTCTTAACCTTTGTCTACAGTCCAGATTTCAATCCACACAATTTCTGCTGTAAATGTAAAAAGTGTTTATTGATGTACATCAAGAAAGATATAGATATTATAATTTTATATATATATAATTTGTGTCTTCTGTACAAAGCATTCTTTAAACTTTATACAGGCGATGAATGCCTACTGATTTATGACAACACATTATTTACACTGTTGCCATAACAGTACTGAATACGATGAAAACATATAAAATGTTAGCGCTCAGCATCAGTACAAAAAAAAAAAGTTTCATTTCCTCCAGCCTGGCGTAACTACTGCATATATATATATATATATATATATAGACTATGCTGATGTACACTACAAAGAAGGAACATGGCTCAAACCAAAGCAGTCTCGTAAACTATTAAAATATTAAGAATAGTAAACGTTTAATTTCTACAATGTAAATGTTCTGCAAAAAGTTCACATAACTTCTTACATAATGAAGGCAACCATTAGAAATTAAAATAACACTTTGGGCAAATTAAGAGTAGTGTAGTTTTTGGAAAACAGGTAAAGAAAGAAAAAAGTACAAGCAATACAAAAAGAATGCCTGATAAGAGTATCTTAAGAGGTCAAGAGCCATGCAAAAAAGAAAAACTCCAAAAAGATTCACTCAACCATGTGCCAACTTCCTTTATCAAAGCACAGTATCATTTCAGGTTTTCCCAGAAGTCAAATGTGTAATGCCATGTACTAGTAGTGGGAGCTTTCCCTTTGTGGCCACATAGCAGCCTTTAACCAGCTGCTAAATAAAAATGAAACAAACAAATCAAGAGAGCATGACATGACAGATGTTTACTACTAATAACAGCATTATCTAGACGGAGTGTCCCTGTTTTGCAAGTTCAAGTTTAATTTGTATCCCAAGTCTTGGAGAAAGCAGAAGACTGGAAAGCCCCAAACCGCTTGGGCATGCATGCATTTCTTTAATTTAATTTGGTTATTAATTTATTACTGCAATTGATTTCACACTTTTATATGTCCAGCATCACTGCTGCTTGCAGTTTTCTTTCTGTTTTGCATTTTCCTTTTTCTCCTTGGGCTTTACTCGTCCCTGTTTGTCACTCTGGCGCTTCGTGGGGGGCACAAAAGTAGGTTCCTCCAAGGGGCTGTACAAACCTACTTGTTCTGACGTTTGAATCTGACAGGAATCTATAAATTAACAGTTAATTATTATTATTTATACCAATCATAAATATATTAGAAGCTGTCTGTGTAATGTGAATGAATGAAATCACCAATAATTTGGCCTGATTCAGCTGCATCCCTCTTTTGAAAAGTGGGGTCCAGCTCTTCAGCAATATTCCTGATGGCTTGTGGTTGCCTGTGGTGACACCAAAAAAAGTTAAAGAATATTTCCTGAAAAATTAAGCCATATTTCTTTTGAGAAAATAGTGATTTACATTGTCATGGAACTGTGACTTGTGAGCTGATTGTCTGGGGTGAAGTCATCAACTGGAGATTGAAGACCTTCGGAATCCAGTCTCCGTCTCTGTAATCAAGCAGTAAAATTCATAATTAAAATTATTTTGGAATTTCTTTGTACTACTACAAAATGACCACTAAAGGCTGGTTAACTCTGGTCTAACAAACACGTGTAGGGTTTTACAATTTGTTAGAATCTGCTGAGCAAGTGTGAATCATCCTTGAAAGATCAATATTTCCACAGAATACATGTGATAATACTGATGAATCATATGCTCACTTCATGTGAGCACAGCAAAAGGAATGTTTAACCAGTTCAGTAGCACTAATTTCAGTAGGAACTGTGCCAAAGACATGCATGGACAAGGCAATTCTGCAGAGCTGAAATTTGGTACATTCAGATGGTTGGAATTTGTGGATAGTTAGTACTGCGTACATGATTACACAAAAATAAAATTTGTGTCCCTCAAAGGCTAATGAAACACAGGGCAACTTTTTGAACAATGTTGCTGGGGAATGTTGCCATCAATGGGCAATCAGGTGAGATACAGGGCCCACGACTGATAGCAATTTGTTGCCCATTCTCAATGGGAAAGTGCCCAAACAACACTGCTTGGCAAACATTGCTTAAAAAGTTGCCTTGTGTATCATCAGCCTAAAAGTGTGGCTACCTGTCTGTCACATGCTGTTCTCCTGTCATTATCCCTGTATTCTCGAACAGGTTCCAGCTCACCAGATCTCCGTTTAGCCTTTATTTCCTGTTTCTGTATGAAACGTGCAATTTCCTGTCGGAAAACAACAAATTAATGTTCAGACCTATCTATGCGACGGGAAAGCAGCCCTCTCATTTAAGCTCTGTTTACCTCATCTTGAGCAACCTGCGCCGCTCTGAAATCTCCAACAGGACAGTCCCTTCTAAGAGGTGAGGACTCTTGTGGTGTCTGAAAGAAGAGAACAAGCTTTCAGCGTAAGTCTAATTTTAGGAAGTTTTGCTACTGTTATTGATAAGGATATTAAACAGACTTTGTGGCAGAACCTGGAGGCCACCTTCTTGCAGATTTTAGCCCTAAGTAAATACACCTGAAACAGTTAATCAGGAACACTACAGACCCACAGGCAGGTGTGTTAGAGCTAAACTTGGCGGGAAGTGGCCCTCCAGGAGCAAGACTGCTTGGTATGTAACCAGGGGTAGACAAGTTTGGTCCTAGAGAGCCGCAGTCCCGCAGTGTTTAGCTCCAATTCTAATCAAAAACACCTGAACAAGCTAATTAATGTCTTCAGGATTACTAACCCTCTGTTCCATTTGGAAGGGCTCATCCCTATCCCCTAAATCCCTTCAAAGGATTTACCCTCTGGAGCGAGAGTTTAGAAGGGTTAAAGGGTGTAGGGGACCAATCAACTGTTTCTTGAAGTGCCCTTCTTCGTCATCATGCCATGCCCATACAAAGCCGTCATCATGAAAAGAATCATGGGGGCCGAAGAGTCCATTGTAGTCAGTTGTACCCTTCGAAATCCTTAATTCCGAAAGGCCCTTTGAAGTGGCCAGTTTTCAGCACTTTGGTTTGGAACGACCCTTCAAAATGCCAGTCATGACTGTTTCCACTCCGAAATGTGCTTTGAAGGGCAACGTATCCAGTTTGGAACACACTGTAAGGCTATAGGCAGGTGAGTATTTTTTTGGGGGGTTGTAGCTGAACCCTGCAGGACCGAACTTGCCTACCCCGGTACATACAATATACCAGTGATTTTCATTCACATTCCTGGAGCCCCTCAACACTAGACATTTTGAATGTCTCCTTTGTCTGACACTCCAATTTCTTAAGAGCAGAGGTCAAACTAAGTCCTGGAGGGCTGGCGTGTTACAGAGTTTAGCTCCAACTTGCCTCAACACACCTGCCTGGAAGTTTCTAGCATGTCTAGTAAGAGAATGATAGCTAGCTCAGGTGTGTTTAATTAGTCAGTCCTGGAGGGCCAGTCTCCTGCAGAGTTTAGCTCTAACCCCAATTAAACACACCTGAACCAGTTATTCAAGCTCTTACTAGGCATACTGGAAACTTCCCAGCAGGTGGAGCTAAACTCTGCAGGACACCAGCCCTCCAGGACAAAGTTTGGGCACACCTGGATTAAGGAGACAGTGGCATATATCAAAACTGCGGTAGATGTATTTGTGCTTGTAGTTCACCTCTTCGGCCAATCTCTCTTCCTCTTCCTGAAGCCTGCGGGCCAGCTCCTCATCCAGCAGCACTTGCTCCAGCTGTCCCAGGTCAAGAGCAGCTGTTCCACTCCTAGGAGCAGGTCCTGTCAGGTAATAAGGGCAGAATCACAACCAGGTAATGTGGAGAGGAGACACAGGGTTTCCAGACCACCATCACCTTCAGCCAGTTGGGCCACAACCTGAAGTGTCCAATCCTGCTCCTTGAGGGCAACTGTCCTGCAGAGTTTAGCGCCAACACACTTACCTGGACGTTTCCAGTAATCCTGAAGACTGGTTCAGGTGTTTAATTAAGGCTGGAGCTAATTTTTGCCCTTCAGGAACACGATTGGACACATTTGGCTGAGGCCGTTAAATGTCCATTTGATTAAACTCTTTAGGAATCTTACTGGGTGGATTACAACCCTGAAAGAACACACAAAGTAAGAGCCAAATCAAAAAAAAATGCAAGACAAGTCAAGAAGAACCAAGAATATTTAACGCTGAGGTACGGAGAAGAAGAAAACAACTGATGCTGCTCTAGGAGAAAGAAAAGCAAATGAGATTAAGGTTTTTGAGAAACAAGAATGAAATCTAATCTCACCGGAGAAGGGATCAAGCTTGAGAATAAGCAGATGACACCAAAAAATTGTCTCAACTCCCAAAACGTACACCGGAAACACACAGGAATGGACAGGAGTTCTTGTTTACTGATTGGGGATGATTGGAAAGCAATGAGCAGATGTAGGGACAAGCTCAGCCACACTGCAGAGCTCAAGAGAGGGGTTACCTGCTCCGGAAGAGCGCCCATTGCAAGACTGGAGTCTTTGTATCCGTCTCTCCTCCCTCTCCAACTCTTCCTCTGTATTCGATCTCTCTTCCTCAAGGTCTGGCAGCGCTCGCTTTGACTTCGCCTCACCCTATGCTCTCCATGCCTGTGGTCTTGGTCTATCCTCCTTTCATCCTCAGCTAATGATCGAGCTCTCTGCCGTGCATTTCTGCTTCTCGCCATCTCCCAATTTCTCATATCTTGCAAACGATCCTCCGCTTTCAACTCCAACTGTGGCACTCTAGGCTGCAGCAAGGGAGCATTATTTGAGGGTCTTGGTCTAGCCAAGTTAGAATCATCTATGGTGCACGTCCTGCTTCCCTCACGTACCGATGTCCGCCTAACATTACCATGATAACTGCGTCGCATTGAAATGTTTCGTCGAAACCCCTGAGCTTGAGTGTGGAGACCTTGAGTTTCTCTGAGCTGTGGATGATCGTCTCTTAGTATCCCTGTTGAACACTGAACTCTTTCCCTAGGGTCCCTGTGACCATTTTCATAAGTCCTACAACCATTGCCAAGGTAACTGTGCCTCCGTTCATCCGGGAAATGAACATGCCTTTCCCTAAAACTCTCTCTACGACCACTGCTACGATCCTCCCTCATGCTGCTGTGGCGACTCAGCCCTGACTCAGCCTGCTGCTTCTGTCGCAATAGTTTCTCAAGTTTATAGACGGGTTCAAAGAGATCATCCTCAGAGCTGTGGCTGAGGTAGCCTTGCTCACTCATATCGTTCTTTATGAGCTTGATGACATCACCCCATCCACCTGACAGGTGTGAAGATCTGCTGCTGCTTTGGCTGGTCATGCTCTTGTCGTCCTGCTCCGAATGAGCTATGGAAGATCTGCCGACCAGCCTCCTCTGCCCTACGGTGCGTTTACTGTCGTGCTGTGTGACTGTAGGCCTACTGTACTCAATCAGGTCCTCCTCAGAGTCCGAGTAGGTGGGCGAGGAGAAGTGCTGCCATCTTCTGGTTGGAGACCGATTGTGAGGTACATGAACGGGCCGGGGTAAGTATGGACGAGCAGGAATGCTTGTGGACTCTTTAGTAAAGCCAACCATGCAAACATAAAAGCAGGGGATTTGGGAAATGGTTAGAGTTTGGGGAATGCAGAGTAAAACAGTTAACATATGAAGCTCTGTTTAGAAGTAAAAAGGACAAATGAACCATTAAAACATGCAATACATGAGAAAAAAAATGGAGCTTCACTGAATTCAGGGTGATTCATGGCCTGGTTAGTACGCCAATAAAAGTTCAATGGGATAGTTGGGTTCAAGGGATAGTTCACCCCAAAAATATCCCAAATTAATTTTCATCTTAGGGTGAAATACACTTTATCTGGGCTTGTTTCACCAAACAAAGAAGTGTAAACTCCATCAAGCTTGCAAACATGAATGAAACCAGTACATTCAAAGGAAAACTTAACATTCTCTTGAAACTCTGTTTATACCATTAAAGAGATTCAGGTTTTATTCTAAGACGCAAAAGATGTGGCGTAACCATAGAACTTTTCAAACAGGAAACAAACATGAGTGAACTGGACATTGGGACAGTCATCATCCCAGATGATGTCATGTCTGTGGGGTTTAAAAAGCAAACAAAGCAGCTGGCTATATGTGTCATGCAGTATGATGGATGCAATAACAATACACTGCATGTTTAAACAGCATTTTTCTATAATTTCAGCAGATTTAATATTCACAATTTGCTTATTTAAAGACGATGGACTATTCTTTGTAAGAAATTAGAAGACACCAAGGTGTCAACATCACCCTTGGTGTCACATTTTGCAGTAAATCAGATGCTTTACGGGAAACAACCATTTGACTAGACACAGAAAAACACGTGACAAGACATTGAGACATAGTCACGATGTTATTTTGAAAATAAATTCTTACTATAATCTTGTTTACTACTCATTTCTCCAAGAAAGCTGCTGTTTTCAAAGTAAACGAAAGAGATGCAAAAGAACGTCTTTAATCATGCGCAAGACCAGTTTCACACATTTTGTCTTCAGGATGTGAATGCCGCCAATTTTAACAGTATACAGCATTTATATGTGAACACACTGCTGATTCCCATGAGTGACACTGAAAGTAGTTCCTCAGATGAGCATATTTTTGCTGGGCTCTACATATCAAACCCAGCAGAAAAAAAATGGCACTATAAACCTATTTATCATGACTTTTCACAATTTAGGCTTTTAATAAGCAAATCAGACTCAATCCAGATGAGTTTATAGCTATACTGTGGGGTTCAGGTTCAGTGTCAATGTACATGTGGCCTCCTTGTAATTTAGATTTTACACTTCTAATAATCTACAAAATGCAGTAACCTAGAAATGCGACTTCATTCTCTATACAGAAGTGCAGCTTTGCAACACAACAGAAACACTGTCAGTGTGAACACAACATGAGCCTGCTGTCACAAAAGCATGGCCTACCTAATAAAACTGTTGAAGCTACACCACTTCATTAAAACACTTCAAGAACACCATGAATTTTGTTACACAGGAGTGCTTTACCTCTACCATCTTTATGTTGGTAACTGCTCCTGTGTCTCAGATAAAGCTCTTCCTCCTCCTGAATCCTTTTTGCTATTTCCTAAAAACAAAAATGCAAACAAAATTAGCTTTATAGACCATAATGTTCATTTGGGAGAGTGAGGATCTGTTTTTTAAACAAATTTCTTTACATAAAAAAGCATGTAAAATATAGCTGCAGATTGTTTTTGAAAAAACAAAAAACTATATTATACTATAACAGCCAGTCAGAAAGAAAAAGAATGACACTTATTCGGTGATGACACATCGAGGTGAAACCCTTAACCCTAAGCGTGGGTTTGTAACTAAAAATATATCCGCTCATGCACTCAACACAGACATCAGCGATCTGTGCACGTCAACAGAGGGGAATTTCCACGCTTACGTATCAAAGGCCTTGAGACCTGCTCTTACAGCAAAAAGCCCACCATGCACAATCTTCAAACAACCACATGCTCAGCTTGCAAGAAAGCTGGCAATCAGGGACACAATTTATCACATAGCTGACCACAATGACTCACAAGTTTCCTCTGCCAAAGTAAGGCTGAAACTTATCTAAACTGAATCAAATACTGTATGATTACCACAATGACCATATATTTGCATCTTATCACATGACTACCAACATTTTGTACTATGTAAATAAAGATCAAAAATGTATGCACATTTCAATAAAGCTACAAACTATGATTTCTGAAAAAGCATTACTTGACCCCTTACAATATATATGCTTGTAAGAGATTAGCAAAGCCACTAGTGTCTTGCTTGGTTATACTTTTAAAGTTTGTTTCTAACTGCCTTTAATTTTAAGTGTGTTATGAAACACCATCCTTTATATTCCTGCAGAAACAGCCATAGATGTGAAAACATACCATGTATATGACAGAGAATTTACAGTTTTTAACCAGAAGATGGCAGAATTCTGCCTCAATGACAGAACAAGTGAAAGTGAAAATTCTTTCCAACAATCATAAAACTTACTCTGAGCTAAAATTTGAGATTCTAACGCTGTTTACATACTTCAACATGATGGAAAAATGCAAGACTTTAGGAGCTCAAGTTGTTTAGGTCTGTGGTTTTTTTTTTACGCTGGAGTACCTTAACAGGTCACAAGGGGGTGCTAAAACGCCTGTGGAAAATTTGAAAGAAAAGATGTATTTTTAAAAGATGTATTTTAAGACTACACTTTGGATTGGTATTTATTGTAAAACTTACATTTGTTTTTTTTTTTTACTTTATAATAATCTGAAATTAAAGCTAATATTTTTTATAAAAAGAAAGACATGCTTTTGACTTTGCTGTTAACTACAAAAAAAAAAAAAAAAAAAAAAATCATAATATTAATAATAAGTGTTTTGGACAATGACAAATAGCTAGTCCCTTAATTCTGGAAACTTTGTATAATATCATGCTTAATATTTTTCCAGACATAGCATAAAATAATCTGCATACATGAAAATACACACCTGCCTTTATTAAGAAAAAAAATTCATATCTTGGGATCCCTGGCATTAAACTGTCACACTAACCTTCTCAGCAGAGAAGTCCTGGTGTCCTTCTGTTCTAATTAACCTTACTTCACAGCACCATCCAAATTAAATCCACTGTCCTGCGCTGAGAGATTTTGCCCCACACAGGGACCAGCTCCTGTCTCAAGGGTTCTGACTCTGAGCTTATCTGGCACCTGAACTCTGAAGAAATCATCCCTCTAGATGAGGTTTGTTTGTGTACACAACATTAGAACGACTGGGTGAGAATTATGTTCAACATTACTCTTCCCTGCTCCTGTATGAGTTTGATAGGACGCAGGCTTCAAAGCAGCATGTGGAGATGATATTTAGATGCAACCTGGTGCTTCACAGGCTTTAATTAACACAGGGCTGCAGGGGTGTAAATATGTATAATTAATGCAGCGGAATGACATTTTGTGCAATATGCGAGGCTTAACGGTGTAAAATATGACACACAGGTTTGAAAATACCTTCAGAATTACATGTAAATATTAACTGAGCAACAATAACAAGGCTAATATTTTATCATGTCTGTTAAAACAAAACTTACAAAATAAAATCAAATTTACAAAGTTTATTCTGGGGTAAAAAAAACATATTTCAAGATATATTCTTTGCAAATAATTGTTTTTCTCAAAAAAGTCTACTTTGTTTTAAGGATGTTTAGATATATTTACTGCAAAACAAGATGAAAATGTTTAAAGGGATAGTTCACCCAAAAATAAAAATTCTGTCATTAATTACTCACCCTCATGTCTTTCCAAACCCCTAAGATTTTCATTCATCTTCAGAGCACAAATTAAGGGTCAGAATGCTTTTGGATTTGATCAAAAATATCTTAATTTGTGTTCTGAAGATGAACAAAGGTCTTATGGATTTGGAATGACTTGAAGGGGAGTAATTAAAGGAGAAGTCCACTTCCAGAACAACAATTCACAAAGAATTTACTCACCCCCCTGTCATCCAAGATGTTCATGTCTTTCTGTCTTCAGTTGTGAAGAAATTATGGTTTTTGAGAAAAGCATTTCAGGATTTTTCTCCATATAATGGACTTCATTGGTGCCCCGATTTTGAACTTCCAAAATGTAGTTTAAATGCAGCTTCAAAGGGCTCTGAACGATAAATTATTTGTAAATTGTTGTTCTGGAAGTGGAGTTCTCCTTTAAAGGATGAGTTCACTTCCAGAATAAAAATTTCCTGGCAATTTACTTACCCCCATGTGATCCAAGATGAAGAAATAATTTCTTTTGCAACTGAGGACAAAGACACGAACATCTTGGATGACATGGGGGTGAGTAAATTATCAGGAAACGTTTATTCTGGAAGTGAACTTATCCTTTAAGACTTTAAGAATTAAAATTTTTGGGTGAACTATCCCGTTCAGAGCATGATTTCTGCAGTGAAGCTGGCAGGTCAAGTCACAATTCTTCCATGACTCAAAAATGCCTGTGGGAACAGAGATCATGTTCGCAATATAACTCTGAATCATAAAATATCCCGAATGCCAAAAATTGCTTGTTCAGAATTAGTAAGAAACCATAATTTAAAATGCCTCACAGACAGGTTGACTCAGATTCATCTGGAACCCAAACCTCTGAAACACCTGTGATTAATAACTTGCTGTGCCAATGTTCTGACTCAGTTTTTATTTCACTTGCTGAGCCAACAATTTTCAGCTTTTCCACCTGAATCACCTGGGACTCTCCCACTCCCAAGACACTCCCAAAAACACTTAGGCTTTGATTTTCACAGTAACACCCACAGGCGTCTGTCTTCAGATCTGAACAAAAGACTCCTTAATTAAGGTTCGCAGCGACAACATTCAAGAAAAAAATAAAAGCTGAACAAGTTAATTATTTTTCCTGGCAGACTCAGAAACCTTGTTGCTACCTGTTTGAACCGCTTAACTCTTATTTTTGCTAAAATATTAAAGCAACTTTTAGTACAGTTATTATGAGGACAGCTCACTCTGGAGCAACCAGACGTTAAGCACTAGGGCACAATGGTGGTTAGACTAAACTTCACGGATTATCACTTGCAGCTTTTTAACCACTATGCCACATCACCTCCAACACAACGAACTGCTGTAACATTTATAGGACCCTTAACACAAAGCCCTCACCAAAAAAGCTGCAGATCCATAGAGATTTCCTTTTATTTCTGGAGGAGAACATTTCCACACTCAGCTTTTCTGCTTGTGACTAACTGAACTAGAAGACTGGAAGGGAAGTCTTTTTTTGTGTCCCCAGGGAGGTTATTTTAGCTGGGCTGGAGTTACATGCATCTGAAGTTGATTAATGCACAGTATGAGTGTGATTTTTGCTTTATAGCAGCTTGGTGCTTATTCACGTGTGGTCTTTGCCAGCACTTACACTCCACGGGAGACTAGCTGAATACATCAGCTCACTGGCGTCCCACAGTGACTCATTAATTATTGATCCATTTGATCCCTCAGACAAAGTGGTTCAGAGGTGTAAATGAAAAACAGAAGGGGTGACGTTTACCGAGCCCGGAGTTACACACCTCGTCCTCTACCTCCCTCCTCCGGGCTTCGTCCGCACGCCGCTGGATCTCCTCCTGAATCATGCGTGCGTATTCTGAGTCTCGTTCCTCCCTTAAAAGAACAAAAACACCTTTGATATAATGAAAACAGCTTACAAAAACACATCTGTTTCCTTTAATGTAAGAAGGAAGTGCTGAGGCCATCACGGTTTTGGACAGTAGTGGACTTTGGACATGCTATCAGCTACTGAACTGCTGATAAGCACTATACAACCATGAACAGACAGTGTCATATCTGATAGTGGTGTGACTAGTCTTTTGAGTGTGGGTGATCTTACAGTTGGCGAGTGGCCTGGTGTTGTAGCATCTGAGCTCTCTGCTCCTCCTCATCCTGGAGTCTCTTGGCTACTCTGATGTCCTTTTGCACCAGCTGACTCCTCTGCACATTTGAGTTGTAGTACTGCTCAACTGTTGAAGAAAGCATGCAAGGTTACAGAAGACAACTTGGAAGATACGCTAATTAATATGTTTACTCATCAAGGTTAAAAAAGTGACAGTTAAGACATTTTTTAAGATTATAAAAGGCTTCTATTTCAAATAAGTTCTTTTTAACGTTCTATTCATTAAAGAATGCATCAGAGCTCCCACAAAAATATTAAGCAGAGCAATTGTTTAGAAAATTAATATAATGATAAGTGTTCCTTGAGCAGCAAATCAGCATGTTAGAATGACTTCTGAAGGATCATGTGACACTAAAAACTAGAATAATGGTCCCTGAAAATTCAGATTTGCGATCACATGAATAATTACATTTTGAATACATTTTAAAATACAGTTAAATTGTAAAAATATTTCATATCATTATTGTGCTTACTGAATTTTTGTTTACATAAATTAAGCCTTGGTAAATATAGATCTTGTCAAAATCTTGAACTGTAGTGTATATCAGAATATTTAAACCTCAAAAATGATTTCTAAACATGTGACATGATGTAAATAACAGTAAATAACATAAGACCTCATTCATCCTTACTGCAACAAAGAACTTCACACATGCACAGAGAGATCATCTGATATACAGTTGAAGTCAAAAGTTTACATACACCTTGCAGAGTCTGCAGAACGTTAATTATTTACCAAAATGAGAGGAATCACACAAAATGCATGTTAGTTTTTATTTTGTACCGACCTAAATAAGATATTTCACATAAAAGACGTTTACATATAGTCCACAAGGGAAAATAGTTGAATTTATACAAAATACCCTGTTCAAAAGTTGACATATGCTTGATTCTTAATACTGTGTTGTTACCTGAATGATCCATAGCTGTTTTTTGTTTAGTGAAAGTTGTTTATGAGTCCCTTGTTTGTCAGAAACAATTAAACCGCCTGCTGTTCTTCAGAAAAATCCTTCAGGTCCCACAATTTGAATCCTTTCCAGCAATGACTGTGTGATTTTAAGATCCATCTTTTCACACAGAGGACAACTGAGGGACTCATATGCAACTATTACAGAAGGTTCAATCGTTTACTTATGCTTCAGAAGGAAAATCGATGCATTAAAAGCCGGGGCTGAAAACTTTTTGAATTTGAAATTCAGGGTAAATGTAACTTATTTTCTCTTCTAGGGAACATGCAAGTATCTTCCGTAAATTCTGAAAGGCAGTACTAAATGGGGAAAAAAAAAAAAAAAAAACACTCCCGCCTCTTAATTGTTTGTCCTTTTGAAGCATCAGTGAGTGTTTGAACCTTCTGTAATAATTGCATGAGTCCATCAGTTGTCCTCGGTGTGAAAAGATGGCTCTCAAAATCATACAATCTTTGCTGGAAAGGGTTCAAATACACAAAAAAGCTGAAAAAAAAAACAAAAAACAAAAAACTGCAGGCAGTTTCAGGACAAACAAGGGACTCATGAAAAACTATCACTAAACAAAAACAACATCAACAACAACAACAACAAAAACAGCTGTGGATCATTCAGGTTACAACACAGTATTAAGACTCAAATGTATGTAAACTTTTGAAGAGGGTCATTTTTATAAATTCAACTACTATTTTCTAACAAGCATTTTGTATGATCCCTCTTATTTTGGTAAAATTAACATTTTGCAGACTGTATGTGTATGTAAACTTTTAGAGGTGGGTAAAAGGCCAAGATGCAAAACACTAACTTACATATTTGTTCTGTGAATTGCTGTTCAGTGAACAGTCTAAAACCAAACTCTTAGCAGGCAGGATATTTCAGTTAACCAGGCAGATTGACTCATATGAGAGGTCGTTACCTTATGTACTGAAACGCCCTTGTATTTCTAGGTGTTAGAACACCGGCATGCTTTAGAAGTTTACAAAAGACAGCTGAATGTGTGAAGGCTGAGAAAACAGATTTCGAACTTGCATTAAAATGCTTTAGGTGTGGCAGATGAAATTAGAGAAATGGGACTTACTTTCCTGCTCCTGCAGGTTATGAGCTAGGGCTCCATCCTCCAGCACAGAAAAACACTGGCACACTGCAGAGGGAAAAACAACACTCAATACAACTGCAGGAAAATTAACAATTAACAGGCTATGAGAGATGCTGCTTATCTTATCAACATATGATCTCTCATATGATCACTTCAGATTATAAAAGTATAGTATCTGTAGAATTATAACCATAAATTATAGCCATTCTAGGCTGTAACTGGAGACTTTGTCAGAGAAAATACGGCAGACATTTGGACTGTGTTCAGAGACAACACAGTTATTTCATGTCTTCAGAAGTCACTTTAGGTCATTTTAGTAAAGCTCTTTTAAAAATGTTCATAACACCACATTTGTGAAGCCTCATTTCAAAACAAACTAAAAATCCATGTATTTTATCCCCTTAAAAAAGTCTTGAATTCTTTATATAATAAGTTTAAATAAAAACGAGACACTCAAATTTCATAAAGCCATAATAACAGTCTGCATGACAAAAACTGACCCTGGAAAGTTAAAAACAAAATTACACTTGTGGTTTTGGTCCCGTAAGTGTCATGTTTCATTTTAAACCCTATGTTAAAATAATGGACAAGCCAGGAAGGCTCTCACTGCTTTAGGGCAATCCTAAAAGGAATCTGTCGTGCTATTGAAAATAATACATTTTATTATGTCTATGGGCCAAGATATTTCAGAGGATTTAATGCAGAAATATAAGTAAAGTGTTACTTATTTGAGCCCTAAAATAGTCTAAATGGTCCTTTCAGTCGAAGGACTACTGTTCTATGTGGATGAAGATCTCGCCATGCATTATTTTCTGCACTAATCAGCCTCATTTTGATGCTGTTGATAGAGCTACACTATATTTAACTCACAACATTCCTTTAACAAGAAGCAAAAACACAGAGTATCAGGTCAGTGAACTCTGAATTTAACGCTCACGTGAACTGAAAAGTACAGTTCTTTAGTGTCTTTCAAGCTGAAAGAAAATTTACACAATATTTTTTTTAATGCAACATGATCTTTACTTAATATTCTAATGACTTTCTGGCATAAAAGAAAAATTGATAATTCTGACCCATACAATGTATTGCTGGTTATTGCTACAAATATACCCGTGCAACTTACGACAGATTTTGTGGTCCAGGGTCACATATATAAGCTGAACGTAGATCTTTTGGAGCACTAATGCGTCACAGAAAAAATACTAGTCCTACTTAAACCTCATAAGATACTGTAAATAATTTTGATGATTTGCTGGATGATATTTTAAGGAGCAATTCTGTTTATTTTGTGCATTGCCATTTTCTTATCTCTAGGAAAGCCTACTGTATTCAGTGAAACTAAAAAAACTCAGTTTTCTGTACACTGCAGAATCCCTCAAGGAGTTACAGTATAACACTATTGTGGTGAATGCTAAGTAGTTTAGATTGACACAGTGTCATTGGAGTTACCAAACAAACATATACAGCTCTCATAAACACTCATGACAACAAAACTTCAACAGTCCTGTGGTGCCGCCCTTCAGGATATCCACAAAGTGTTTGCCAAATTAAATTTAGTAAATTACAACCTCAAATTCAGAGATTTACAGGGCGGCTGAGTCGCAGATAGTTTTTGAGGGGAATACGGTCTGTAATTGACACAACAGCTGGAGTCTGAGGCTTTAGCGCTGGTGCTGGACCTGCGGTCGGGACGGAGAACATTACAGACCATGAGAGCAGTAAAACGGAGCGTTTTACTAAATCAAGAGCCACCCCATCAGTGCAACTACTAGATTCACACTCAACAGGACTGAAACTTGAAACACAAATGACTCTACATCTGCTTTACTTCAGGATGGCCTCAGCAATTATGCTGAATTAGAGTAGCATGACCATAATATCCTAATGGAGACATACTGACTTCAGCACAACCTCTGACCTGAGCAGCTGGTGGAAATCTATGTATAGCTGTGAGGCCCAGCCATCCGTCTGGTGGGGGTGAAACTACTGACCCCCTAAAACTGTGGGCAGTGAGAAACAATCCTTCTGTGGGGTATCCCAGATTAAAATGCCACCGTTTCAGTATCCAAAAAGACAAATGTATTTTCTGCTTGAGCCCACCTGCTGCATATCGCTATAACCTGTATCAGGTATCACAAGCACCTCCCAACAATGCCCTCACACATCCACACACACATATACGCCTGCACACAGGAGGAATGGTTTCCAGATGTGCCAGCAGCAGAAAAAAAGACACAAGCTGAGCAGAAGGATAGTGAGATTGGCGGGGTTTACTTTGGAAAGGCGTACAGATAAGGGCAAAACATAATAGGCAGTGACTTTGTCCTCTTTTGAGACATCTAGTGGCTCTGTAGACTCAGTAGCTGGTTTGTTTTGTCCAGCAGCCAACATACTCACTCCGTGGGGACAGGGCATGATAAGAATGCTAACATCAACAGAAATACACTGCAAAAATATTTATGGACCCTATATATTGCTAATATCTAAACATATGCCAGAAAAAGCATTTTGATGTTGCATTATAAATGACATGCAAAATGCAAGACTACACTACTGTTTAAAAGTTTGGGACCAGTAAGATTTTTTTTTTTTTAAAGAAGTTAATACTTTTATTCAGGAAGGATGCATTAAATTGATCGAAAGTGACAGTAAAGACATTTATAATGTTACAAAAGATTTCCATTTAAAATAATTGTAGGGTTCTATGATTTCCGTGATGCGGAAAACATGGACAGAATTGCGGAATCCAGTCATAAAAATGGAATGTACTGAATAACGCGGAATGTCGCGGAATGTCACGGAATAACGTGGAATGTCACGGAAGTTTTAATGAATTAATCAAAAGTAGGTCATTACTCTTAAATCAACCCGTAATATGAACTAATATCTGTAAATATTATGCCGCAAAAATACCATTTAAATGTGAATCCTGCATGTTCTTCTTGTCTCTGTTTTAATGAATGGAGCAGACGAGCGGTTTTGTTTACTACACACACACTGAAGAGCGAGTAACGCTTGTAGTGATTTCAGCGTCTGTCGTCTCACTAAATGAGGGCATAAATACATGAACAATATCTGCTGAGAGTCACTTCATGAGCATTTGACCGTTCCATTTTAGGAAAACTAGCGTTATATCATATACACATAGAAACGTAAAGGTAGACACGGCAACCCGTCAAAATAAAAGTCCGGTTTAACTTTAAGACACTGTGCCAGATATATATTACTACTATTACTACTACTACTACTACTAAAACGAAACAAACATAATTTTTTAGGGTATAATCACACAACGTTTCTTCCATGTTTTAATTTTAATAGTAAATTCCCCTTTGCCAAAAATAATGTTTGCTTAATTTTCAATAATTTAAAAAAAATGAAATTAATGTTTTATGCCTTCATTTGATAACCAGAACATTTTTAATACACAACACAGGATTTCTGAGGGTAAAAAAAAACCTTTCATAAGGCTATTTTAAGAATATATTTGAATAAATTAAGTATGCATTAAAATAATTAGACATGCTATATGGTGAAAAAAAAATAAAACATTTCATAGGGCCCTAAACATGTCATTTTTGTTAAACCTTTATCAAACTGATGTGAAATTGTATAAGTTTCATGATTTTAATTAATTAGACATGCTCTTTAATAATAAAAATTAAATTTAACCATTAAAAAGGAGTTGAGAAAAACTAAAACGGGAAAAAATGGAATCCAGAAAATTAAAATGGAAAAATAAAAGATTTTGGAAAAAAATAAAACATTTTATAGGGCCCTATAATTGCTGTTTAAACTTTCTATTCATCAAAAAATCCTAGAAACAATTTATCAGTTTCCACAAAAATATTAAGCATAACAACTGTTTTCATTAATAATAATAAGAACTGTTTTTTGAGCACCAAATAAGCATTAGAATGATTTCTGAAGGATCATGTGACACTGAAGATGATGCTGAAAATTCTGCTTCACGGAAGCTTTCATAGAAAAAAAAAAGTTACTTTTGGATTAAATATTTCACAACATTACTGTCTTGCTGTATTTTTAATCAAACAAACGCAACATTGGTCAGCTGTTTAATGCTTTAGAAACCTAAAACATCTTAGAGTACTATAGAGTACATGACAATTAGGTAACACTTCAGGAACCAATTCTCTCTATATTAACCATAGTTGTTTATTAGCATGCATATTAATGCATTTTGGCAGTTTACTAGTACTTAAGCACATATTAATGCCTTATTCTGCATGACCATACACTCTTAAAAAATAAAGGTTCTTATTGGCATCGATGGTTCCAGGAAGAACCTTGAACATTAATGGAACTAATAGAAATTAATAGAAATTTATTGAGTCAAAAGTCATAGTTAGAAGTTAGAATTGGTCCCCAAACTAAAGTGTGACCGAAAATGTTCTTAAATTTAACAGATTTAAGATCCTATTTCAATCAGTTTCTTTTGGATCAAGTTTAATCTAGCAATTTTTTCAGACTGAGGTGTTTACATGCAATATATGATTCATGACTGGGCTTTCAGTTGTATTACCAGTCTCATTTAATCAGAGCTACTGTTCTCAGGAAGCATAAGACATGTGAAGGCTATGCTAGAATGCTAGCCAAGTACATAAGCCTACAGCCAATTATTAAAAACATCTTGTGTGTTTCCTTCAGTCAAAACAATCCTGATAACACAAGGACAACAGAATGGAGGTTTGGTCAGAAAAACACAAACTTCTTTCTAAACACCAATCCATTCTTCAAATTACACCTAAACTGATAAGACTCTGGACAGCAGTATCCTCCCCCATAAAAAGGCAGTGCTGGGGATTTCTGTTTCACCTTTATCTACAGCTGAGGAATTCCAGAACCCTAACAAAAAGAGGCTCATGCTAAATATGCAGTCAACAAAATAAAACAACACTCACAGATTCACATGCTGAAACGATTATCCGCTTTTATCCAGTCAACGAGGGAGAAACTATCGACAATGACTATCGTCACTCTCGACAGTCTAAACACCTGCTAACCTGTACTCATACACTCCTTTAATTGTAGGAGGGATTTGAGCCGGCAGACCCGGTTTTAGCAGCGATGTTGTTTAGTGGACCTCGGTATTCAGGTGTCTGATTGGGGCATTCAGTCTATTGGCAGGCAAGAGGGTGTGGATCTAAAGTTGTTGAACTAGTTTTACAGAAGCCAAAAAGACACGCTCAAATTACAAAAACAGGCAAAACGTATGTTTGAAGCATATGTGTATACTTTAAAAACATGATACAACCATTTAAAACATTAGATAGAGCAGTCACAGCATGCAAATCAAGTGGTTGACAGACTATTGAACTGAGACAGGAAGTCTGAAATGGATCTGACCATCTATACTACAAGTCTAAAAGCACTACTGCATTTATTTGATGCAAAGTACAGCAAAAACAGGAAAATTTTGAAGCATTTTTACTATTTAAAATAACAGTTTTCTTTTTGAATATACTTTAAAATGTATTTTATTGCTGTGATTTCAAAGCTGAATATTTATGATCATCATTCCAGTCACATGATCTTTCAGAATCCATTCTAATAGTCTGATTTGCTGCTCAGAAAACATTTATTATTTACTATTAATATTATTATTATTATGTTGAAAACAGCTGAGTAGAATATTTTCAGGTCTCTTTGATGACTAGAAAGTTCAGAAGAACATTTATCTAAAATAGAAATCTTTTGTAACATTATATGTCTTTATTATCACTTTTGATCAACTAAAAGCATCCTTGTAGTATTAAGAATTTCTATAACTTCTTCAATTATACTGACTCCAAGCATTTGAATGGTATAGTGTATAATGTTACAAAAGCTTTTTATTTCAGATAAATGCTGATCTTTGCATCTTTATATTAATCAAAGAATCCTGAAAAATGTACTCAATTGTTTTAAATATTAAATATGTTTCTTGAACAGCAAATGAGCATATTAGAATGATTTCTAGAGGATCATGTGACACTGAAGACTGGAGTAATGATGTTAAAATGTTTTTTAGCAGCAATATTAGAATGATTTCTGAAGAATCATGTGACTGGAGTAATGATGCTAAAAATTCAGCTTTGAAATCACAGGAATAAATTACATCTTAAAATATATTTAAATAAAAAGCAGTTGTTTTAAATACTAAAAATACTTCAAAATTGTTCAGTTTTTGCTATACTTTGGTTCAAATAAATGCAGGCTTGGAAGAGACTTCGTTTAAAAAAAAAACATTAAAAATCTTACTGTTCAAAAGCATTTAACTGGTAGTGTACATGTAGTATTTACTTGATACTTAGAAAAAAATTAAAGTGTTTTGTAAATTCATGATATTTCTTAATTTAATGTGTCCCTGCTGAAGAAAAACATTTATTTCTTTCAGAAAAAAAAAAATCTTACTGACCCGAAACATCTGAACAGTAATACATAGTTTCAATGTGCCGCTACACTCTTAACTTTCAAATGCAGAAAAGGTTCTTTACAGTGGAAAAAGGTTCTTTAGATTTTTTAAATGTTCTTCAAAACGGTTATTTTAAGAACTGTTCACTGAAAGTTTTTTTGGGGAACCAAAAATGGTACCTCTATGGCATCACTGCGAAAACACCCTTTTAGAACTTTTATTTTTAAGAGTGTACCAGACATTTATAAATATCTTTCTGGGGAGAAGTTTCACGGCATAAAAAGGAAAAGGCTCAGGGAAGGCATGGAGTGAAGGATGCAAAGAGGTTAAAGTGCAGAGAGGAAAGAGGCTGCTTTTTCTCAAGGGAACTGGGGTATAGAGACAGCATTCCCAAGACTACATTAGAGAGCTACCAGGGCAAAAACACACCCACGGGAACTGATAAAACAAGAGTGAAGACAAAGACAGCTCACTCGGACACATTTATTGCACAGTGCTTTGGGGAACTAGTATTGAAAACAAACTGAGGAAATGAAAACACTGTTGCTCACAGGCCAAGTTATAAGGCGATAAACCCAATGTGAAAAAACACGGCATAGTAAGGCACAGACATTAGTTAATTGGGTGATACAGGGGCAGTATGATGGTCTAATAGGGTCTTTGTTCTATACCCAGTGCTTGTTAAGCGTTAAAAACACGAAGCAAAACAATGAAAGCATTGTGTACAGAATGAGAACGGAAGGGAAATCATCATCAACATTTCCCCCTACAAAAGAGCATTAGGTCATGTTCCTTTATTCAGGATTTTTACACCGAGAGACAATACTAGAGCAAAAAGAGTCATGTGGAAAGGCTCTTTCACCAATAGGGGAAAGAAAAGACAGCTTTTTTTTGCTTCTGAGATATATAGCAGACGTCTGGAATGTTAATCAGATCTCAGACTTATCAGCAAAAACATGCAGCACACGGGATATAACATCAGAATGAGACATCTGAAAATCTCAGACATCAGAATCAACAATCAAGCAGACAATGATGTGACAAATTTTGGAATATTTTGCATCATAACAATCATCGAAATTGAAAAGGTCTGCAATGTACAAACATTATGCATGTCAGGCAGGTCTTACCCTCCTGGACTCTGGGTAGGTTGGACTGATCCACCTCCAGCTCTGCCATGATTTCTGGCACCGCTCAACAACTCATTCCATTCAGCAACACCTAATATCATGAAAGATGGACTCTGGTTAGTGCTAGACTGACTGGGCCAAAGTAATTTATTTTGAGGGATGAGACCCAGAAGGGCGTAAGTGACATTTTGGGTGAAATGGAGATATATATATATATATAATATATATAATCAAATAAAAGCTCTTGATGAGCTCTTTCTACTGGCAAAAGTATACTGTCATCAATGAGTGTACAAAGTTTTATTATGAACGACTGAAATCAGTACACAAAGTCATATCAAATTATGGTTAAATTTTTGTTTTGGCCCACCTGTAAAGTTGGTGAAATGTCACTTATGCCTTTCTGGTTCTCACCAATGCAACTTGGTCACTGTGAGTGTCCCAACAGATACAGTTCACTACTGGCTCATTAAAATGATTATTTAGAAAAGCTTAATTTAAAGCTTTTGACAAACCACTACTAAAACATTTGCATGTTACAACACATTTTAATAACATTAAAAATAATTCATTTATTATTCATAATATTGTACTTAAAACAAATACAATAATAATAAAAAATAAACTATTATTCTCTTTAGAAATCAAATGTAAAATAAAAGAAACAACAGGAATAAGGGATAAAATCTGCAAAACATAAACTAAGTTATAACTAAAAGTTAAAAAATGCCTTACTAAATCATCAATAAAATAAGACAAAGTAAATAAGTCATTGCATTGAACCACCAACAAAATAAAAGTACATTAACACCCATTTATTTAAGAAATGACCGGTAAATAAATGCAAACTTAATCATAAAAATACCTTTTTAAAACAATAAATACATTACTGCTTTAAAAGTAATTCAAATTCAGACTTAAACGACAAAAATAATGACTCCATTAGAGCATAAATTGTGTTTTGCTATAACACACTTTGACAGCAAGCATGAACACTGTGTGAAGACAAAATATACGACTAAGCAGCTAATGCAAAAGAGCCCCGAAACAAAACAAACGAAACTAAAACAAACAAACCAGCAAAAGTGACAGGATGGGGACAGTGAGGTAAATGGATTTTCACACTCCTCACGACTTTACACCACAATGATTCATCACACGATCATCAAACACTGAAAACATGATTCACTATAGACACCAAACACAGTGTCTTACCTGCTCTGCGCGCTTCTCTTCTCTACAAATGCTCTTTTCTATGCTCAACTACTTGTTGCGTACTAAGGCTACTCGAAAAACTCTCACTTCTCATAAGCTCATACTTGAATTTGGCTGTGTCTGAAACAAGCCTGAACTATAATTACCCCGTTTCAAAGTTTCCGACTAGACAGACTGTTTTTGACAACGAGACAATGGCATGAAAGCTTCCACAGGGATGGGAAGCCAGCGCGGACAAACTTCACGCTCCCTCCCTCGACCAAGACGCTCATTACATCACACTGGCTCATCCAATCACATCAAACATTAACATAAATATAATTTAATAATAAATAAAGAGTGAAAAGAAAAACTTTGGATTCCCTGGTTCACTCTTTAAAATATACTTAGATCTGAAGTCTGTTATTGATTTTAATTATTGAAAAGTAATATAAGAAACATATATAATATAAACATAAAAAATAACATTATTATTTATTAAGCTTCTCAACTTATTTTATATAAATGATTATAATAAATGTATAGTATTTTACTCGCTTATAAAGTGGTCCTCTACTGTCGCTTGAGTCTTAAAATTCATGCATTCTGAAGAAACGTTTCTCTTTCTTATGACACACCTGCTGTTCAGCACACATATGCATGATATAATCAGAACTGAGTAGCAACTGATTACATGTAATCTGGATGACATAATCAGATTCCAAATATCAAGTGCTGATAATTAATATTTAACATTTTATAATGCTCATTATCAGATTACTTTATGGATTACTTATTATTTACCTAATGGCAGCAAATCATTAATCTCTAAAATCAATAAAATACTATACTGTGTCATGTAATTTTGACTGTAATCACAATATAGAGTGGTCATGTAAATGTCATGTAAATAAATTTGCAAACCATTCATCTGAATTCGGGTGAAAAAAGCACCTCTCAAGCAATGAGACAAGTATGAAACAAAAATAATTATGTAGGTTACTAAACACTGGTGACCTTCAGTAACTGATGATTACTTTGGGCGTGTAATGTCGTTGTTTTCATGTTTATTAATGTTTTATCATATAATGCAGGGATTCCCAAATGTTTTTGTCAGCCAAACCCCTTTGAGATGGAATATTTATCAGAAATAGAGTTAATATTTCTATTATTTAACAACACATTTGGGTGTTTACAGTTTAATGTTGCTTAATGGTGACATCGGCAGGTGAACAAATGAAATATTTCTATTTTAAAAATTAAAAAAAAAAAAAAATCAACTCACTGCAGTTCTTACATTAAGCCCCATTTGGGAAACCGTGGTTAAATATGTTTTATGCATTTTATAATGTTGATATCAAAAAATTAAATATACTTTCTTTCTCTTTGCTTTTTTTTTTTAATATTAATACGGCAAGTTTAATGGTAAGTTTAAAACAAGTTAGATAAAAAAGTAATCTAAAAGTAGCCAGAATACATCATAACCTAAATTATGTTACTAACTATAGTTTTAATAATGTAATATGTAATCAGTAATAGACAACAATTTGTAAGTAATCTACCCAGCTCTGGATATAATTATGTTTTGTGTACTGTATTACTGTATTGTAGGCTACATTACAAAACTTAAACAAAATATTCAAGATAATTCCTTTTGTTCATCTTGATGTTTTCATCTTTTTTATACAGTTTTATACATAATAAGACACCATGTTAAATTTTACGTGGATTTAAATGTGGCCGTGACGGATCGATTTACAGTATTTACAGTGGCACACACTGTATTGTATATAAATCCATAATTTTCTTACAATCTTTTGTGTTTTGTGGAGTTTTTGTTTACCTAAAGTTTTGTTTTGTTTTGTTTTTTCTGAACAAAATTTGTCAGTTGAACAATTAGGGGAGAGTGGGGTAAGTTGAGCCAGCGGTTAAGTTGACCCACCCTCTGTATCTTGGCAACTGTACACTTTTACTGTCATGTGACCATGTATTTTGGAATCACACATAATTTCCACCAGACTTTGAAAAGGAGAAAACAGGTGTGGAAGGCACCCATTTACTCAAAACTTTTTAGCATAACAGATGTAATGGCTGTTACATCAAAACAAATTTATCCAGTTCTAAAAATATTCATAATGCATATTGGTGATTTATCAACATATAAAACCATGCAAATATTTTAGCTAAAATTAGCCTGAATTGGTAAGCCAGCTAGTTTTTTTTCCCTAAATGCCAGCTATGGGGCAAAGTGAGCCAAATGCTGTGGGGTAAGTTGAGCCAGCACGTTAACTTACCCCACCATAAAGCACTGAAGTTAAGTTAAATCTCTGAAGTATAAACTGGTGTTTTAATGTGATGTTACACAACTGGTTTAGTTTATCATGTATATATATATTATTTGTAGTTTTTTTGATAGAAATATTGTACAAGTGCACCAAATCCTTCTCCAAGAACCAGAAGATGCTTTTCAGCACATTATTATTATATCTTTCCATCTGTAGTGCCTAATGGCCGGTTCAACAATGCAGAAAAGCTACCACGCCAGGAATCTTTTGACTAAAATATTTATTAGTTTCAGTGATATTTATTCCTTCACTCTAATTCAGTTTTATTTCATTTTACTCAACAAACTCTGTGTTTCGTCTGTTTTTGGGAATGTTAAAACTTGTTTTTAAAAAATGCAAATGATTAAAGATTGATTTTATTTTCTTTAAGTTAGCTTTAAGAAAAGAAAAATGACTGTTTGTAAAATTAAATTTGATTATTGAGTAAAAGAGGTCAATTATCTTTAAAATTTCACATAAGTTTGAATCAAATTCAGTCAGATGGTCAGTTTTCACCCATATGGTACATCTTACCCCGGTCAGCTTACTCCTAACCTGGGGCAAATTGAGCCACAGGAACATTTTTATTTTTTTTTTAAATAAAAAGCCATTTTTTAGAACCCTTTGTCATAGATACGTTCAGATAATTTAAAATAATAGGAAGCATCCTGAAATTACTTTAGATTTTGTTGTACTTCTACCTCATTTTCCCTTATCTTGAGGACCACACAAGTAAAAATGGCTCATCTCACCCCACTCTCACCTACACTGTATTTCTACAAAATAAATCTGGTGCTACCCTGACTAAGGTCTATTGATCAACTTCAGTTCCGAATGGGCTATGATACGTGTAATGTAGCCTATATTTGGGCATTATATGTTAGGTGTATTGTATGTTTGGATTTAATGTGCATTTGAGCGTATTGTGAATTTGTGTTCAATGTAGGGAGCACTTCAACCATGCAAATTCCTCATAAAATCAATCTTACAGAGCCTATTCATTTCACAGATGTAGCCAGACTGAGTGACGTACATCCTCTCAAAACGGCTCTTCATTTTTTACGTCTGCTCTGTCTGATTATACTCCACTTTGTAAATGTCAGATGTGCATCAGTAATACGTCTTTGCCAGTGGATGATAAACAAATGTCATGCTCTCCTCAGCAGACGGGTAATCTGGACTTTATATCCCTGGTGCTCTTGAGCTTCATTTTTATTGCGTTTATTGACATAATGTTGTTAGCATCAGTGTGGCTGCCTGAATTCCTAATAAAATATTTGGTTAGGGAATATAAGAGATATATTTTCATCCCTCTCAACATAAAAGAACTAGATTCATGGGCTAAATAAGTCGGTTGACATATTCATAAAATAATCTCTTTATGTGTTCTGCTGTGAGTTGATAGACAGACATTTGCACACCTGTGTCCCCCAATTTACAAATTCAGTAAAACAGGTTTAATGAGATTCAAAAGTGATAAAACCAACGTGGACCTGCTACAGCGGTCACCCTGATTTATTCATGGATACTAACTCAACAGGATTCACATTTTAAAATAGGACTCTCAATAAAAACACTGCATTGATTATGATTCACTCAGCTTTGGTATAGTGGTGTATATAAGAAAAGAGAGCATCCATCCACCTCATTCACCAAAGCCTGACCTGATAGGACCTTCAACCTGCTGCAGAGATGATCTGTAACCTGCTTCTGTCCTGCTCTGTCCTCCTGCTCTCCTGCAGTCATCTGTTAGCACATCCTGTTACAGACACAGCTGACATGACTTACAGCGGCCCTGGTGAGTGCATTCAGAAATAATGTTTCAGATGTTATTATTTTTCAGTTTTTGCATATATAGTGCAAAGTATTTAGCTTTTTTTCTGTCCAAGGAGACATTCTTAGAACAGGCAACTGGCTTAAATAAGTGCACAGGGTGCAGAAACATAACATTAATTTTATAATGCTGGTGCCAAAGACCAATACAGGCAAATTTACAGTAGCTGATGAAATAACGTCTGTCTGATTGCTGCTTTAGATTCAGCGGAAGAGGCCGGAGGCGTCAGTCCAGATGATTTCTCTGTCTCTGATCTCAATGATCTCCTGCAGAGGGCGGCAGTCGCAGGATATTCCCCGCTGCTCAGCCGAGACAGTGAGACTCATTTATCTGACACAGACATTTAATCTCAAAAGTTACAAGTGCATCATCTTTCAGTGTTACTGAAAGTTCTTCTGCAGACGAAAAGAAATCACTCTTTTGTACTCTGAATGCTCATACTGTTCCTTTCACAGATATCAAAGTGCCTGGGCAGACTCCTAAAGAGGCTCTTAGAGAGGTAAGTTAAATGAAATAACAAATCTCTAAGCATTTAAATAATGCTGTGTTCTTGTGTTTTTTTATTTTGGATATTTTACATTTTCATGCAAGTGTGCGAGCAACAGCCTCTCTTTCTCTTTTAAGATGCTGTTAGAAAAACCGTATCGCCTCATTCCTCCCAATGGTCTGTGGGGCAGCAGGAGACAGTTCAGGAAGAGAGGCGGCAGTGCAGATTGCTTCTGGAAATACTGCGTTTGAGGCATTCATGACATGCTGAACTGAGTCACAGGGCTTTTATAGCTTTTCCTACCAGTGTGGACTCACAATACAAAAGCAAAAATATACAGAAGACTGACGTAAACCAGTAACATGTAAAATATCTGGGATTTTTTTCTACATATCTTCAGCTTTTATGTGTCTGTACATTTTTAATGACATGTAATTCTGGAGTATTTGGATTAAGTGCCAATACTATCTTTATAGGAGAGACCTAGCTACTGTATAAGACATATATAACTGTTAACTATAAATAAATGCAAAAATAAAATAATAAAAAAAGAAAGAGTTAAAAAGGCTTCATTCTTTGTCAACGATGTTGTTCTCATTTTCCCCTTTGAAAACTGAAATTTAGAATTCACATTTATTTTGTAACTCCTTTTATTTCATGTTTTACAATGAGTTCACAAAGAGAGCATGCGGATGAGATGAGATTTGAGTGCAAACCAAATAGCTTTGGATTGATTGATTCAAGTATTTTTTGAGACAGATGAATCAAACAGAGACTATTCTTCAACCTTGGAGGCTGGACATCCACTTAGCTGGAGAGGACAAACGGTATCTAGATGCATCTACGGACTTACTGAACACACAAGAAAAGAAAATACGAGCCAAAGTTAAGCTATAATATGTGTTAAACACCACTTGTCACCTTTACTCTATTTACATAAAATATAAAGAATATATATTAAAAAATAAACACTTTTTTGGTCATGTCTAAGGCACCAAGTATCCACCTTTTACTTCAGTGTGGAAGTAAGCCTGTGGGTGAGACTTCCGGTTCATTAATTTTGTAAAGTTGCTTTGACACAATCTGTATTATTAAAAGCGCTATATAAATAAAGGTGACTTGACTTATGCGCTATAGGGAAATAATGAAGAATAACAATGTGCAGTAAACGCTGAAAAAGTTTGCACTAAAATAATAGTTAGACACATCAATTTGCAATATCAAGCTAGCTTTGTACAGCTAAAAATAGCTGGATGTGGATGAGACAGGAAGTTAGACCCATAAAATTTACAAATGGCTGGGACTCTTTAGGAAGAAAAAGGTAGATACTCTTAAAAATAAAGAACCATTAAGAAACCTTTCCAATGCATAAAATGTTCTTTAAAGTGGAAAAGATTCCTCAGATTGTTCAAATATTCTCTACACCAGGGGTGTCGAACTCTGGTCCTGGAGAGCCCCAGCCCTGCAGAGTTCAGCTCCAACCCTAATTAAAAATCACCTGCCTGTTTTTTCCAAGTAACCCTTCAGACCTTGATTAGCTTGTTCAGGTGCATTTGATTAGGGTTGAAGCAAAACTGCGCAGGGCTGTGGCTCTCCAGGACCGACGTTTGCTACCCCTGCTTTACACTAAGAGGAAAATTATTCTTTTTTAAGAATCATGCTGGTGCTGTTTTATAAGAACAGCAGATCAGTGGTTGTTTGATTACCTGCTGTGGACTCTTGAGGGTAAGGCTCTATGTATTGCTACTCCTAATCGTGGCAGGTCTCTCTTCTTCAAATCCTCAGTATTAGGCCACTGAACCTCAGGAGAGTCCATCAGCTCTGTGTTCTGTCCTTCCTGCTCATTCACTGGAGTCATCGCTCTCAGAAGCTCTATCATCTAACAGCACACACACACATACGCAGTAGTTAAAGTCCAATATTCCATGAACAAAAACTGCTGAATGAACAATTTCTCATTTTTATGAATAAATGACACTAAAAGTAATTTCACCTCTCTGACTGTGTGAGCAGCAGTGTGTACAGGCTGACAGTCACCCCACAAAACACACAGCAGCAACAGACTGACAGATATGCTGAACGTTCCCTTCATTATATCTGTAAAGCAGAAAACAGACATTCACTTCATCTTTTCATAAATAAAATAAATATGTGACCCTGGACCACAAATCCAGTCTTAAGTAGCACAGGTATATTGTTGCAATAGCCAAAAATACACTGTATGGGTCAAAATGATTGATTTTTCTTTTATGCCAAAAATCATTAAGATATTAAGTAAAGATCATATTCCATGAAGATATTTTGTAGATTTCCTGCCGTAAATATGTCAAAACTTAGTTTTTGGTTAGTAATATGCATAGCTAAGAACTTAATTTTGACAACTTTAAAGGCAATTTTCTCAATATTTAGATTTGTTGCACCCTCAGATTCAAGATTTTCAAATAGTTGTATCTCAGTAAATATTGTCCTAACCTAACAAGCTTATTTATTCAGTTTTCAGACAATGTATAAATCTCAATTTCAAAATTTACCCTTAAGACTGGCTTTGTGGTGCAGGGTCACATATTTTACATGATAAAAGAAATGAGTTAATGAATTAGCTTTTATGCATTAAACAAACAAATATATAATAATGATTCAATTAAATAGTATACATTCTAAATACATATTGCTTAAAATAAATTATATAATAAAGATAAAATAAATACAAATACAAACTTTTAAATGTGTAAATATTTAATATATATCCACTACAAGTAGTCATCTATATATAGTCAACTATGAATTTGTTGTTAGTGTATTCATTTATGAATATTTAAATAAATTGTTTAATTTATTGCTCTACACACACTTGTTATTTCTAGTATGCACACATACACAAATTACAATAAAACGTATATATTGCAATATAAATTATTATATACATATACAGATTGAAAAATAAATCAGTTATTCATATAATGATCTGTTTTTAAGATATGCATTATACGCAAGGCAATTAACACATTGTGAGATATTATGACATAACTGTTAGTTAAACAAATCAGAAGCGAAATAAATGAATATATATTGAATCTATATACACTTTGTTCCTTACCTGAAGAGGCTCCTGCAATTCCCAGGTGGTTGTTGTTGTGCAGAACACCGCAATACACTGAGGTAAAGGTATTGTCTCTTCACAATTTATATCCTTAGAGGAGTCTGACCAATAACCACGTGTTTGGAGTCCAGAGGGCAGTTACCTGGCCCATAAACTCTGCCAGTAACTGACCCTATAACTGTCCCCTATTCTACTGTCAATAATAAAGCAAAAAATGCCTCTTCAGCACAAGCACAAATGCACACACAGCAGTCATTTCCTGTTATCATGAGCTATTATTCCCATCAAGCGTCCACCATTTCTGATCATATAAAATAACTAACCTTCAGTTTAATCACTAAATCTGAATAGTCCGAGGACAGCCAATAATTGTGTGACCTTTGATTAATTCATAATTATCATTCATTAAGCATGAACGTCATCATTTGGAGCTAAAAGTGTTACAGCATCTTGACGAATGACAGGCTGCAGTGTGTCGCAGTGACCAACAGATGGCTTAACTGAGTCAAATCAATTCACCTAAAATACAATTAGCTCCGTTTTTTAAAAAAAGACACTAAAGCAACGTGGAAACTTCAAACGAAAACAGGCTTTTCTTAAGTTTTTTCCCCTTTTATTATTTTACAGCAGAGAGAATATAAAGCATTCAGAAAACATCTTTCATATTTTAAGGGCAATTCAAAACATTTTGCATGGCTTCAGCAGCTGAATTCTCTTTTTTAACATATCCATCGATTCAGTGACTCTTTAACATGCACAATTACAAAAATAAATCGCTCAAACCAGGGGGGAGGAAGAAAAACAAAGACATTTAAGAAAAGAAGAAACAAAAAAACAAAACTGAGGGGTCATCGGGAAGGGAGAGGGCTACATAATCGGGAAAAGACACAGAGAAAGACAGCTAGAGAGGAGAGGAAAAGTAGATCTAACACTAGTTTAACATGCAAAGTGTAGAGAGCCCCAAGTGTAGCTTGTAATAAAGGCAGGGCCGCTATTTTCTGGGTTTGAAAGGGATGAAAACGTGCAGCTCCATGAAGGGTGTCGTATAAGCACTGTCCTTAAACTACTGCATTCTAATCTCACAATACTGGCATTTGCATAAGAGTAAGTCAGCTACGTGTGTCCAACAGATCGCTGTCCCCATTAGGTCTACAGGTCTCCACTTCAGGAATTGCTTATTGCTCTGTGTCCATGAGTGGTGGGATGTTGCCTAGGGCCCTGTTTTCCCTTTTCTAAAGAATGGATGCGCAGGAAAGGCAGTCTCTGTTTGAAGTTGTTGATGCGACAAACAAAATTAATGAGGTATCTTCTGTGGGCTGAGCTGCGATACCGTTAAAGCTGAAGCGGAATTGTCAAAATGAACCCGTATGCGACCAAATGAGGTTATTGTCTGGTGTTTACAAACTACAGCTATTCTTCTACATGTTTTAAAACGTCTACCTATGGCTATAATAAAGTCATGACGATGTTGATGAATCGATCTGAGCAGCACTTTTTCACAATTGTGACACAGTATATCCACGGCAGTGTGTTTATACAGTGACTAATAAGATCCGGAGAAGCTGCATTGAACTGAAACATCCATGCGTATTTACACAAGCATCAGACGCATTCGCGTAGACCTGCACCATCGCAACGGGCTTGATCACTCTTATACAACACCAGCCAGCGCCGCTCGCTAGACGAACAACCGGTTTTTAGGGACCTAAGGTACGCCAACTCAGCTCACATAGTTGATTAAAAAAAGGTGAACAGCATGACATGTTCAGAATCACAGTAATTTGATCAGGACAGTCTGGCTCGTTTCCCAATAAGCAGCAACTAATTCTCAAGTGACCTGCTCTACTTCCCCCTTTCTCCAGTTTGGCACCTGAGTTAAGATACAAAAGTGAACCCGTCAGATTCACACCCGAGGTTTCAACTGCACTAGTGCCTTGGACACTTTAGCGTGGATATGGACACAGTTCTGTGGCGCGTGTTTTCGTATGAGGTACACACGTTTTTTGTTTACCTGTTTCTGTGGTGGAACAGTGGGAATGTGAATGGAACGTGGAGTGAAAGTGAATTCGAAAACGAAACAGGAAGCCAAATTCTATTTGAAAACAGAAAAAAAAAAGATTCATGCTGCCCCTGTAAATATGAGTACTGACAATTTGCCAGCTGTTTTGACTTTTTGGATTGTAAAGTTAGGTCTCGAAGCCCTCGGCCTGTTTCAAGTTCTGCAACCCATGAAACCAGCTGCTTTACAGAACAGTATTTCTTCGACAAGTCTACCTGACTACCAAATCTACAAAAATAAGCATGCTTTGGGCGCTGTTTCAGCCACCCGGTTATCTATGTTACCCATGCAAGCATAATAAGACTCGAGTTGCCACCGCAGTGCATCAGCTGACAACCTAAACTGCTACCGGAATGATGAATGCAAGGCAAGAACCAGCCGGACTGAAATCTGCAGTCCTCGCGGGTTCATCTGGCAGTTCCAATAGAGGACGTGAGTTATGACGAAGCCATAAATTCCTGGTGCGTTAAAATGGAGAAAGCGCGGACAAAGAAACAAGAAACGGAACGGAACAGAAAAACGGACAGACTATAATAATTCACTTCTCGCTAATGCCAGTCCATCGCAAACCTCACATGCAGACTGACACGGCTCGCTGGATTTAGAATATGATCAGGCACTTCCAACATAAGCACTCTGAAGAAAACATGTACATATCATTCTCTTGACGCAAATACAAAATATGACAAAAAGCATTTTGACATGAGGGGAAACTGAAATCTACACATTTTTAGTGCATTAGAACTCGTTTTCATAGACGTTCTCCTTTTCAAAAGCCACGGCGACACCTGCTGTTGAAAGTAACGTCACTGCAACACCGGTGAAATTGATTGATCTTTGGAGGTCTGTCAGGCCCTTGACGCCACATTTTCAATAGCACCAAAAGAATCCCGTTTAAATGCATACCAGGCAACCCAATCTTTCAGTCAGTGTAGCAGTGTGGATTTCGAAAGAGGTTATGTCATTATTTCAGCTTCTGTGTCTTTACTCACAGGGTTTTTTGCTCATCTTGTTGTCAGAATGTTCATGTTAAAGCGGCAAAACGCTGCTAGAAGCTGCGCTACCCGCACTCATAACATAAAAACGCACTTTACATCATTTCAATGACATAATACAAACGTATTCAGACTTAGGAAACACAAAACAAACATACACAGTACAAAGAAACCAAATGAGATATGTGATACACTTAAAATCCTTCCTGATCATTCTTGACCGACTGTGTTGACGGGTTATGCTATTGAATGCAAGTGAATCTGATCACGTTTAACCAGGTGATTATCTGTTCAGCAATGATTAACTTCCTTTAAGCAGTAGCATTCACATTACTTGGCACCGTTGGCAAAAAGATTCTTGGTAGCCCAGAAAAAACAAACGAACAGATGTAAACATAACCTAATGATCATTTTGCCTTTTTCTCCTACCTCATAAATACAGTATTTTTCATAATTGCAGGAAAGTCATGCTTTAGCACAATGTTCTTCTCAAGAACATTCAAAGTAAAATAAAATACTCTTATAGTGAAATAATTTTACAGAGCATAGCCACTAATGCTTTTGAACTCTTTTTTTGTATCTTTGTTCGTTTTTGTCATGCACATACAGTAGCTTGACTTTATCCCAGGTATTTACACTATGTACAAACGATACAACCATACTTCTTAGGCATTCAAACAAAACTATACAAATATTCAGATTTGGACGCTAATCTGTTTTGATCCCTTTCAATGAGTAAAATAATATATTTCTAAAATACAATCCCGCTTAGATAAATGTTTTACTTTGCGTACCGGCAACCCTCTTTTATGTACAGGAACCGCTCAATTGTCAAAAATATGGATTTGTCTAACCCCGGGTGTGGAGACTCTTCAAAGTATGTCAAAGATATCAAGGCAATGCATGTAATTTTCCCTTAAAGAGCTTAGAAAACCTCTGAAGTTGTTTTTTTTAACTTAACAAAAGCTTCACCTATGACTGTTTAACATTGGATTAACAAAAGAAAACTTTACAAACTTGCCAATAGTAAATGACAGGCAGAGGTGATGACATTTGGTGTCTCCAGTACATTCATGGAGTTAAAAACAAAACAAATGAAACAACTGCGGCCTAGTTTCAAGCATGCGTAAGACAAGATCTGCCTGGAGCGATCCATTGTTCTGTGATGTCTCGCTAACTTTGAACCGGCTGAATATCATCAATTTTGAATGTATACCTATGTTTTTAACATCAGGATTTGATACGTCACCCGAGCCTGCTCGTTTCCCTCTTACATTCATTAGCAACCCAGTCCCCCTGTAGCTAAGAGAAGACGGGCGACCATAAGGGACAGACTGGAAGAAGTTTCTGACGAATTTGTCTGGTTGTGGAGTAAAGCATGTACAAAAACTAATTCATGAATTATTTATCATTTTTGGTAACAATTTTACCCACTAAACACATCTTGTGGTCTTTTGAAAACTAGGAAATACACTCAGAACAGGTCCGGCCATGTTTGTGTCGACTCCGTATTTTGTCATTCTTTCTTTCTTCACTTATCTTCTCTTTACAAGCCACTGAAGAGCAGAACTTCCATCCATCTTTTTTTTTCCCTTTTTCAAACAAAACATTTTAACGCTCATCCAAAATGACAAATCAATCCATTAAAAAGTGCAAAAAATGCCACGAAGCAAATGTTGTTCTTCCTAAAACAACGTCCTCAGAGTTTGTTTTGATCCACAGCAGTTGGCTCTTTCCTTCATAAAAGAAACATAGAAGGAATAAAGAGATATGAAAAAACGCAGTTGTTTAGTAGCCGAAGTATCAGTCATACAGTAGTAGTAAGAGTTGCAGTGTTCTTGCTATTTTTTTTTCCTCTTGTAAAACGTCTCTGGTTGAAACAGAAAAACTGAAAGGAAGAGTCTGGAGAGTAATGTCACATTGTGAGGGGGC
Source organism: Labeo rohita (assembly GCF_022985175.1). Classification (NCBI taxonomy): domain Eukaryota; kingdom Metazoa; phylum Chordata; class Actinopteri; order Cypriniformes; family Cyprinidae; genus Labeo; species Labeo rohita. The sequence continues at coordinate 11,747,113 of NC_066891.1, read as the reverse complement.
TCTTCTGGACGCTCTCATGTTCCCTGGCCTTTCTCAATTCTCTCACTCTGAAAAACAACAGAGAGATATTAAGGGACACGGGTCGAACATCTCAAGTCATTTTAGCATTTATCTCAGAAAGCAGAGAAGGTCAGATCAAGCCCTTGTTAATGGGTAGCTTCTTTTTTTGTGTAGAACACAAAAGCAAATTTTTAGCAGAATGTTCAAGCTAATCATACAATGAAAATGAATGGCTTTCCCTGTCATACATTGTATAGAAATAACACAACCTTGAGATTCTTCTAAACATCTCTTTTTGTGTTCCAAAGAATAAGAAAAAAAAGTCACACAGCTTTAGACCAACATAGTTTGGTCCTTTAAACAGAAAGGAACACTGGTGTGGTTTAAGAAAACACTTTGAAATTGTTCCAACACGGTGTAAAATGCACTTTTAAAGACGGATTGTTATGAGATTGCTTGGTTTTGGTGGAACTCTTGCATTTGTTTTCTATTTTAAAGGATAAGTTCACTTCCAGAATAAAAAATGCCTGATAATTTACTCACCCCCATGTCATTCAAGGTGTTCATGTCTGTCGTTCTTTCTTCAGCTGAAAAAAAAAGGTTTTTGAGGAAAAAAAAAACAGGATTTTTCTCCATATGTTGGACTTCAATGGGGATCAACTGGTTGAAACTCCACATTACAGTTTCAATGCAGCTTCAAAGGGCTCTACACGATCTCAGCTGAGGAATAAGGGTTTTATCTAGCAAAATAACAGATCATTTTATAAAAAAAAAAAATTGAAAATGTATTTACTTTTTAAAATTTTTGTGAAGCACTTTGGCCTTTAAATGTGCTATATAAATAAATGAAAGTTGAAAGCTTTTAACCACAAATGGTCGTCTTGCACTAGCTCTGCGATGCATATCCACAACATTGTTAGTTCTTCGTCTGTGTACTCATTGGTTTACCTTTTTTTTAAGAGAGTTTGACTTTCTTTGTAGTCGAGTTGCAAGACGAGCATTTGTGGTTAAAAAGTTTGTGAAAAAATGTGTATATTTGTAATTTATTATTTTTTTTTTAAGAAATTGCCAAATAGTTTCACTATGTAAGCTGAGATTGCGTAGAGCCCTTTAAAGCTGCATTGAAACCTGGACCTTCAACCTGTTGGGTCCCATTAAAGTTATCTATATGGAAATAAATCCTGGAATGTTTTCCTCAAAAACCTTACACTCTTAAAAATAACTCTTATTTATTGGCATTGATGGTTCCATAAAGAACCTTGAATGTCCATGGAACCATTCAAATGCAGAAAAGGTTCTTTATAGTCAAAAAAAGTCCTTTAGATTTTTTAAATGTTCTTCAAAAATGGTTATTTTACGAACTGTTTACTGAAAGGTTCTTTGTGGAACCAAAAAAACACAAAAACACCTCTTTGGAGCCTTTTTAAGAGTATAATTTCTTTTTGACTGAAGAAAGAAAAACATGAACATCTGGATGACATGGAGGTGAGTAAACTGCCAAGAATTTTTTATTTTGGAAATGAACTAATCCTTTAATATATTTAAAAATATAATTCTTTCCAGTGATGGAAAATCAGAATTTTCAGCAGCCATAATTCCAGTCTTCAGTGTCACATGATCGTTATGAAAATCATTCTAATATGATAATTTAGTGCTCAAGAAACATTTCGTCTTAAAAACAGATGAAAATGTTGAAAAAAGTGTTTCGCTGCTTAATATTTCTGTGGAAACCGGTAGTGCTACGTAATTTAATATAATTGTTTTAATAATAATCTGTTTGAAAGACCACTCTTACACCAGTGCTTATACAGAAGTTATCTTAGATCTTCACTGAAGATTTGCCCCATTTTCTTCATTGCCTCACCTTGTAAGTTATTGCACTAAGTAGATATATAGGACAAAAAGCTTAAAATAGTCTGCATTTCATTTAATACAAAATCAGTCTGAAACCTTCTCATCTCGTCGCTTCTCACAAAAAACTAAAGCTGTCTGCTGATTATTCTGTTTGTGTCCTTTTGAAATATGTTGCTCAAACATCTGATGAAATACAGGTGACATTTGCACAGGGTAATGCGACCAACTTAGCTTTTGTATTACAAATTCTTTTGTATACAGATATCATATCTACTAGCAAACAATTAAAGAGAAATAGACAGATAGACAGTCAGTTCCCACTGCAGCATGTGCAATAAAACAGGCTTTAGCTGAACTAGTCAGAACGAAAACACAAGCCAGAGAGGCAGCCAGTTTTCTCTGGGTCACATACAGTATTTCCCAGCATGCCTCATGGTCAAAGAGCAAGACTCATTCTTCATGTTCATGCAACATCTTTTTCACCAAACAACCTTCTGTTCTTCCGTCTATCTTATCTTTTCCTCTTTACAAAGACAGTAAGTAAAGGAAACGTAAATAATCAAGACAGGAGAAAAAGGTGCTTGTTTAATGTAGTGTCTCAGTGGTTAGTGTACAGCAAGACACAACCGATATCCATATGCTGAGGCCCTTGATCTCAGTCATCTGTGCGTCCAGTTGGTAGCTGTCATGCAAGCAGGCATCAAGCAGTGTTGATGGAGGGCAAGAAGGAGCAAGAGGGGATGGGAAGGGGGTCTTTGTGTGTGTGTGTGTGTGTGTGCATGTGACGAGCGAGAGGGAGAGAGATAGAAAAAAGGGAGACATACTGAATCGCTGAGGCTGCACTCACCCGCTTGAATAGTCTATGGTCCATCAAGGGGCTTTGCATTAACAGCAAAACAACACCAGACAGCTATTAGCACACAGCAGATATCATGGTGGAGAAGGAGAGCGAGGATAAAGAGCCAGGGGAAGGGAGGAGCACCTCTCACTAAACCACTCATGATTAATGAAACACTTTCAAGGATGAAAATAAGTTCCGTTACAACTAAATAAAATGCTTTAACACCAAAGAAAGAGAAAATATGGAAACAAAACATGAAGCTTTCAAAGTGTCACATTTCTATTTGTCTCAGCAGTGTTTCAGGTAGCGGATGAATGGCATGGCCATTAGGGGGCGATGTGGCGGTGGGAGAATACCTGTGGCGGCAACGGCGGAGGAACCTCATGATCTTGCGGGCGGCCTGATCCTGCCTCTTAGTGAGAAGACTGCTTCTGAAACAGAAACGTCACTTTTAAACACATTTAATTTTGCACATTACATCGAGTACATGAATAAAATATCTTGCAGGGCAAAGCTCAGAACAAGTATGCCACTTGGAACTGATTCATAAGAGCTATTGGCTGAGTATAGAACATCAAACACCAGTTGGATTCACATTTGGAACGAATTTACGAAGGAGTGATTTATCGCAGGGCAGTGTATTGAGTGCTACCTGAGTTTGTGCTGGACCAGTGCGGCGGTGGCCGCTCTGCGGTGGGGCCTCAGTCGGCCGAACTCTCTGTAGCTGCGGTAGCACTGCTGGATCAGCACGGCCGCCCGCCGGCTCTGCTGGAACTTCTTCTGCTCGTGGTAGCTGCGGAACTTACTCTGGATAAGGATGGCGGCCTGCGTCATCTTCTTATAAAGTGCATACTGATATATAAACACACATTATTGAAAAGATATTAATGACAAAAATGTAATTGCTTCCTACTCAACTTAAATTGGCCACATACACACTGCACATTTAAAGAGATAGTTCACTCAAAAATGAAAATGACCACATGATTTACTCATCCTCAAGCGATTCTAGGTGTATATGACTTTCTTTTTTCAGATGGATGCAATCTGAGTTATATTACATAATGTCCTGGATCTTCAAATCTTTATAATGGCAGTTAATGGCTGTTGAAATTTTGGCCAATAAAGTCCAATAAAGTGCATCTATTCATCATAAAAAGTGTTCCACATGGCTCCAGGGGGTTAATAAAGGCCCTCTAAAGTGAATCAATGTGTTCGTGTGAGAAAAATATCCTTATTTAAAAAAATTATAAACCGTTATCTCTAGCTTTCGCTAACTTTTGTACTCAAGAAAGTGGCATTTGAGCGGATGACACAATCTCAGCAGCCATTCACTGCCATTATAAAGCTTGGAAGAGCCAGGACATTTTCTAAAATAACTCTGACTGGTTATTCGTCTGGAAGAAGAAAGTCATATACACCTAGGATGGCTTGAGGGTAAGTAAATCATGGAGTAGTTTTCATTTTTAGGTAAACTATCCTTGTAAACAACATGAGGGTAAGTAAATGATGGCAGAATTTTCATTTTTGTGTTGATTACCTTTTTAAATGTAAATTATAATCCCATATACAGTATGTTTATGAGTTACTCCCTAAATTACAATGCCTGACAGAGTGATAATCACAGCAATATTTTGGTGTTTGCAGTTGTAAATAAGAAACATTAATGACCATTATATCCATCAACATTGCCGTAATCAATTATTCTAAGTGTCATTAGGCTAGTTCTTCCACAGAGTTTCTTACAGATATAGGCAGTAGGTTGCAGGCTCATTTAACTGACGCACATTGCTTATTTTGGGCTTCTTTTACCTGTTCTTCCAGATCTAATTACTGATTATGTAGAAAAAGGGGTTTTCACTTTTTACATCCAGCGACCACTGAAAGTTATGTTCCCCTGAGGGAAGACTTTCTAAAATATAAATGCAGCTATACATTTTCATTTATATAGAGCTGTTTATACTGTGTGAGACAAGAAGCATAATAGAAAGCCAACATATTGTTTCCAAAATTAAATTATTGACTTCTGTATTGTTACTGTATTGTAGTCAGTGCAAATGACTAAAATATGATCTAGAAAATATTGACTTTGTATTACGGTCAACCCATTATTATGTAATATTAGATGCATAAACCTGAAGAGAAACAATTTAATTCAAATGTATTTTTGTAGTGCTTACAATGAATACTGCTCTAGAGAATTTTCAGTCTTCTGATTTACAGTTAAGTCTGAAAAACATTTTATATTTCTCATTTGCATTTTGTACCATCTCACATTTTCTGTGGACCTCTTGGACTCTTTAGTCCACAGTATATGGAGGGTCCCTTGCAACTACTTGCGTTAAAATGTACAAAGTGGCCATTGCTATTAAATCAATTATAATATTTGTGTAGACAAACAAAAATCTGCTTTAAATAATGCATGAACAATCAAACAAAAAAATTACCTTCAAGGCTATCCATGTTAGCTTGCAAGAGAAAAATAGATTTGTCATGAATAGGAAACCATGTGACCTTGCACTAAGAGCACATCAAGAGCTTTCAAACAACAATTTCCACTACAGCAGGCCTTATAATTGACTCAAGTGCATTTGCTAGAGCTTGACATATTAACCAGACATCCAGCAAAGGTTGGCAAAGCCAATGTCAGAGCATCTTAAAGGATTACCTGCTTGTACTTCCTGTAACAGCGCTGAATGACAGCGGTGGCTACTTCCTGTTGTCCGCGCAGTGGGCGTCCCTGCAGGGAGAGAGGGAAAAGGGCTGCTCTGAAGAGTGGGCAACACTTGGGAGACCTCCACTAGGCTGTTCACTTAGAGGAGAATCAAAGTTATAGAGCAAAGACGTCCTTCTCGCTTAGCAGCAGCTGGTGCTGAGAGAGCAGACACCTCTGAGCACAAGCTGCCAGTCTGGCCAGCTGGTGAATCTTTGTGGAAACTCATTACAGGCAGCCACAGGAGGCAGCAATCGCTTCTTATAATAAGCCAGGCCATGCGCTGGTTAAGCCACCTTACCCATGCTGAAGCTGTGGGGACTGACTACTCTGTGCCTGTATGTTTATGAGCATAGCAGGAAGGAGACAGAGGGTGTCCTGCGTTTGTTCCTACCAATACCTGCGCACAGACGTTTACATCCTGTCTCTATTCACACATCAACACAAGCGCGTGGCACCCGAGCCCCTGGCCTGTACCTTGTACTTGCGGAAAGCGGTTTGCACCAGCCGTGCGGCTTCGTAGAGCTCCCTCTGCTCGGGGTCGGACAGCGTGAGCTGGGCTAGCTCTCTCTCCACTTTGCTGTTGGAGGCTCTGAGAAACTCACTCCACTCGGACGGAGCAGGCAAGGTCGGCTTCTCAAACGGGCCCTCACGCATGGGCGAATTACCTGGGCTCAGGCTAGGGTTGGAGGGAGGGGTCAGGGGTTCACTGTATATGGGACTGCTCAAAAAAACAAAACACATACAAACATAGAGGAGTTAGCAGGGTCGAGTTATAAAGCTTGCTTTTCCTTAAAGGAGAACTTCATTTCCAGAACAAATATTTACAGATATTGTACTCACCCCCTTGTCATGCAAGATGTTCATGTCTTTCTTTCTTCAGTCGTAAAGAAATTATGTTTTTTGAGGAAAACATATTAGGATTTCTCTCCATATAATGGAGTTCTGTGGTGCCTACAAGTTTGAACTTCCAAAATGCAGTTTAAATGCAGCTTCAAAGGGTTGTGAACTTCAAAATACCAACCTAGTGTTTACAAAGTGAACGTGCAAAGAAGATCAACATACCCTAACTGTCTTAAACCGGAATACATAGAGAATACACAGCGATAGACAAGACGAGCATTTGAGGTTAAAAGGTATATAAATTATAATTGTTTAGAAAATGACCAATCGTTTCACTAGATAAGACCCGTTTTCCTCTGCTGGGATTGTTTAGAGGCCTTTGAAGCTGCATTTAAACTGCATTTTGGAAGTTCAAAATTGCGGGCACCACTGAAGTCCTGAAATCCTGGAAAGTTTTCCTGAAAAAAACAATTTCTTTATGACTGAAGAAAGAAAGACATGAACATCTTGCATGACAAGGGGGTGAATAAATTATCCCTTAACCACATCATCACCAGGGTGGTACAGCAGGTACTTTGACATTTTTTGGCTGCTGTTAAAAAGTGGATTTTTAAAGTTCAAATCAATACATAAAGACACCTTAATGTTTCTAGATATTCACTATTATAGACAAGAGAAAAACATGTCATGTTGCAAAATTATATATACACTGTTCAAAAGACTTTTTGTTTTTTTTATGTTTTTAAAAGAAGTCTCTCATACTCATCAGGGATGAACGTATTTGATCAAAAACACATAAAAGGTAATATCGTGAATTACTATTGCAATTTGAAATATTTGTATTCTATTTTACTATATTTTAAAGGGGTTATGAACTGAGAAACCAAAATTCCCTTGATTTTTTGACATAAAAGAAGTCATTGTAGGCAGTCTGCCAAAACAGCTTTTGGAATGTTCTACTCTATAATGTAATAGGTAGATAAGCACCGCCTCTGCAGAAGAAGATTGACATCATTGTCTGTTAAGCTCTGCCCACCAATTCACGCATAGCGTTTACCAGAGAAGCGAACGTGCGGGTCTATGCAGAACAATAAAGATGGCTCAAAACAACAGGATGCTTTGCAGTGCCAATCTGTGGAAAAACAGTCTTTGCATTGCCTTACTCCTAATCCCAACTTTAGGAAAGAGTGGATGAACTTTATTTTTAAAGAAGTTCCAGACTGCGTCACTAAGAACTCGGTCCTTTGTTTATCGTGGATTTGTTTACAATTACCCATAGCGTCAGCGACGTAGCGTTCGTTCCCTTATCTCAGGGAACCTAGGTTAAGTCAGTAACCAGAGCGACACAATTCAACGTGGGATTTTCAAAAGATTGAAACTAAAAGACAATGCTGTGCCGACTATATTGGATCCGACAGTGATGTCGCAACAGAAGTGTGAGTAACTGTTTTCTTTACGTGGTCACTATTGCTTTGTCTCTTCTTACAGAAAGTTTGATATGTACTGAGTTATTTATGTATTTTAAACTTAAATCACAGCGGTGTCCATCTATGAGGAATGAGTGTACACTGTTAGCCAATCATAGCAATGGCTGTTTACGCCCCATTCACACAGGGTGTCAGTGTTAACGCTTCATGAAGGGCATGTCTGAAGCCTCGCACTGATTGGCCAGCATCTGCACCGAACAGGATTGGCTAGCGTCTGCATTAGTATATTTGCATAAGGCAACATTTTTTAACTTCTGTCGCGAGCAACGCCAATGATGCGACGCAACAGACCCATAATTCAGTTCGGCAAAGCTTGACGTCACTCCATTCAAAAAAGTAAATGAGAAGCATTAACGCTGACGCCCCATGTGAATGGGGCGTTACTTCCGAGTCTACAATCTGCCAAGCCTATTCAAACAAAGCGTTCTGCTGAGGGGGGTTAAAAGCAGGACAAAAAATACCCTATTACTTCTAAATTATGATGTTTTTTTATGTAAAAATCTTGATAACATTATAAGTGGACCTCAGAGAACAGTACAAAATAAAAAACAAAGGCAGTTCAGGTCCTGGAGCCGGGATTCGAACTCGGGATGCTCGTAATGCAATGCCATTATATGTCGGTGCACTTGTCAGCTGAAGGTGCCGACAAAATCTTATTGTTGAAAACATGAACAGCACTGCTTAATATTTTTGTGAAAATTGTGATACATTTTTTTCTGAGTTCTATAATGAACAGAAAGTTCAACAAAATAATTGAATATATTTATTCAAAGCATTTTTTAAAATTGTTCTTATTCTCATTCTTTACTTATTAGAATTTAAGTGATTTATATAATTTCAATTATATATTTTATATACACACACACACACACACATATAATACCTCAAGTGGATGATGCTGGGCAGGTGTTCCAAGTCTCCCAGGTAACTGGCTAGCCAGCTCATGGTGTTGGTGAGCCCACTGTTGTCCAGAGGAACAGACTCCACGGTTGGAAAATGTTCCCGCTTGATACGGTCTGGAGTGGCCTCAATGATATGCTCGGCCAGGCTCATCATATTCGCCTGCGAGGCGCACAAACACATGCATTCAGTGTTACACAAGCACAGACTTTATAGTGTGACAAAATGCAGCACACATACACTTGCTAACCCGCCAGATCAATCAAGCGCCGGGGTGTTTACTTTGGAGGAACACGCTGCTACAGCCCCTCTATCCCCATAGAGTGACAGAGATAAATGGGGCTGGACTAACTCCTGGCGATGGGAGCAAATCAATGGCAGAAGTGTATTATGTGGTGACGAAGGTCTGGGGAAAGAGTGGAGCGACCGCCGCTCTCTAGCGCTGATTTCATATGTCAGCAGGACGGATGGTGCTCTATATCTCTCTTGGCCTTTCTACGCTTGTAGCTGTGTTTGTTTGCAGTCTATTTGACAAATGTATCAGTGCAGGTGTAAATGAGGCTGGCTGACTGTGAGTGAGTGCCACCGTTTGAGTTTGTTTACATGCACTTTTCTCACCTGCAGGTCCTCCATGTGCGAGAGGCAGTCCTGGTTTTCTAGGTCCTCCTTGTAAGAAAGTATCTCAGTGTCTACCATCTCTCTCTCCACCATTCCCAGCATGCTGAGGGGCTCGCCACGCTGTCGCAATCGGCTGGCCAACTTCTCCTTTCCTATGCTGCTGATACTCCCCTTCCTGAGCATTTCTCTAGTGCCCCATTTATGCCCTCCGCGGTAAGACGCCATCTTGGCTTGCGGGATGCCCACTGTCCCTAAACCCTCCTCAGAGATGCTCTTATCTGGGCTGGATGGGGTGGAAGAAAGAGTCTTAGGGCTGGTTGACAGTTTATGTGTCTGCTGCTCCATGTTCAAGGGAACCGACATGGGCTTATCCAGCTGTGCTTGCACAAGCTCGGGGTTGGGCTTGTGTTTTTTGGCGAGCGGGAGGTCCCGCTGACACTCGTTGCTGTAGTAGCTGGAGGGCTCTGATCTCGGTCTTCTCAAATCTAGGCACGAAAGAGAAAGAGAGAGTGAGTTGCACTGAGAGAGGAGGATGGATATGATATTTCCATTACATTTGCTCCGTCTCTGAGGTGCTATTAGTGATAATCTAAAAAAATAAGACAGCTGGAATTAGATTGTGCAGCAAGTACTGCTCATTGAAGCGATTGTAATAAGGTATTACATTAAGCAAGCAAATCTGCTATAATCTTTTTAGTAGAGCAAGTTCATCTGTTTTCTAAATAGTGCAGCTTTTCCAGTAATGAGCTACAAGCAGCAGTTTTTCAGCAAGTAGTCTTTACAACTTAGTGAGCTCTCCTAAAATATCTGTCTCATATGCAAGGCTGGAAAGTCTGATTTATTTTAGTGAAATAGTTCACTCAGATGGTGCGTAAATGAACCGGTTCAAAATGATGTGCAGACGTCCCTGGCATTTCTCATCTTTTCTTACTTCAAAGTATTTGGTTAAACAATTCCAATATATCTTTTTGTTTCCCAAAAGTAATTTTATCTGTTAAAGTTTAATGTTGTCAGCCTCCTCAACATTCATTAATTCTCAGCAAAAACATTTATAACGTCACAGAAGACTTCAAATAAATGCTTGAACTTTCTGTTCAAAAAAGTGCAGCATGATTTCTAAAGAAATATTCTAAAGAAAAGCAGCAAAACGGTTTGGAAAATTTGTAATATAAAAATGTTTCTTGAGTACCAAATCAAACATATTTGAATTAGTTATTTTAAACTGTAATATTTCACAATACTGATGTTTTACTGTATATTTGAGCAAATAAATGCAGCATTTATGAGCATATGATACTTCTTTCAAAAGCAATAAAAAATCTTACAAACACCAAACTTTCGAACAGTAGCGTATATATAATATACATAGAAAATGCGTATGTGTATGATTGCATACAGCTGAAGTCTTATTTTTTAAGGGGTGTAAACTTTTCAACAGAATGAAGATGTGTTGCCTAAATATCCAAAGAATTTGTGGGACCTGAAGGACTTTTCTGAAGAACAGCGGGCAGTTTTCACTGTTCAGGACAAACAAGGTACTCATGAACAACTATCAGTAAACAAAAAACCCAGCTGTGAATCATTCAGGTAACAACACAGTACTAAGAATCAAGCGTATGTAAACTTATGAATGGGGTCATTTTTATAAATTCAACTATTATTTTCTCTTGTGGGCTATATGTAAACGTCTTTTATGTGAAATATCTTGTTCAGGTCAGTAATAAATAAAAAATAACATTCATTTAGTATGATCCCTATTATTTTGTGTAATCATTTACTCACCCTCATGTTGTTCTAAACCTGTATGAGCTGACGGTAGCCATTGACTTCTACAGTATTTTGTTGTCAATGGCTACCGTCAACTGTTTGGTTACAAGCATCCTTCAAAATATCTTCTTTTGTGCTCAACAGAAGAAAGAACATGAAACAACTTGAAGGTAAGTAAATGATGACAGAATCATCTTTATAAATAGTTTTCATGCATTTAACAACTTTTTGTTAGCAGCTTGCAGAGTAACTAACTACTTTAAAGATTCTCACCAGGGTTCTGGTTGGTGCAAGGGGTTGTAGTAGCAGTGGCTGTACCAGTGTTCTGCCCGCTGGGGGCTACCATACTGTCACTGCCCCAGCTGACCATCCAGCTGTTGGAGGTGGGAATATCAGGGTTGGGAGAGAAAGACATGCTAGAGTTTGGGGGTAAGGAGGATGAGGTCTGCTGCTGCTGCTGTTCCTCCCTCTGGAGCTGCTCCAGACACTCCGCCAGCTTGGTGTGGCCACGGGAGCGAGCGATGGAGAGGGGCAGGCGCCCTAGAGAGTCCGGGATGGCCAGCGCTCTCCGGTCCCACTTATACAAGACCACTGCTGCTTCTAGGTGACCCAGTGCACAAGCCCACATCTACAACAAAGAAACAGAGGAAAAATGGATGTGAGATAAGGAAAAAATGTACAGCTGAGTTGCCAAATGTACTAAGTTTCATGAAGAACATACCAGCGGAGTGCAAGAGAAGTGATCCACGTTGAGAGGGTCCACCTCAAGTTCCAGATCAATGCTGTCTGCATGCTTCGTGCTGGATAAGACAACAAATACCATTTCTCATGGTTAGCAATGACAGGGGAAATAACACAAAATCAACTAAAACATATTTACACATGTAGACAGATCTAAGTGCTCTTAAGCAGTTTTGAGGAAAGTTCCTTTTAAAAGTAATGCATTACAATATTGCAATATAACAATATATTCATACAAAATGCACGTTATTTTTTATTTAGTCCTGACCTATGTAAGATATTTCACATGAAAGATGTTTACATACAGTTCACAAGAGAAAATACCTGAATAATCCACAGCTGTTTTTTTTTATTTAGTGAAAGTTGTTCATGAGTCCCTTGTTTGTCCTGAACAGTTAAATTGCCTGTTGTGCTTTAGAAAAATCCTTCAGGTCCCACAAATCCGTTGGTTTTTCAGCATTTTTGTGTATTTGAACCTTTTCCAAAATGACTGTGTGATTTTGAGATCCATTTTTTAACACTGAGGGTCTCATATGCAATTATTACAGAAGGTTCAAAGGAAAAGGAAAAACGATGCATTAAGAGCCAGGGGTATAAACTTTTGAACAGAATGAAGATGTCTAAATTTTTTTTTTTTCATTTAGTTCTGCCCTTCAGACGCAACAGAAGATACTTACGTGTTTCCCTGAAAACAAAATAGGTTACATTTACTCTTTAAATCTTTAAATTCAAAAAGTTTTCACCCCCTGGCTCTTAATGCATTGTTTTTCCTTCTGGAGCATCAGTGAGCATTTGAACTTTCTGTAATAGTTGCATACTGTATGAGTACATCAGTTGTCCTCAGTGTGAAAAGATGGATCTCAAAATCATACAGTCATTGTTGGAATGGGTTCAAATACACAAAATGCTGAAAAAAACAAAACAAAACATTTGTGGGATCTAAAGGATTTTTCTACAGAACAGCAGTGGTTTAATTGTTGACCCTGTTATTTTGGTAAAATAATTAACATTTTGCAGATTTTGCAAGGTGTATGTAAACTTTTGACTTCAACTGTATTTTCTTGTAAAATTAAAAAGTAATCCATTACTTTACTAGTTACTTAAAAAAAAGTGATCTGATTACGTAACTTGCATTACTTATAATGCGTTACCCCCAACACTGATCGTAACTCACCGCCATTTGATGAGAGTCTGGATGAGGGTGGCGTAGCCTTGGCCTGCAGCAAGGTGTAGCAAGGTCATGCCCCGGAAGGTCTTGGAGTGAATCAGATGTTTAGATTTGGCCCAGCAGGCCCTGTTCATCATCTTCTCACAAACAACCACCACACGACTCTCAAAAGAGCTTCCTGCCTGTCCCGAGATACACTGCAGAAGAAAATAGAGTGCCTGACATCTTTACAAACTCAAGGAACTGTCACAATCCACTGCTTTCTGCAATAGTCATTATGGCTCAGACTGAAAGCTATAATTCACAAGTAGAAAAGCTGCAGTGATATACAATTTCTGAAGTTTTTACTGAATTGGTTCAACTGGCTCACAAAAGCAGTGTTAAAGGAGAAGTCCACTTCTAAGATTCACATATAATGTACCCCCTTGTCATCCAAGATGTTCATGTCTTTCTTTCTTTTTGAGGAAAACATTTCAGGATTTTTCTCCATATAATGGACTGCTATGATGCCCCGATTTTGAACTTCCAAAATGCAGCTTAAATGCAGCTTCAAATGATCCCAAATGCGGTTGTAAATGATCCCAGCCAAGGAAGAAGCGTCTTATCTAGCGAAACGATTGGTTATTTTCATAAAATTAATACAATTTAAGTACTTTTTAATCTCAAACACTCGTCTTGTCTCGCTCTGCCTGAACTCTGTGTACTCTGGTTTAAGACAGTTAGGGTATTTTTTTCCCTCAACTTCAAAAATTACTTCAGAATCATCCTACATTGCTGCAGAAGTACAGACACAGTCTTTGCAAAGTAAACATGCAAACAGGATCAAACACCCTTAACGAAAAAGGTAAAACAGCAATATAGGATGATCTTGAAGTTGAGGGACAACATGAGATAGGAGTTTTTCGACATACCCTAACTGTTATGAACCAGAAAAAAAACAGTCCAGGCAGAGTAAGACAAGACGAGCGTTTGACATTAAAAAGTGTATAAATTGTATTATTTTTATGAAAATAACTGATCGTTTCACTAGATAAGACCCTTCTTCCTCGGCTTGGATCATTTACAACTGTATTTGGGATCATTTGAAGCCGCATTTAAACTGCCTTTTGGAAGTTCAAAATCGGGGCACCATTGAAGTCCACTATATGGAGAAAAATGCTGATATGTTTTCCTCAAATAACAATTTCTTTACGAGTGAAGAACGAAAGACATGAACATCTTGGATGACAAGGGGGTGAGTACATTATATGTGAATCGTTGTTTTGAAAGTGGAGTTCTCCTTTAATAAACACCATGTCATTAAAGGGATAGTTCACTCAAAAATGAAAATTCTGTCATTAATTATACACCCTCATGTTGCTCCAAACCCGTAAAACCCGTAAGATGAACAAAGGTCTTATGGGTTTGGAACAACATGAGGGTGGGTAATTAATGACAGAATTTTCATTTTTGGGTGAACTATCCCTTTAAAATATGACAGACATACTTGTTGCTGTTTTAAATACATTCTAATCTCACACATAACAATTACTGATGTGCTGCTATACCTGAGACTGGCTATTAGCACCTCCATTTCCTCCTCCTCCTCCTCCTCCACCTCCCCCTCCAGTCCCTGCTGTTCCTCCACTGCCCTGCTGTTGCTGACCGGCCATCTCAGCCATCCTGCGCTCCATCTGTTCCAGCCGCTCCAGGATGGACATTCTGAACTGGTTATCTGCAGAGGAACATTAATATCAGTTTAATTACAGCAGTTCACAAAACTTGGGTTCCAACTTTAGTTTAGCACCCAAGTAAAAGATGCAAATTAGCTAGAGCAGTTACTGACTGTACAATTCAAAGAAAACGGATGCTGTAAATTACACTATATCTCAGCGAGGTCTGAAATAAATTCTTCTTTGGTTTAGCTCACATCCCCAAGCAAAATTCTATATTGGATGTTTAATTAAACTCAGTCATTACCCTTATGGTATCCAATCAAGACTCAGAGTCTGATGTTATCAATCACCATTTCCGTAATTGCAGTCATTATTATAAATTAATGGAATCAGTAATGAGGCACATCAACACATTCAGCTTCAGAAACACAGCAGTGAACATGCACATACAGTCAATTATTTCGCATTTATATTTCATAACTACATTTTTACATTTTCCGCCAGCGCAAAACCAGCATGCCCAGGGAATTCCTATATGGTTGTTAGGGTGCAGGATGAGTTAAAAACTTACAAAGTTACTTTGTAACCCAATCCAGACAGACTGAACACACTAAACATATGGCCATGTGATCTGTCAATCAGAGATGCAGATATAAGTAATGGGACTAGCACAGGTGAGCTATAGCACCGGTACTCACAACTGTATGTGCCTCGCACTGATAAGCCTGTTTCTGTGGCAACCTGCTGCTGCATGGTAACCAAGCGACAGGGGCATGCTGGGCTGTGGTTTGCTCTAGTGTCAGTTTATTGATGAACGGAAAGGCACATTGAGAGACGGCAAAAGTGCAAGAAGGCACAAATCAAATCTGTAATGCCTGTGTTAACATACTAGTACGTAACATTTGTGTCTTTTGCACTATAAATATACATTTGTTTAATCCAGAGGGCCATGAAAGCAGGCAGATATTGTTTGGATGCCTGGTGAAAATGTCAGGAGTGGCGTTCAGAGGTCATGTACATAAAATGACACTGTTTGACAACTCAGTAAGAGTCTGGCTGCCAAAAAGACACCAGTTAGCCTATTGACAGCAATAGGTCATGGAGTATTACACTCAACATTAAATTCAAGCAACATGTGGCCTAGAGTCAACCAGCCTGACTGAGTCTGTTCACACCAGTGATCCTATTGTTAAAACTATTTTAAAAAGATGAAATAAAATAAAACATACATATTAGATTAAAAATAAAAATTATATGAAAATGAGAAATGTTGACTAGGCAACTTACTGAAATAAGTTTAGGTACTAAATTCACTAAAACATAAACGAAAGAAATTAACGCTAAATAGAATATATATATCGTTTCCTTCGAGGAAGCAATGGAGGTGGTGCCTCCTCAAAATACTGGATGAAAAAAACATTCGTAGTACAAAAATAAAACAACGGCAATATTACAAAATATAACATTAAAAAGTATATAAATCACTTGCTTCTCTAAACAAACATCTTTCAACAGCGGTAAAGTTGCAGCAGGAATTTGCGTCTCTCTCACCTCCCCTGAGCCCACTGAGTTTTAACAGACCCCCTAAAGCGTGCCGTGAGTTTGGTGGAGGGTAATTGAGAATGAATGGGGGAAAGTCACATGAGAGGAGGCAATGCCTCCTTCGCAGTATGATTGGATATGACTGTGATTGGTTCATGAGATAAATCCTGCCTCTTGTTTTCATGCTCGTTCCACGTTCACAAATCAGTCTGAATAAACAATATAGGGCCAGTTTTACTAAACAGGGCAAATTAGAGCAAGAGCATGATTCCAAAACAGTGCTGATGGGTGTGGAAATTTCTGCGGGTTGATTTACTAACAACGCGCAAATCAAAGAACACAGAGGCAAAATCTCATTTACATATCGACCAACACAATATACCAAGCGCAGTGCAAATTAGCGTAGTCGCAAATAAAGAATAAAGAAATAAAGCCACGGTACGTTGAAAAAAACCGTAGGCCAAAAAAACAAGGGTTGCAAGAGGTTTTGATAGACCTGGTATTGCGTGACTCCTAGTTGAGGGTTCCAAATCATCTTTTATTTCCTGAAGCAAATTAAAAATAACATGGCTTGGCAAACGATATGTTTGGATAATGTGTTCTTCTGGAATTTCAAATAAATTACTATGTGTGGAAAAAATCCTCTCCCTTGTACCTCCTCCTAGCAACAATTGCAGCCATTTCAAGTGCAAAACAGTTTAAGACATGCTTTTTTTCCGCAAATATGCTCCTCCCATAAATTTTGCATCTGAAAGGGAAGGTCAGGTGCAAATATAACTAAGTCTTTTCAGCGCTTATTCGTCACTGTGCGTCTTTAGTAAATCCTTTAGTATTTTAATGCCAAAAGACGGTTTGCGCTAGGCCCATAATTGTATTAATGGGAAGACTAATTTAAAAAAGTAAATAAACAACTCACACAGTTGGATATAACCACTTTGCTACATCCAAATAAGACGTATAATGGCCTGAAAATATGATCTGTGGAAGTTTTCAGTGAGTAATTAGCTTGGTGAAATTTAAAGTAAATCTCTGCGTCTGTGACCAGTATATACAGAGCTTTGATGACTGATGATCTGAAAAATTTAAAAATAGTTAAAGGTTCATTATTAAAAATAATAGCTGAACATAAGTTCACAAATAAAATACACTGTTTAATTTGTTACTGCCTTGAGTTATTATTTTGAAATAAATGTAAAATGCTCAAAAACTTGATGAGATTCATACTTGGCTTTAATAAATAAAATATTGATTACATTGTTAATGTTTTTTCCTGATAGTGTAAATAATGTTTATTTAAGAAAATGTGACTGGGACATGCATTTACATTTTGATTTTGTATTGATCAAGGTCAAAAGAACCTATGCAAAACCCACCATGACTCTAGGAGTGTTGACAAAAATCTGCAGGACGAGTTATTATTGAGATTTTTCAAACCTCCTAAACCAGCCTCAAAGCTTTAACAACTACCATTATTAAACCTTGATGGGTGAGAACTTATTATTTTTCATATAAACTATGACTTATTGAATCAGTGGGCTTCAGCCCGCCTGCACTCAGCATTAAAACTTTATTCAGATGCCAAGCCAGAGAGAGAGAAAAAGAGAGAGACAGAAGGAAAGTAAGCTACCTAGAGACTAAAGATGCCAAGAGAGCGGCTGTGTGGCAGCGCCAGTTAGCAGCAGCATTGACATGTCTTTGTTCAGACACAGTGCTGCAGTCTGCTGCAGTGCAGATGATGTCATCTCCACCTGCTGCCGCCAGTGTGCTCAAAATGCCACACACGTACACTGCAGAGGGAGAGGGGGTTAGGGGGAGGGGCCACATTGCAGGAGGCGGAGAAAAGGAAGGGACCACCAGTCAGAGCTGAAGCAACACGGTGACACGTGCAACACCTTCCCATTTCTTTATAAACTACACATGTGGCAGCCTATTGGCACTGAGAGCAGATATCTAATGATGTGACTATCAAACATGGCAATATTTTTAAATTGAATAATTTCCCTTTTCTGTTCCTGAGCTACTACCACGCACTACTTCCTTTAACAATGACCATAAAGTATAAACTGGTTATAGGAAGAATTAGAGCAACGCGATAATGATTAAACTGATTATACTGTAGATGATTATGCTTAATCAAGAAGCAGAAATCATGACCACAGTTAAAATATGATTAATTATGCAGCACTTGGAAGGATTATTAAAAACTTGATTATGTTTAAAAATTTACATGAGGAACGGGACCAAAGAAAAAATTAGATAACTAAACTGCACAGAACTGCTGCACTCAAACCCAAAAGTGTGGCTATGAACTGTTTAAAGGATTAGGTCACTTCCAGAATAAAAATTTCCTGATAATTTACTTACTCCTATGCCATCCAAGATGTTCATCTTTCTTTCTTCAGTCGGAAAGAAATTAAGGTTTTTGAGGAAAACACTCCAGGATTTGTCTCTATATAGTGGACTTCAATGGGAGCCAACAGGTTCAAATTGCATTTTCAATGCAGCTGCAAAGGGCTCTACACAATTCCAGCGGAGGAATAAGGGTCTCATCTAGTCAAACGATTGGTCATTTCCTAAAAAAAATACAAATTTATATACTTTTAACTACAAAATGCTCATCTTGCACTAGCTCTGCAATGCACGTCTATGACTTCACACATTACGTAATTACGTTGAAAAGGTCACGCGTGGTTAGTTCTTCACCTGTGTACTTTGGTTCAAAAAGGTAGGGTAGGGCAAAAAACCTGTAATGTTTTCCTTAAAAAACCTTAATTTCTTCTCAACTGAAGAAAGACATGAATATCTTGGATGACATGGGGGTGAGTAAATTTTCAGAATTTTTTTTTATTCTCGAAGTGACCTAATCCTTTAAATCATCTGAATTCTGCCAGAAGTACTGATTTTTTCCCCCTAATAATAGGTAAGAACAGTATGTTGTTTCAAAAAAGCCTATATTTCAAAACATATTGTTTACTGTGCATTATAGTGTGTTTTCTGCTGGGTTCAGCATGTGCCAGATGGCCAATATAATACAGAAACTCTACTTTCAGCATCATGTCTGAGATACTTCTAAGTGTGAATACTGTAAACTATTAAGGTGCCAAAATGAATATGTGCTACTCACAGTATGTGTGCAACAGGCCTAAGACAATGTCACCATGTCTGTCTCTCCAGAGACTGCCTTCTTGTGTGAGCTGCCTCCAACATTGCCTCCAGCTCCTGTTTAAGCTTTTCAAAATCTGCTTCTGCCTCAATCCAGCCACCAACCACAACCTTTTCTGCTCTTAGAATGACTCATGGGCACTGAGTCACGTTCATGGACGTCAGGCATACGCTGTGTATGAGAACTGAGAGATCCTGGGGAGTAATGGCTGAGAAAGAGGGAAAGCTGATAGACAGCTCAATGAGAGGAGAACTTCATTAAGGGTCTATTCACTATTTATTCCTGTGGGAGACTTGATGAGTCAGGAGCTGAAGACTCTGAGTGTGTGTTTATTTTCAGCTCAGGAACTGCTTCTATATCTTTAAGGATTCTGTCTATAGAGTTACATATACACAAACAAACACACGATACACACCTGGAATTGTCACAGAGATATATTAATGCTCTGTCTTTCACCAAAATAGGCTAGCGGAGTCTCACTTTGTCTACTTCACTCTTCCTTGCATCTTATAATGCTGAGTGTGTTGTTATGGGAGCAAACACCTGGACCGCACTCATCTGTTGCAATAAAGAACTGCAATAATGTACTGCATTAATAGATAATTCTGTGCAAGTGGATATAAGTGCTATGTGGGCGTAACTGTTATCATCTTTCTGTTATGCTTACAGCATGCACTTAAATGCGATTATACATAATGCTTGCTTTCATATATACATATAAACAAACTGTATACTGCACAATACCATGTTTTTAGAACAGTATATGCATACAGTACCCATTACTCAATGTTAAACATTTCAAACAGTAGTTTGGATCAATTTTGTCACTGTGTGTTCTGTTCTGTACTGCACATTTTGGCAAACATATGCAGTAGATAATTTAAGTATTCAATGCATACAGAAAACTGTATGTTGCAGGCTCATAGAGCAGTATGCTAGCTTGCTGCTATTCTTAACTATTCATCCATCACAAAATTCCATGCATGGCCATCAGGTGGTGGATAATACCCCAGCTCTCCAGAATGATGGTGTTCTGGAGAACCCCCTTCCTGAGTTAAGCTCTGCTGGTTGACGTAGGCTGGTATTTAGTAGAGGAGAGGGGGAGTGACGCTGGCAGAGGCTCTCCCAGCTGAGACCACCATCTGCATTCACCCTCTCATCTCAAGAACAGTGGACATGAATATACAGTAGCATCATTCACTTCATGAGGATAAACTATCAACTAGGGTAGTGGATCATTTCCAGTACTGCTCTGTCACGTCACACATTACCAGCCTATAATGTAAGTAATGACAATGTTAAACAGAGGGCTAATAGAACAATAATATTCGGAATAAAAGAAAGACTGATTTTTTTTTATATATTATTAGAAAGACAAAAACATAAAATCTCTACTGAAAATGAACAACAGACAAATGCAACAGTTGATTGCATTAGTGTGAGGATCACTAACAATTAACTCTTAAAAGACATGAAGGTTTCTATTCATACTAATGCATCATACCTAAAATTATACAGATATTACAGATTTTTATAATATTAAAAATACTTTTTATGACATCCCTAGTAAAAAAGTAATACATTTAAAATACATTTATATTTATACTAAATATAGTTCAAATCTATTAACATATTCACTGACATATCACTTGAAACTTACTGATATAAAAATTGTAATTAAACTTTACTTGTACACAATACACTTTTCTGAATATTAAAGTAGTAGTTCACTTCCAGAACAAAAATTTACAGATAACGTACTCACTCCCTTGTCATCCAATATGTTCATGTCTTTCTTTTTTCAGTCGTAATGAAATTATGTTTTTTGAGGAAAACATTTCAGGAATTATCTCCATATAGTGGAGTTTTATGGTGCCCACGAGTTTGAACTCCAAAATGTAGTTTCAGTGCAGCTTCAAAGAGCTCTAAATGATCCCAGCCGAGGAATATCTAGCGAAACCATCAGCCATTTTCTAAAAAATGGACAGTTTCACTCCCGTCCCATTTTCTCCTCAAACTTCCAAATCATCCTACATCGCTGCAGATATACTCACCCAGTGTTTACAAAGTGAACGTGCAAAAAAGGTCAAACGCTCTTTCAAAAAAGGTAAAACAGCGATGTAGGATGATTTTGAAGTTGGAGGAGAAAATGAGATGGGAGTTTTTACATATACTACAAATTACTCAACTCTCTTGAATGGGACTGCACAGAGCAGAGCTAGACAGAGCTAGACAAGATGAGCATTTGAGGTTAAAAAGTATATAAACTGTCATTTTTTTTTAGAAAATGACATCATTTCGTTAGATAAGAACCTTATTCCTTGGCTGGGATTGTTTAGAGCCCTTGAAGCAGCATTGAAGCTGCATTTTGGAAGTTCAAACTCACGGGCACCATAGAAGTCTATTAAAGTCTACAAAAAACATATTTCTTCACGACTGAAGAAAGAAAGACATTAAAAACGACATTAAAGACATTAATATCTTGGATGACAGAGGGTTAGTACATTATCTGTAAACTGTTGTTCTGGAAGTGAATTCCTTTCTTCTAATGTGTTTTAATGTCACTGTTGATGAAGGTTGTATGATTTTTGAATAACAGCGGTCTTTAAATGCAAGATAAAAAAGTGTACCTTAAGTAAACTTCCAATAGCTCCACTTTTTAGCACAAACAAACATACTTCAGTATATTTTTAGTTGGACTTCAGCACTACTTTCGCACAATTAAAATGTGTTAAGTACAAACTTAGTTGTTCCAATTTAGCAGACTTTAAGTATACCAATTTAGTATACTATTTTTATTAAGTACATAAATATGTAAATGTATACTTAGCATAAAATAAATGCATTTAAAATTAATTTCATTATATTTATTTTTTTTACTAGTGATGTCATAATGAGGTTAAAAAGTTGAAATGATCACATATTAAGTCTAAATTATGAGATAAAAGTCATAATGGCATAAAAAGTTGAAATTATGACATAAAAAGTAAAAAATATAAGATACTAAGTCATACTATGACATAAGCCATAGTTATTGCAAAAGCAATAAAAAGTATTTCTTTTTTAAACTTCGTCATGAAGACTTTTCAGCTCATAATTTTCACTTTTTATGATTTACCATTTCCATAATTTTGCTACCGAGTGATTTCAGAGTGCGATCTCTTTTACATGTGATCAGAGAAAACCTGCAAATGGACTGGAGTGATTATAGAAATCTTTCTCAAATGAGAAAACATATTCATCACAACAAGCATGAATCCTGCAGGTGCATTTGCAGTGCAAATGTTTAAATGTCCATTCCTTATTTAACAAATTACTCAACTGAAAAGTGTAGATTTCAAAATGATCAAACAACTCTACTTTCAACACTGAGAAGAGTCTATTTAAAGATTCGACATACCAGCCTTGGCGGACATTGTAGCTCACTGATTGTGGTAAATTAAACTGAAAACCCTTCCATCTGAACAGTATGTATATTTCTGCCAGAAGGACACATTCATACTTTAACATGCTGTAGTAAGAAGTGCACATTCTAAGCATAAGGAAAAATAATATGCTTATCCATAATTATTTTTTTAGTGTTGATAAACAGTACCAATAATGTTCTATTTAAATATGTCAGAAACATGAGCACATTTCTACATTTCGTCAATGTCTGTTGCTGGAATATTACTACAGGCAGCAGCACTATTTCCCACCACTGAGGCCTCTGCAAGTTTCCTGTCCCACAACAGGAATGCTTACACAGAACAAGTCTCTTTCAGTCTAGACTTCAAAAGTGCCGTGAGCAAGGACTGGCTGTCACTGCTGCAAAGATCTATGCTATCACTGCACACACACAAAACAAACTTCCCAGGTGTTACAACAAGAATGGAGTGTTTAAAACACTGGTTGAGTTCCTCTGCCCTGATTTTGAGATCTGAACTTTCAGCTCCAACTGACCTGCTGTTTAAGAAAGCTCAAGCTCTAGTAGGAAACGCCGTCAGCTGACTGTTACACACATGCTGCTTTGGCATTAAGGATACTAGTGATTAAATAGGTTTAAAATGTGCGTTACTCTTCTGGAAACACTCCAGTCCTGAAGGAGACGGATAAAGGGATGAAGACTTTCCATGACTGAGTCATGACATGACAATTTGCTAGTCACACACTGCACTACTCTATCACAGACAAAGAGTAGTGGGAACATAATAGTATTCTGTCTTTACAATGGGTAACCAAACAACGAGCATAATATTGCTTTTATACAACAGGTCAATAAATATGTTACTTCCATTTGAGGGCTGTTGGTACATTGTTTGTTTTTGTTCTGTGAATGATTAAATGATTTACTCAAAGAAAGCTGAAGAAGTTCTTTCTTCAATGACTCACTCATAAAGACAGTTACATGTTTAGTTCCCGAATGATCCAGTGTTTTGAACAAATCGGTTGAATGAATGATCCGATCACTCACTCATAAAGTCACTTTCCGTCACCTACTGACAAAAACTAAAGTGCACACTGGAAATTCCTTACCACTAATGTTTAGACTAACAGCCGTTTCCATGCATTAACTAATCCCAGTGTACACATTTGTTACATAGAAGTGTATTTGTAGTATATGTAAATATTTGCATTGATTTGCTGAAAGTTTACCCACCCTCAGGCCATCCAAGATTTAGATGAGTTTGTTTCTTTATCACTTGCTCACCAATGTATCCTCTGTAGTGAATGGGTGCCGTCAGAAAAAAAATCCATAATAACTCACATAACTCCAATTCATTAAATGACATATTGTCAAGCAAAAGCCTGTGTTTATAATAAACAAATCCATCATTAAGACATTTATAACTTCAAACCATTGCTTCCAGCTAAAATCCTTTATCCACAATGCTGCTTTCTCCAGTGGAAGAGTCATCCTATCTGAATCAGGAGAGAAACAGGCATAGATCAAACACTGTTCATAAACAGTCCAAGACAGTTCTAAACAATTATGTTGGTAGTTTCTGATTTGAGAGAGCAACAGGGGATAGACTTTTTCACTGGATGTAGCATTATTATGGATTATTGGGTCACATTATGACCAGAAACAGCATTTTAAAGTAAAAGAGCACCAGAACTTTTCCCTTCACAAGACGTCAACTGATGGACTTTTTATCATTCTGACAGCGAAGGCATAGGATTCGTTGATAAGCAAGTGAAGGGATGCTAAATTTCTCCAAATCTTCAAAATATTCATCTTATGATATTAATGCATTAACTAATATCAACATATAGAATCTTCTTTTAATTGACTAATGCATATCATGTATGTATGCACAAGGCACAAAAGTTCTGTTGCATATACTTTCTCTAGTTTCCCAAATCACAGCATGGTTTTCAGCCAACTTGAACGCTGTCTCTTTCTGGTTGACTGGAGCCCTCCAATTTAATATCCATCAAAACCAGCAGCAAATCAAATTAAATCAGAAGCAAGCATCTCCATGAGCTAACTGCTTTACCCATCCTCCAAGACATGCCCTGGTTATATCTCCTACTTCATGTGGCACTGTGTGACACGTTTATTCATGCACAGTAACAAAATTTTTTTATCATGCTTGACTAATACATCATTATACATTATCTTGCTGTATTGTGAATAATCTTTTATATGTACCAGTCCACAAAAATCTCACAAAAGTCTTATTCATACATGTTATTAATGACTTTACTGTTCACGTGAGTCAGCTACATTTTGCTCGGCTCTGCCTATCATCATTCAAACAAAGCATACAAAACAACCAGGCAACAATGCTGACTACAGTTACAATGTCAAATATATTTCAGTGATAAAACTAACAGTGGAAATGCTTTCATCAGCAGTTTGATTTGGTATCAGCAAATCTTCTGTCATTTACTCATATAGTATATGTCACATTCAGTGACTTATCACTCTTTTAAAAAAAACAAAAGCCTTAACTCAAAACTCAAGCCTTAACAAATCTTATTTTCAATCAATTTCAGCGTTCCTCTAACAGTCTAAGAGCCGCTGTGCCAATCTCCCTAACTGCTGTCTGATTTAACACTAATTAACGATTGTGCCCTTGAGGCACATTGTGTTAGATAGAAGCCACTAAAGCAGAATGTTTTCAGCACTGGTCTGGGGTGTAAAAATATGATCTGGATTTTGACCAATCACTGCTAGAAACTGGCTGAATCAACAGTGGGAAAATGCATCTGCAAGGAATTTTTCATTTGAAACATTCTTCAAATCAGTCTTAAAAGCAACTCAGAGACACTTATTTAGACTGACCACACTAAGCCGAACAACAAGTTTCTAAAGCAATGTCTATCACTATATGAATCAACATGTTTCTCAGAGCTAATGAAGTAAACTGAGCAGGATCTGGCAGAGTGCAATCAGTCAAGAAAGTCTGGTGCTGCACAAGAAGCTTGCTAGTCTTAATGGGTATTCAGTGCATGATAGCAACAGAAACAGTGTACAGAAATGGCTTTCCTTAACAAGATGACTGTCATGACCTTAACTTTCTATGAAATAACCTGAGCAGAAATCCTCTGAAGCTCAGGTTAAGTGTTCTGACATTTCCTGCACTACTCTAAATGAGGTACAATTTAATAAAAGTTTCCAATCAGACAAACTTGAAAACTGAACAACCATGAAATAAAACATATTAACTTTTTTAAAAGGCGTATTAATTGTCTTTTAATGGAATGGATATAAATCCCTCAATCAATCAATATTCACAAGCACTTTAAATTTAGCATTTGCAATGTTCAGCAACAATACACATGACTGAAATCCACAAATAGCTAATTTATAAGCTCCTGGATGGAACATGGTAGGGAATACTAATTCAGAGGTAATAGTTGTAGGGTTGTTGAGTTCATTAACCCTACTGCACTATGTTGCCTCAGGACAACAAAGCAATTTTCTACACTGTGCAAGTACTTGGTAAAAGGGTGATTGATTTTTCACCCACCAAAAAAATTCAAATTTGTCAGTAAACTTCATTATTAAACATTTATGGCTTAATGTCTCACTCTCTAACAGTGTATACAGCTCACATGTGCATTGATGTCACATGCAACTATAGAAAACATTTAAGTAATCATGCATACATTTTCCTTTTGAAGTATCTATTTTTTAGTATTTATTAACAAACTAAATTAGGTTTAGTTAATAAGTTATTAGGAAACAACTATCAGATTCTATCATGCAGCAGTTAATGCAAGTCTACTGCACTAATGTTTATAGAATTGCAGCACTGTTCTTTAAAAAAATAAAAATAAAAATGAAAAACTTAGATTTTTAAGATTTCCTCAACACATACCATTGTGACTCCTTTAAACTCTAAAAATGTTTTTAGTAATATTTTATGCAAGAAATTCAAGTGAAACTTCATAATGTGCAATATAGTCTTAACTTGCGAGAAATCATTCCTACTGTATTTCCATTCAGCACATCAGTATCAACAGGTTGTTGAGGAGGACATTGTTGGAGAACCACGAGTCTTCTGATTGCTCTGAAAACTCTATTTTCCCGCCATAATCCATAACCATCAACACCAAACAATTCATTTGTCTAACTTGTGTCGTATATTTGAATGTTTCCCGAGCTCACTTGCGCGTTAATGGTGCGTCGCTGTCCTCGGTGCCGAAAACAAGAGCGCAGATCACAGGACTGCTGTGTGTTACACACATACACACACACACTCCGGTCACGACTACAGCTAACAGACCCACTAAATGACATGACTGCCGCACAAATGAGCTGTTTTTCCTACTTTTGCCGTGTGATGCTTTGGCGCAATGAAGTGCCAGACAAGCGGATCTCTTGTCACTTTCTGTATAAAATGATCGAAATGAGAGAACCTTAGAGAACCTTTTTCAAATTATGAAAAGGCCATATATTAAGAATAATATATGAAATAGCTAAAGGTAACTATTTGACTTTAAGCCGGAAGAATCAGGCGGTCTGTTCAAGTTCGCTCAGGTGGTCCAGTCCAGCGTTTATTCACTAGCGCCTCATGTATGTTCAAGATCAGAGTCTTGTTTCTATTTTGGAAGTTGACACATTTAGTTCAGGAAACTACGAAAAGCAGCGCTTCAGTAGTGACTGAATTCAGTCAGAACGGATAAACTTGAGCCTCAGCGGACTTATTTTTAGAAACACAATCTAGCATTTAAAGAAAAGGTTTGGGTGTAAATGAAAAACGCACAGAACGTAACATTTCTCTAGCTTAAGTAAAGCGCTATGTTCACTTGGGATGGAAATGACAAGGGTTTAAAGTGGGCTAAGCACATGTAGTAACTTTAGAGACGAGACCACACACACACAGACACTAAGTTCATTTAAACATGTCCAACCTTCTATTTCACTGTCCATCGAGAGTCGCCCTGCAAAGCAAACGGTCCCTTGTCTTTAGGAAAAGCAGATGTCATTCATCGGCATCCTGACCACAATGTCCCAAATGGCCGTGTCTCACACTCGCAGTTTGCTCCTATATTTACTAACACTGGGCAGAATAACTACCTTTTTATACTATGGGAATGTCCTAAAAGGTCTCATCAACAATAGAAGAAAGTGTAGAAGCGACGTGCAAGAGCAGAGAGAAATGTAAAGCCCGCTCACTTACTCCCGTACTCTCCCCCCGCCCCTCTTTACTCCAGCACTACAGCCGGTGTTGCCAAGTCCTCTTATGATAAGCCACTTCAGCCTTGTTATTTCCTAAGTTTTTACAATACGAGCACTGTTTATTTGTGGTTTTTTGGGTTATTTTCAGGAATCATTTGCGTGTTTTGGAACAAATCCGTTTGATAAAATAACATATGAAGAGTTCCTTTGCAAAAACAGATAACTCCGTTTTTAAAAATATTAAAAAATCATGTTTTTTAATCGTGGGTTCAAATTAATTTCAATCAAACTGCAGCTGGGTTATTTTGATTAAGTAAACATAACTAAATACAGCTAACTAACAATAAAAGCATAATAAAAACATAATTTCTGAACACTTAAAAACCGGAGTTATCTGTTTTTGCAAATAAACTTTTTAAAAAACATTTTTTTTTAGATAACAGCAATAAATCCCGCTTAATCTAAGTTTTATCTAACTTATATGTTTAGGTTTTTAGGTTTTAAAAACATCTATCTCTCTGAGATAGTTATGAAAAACTATCAACAGGAACAAAAAAGGAACCTCTTATTGAGTTCTAAGCGCATCCGCTTAATTTTATTGAGAGATTTGGCAACATTGATTACTGCTACCCTCCCTCACCCCCCTTGCGCGCGCGTGCGTGAATCTCAGCGCGAGGAGACGCTGCGCACGTGCCGCAGGTAAACAGACGCCCTAGTTTTTCCACGATCCATGAAGACAAAGCAAAAAAAAAAAAAAAAAAAAAAAACGTAGAAATTATTAATGGGCAAGACAGCATGTCACACTGTCTTTCCATTAACAATTACTACTCCACTTTTTCTTCAGTTTTTTTTTTTAAAAAAACAGGTTAGTAAATTTCCCCATAAACATTTAACGTCTTTTTCTGCGTTACAAAAAAGGAACCTGGGAATCAGTCAGCCAGACAAATAATACAGATCATATGTGAACGACCGTTTATATTTTATATCTTATAAATTACAGTCATAGTAATAAACCGATGTTAAAATGCTGGTTCATCTCCGTAATGTGCAAAGAACGGCATCGATTGACCACTGAATATCCAGACAGTGATTCGGACGCACACTTTTTAATCAGTGGACAATACGAACTGGCATAAAGACAATACATTGGTCATGGTTACAGTGCACGACGACTCCAGCCTGTGGCTTCGTACCTGCAATGCTGCAGAGAGAAGCAAAGCCCCGCCCCCATTCTGCATTATGACAAATCAAGGCAGGCAGCTGTGTGCCATTAGAGCATCAGAGCACACAGCTGAAAGGAAACGATAAATGTAGTGTCAAACAGCAGACGCTGGGGTTTGTCTCGAAATCGTTTTATTTGACAGTAGTGCTCGCTCGATATAGAAACCAGGCTGTGGTTTAATGACCAGGAGTGAGAATCAGTGCAGAAGCAAGCGTATAATAACCCCCAAAATCCAGTTATTGGATTGAGTTATGATTATAGTTATGGCCCTATCTAAAGCTTACTTGTTATTGGTTTTTCTAATAGCATAGTCTTCCTGTATATACTAAGCCTATTGATATTCTGACCTGTTAAGTAAGTGCAAATACATTTCCGAATATCACACTCAGTCAAACCACCCATTATTTCATGAGTCAGAGTCGGGAATAACTTACAAAGTGGCTTTGTGATTTCCTTGAATACTTCAACACCCTCATTTCCAGGCAGCACTGTGTTTCATGCCATGGTTAAAGTCAAACCAACTGATGACTCACTCCAATTTAGTTAAGCTTTTTCTTATCCACTAATCCACTAAACCTACCTCTTGCTACTTAAGTTAATAAAACACTGAGCTAAATGAAAACACATTAAGAAACAGTTCTTGAGAACTCCATAAGACAATTTAGCCATTACAGTAGTTAAAGTGTGCATACAAACAAATTCAATGTATTTTGCACTATATATGCACTATAAAATAAGCCATGACAGTGTTTTTTTTTTATTGTCAACAATCAATATTTGTCATTTTATTCTTTTTTAAGCTAGATTTAAGACAAAAAAATGAGTCGAAATGACTTGTACAGCCAATTTGAATATACTTATATGTGTGTGTTTGTCTAGTCTAGAGAATCACAAGTGCATAATTGGCTGGTCTGTGAGATGTGAATGAACTGGTGTTGTGCTGAATGGAGACTGGGTTCTCTGGGTTCTCCCTTTCTCTGCCTTCAGGGCTGTCTGCATTGCAGCTGTCCCTTTCCACAGGCTCCTCCACCATGCCCTACTTTACCCTGTCAATGCACACTGCAGTAACAACACTCACCCCCCCGCCCCCACCTCCACAGACAAACAGCACCACACACAGGCACTGGCACTCTCTTCTTTACTCAGACTCATAGGAGACAAAGCACTTAGCCTGTCCTTATAACACAGGCACACACCTCACAGATTAAATACCTGCAGAAATCAGGCGTTTAATAGATATGTACAGTGGTATAGTAAGTGCATGAATTACTGTAATGCGTGATTATTTCTACTGGTTTGGCTTAGCCTTCTGCTCTCCGAACATCAGGCTTGTCAAACACATGCTGTATCTGAGCGCTGGCTGCCACTCCTTGCTGCCCAAACCATTCATCGGGATTGTTTGTCTTGGCTAAACCTCCTATCACCTGATCGAAGCAAGCAGATTAGAGCTTCGGACGTCAAATTGGCAGGCGTGTCGCTTTGCCCATATGCTCCAATATTTTCAGAAGCTCTTTGACGCCACAGCCTCAGTTTGAGGCTGCCTGGGTTGCGTGGAAAAGCGTGTGTGTGGGATTGTATTTGGTTTGCCAGGCTTTAAAGAGGGCAAATCCCCTACAGCGATGGTATGATTAGACTTAAACCCTTGCATTTAAGTTAACACTAACAGACTGGGACAGCTAAAGGACTTTGTAAAGTTCACCGATGTGTGCGCAAAGCAATTTGAAACAGTGTTTAAATAGAGGATTTGAGTTACATGTCTTTCTGTTTTGCCCATCTTCTCACAGGCAGCTTCCAAAATGATTACATATTAAACTTTAGATTGAATTTGCTACTATTTGCTATCAGGCACTGTATCATGAACCCATAATAAACAATACTTTTAAAGCATTTATTAATCTAGCATATACAGTACCAATACATTTGAACACTTCACGTTAACATGAAAGTATTATGGGTAACACTGTAAAATAAGGTTCCATTATTTAATGTATTAATTAACATGAACAAATAATAAACAACACATTTCTTACAGTATTTATTAATCTTTGTTAATGTTAGCTAACGAAAATACAGTCGTTCATTGTTAGTTCATGTTAATTCACAGTGCATTAACACTAAAACACAAAAAACAACTTTTCATTTTAATAATGTATTAGTAAATGTTGAAATTAAACTAAGATTAATAAATGCTGTAGATTTATTGCTCATTCTTAGAAAGTAGTTAACTAATGTTAACTAATGAACCTTACTGTAAAGTGTTACTGTATTATGAATGAACATGAATTTATGTTTTACTATTATTATATTTAGTATTTCTATTTAGCTTTATTTTTTTACATCAGTTTTAGTTTTAATAATTTTAGTAATTCAATTTACAGCTCTGGTCAAAGTTCCTTAGGAACATAGGCAAAATGTTAATAATGTTAAGGGATGATGAAATTTGCATCTTGTTTTTTTTTATATAACACTGTCCTGAATAAGCTATTTTACATAATAGATATTTACATACCCCCCACAAGACACAATAATAACAAAATTTATAAAAAAAAATGATCCTGTTCAAAAGTTTTCATACCCTTAATACTGTGTGTCGTTACATGATCCATCTTATTTTGTTAAAATTCTAAACATTTCTTATATTGCACAAACTTATAAGCAGGACTGTGTTTTATTTCACTTATGTTTTATTTATTATTTATACTGAACTTAAGATTCATTTTAAATAATGATTTTTAATAGTTTTAGTTTATAGCAGCACTGAGAAAAAAATAAACAATTAACAATAGTAATTTTTAAAATAAATAAACAAGTTCACGATACCTAGTTCAGTGACTAATTTAACAATTTTTAACAACCTTATTGCAAGGTTAGTGTTGATAAATTAGTGTAGAATAAAATTATGCATTTTTGTGCAAAAAAACACCCCAATGCATCCTTATAAATAAAGAGATACAAAATCAAGCCAGATGTGAAGGAGCAATCAGTTTGTCTTATGTCACGAAAAGCTCATCAAAGTCATCAGTGTACTATTTCCAGAGTGCCCTTCCCCTTGACCCTAAAGTATTAACCACTTATATAAATTACTGCCTCCTTTGTGCTTGCCATGCCTCAGTTAGATTAAAGCACAAAGGGCAAAAAAGCATCAAAAGCTCTTCCTGTTGTTCTGAAAGCCCTTAAACAGAACATCGACCTGATTACAGGGTGGTCTGCACTCCCTTTAGCTTTGAATAACACACTTTACCTTTGCTTGTTGACCTCAAATACATTTTCAGCACTGGTGATGATGGCTCAGATTTCAACAGAACACTGCTTTCTTTGCTAAACATGCCCTCTATCCCCATCTAGAGGTCAACTGTAAGGCAAGCCTTAGCATTGGACATTTTAAACTGCAACTTGGCCTTCCTCAATCCAGATTTGTTATTAAAACACTCACTATCTCTCTGTCGTCATGACATACTCTTTATCTCGATCAGATATGCTTTTAATTTGTTAATACTGAATGTGGGATAATTAGAAAAGCCTTGGGCCAAGGTACCATTATATAATCACCTACTTCAAGTAGCTCAATAATCAGAGGTCACATGATAAGTTCCAGATTTAGTAAAGTGATATTTTTTTCTCTCACAAATGCAGGAAAAGACAGAGAGGAAGACCTACCATCAAGTGACAGCCAGTCGTGCTGGGACGAAGGTAGGGAGGGCAGCGCACGGGCTTTATACTCAAACACAACCGAGTTAGAGATGATTTGATTACTGACAGCCACCTGCAGAGTCACCAAGCCTGTGTCATGGGCTGCAGACACACACACAACCCCATAATTAGAGAGATCAGAGGAAATCACACTGACACTTATGATAGTTCATGCACTTCTCCACCTTATGAAGAGTGACATCTGAGTGAGAGCTTACATAAATTCTTTGCAATCCAGGAAAAGGTTTACTTTTTTAATGTTTATTTTGAGTATTAAACACATTTCTTTTTATAATCACATTAAAATGAATATGTACTTCTTGAAAGGGATATATTAAAGCGTCAGTCACTTCTGTATGTATAAATGTGAAATTACCGGGGCAGTAGCAACGTAAAACTCCGGGCTGGATGAGGGAGGCAGGGACAGAGATCTGATCAAACAGGCAGGTGTAGGTGCTGCTGTCTTCTTGCCATGGGCCTGTGATTAAGACCTTCACACCACCCTGAAATATGGAGGAAAAGTCCTCACATATGTATGCCCCCAAAATTTCCATCATGCTTATCACATCATAATTCTTAAAATATTTTGATTTAAAGGTAGCATTTGAAAGGAGAATAAAACATCCTATGATGCCATCTTGTGGGAGACAGCAAGACTTCAACATAAATGTTAAGAAATGTAATTTAAATGTGTTTCCAAGGGTATTCTGCCATCTTGTGGTCTAATAATACAACAGCACTGGAGGTGTTTGGATATCAAACATGGGATACATAAATAAGATATTTTAAAATAATTTTAAATAAATAAAAATGTATGAAATAATAATAATAACAACAACAACATCATCACACATGGATTACTAAAGACATTTAACAATTATTTAAAAAAAACAACAGTATATTATTATTAAGTTAATTATACAGGGGTTACTAAAGACATTTAAAAATGATTTTAAATAGAACGTTTTATGATAATAATAATAATAGTAATAAAAATAATAATTTATTTTCATCAGTTATTAATACATAAGTTATTTACATCACACATGGGTTACTAAAACATTTAAAAATGATTTAAAATAATAAAAAAGTAATAATAATTATAATACTATAATAATAATTATTATTATTAACATTATTAAAGGTTAATAAAGACCTTTAAAAACTTAATATTAATAGTTTTAATTATTCTATTCTAATTATTATTATTAAGTTAATCATACATGGGTTACTAAAGACATTTAAAGATTTTAAATAATAAAAATACTACTACTACTTCTACTTATTATTATTATTAATTATTATTATTAATAAAAAGTTATTGACATCACACATGGGTTACTAAAACATTAAAAATATTTTAAAATAATAAAAAATGTAATAATAATTATAATACAACAATAATTATTATTAACATTATTAAAGGATAAGACCTTTAAAATCTTAATACTAATTAATACTAATTATTATTATTATTATTAGTATTATTAAGTTCACACACCACACATGGGTTACTAAAGACATTTAAAAATGATTTTAAATAATTAAAAATGGTATCAATAACAGCAGCAACAACAACAACAACAACAATAATAATAAATAATAATAATAACTAACATTTAATAATATCACACATTGTTTAAGGTTAATAAAGACATTTAAAAACTATTTTAAAAATATTATTATTATTATTATTATTATTATTATTATTATCATCATCATCATTTGGTTAACATCATACATGGGTTACTAAAATATTTGAAAATGATTTTAAATAATAAAAAAGTAATAATAATAACAACAACAATAATAATAATAACAACAATTATGATGATTGATGATGATTATTATTAACATTGAATAATGTCACTCATTATTAAAGGTTGCTAAATACATTTAAAAGCTATTTTAATAATAATATTAATATTTAATTATTAATAATTATTAATAATAATTATTATTATTAAGTTAATAACATCACACGTGGGTTACTAAAGATATTAAAAATTATTTTAAAAAATATTATTATTATTAATAATAATAATAACAATAAAAGTTATTAACATAACACATGGGTGACTAAAACATTTAAAAATGATTTTAAATAATAACAAATGTAATATTATTATTATTATTGGTGGTAGTAGTGGTAGTATTTAATCATCTTTTTGTACATAATTGTAATGGAGGAAAAACTTGTACGGCATGTACAATGTACAGCATTTCATTCAGACGGACATACCTCTGGGTAGGACCACTCTGGAGAGTAGTCTGTGACCATGAAAAGTCGCCCAGTTGCCTGCAACATTCCCAGAGTGCCCTGGGCCACTGCTGCTGACACTACTTCAGCAACATGCATGTAGGCCAGTGACCCTGTCTCTCCTGACCCTCCACCAGCGCCGGCACCTCCGCCTAAAGACTGGGGGCTGCAGCACGACTGGAGGCAAAGCTCTGAGGGGCTGTATCCTGCTCCCCTGTTGGTTGCATCCTCTTGACCTTGCTGTTGGTTCCCACCCGAGTTGCCTGTTCCTTCTGACCCAGGCGGGGCCACTAACTGGTGGGTGTATAATGTCCCTGCAGCCCCAACTGCTGTGGCTCCGCTGTCCACTGAGATGAAGTCATTGATGAGGTCAGAAAACTGGTTACCAAAAGAGATGTCAAAATGATCCAAGCTGATTTCCATGCCCGTGCCTCCTCCGCCATTAGCTCCGGGCCCACTAAGCCCGTGGTGAGTGTTGTAGAGCCCCTGAACCAAATTAGCTCCCTGAAGCAGTGGCTGGAGTTGCTGTTGCGAGCTGTTGTTGGGCCCACTCGTGGTGTTTCCATTCCTCAAAGCCACCGCTTCAGCTCCCGCTCCGTTCTCAGAGCCCTGCTGCATGAAGTGATCCGCTCCTCCACTCTCTCCGCTTCCTCCTCCGCAAGCTTGTAGATGATCCCCAGACTTTAGTAAACCATCTGTCCCATTTTCAGTGGCCCCAGCCTGTCCGGACCCAACATTGCGGTTCTGATCCATGCCGACCACTTCCTCGTGCTCTGGACCAAGGCCTGGGAAACCTCCTTGGTACTGAAGGAGCTGCAGTGAGCCAGCCTGTCCTTGTCCCTCGGTGGGCGAGCCTCCATTGCAGTTGGGCCTGTGCTGGGCCTGGTGGGTGTGATGGTGGTGGAGGTGGCCATTACTGCCAGGCGATTCTGTTTTTACAACCTGCAGACCCATGTAGGCCCCGTCAGGGGTGTTATGTTCCAGCAGGTGGCCCTTCTGGCTGGAGCTCTGCCGGCCTTGCTGATTCTGGGCTGACTGTGGTGCTTCTTGAAGAAAAAAGCTTGGAGATCGGTTCTGGTGAGCTAGGTTGTTCATTGCCTGGTTATAACTTACAGCAGTGGCACCACCGGAGTAGTCCTGCTTCGCATCAATGGCACTGAAATCCATCTGCTCCAGGGTGGTGCTCGGACTTAGGCCTCCTCCAGAGGGAAGCAGAGAGGAAGCAGGGGTCAAGGTGAGTGAGTTTTGTGCGCCAGAGCCACTGGAAACGCTACAGCTTACAACTGGTCCCACTTGGTAGCTTCCTTCTTTGGCCAGCTGTTGCTCGAAGGAGGTGTCCTCTGTCTTGATGTTCTTCACCAGCGCAGAGCTGAAGACGTAGTTTGAATCAGATATAGTTGGCGAGCGTTGCAAACCGTTGGTGCTAGCTGTTGAGGAGGACGAGGCACTAGATGTGCCGTTCTCCTGCTTTAATCCACTTCCCCCGTATGTTTGGCCCTGCTTCGGGTTGTTCAGGAAGCAGTCGGGGTCAAAGTTCATAGTAGTTTCTGGGATTTTAATACTGCTGGAGTCTAAGCTGCTGGAGAGGACAAGCTCCTCAGAGACGCCGGAGGCAGAGAGCATGGACAGCCCGTCTGCTCCGGGACCACCTGTATCGGCACTCCCACTTCCTGGAAAGGCAAACTTGTGGCTGTCAGAGGTGACTGCTAAGACCAGGCTGTGAGAGGTGGCATCGGGTCCCATAATATGGGTGTTGGGGCCTCCAGTGGGGGACATGCTGTAGACAGGATCCCCAGTCACCTCAGACATAAAAACACTCTGTGATAGGCTGCTCATAACAGAGGCGACATGGCCCATGCCGGTGACCGCTGGGCTGTCGGCCATATCGGGGTCAGAATTCAGCCCGCTGCTGATGGACACAGGAGAATTCTGAGTCGTGTCTGGCACTTCCACCTGATTGGTAGAGGATACTTCAGTGCTGTTCTGGTGCAGCAGCACAGGTTTGTGGACCTTGCCGTTGCGTTTTTTCACGTACGCTGCCTCCTCCTGTTCCTCCGCTGTTTTTGCTGCTGTGGCTGTGTTCTGTCTTACCCTCAGACACATCATTATTCTGGAGCTCAGAGTGGG
The DNA here is from genome assembly GCF_022985175.1 of Labeo rohita. Classification (NCBI taxonomy): domain Eukaryota; kingdom Metazoa; phylum Chordata; class Actinopteri; order Cypriniformes; family Cyprinidae; genus Labeo; species Labeo rohita. Next base: position 11,709,908 of record NC_066891.1, on the reverse strand, counting down.
TGCTGCTGTAACCACCTGAACGAGGGTCCACTTTGGGAGAGATAATGCGGTGTTTGGCGCTGTTACACTTATGATGCACACTGCTCCCAGCACCTGCAGAGAAAGAACAAAACAGTTTTTGTTCATTAACCATACTGTTTTATTTCAATAATTAATATCTCTAATTCCTTCCTGGCATTATCCCCTTTAATATTTTTTATTATCATCATTATTATTATTGTATACACAGAGTAAATGTGGATTTTGTATAATAATAATCATTATTATTATTTATACTATTAATTATTCATACTATTTCATTCAGAATAATTAATATTCCTATTTAATGACATTCTGCATTTTAAAATTAACATTATTCCATTATTATTAGTATTATCAGTATATACATTCTTATTCAGGACAGTATCTAAATGCCCTTTTCCCTATTATTTATTCCATTGAACAATACAAAACACATTATAACAACAACACTACTGTTTTCTATATGACACCACTATAAAGTCTGTTTGCTTTGCACATCAGAAGAAGAGCATTTCAAAGAATGCACCACATAATGTCTTTGAAATGGAATAAAAAGCTTTGATGCTTTGAATGAACACTGAGATTAATTTAAGTCTTTATAGAGACCATCAATCATCAATATTAATCGTTTCATGAGAAGCCAACACATAGCTTTCCTCTTTTGTTAATAAATGGCTGATATGTCGCATTAGTCATTTTACTGCATACTTGGCAATTGAATTTTATATGAACATACAACAAGTGGTAATCCATCTACCCCACAATCATTTGTTTTAAACACGCAATTCAATTTGCTGCAGAGTAACGGCACCCTATAGGAGCAACACCATGGGATTGTAAAGTGCTGTGCTGGATATTTGTGATGAAGTATAAGGTGAAAATTCATTTATTGTATACTTGGGTAAAAAAAAGATTGACTACACAGACAGACAGGAACTTTACGCCCCCCAGTGGTGTCACTGCAACAGACAGCTCAATAAATCGGCACATCTATGAAGTGTTCAGCCTGGATGCTACTCTAATTAGGCATTCAGCCTGCTCTACACTCACCTCATCTTTTACAGTTCTTGCAGACACATTTAAAACACTACCTGCTCTACCTTTTTGACGTCCTCACTCCCACACCCCAGCCCTCCTGTCTGTCCCTTACCCAGAGTGCCAGTGCAGAGGCAGTTGTGAGTCCGGGGAGGAGGCTTGGTCTGGTGGCTGTCCAGTATCTGCTGCACCAGCTGCTCCACAGAGAAGCCAGAGCTGCTGTTCCCATTGCTGCAAGTCCACTTGATGCCATGAACTGCCGAGGGAGAGAGGAGACACAGTCGTCAGCCCACCAGCCGAGCCTTCCAGCCCTCCCCCACCCCGCCTGTGCACTACATCCCTGACCTTACCTCAGAGCCAGAATCCATATCAAAACCACTTTGTCCAGAATAAATGTACTACGAGAAAAAGAGTCATTCTTATTGGTCTACTTTCTGAGCTCAGAAACACAGAAAGTTCAAGAACAGATTTGGGCTGGTTAAGGGTGAATTTTCAGCTGAAATGGGAGGAAAAAAAGAAGAGCAAAAGTCTTCCTCGTCTCACTTCAGCTGAAGTAAAAGCCCCAGCCCTTTGACAAGGTGCTTTTTGCTGTTTACGCCCTCTGCTGCCATCACCGTTTCCGAGCTCAGCCTCTCTCCTTTGAGAAAAAGAACAATAACAACAACCGGAACGGTAAAATGGCAAAAGGAAAAAGAAATGGAACAAAGGAAATGTGGTGATCTCTGGAGAGGAACGGTATTTAGAATATCAAACAGCATCGAGATACCTTAATACGGCTTGTGCACGCTTTGCTACTTCAGTGAGTGTAACAAGCTGAGGTGAGATTGCATGTGAAAGCGAGGGGAGGAAACAGGAGAAAGAGACACAGAGACAAAAATAGATAAAAGAGACAAAAGCGTTTGGCTTGAACTTGCAAACAGTGCTGCGTCACCAGCCGGAGCAGGCACAACAGTTGTCACATACACAGCAGGTTTCTCTGCTCTGCTGAGCTCTGCCATTCCGCGCTTGGCCAGAGAATCGCAGCGGCGTTCCATAAGCCATTACACCAGCATGACCATGCTCGAACAGACAAATCAATCTCACAGCGTGAGCCTGAACCAGAGTCGTAGCACAAGGCAGGTCATGTAATGAAAGGGCAAGCTGGTTTGGTGGATACGCCGTGACATCGGCGGGAGGCGTTGGCTGCGAGGATCTGAAGAAGAATCCTCTGATTTAGACTCGCAGGGATTCTCCCACACTTCTGTCCGCACTGGCCTGCCGTTACTAATGCAGTTCTTCAAACTATTGGTCCTTTGCTCAAACAGCCCATCTGGCAATGTCTGCTCCACCACACATAGACGCAGAATCAGAGTCTCTATGAATGTTGTTAGGGAATGAAATTCATATTTCCTTAGCGCAGCAGTGCCTAAACTGGGGTACACGCATCCCCAGAGGGAGCGCAGAGTGTCCTCCGGGGTGCGCAAGAAAATATTTGAGTAGTTGACATGGAATTTCATGTCATTTCAGCTGTGTCCCTGTTATTCATCTAAACGTATTAAAAATAAATAAATAAATAAAAATTTTAATTGTTAAAGGAAATTGTTAGTAGTAAGTATTTATATAAACTATTAGTATAAATTTTAATATAAAAAATATAAAATTACAAAATAATTTTTAATTTTTAGAATTCTAATAGTCTAACTAAAATAGATGAATGCCCCACACTGCTATAGCTTGCAAATCACATTTTACTGCAGTCAAATGTATACAAAAATATACAGAAAAACAATAAAATTGATTTATCTCACCACAGAACCGTTAATAAGTAATTACATTTAGTAAAATATCACTATAGTTAAAAATATAATATATATATAATTCACATAATGAAGGTTCACTGAAGTGCTTTGAAATGCACCATTATTCTACGTGTTGACATAATTTCAAATGAAACAGGAAGACAAGGTGGGACATATCCAGCAGCCCCACCCCTTTTTTTAAATAGCCCATAGCGTTTCATTTATATACCAGAGCTGTCGAGCTTGTTAAAGCCGCATTTGACAGCAGTGTTGCCAAGTCTGCGGGAACTGGGCTATTTAAACACTGTTGTAGCCAGTTGTTTTTCATGTTTAAAACGTGATATTTATCCCCTGGAATGCAAATTTTACCAGGGGAACCTTGCAGAAAAATGTGTATTTTACCCCTCCAAACACGATTTTTAGGGGATTTTTTTGGGCTAGTTTTGAGTAGCAATTGGAACAGCCACAATCTAATCCACTATTAAATATAGCATTCTGTGTAAAATTCAAATGGGTCTGATACATTTTGCGGTCTGCGCCGACTCGCACTATCATGTCTCTGGACAGGAGCAGACTGCGTGTGTGCTGTGGCGTTTTGCGTTAGGCGACACAACGACACAACAAAAAACCAGACTTCATTTGCCCCAATGAAAAGCATATTTACACTGTCTGAATCATTCGCTATCCTCTATATAGCGTACAGAATTTTAATAGTGTATTTATAGTGTAGGGGGGGGGCAGGGCGCTTTATATTCTAGAGAGAGTTTGATTGGACAGAAAGGTTGATGAGAAGCTGAAGTGCAGGGTGATGTCATCAAAATCGTTGATGACATCGCCATATTGGCGGAGATAAGAGACTTTTGAATGCTTATATCTTATAAGCTTATATCTTCTAAATGCAAATTTTGTCATTGTTTTGGAACACACTAGCTAATAGATAATCTTAAGGCTATTATATTCATACTAAAAGAAAAAAAATCAATTTTGATTTCATGGTGACTTTAAATATCTACAAAAAAGACTTCTTTTGTACATTAAATTTTTTAACAGTATTCATTTAATAGTACATTTATTCTTCATTATATTTAGAATTACAATTACATTTGTATATATTATCAATTGTAGGACTCAGGAAGACTTTGAAACTCCTGGATTAAATGCTGCTGACAAATCAAATCAAAACATTCTCTCCGCCAGCCACATCCATATCCATAAGCTCAAAGCACCTCATAACCACACCCATCAACTTGTATCTTTAATCGCAGCCTATCTCCAGGAAACATAAATCACGTCAGATATCTCGCACCCTCTGTGTGTGCGTGCATATTTAGGACCGCTGTCTGATCATCTGCTCATGCAGCAGTGAGGGGGCTTCAGGCATGGCTGGTCCCCGGTCTCTTAAATTACATCAGCGGAGAGGAATGAATCAGGCGGGCGCGTTCTTCTCTCCAGCTGTAGTGTGACTAAGCAACCGTTGCCTTTGATGACCTGCCATCTGACCTCTGCTGCACACGTCTACTTCAACATGAAACCACATTTGAAATCTGTTTTACTAGGGTAAGATAATGTACTAATAAGACAACAAAAACAACTCTAGAGCCTTAATCTTATCCGTCAGTTATTCATTTAGATTGTAAAAAGCATTCTCTAAATAAAAGAACTAAAGAGTTCTTAGTAAAAAAAAACCTAATTATTTACCTTTAAGTGCAATATTGAGATATTCTCAGATACTAAAAAGAACAGTTAAGGTTTTATTAAATGTTTCTTGCAATAAGGTAGACTTCTAGATAAAGAGAGCCTAAACCTTTGATGATGAATTAAAATACATCTCAGTAGCTTTGTAAAAATCTTCAAAATCATTCTGCATAACAGAGCTTGAAGGCAAAAATAACTAATCTATATTTCACACTACAATGATGAAATGCTCATTTCGTGCAAAGCAGGTGATGATGCAACCTCAACACTGGTGCATATCAATGACATCTGATGCAAATGCATTAAAAATGTTTAAAGCGGAGAGAAAGAAACTTCTCCGCAACCTATCAACAGTTACAGAAGTCTTTCTCTGAGGACTGTCAGTCGAGGAATGCACGCATTCACTCCCAACTGCACACCTCGTCCTGTTAATGAATGCAAGCTGTCTGTGTATGATACGGGTCACTCGAGGGAACACACTGGGTTTGTAGAGCTGATGTATAATGCATCCATGAATTATGCATGGCTAATACAGTCTACAATGAATCTCTGACTATCAACAGGCTGCAAGTCTGCAGCGGCACCACTAGGTGGTACTGTTGCTCTTCAGATGACCTCGCATCACGGATGGTTGTTTGAAGATTATGAGGGTGAATCTTGTGGCCCTATTAGACTAGTCTCAATGCACCGGGCCCGACCAGTGGAAGACGTCTCGCACCTTTGCCGCCGTCCACACCATTTGCAACGTTAATGACCTGCACACATTATGGCAAATGGTTTCGATGTAGATCAGGCATGGAGTGTAATGAACACATTAGTTTACTGCACGTGTCTTAAAGTCAATGTGAAAGGGAGCTCTTAAGTGATTGCCACGAGAACTCTTAAGGGGATCGTAACACGCGGCAACAATTACAATGTCAGCTGAGCTCGTCTGTATTCTCCTCGCCAACATCCTGTGTCTAAAAGTGCTGACGCGAGGGATCTGACTTCATATATTCATTACCTTGACAGCCCTGTCCTAGTTCAAATGATCAATGCCACGCATCACATAAAGAGACGTGTCCTCATAAGACTCTGGGTAAACATGATTATATGCACGCCGTCGCCTCCTTTTTTTTAACATCCTCATTAGACAGGCTTCCTCTGGTCAATTGTGTGACCTAGACCTGTCGTAGATAAAAACATAAACACAGTGTAAGCATAAAGCACGGTGCTGGACGTGTGAAGGGATTTCTGGCGAGTCAGACACTCTTCCGCCTACTCACTGGCATCAATCAATACATCACTGCTCTCCTCCACTGACTGACTGGAAACCAACGTGCTTTATCACTCTGGACAGTGAGACGCAGACAAAAGGCTCCACTGACCCTGGGACACCCAGGCGCCTTGGAGGGGGCACGCACAGGCAGTGAGGTAATAATCATGTCAAGGCTTCCACATGGAGACTACTGCTATGAGCAAGGGCACAAGCTGCAGCAGCTAAGACAGTCCTAGAGTAGGCTGAGCTGGGAGAGACTAACTTCTCATGAAACACTGCATAACTAAAACAGCACAGGGCTTGCATAAATAATACGGAAATTACAGAAGACTATGTGAAGCATCATTGTCTAAACATCTAAAGGCTAGTTCACACTGCCCTAACCAGCACCAAGAGCTGCTTAGTTTTATTGAATCAGTAATGCAATCCTGCTGTGTTTTTTTATTTAGTGATAGTTGTTCATGAGTCCCTTGTTTGTCCTGAGCAGTTAAACTGCCTGCTGTGTTTCAGGAAAATCCTTCAGGTCCCACAAATTCTTTGGTTCTCATGCAGCTATTACAGAAGGTTCAAATGCTCACTGATGCTCCAGAAGGAAACAGGATGCATTAAGAGCCAGGGGGTGAAAACTTCTTGAATTTGAAGATCAGGGTAAATTTAACTTATTTGTTTTCTGGGAAACATGTAAGTATCTTCTGTAGCCTCTGAAGGGCAGCACCAAATGAAAAAATATGATATTTAGGCAAAATAAAAAAAAATGCACACATACATGTTCAAAAGTTTTCACCCCCCCGCTCTTAATGTATGGTTTTTCCTTCTGAAGCATCAGTGAGCGTTTGAACCTTCTGTAATAGTTGCATATGAGTCCCTCAGTTGTCCTCAGTGTGGAAAGATGGATCTCAAAATCATACAGTAATTGATGGAAAGGGTTCAAAAGCACAAAAATGCTAGAAAATTTGTGGGACCTTAATGATTTTTCTGAAGAACAGCGGGCAAGTTAACTGTTCAGGACAAACAAGGGACTCATGAACACCTATCACTAAACAAAAACACAGCTGTGGATCATTCAGGTAACCACACAGTATTAAGAATCAAGGAAATGTAAACTTTTGAACTGGGTCATTTTTATAAATTCAACTATTATTTTCTTTTGTGGACTATATGTAAAATTTATTCAGGTCAGTACTAAATAAACAATAACATGCATTTTGTATGATATTTCGGTAAAATAATTAAAAATTTTAATGATCCTGAAAGACGCAAACTTTTGACCTCAACTGTATCTTGTGGTACTCCCCTGAACGCATGGCAAAGACTGACACAGAAGAGAAGAAATTGTTGAACAAAATTGTTATTTTTGTTTTCTCTGCACACAAAAAGTATTCTGGTAGCTTCATAACATTGGTAGCTGCGTTGCTGTCTATGCAGGGTCAGAAAACTCTCAGATTTCACCAAAAATATTTTAATTTGTGTTGTGAAGATGAAAAAAGATCTTGCGGGTTTGGAACGACATAAGCGTACATAATTAATGACAGAATTTTCATTTTTGGTGAACTATCCCGTTAAATTAATAAAAAATGACAGTAAAAACTTCTACATTATTAAAAAAAATCTATTTCAAATAAATGCTGTTAATCTGATCTCTCATTCATCAAAGAATCCTGAAAAAATGTATCACGGCTTTCACAAACATATTAAGGAGCACAGCTGTTTTTAACGAACACTTATTAAGCAAAAACATATCAAATGAATTTTTTTAAATATATTTTTAACCACATAAATGCACCATATGAGTCAAAAATATATATTTTTTAATCATAACGACCCCAAATATTTGAATGGTAGCTTGGTAATGTTTCTGCAGTGATTATTTAAAACATGCATGAGAGGAGACAGGTAATGTATTCAGTTGATGGAATGATGATTTGAAACTTACACATTGGTTTCAGCTGGCCAATGAGTTCCTCCTTTGTCCATTTGGCCCATTCCTTCTTGTCTGTATTGATGGAGCACAAGATGGGCCCACATGGCTTCCCACAGTCCTCGATAGCTGGAACATTCAGGTAGTGGACCAGCACAATGTCTGGGTTCTGGAGAAAGGACAGGCCCGAGAGACAGAAAGAGAAAAAGGAAAAAGTGGTGTGGTGAGTGGAAAGGTCTGACTGAAGAAGCAGTGGAAACACAGATGGGGCAAAAACACACACATATAAAAAATTGAATAAAAATTGTGTTCATGCATATTTGGGAGCTAGCCAGATTAGTCGAGTGACTGAAATAGAGAATTAACTGAAACACATCATTCGCTGCCTGCTCCTCTCCATCATTTGAAAAATTATTGTTAGAAAACACACAAACGTCTCTTCTGAATAAAACAGCTTAGAGTCTGCTTTCCACAGGCAGTACTAGCGCAACATTAATTGCACAGGCAAATAGCGCTGAGTCTTGTGAATAAGGTGTAATCTATAATAAGCCTAATTTACATAGAAAGGAGGTGTGTTTGTGCTGAAAAGAATGACAATGATTTAATTTAAATACACACGGCGGCGCCTGGTTAAGCCAAGAGCGGTTAGTGAATAAAACTGTTTGCGCACAAAAGTGGCGCAACTGTTTACTGACGGTATGTAGTGCCAGAGTTATTCACAGAGAGGATAAAACCAGGGACAGAACATCCCAAACCGGGATCTTCATGTGAGTTGTGCGAGGCTTACAAAGCACCTGTTTTTTTGTAACCTTGCGGTTGTCAACTCAAAGTAAGGGCTTAGTGTATACATATAAACAAATTCTATCAGTTTGAAGTCAGCAAGTGTTTGCTGGATACATTTTGACAGCTTATGAATAAAAGGGTTGTTTAAAGCATATCTAGCCAGAGTGAATAACATCAATTCTGTTCTGTAATCATAAATAGCGATGATTACAAAGCGCTGTAAAAAGTCACAGAACAAGCGGTCCCCTGTCACCACGGAGATTACACACACACACACACACACTCACAAAATCCTACTCGTTCCAGCACACCGACATTTGAATGTCACGTGAAACACAGATATATAACGCATACACAAACCGAATCCGTATACTGAAACAGTGGAGAAAACTGTCCCTTTCATTAGCATTTTTATTAGTTTTATGAGCGTTACGTGCCGAGTGAATTGGGGGCTGCGGTTCTGCGCTGCCTCCCGGCCTGCAGCATTACACTTCGACGTACATGTGCAAAATCTATGCGTACTGCATGCTCAATGGGGTAATACACACAAAGAAAGACATTCATACAGCCGCTGGCACTTTACTCTACAGAGAGCACCATGGTAACCACACCTGATCATGGCCATGTCCGAAAGCTAATAAATGCTGCCTTAGCAGGCAGTATGCAAAGGTAGGAAGGGAAAAAGACACAATTTTTGTCACAATGTTTATGCAACATTCTGTCTTAACTACAAAGATTTGTTCAGCTGGTCAGAAGATAATATGTTAAGATGAAATGTACAGTATACTATGCTGACTACTGTATGATATCCCACAACTGAGCTATAAATATATTCACAAAAAATAATACAAATCTATCTATCTGTCTATTTGGTTGAGGTCAAAAGTTTGCATCCCCCTTTCAGAATCTGCAAAATGTTAATTATTTTACCAAAATAAGAGGGATCATACAAAATGCATGTTATTGTTTATTTAGTACCGACCTGAATAAGATATTTCATATAAAAGGTGTTTACATATACTCCACAAGAGAAAATAATAGTTGAATTTATAAAAATGACTTTGTTCAAAAGTTTACATCCCCTTCATTCTTAATACTGTGTTGTTACCTGAATGATCTATAGCTGTTTTTTGTTTTTTTATTTAGTAATAGTTGTTTATGAGTCCCTTGTTTGTCCTGAACAGTTAAACTGCCAGCGTTTCTTCAGAAAAATCCTTCAGGTCCCACAAATTCCTTGGTTTTCTAGCATTTTTGTGTATTTGAACCCTTTCCAAATATGACTGTATGATTTTGAGATCCATCTTTTCACACTGAGGAAAACTGAGTGACTCATATGCAATTATTACAGAAGGTTCAAACGCTCACTGATGCTCCAGAAGGAAAAACAATGCACTTAAAGCCAGGGTGTAAACATTCTTTTGAACAGAATGAAAATGTGTACATTTTTCTTATTTTGACTAAATATCATATTTTTTTCATTTAGTACTGCACTTTAGAAGCTACATAAGATACTTACATGTTTCCCAGAATACAAAATAAATTTATAAATATATAGTTAAATTTACCCTGATCTTCAAATTCAAAACGTTTTCACCCCCGGCTCCAAATAACTACTAAAATACTAAATAAACAATAACATGCATTTTGCATGATCCCTCTTATTTTGGTAAAATAATTAACATTTTGCAGATTCTGAAAGGGGGATGTAAACTTTTGACCTCAACTGTATATATATCCCAGTAATTTAGCCCAAAAAGTGAATTCAAAGGCAAAAAAATTAAACAAAAACAGCAACAACAAAATTTAATGGCCTCAAAAATATACTTTATTTTTCTTGTTTCTTTCTGATTTTGGGGTCAATTATGACCTACACATTTCAGTAAAATTTGCCAACATAAGAGAAATCCAGGCTGAACATTTTCAGAGGGATAGATTATGCAGGCCAAGACATCACAGTGCCTAAAACCAGCTTTTCTTAGAAGTTTCCTTCATACTAAATGCTGTCTGTTTAGCTGTTGATGGAAGCTACTTTAGTTTCAGACGCAGCTTTTATCATTGGCATCTCTGAACTCCTCTATTACAGTGCTGTTGAGCAGGTTCAGACTGACATTTCCTCTCTCAGAGATTCTTCTGACTACAACTGAATGGACTGCAAATCACAATTAGAAAGAGCATTGACAATCTCTGCGTGGGACTAACAAGCCTTGAACAGTGACCACAGAGAGAGGGGACAAAATCTGCAGGACGGAAAAGGGCGACAGAACAAATCAAAAGCTAAATTCAGAGCGCTCGAAATCAAACAGGCCTGTAATTCACAGCGAGAACTTTTGATTGAACTCTTCAACCAGCACACTTGATATTCAAAGTGAATGTGTCAAGGTGTTTGAACAGCACCTTTGATGGATTAAAAGGAAAAGATTTGATTTAAAATTTAAATCCATAGGAAATCTGTCTTCATGAGAGGATTTTAAGAGTAAGTTCTAGTGCACTATTCTCTTTCAAGTGGATGGAGGGAGCGTGCTGGACCGCCTCTTGGTTGGGGAGGGCGAGCTGAGGATGCTCAGGCGTGACTCCTGCTGCTGTAGCCGTGAGCTTGTGGAAGCAGACACCAGCACTACATCCCCATATGGCACAAGCAGCTGCGGTGATCACCAGGCCATGCCCTCGATCCTTAACCAGCATGAGAAGGGTAAGTAAAGCCCAGATAAACATAAACACATCCTCATGCAAACATGGGTGAAGCTGTATGGGTCAAAATGTCTGGTTAAGTTTTACCTCAAAATTAAAAAAAAAAAAAGAACTTCTCGTAAAGAATTTTCTTGTGCTCATCAAGGCTGCATTTACTTGATCAAAAATACAGAAAGAAATGTAATATTGTGAAATATTATTACAGTTTAAAATAATAGTTTTTTATTTTAATATATTTTAAAATCTAATTTATTTCTGTGATGCAAAGTTGAATTTTCATCAGCTATTACTCCCATCTTCAGTTTCACATGATCCTTCAGAAATATTCTAATATGCTGATTTATTACTTTTATTATCAATGTTGGAAACCGTTGTGCTACTTGATATTTTTTTAGAGCCTGTGATTATTTTTTCAGGATTATTTGATGAATAAAAAGTTAAAAAGAACAGCATTTATTTAAAATATAAGTCTTTTCTGACAAGTCTTTGCTATCATTTTTTATTAATTTAACACATCCTTGGTGAATGGAAGTATTCATTTCTATAAAAAAATAAAGAATAAAAATTTCCTGACCACAAATTTTTAAATGGTAGTTTATATAGTTATATAAGATTTCTATTTAAAAAATGCTGTTTTTTTTTTTAAACTTTTTATATATAAAAGAATCCTGAAAAAAGTAGCACAGTTATAACAAAATATTAGGCAGCACAACTGTTTTTAACATTGATAATAAATCAGCATATTAGGATGATTTCTGAAGGATCATGTGACACTGAAGACTGAAGTAATGATGCTGAAAATTCAGCTTTACATCACAGGAATAAATTACATTTTAAAATATATTCACATAGAAAACCGTTATTTTACATTAAAATAATATTTCACAATATTACTGTTGTTATGGATTTTTGAGCAAATAAATGCAGCCTTGATGAGCATAAGAAACATTAAAAATCGAACTGATCCCAAACGTTTGAACGGCAGTGTACATATAAGTTATAATACATAATCTTTTACTGTATGTTTAATTGTACATTTAATATATATTATTTTTTTGTGTCAGGACAGGGTGATTATCAATAATGTATTTGTTTTTATTTATTTTTTGGCAGTACAGAAATGATAATTTGAAGGGGAAAATTGTATTTGAAATAAAATAGTTACAAATTAAAAAATCTTTATGGTTCTATAGTAAGCTTGAATTTCTTATGCAAAACATTTTTTTTTAGGATGAATTATGACCCTGACATTTTGTAAAATTCATATAAGCATACAGAGCAAAAAAGACAGCCAATTAAACTAACCACCAACAAAGGTACATAAAAAAATCCCACATACATGCCAACAGAAAGCAATACATCCATGACCATCACACACACACATACATGCACATTCCTCTTTTCCGGTCCCTCCTACGCCGACACATCGTCCCTGTTTTACAATGCACATTTGGCAGACTTACAACCCATCCAAATACAAGTAATCTGTGAAGCTGCGCTTCAGTCGTAAATTCAAGACTGAGCCAGAAGCGTATGACATCTACGGCTCACTCCTTTCCCGCTCTGTCTCTTCAGAGAGCTTTTTTACGCACCCACACAATCACGCTCGCACCCCCTCCAGACCCTCACTCTCTTTCCGACGGCACAACAACACAATGAAAATGTGGAGTGTCTTATAAATCTATCAGGATGCAAACTTAATTTAATTTAATTTCCTACTGGCTGCTCCCTTTTAATAACGCAAGTTTTCGTCCAACAAACTAAAGCAGGAGGAAACTTCAGGCCTGGATACTATTTGGAGGAGAAAATGGGATCTCATTAAGGTATTGATTAGTTGTGCAGCGTAATCTTTAGACCATGTTTGTGGTACACCTCCATGGAGAACCAGGGCTTGCTTCCAGATTTGTTGATGTGGGACGAGGGGGCCGAAGTTTGGATAGAGTTGCAGCGTGTGCAGGGCTCGTGGTATTGCGCAAACGGCATTTTTCATTATTAAAGGCATTCATTAGAGCTCAGCACCTTTACGCTAGACTCATCCCTGGAGTGCAGAGGCGTGTAGATCTTGTACAGCCAGTCCACAGAACCTGTATTTATCCCTTGACTTCACTATTTAAGAGCATTAAATGCTAAATGAAGGTTAAAAAAAACTTCATTAGGAAGCGTTCTGTGCTTGAATTCACAGAAATTGTTTTTTTACTCATCTTTTTCATTGGTAAGCAAGAAAAACAATTAAAGCTTGTTGGGTTTTTTTTGCTTTAAGCCTGCAGAAAGAAAGCAGATCTCAATTCTAAAGGTGTTTCTCTATGTGTTTGTGCGTGTGTGTGTGTGTGCACGTCTGGGGAACACACAGGTACCTGGAAGCACTGTGGTAACCTGGCAACTAGTAGCTGGACGCCCACATGCATGAAGCCAATGTGGTCATGAGTGCTGCCCCATAGCTGGCCCTGAGTGCTATAAATATCCACTAGTAATAGCTTCAGGGTCATTACTGCTGCTCGGGCCTGCCTCCAGCCAGCATCAACTCCAACCTGAAGGGCTGGGAAGAAGGACAGGGTTTCAAATAAGTATCTGCATATTACGGATGATTTATTGCAGCGTGGGGGTGGGACGGCGTGTTCTGGCAGATAAGTGCCTGTGCGTAAGAGATTGTCTTTGAGTTGGACGTTTGAAAGCAGGCCATTTGGGCTTCATATTTAGCTGGCACTAGTTCAGATCTGGACACGTGAGTACATTATGTTTTGATGCAGGATTGCTGCATCCGGTCATGTGAATGAGTCACTCCTGTTATTAAGTACTCATGTTCCCATTAAATGTGTCTAAATATACTACATTAAAATATTACACATTACACTCACATTTTGTGACGTGCACGACATCATCTGCACAAAGTGACATGTTTTTGGTGTGTAAACAATAGCACAAACATGAACAAGTAATTATGTATACATATAGACCGATTCCCACTATTAACTAGTTGCTTATTAACATGCATATGTGAGACTGGACCACAAAACCAGTCATAAGGATCTATTTTTTGAAATTGAGATTTATAAATCTTCTGAATAATCTGAATTAAAAATCTGAATAAATAAGCTTTCAGTTGATGTATGTTTTTTTAGGATGGGACAATATTTGGTTGACTAATCATAAAGTTTTGATATGGTAGGGAATTTACAAAATATCTTCATGGATCATGATCTTTACATAATATCCCAATGATTCTTGGCATAAAAAAGAAAAATGGATCATTTTGACCCATACAATGTATTGTTGGCTATTGCCTACAAATATACCTGTGCTACTTATGACTGGTTTTGTAGTCCAGGGTCCAGGCCACATATGTGACCCTGGACCACAAAACCAGTCTTAAGTCGCTGGGGTATATTTGTAGCAATAGCCAAAAATACATTATAAAAAAATTATAGATTTTTCTTTTATGCCAAAAATCATTAGGAAATTAAGTAAAAATCATGTTCCATGAAGATATTTTGTAAATTTCCTACTGGAAATATATCAGAACTTAATTTTTGATTAGTAATATGCATTGCAAAGAACTTAAATTGGACAACTTTAAAGGCGATTTTCTCAATATTTAGATTTTTTTGCATCCTCAGATTCCACATACTGAAATAGTTGTATCTCGGCCAAATATTGTTCTACGCTAACAAACCATACATCAATGGAAAGCTTATTTATTCAGGTTTTGGATGACATATAAAGCTCAATTTTGAAAAATTTACCCTTATGACTGGTTTTGTGGTCCAGGGTCACATATTACTAATTGGCTGTTTATTAGTACTTATAAAGCACTTATTCTGCATGACCATATTTTAGATCCCTTCCCCATACCTAAACTTGACAAATAACTATTAATGAGCAGCAAATTATTAGTTTGTTATGGCAGAAGTCATAGTTAATAGATAGTTAATATGTTTCAGCACTGTTTTAGTGTCCTGGGACATATTTGTCATGATATTAAGTTATGAGATACTAGAGATTTGTTTTTTAGATTTTTTTAGACATCATATTTGACTTAAGAGATGAATATCAGTTTCTGCCTGACATAACACCCTATTAATCTAAATCTCAATCATTACTGTGAATTTGGTGCTAGAAGTAGCGGTTTGAACAACAACAGACAGGGAGAGCGTTTGGGAAATTATGGCACAACATAACCATCACAAACGCTAAAAACTTCAAGGGATAGTTCACCCCAAAATTCTGTCATTAATTACTCACCCTCATGTTGTTCCAAGCCTGTACGACCTTTGTTTATCTTCGGAACACAAATTAAGATATTTTTGATGAAATCTGAGAGCTTTCTAACCCTGTATAGACAGTAATGCGTTCGGAGACTGACAAGGAAGAGAAGAAATTGTTGAATAAAGAAGTTATTTTTGTTTTCTGTGCATACAAAAAGTATTCTCATTAACATAAAACTAAGGTTGAACCACTGATGTCACTTGGACTGTTTTATCAATGTCCTTACTACCTTTCTGGACTTTGTCAGTTGCGTTGCTGTCTATGCAGGGTCAGAAAGCTTTTGGAATTCATCAAAAATATCTTAAGTTGTGTTCCGAAGATGAATGAAAGTCTTAGGGATTTGGAACGAAATGAGAGTGAGAAAATCATTACAGAATTTTCATTTTTGGGTGAGCTATCTCTTTAAGAGCTGAAAGAGAAAGTCTTGGCAGTGAAACAACAAGAACCTCATCAAGGTTAAATATCTTAATTAAGCTAAAAAGCACACAAACGAGTCCAAGAGAGAAAAGAACCAGTGCTTATGTAGCTCTGAGAGGGAAAAAACGTCAGCGAGAAGTTCAAAGCCGCGGCACAAAAAGACACGGCCAAACGCTGCACTCGGTTGACAGGAAACCCCTAGAGGATTGTGGGAAAAAAGCATGGGAGAGACAGATCCTCTGACTCATTTCTTGTGAGCGTGGTGAGGAACATACCCACTGGGTGTACAAGCAGGCCCATTTCACTAACCCATGTTACATAAATCACAGCACTTCTGATATACTGCAACAAATATTTAACTTTTTTGTCTCCATCTGTCTCACTATTTTTAACTTGATAGAAGGGTTGTGCTCTCAGAGTACCGCTGGGCTCAGTTCTGGAGGAAGATGATGTACTCCAGACATGATGTAGAGGTCAGAGTCACAGCGGAGCATCAAGAATTTTCTCTCTGGAAAAAAAAACCCCAGCAACCTTCAAGAGAATGGAGCGACTACCAGGTTGTAGCTGATTTTAACTGGAGTGAGATGGAATTGGTTGAGAGTGTGAGGATGTGGGTGAAGTTCAGCATTTAGAGTGCATGAAAGCAAAAGAGTCTATGTACAGTATGCTAATGTGAGTGTGTGATACAATGTGGGCACACATAATAACCAATCCAGGTGTCTAAATGTGTTTTAGGTGCTGCTGTAAGTAGAAAGAAAGAAAATCATGCCAATGTTATTTTAGTATCATGCTATTATTACTACTATAAAAAAGACACAGTTTTCACTCAGAAATTGTTTGCAAATGTCACAATTCATTATAAGGAAATAAGTAACATGAAATTTGAACAGACTGAAAAAGTATTGTTTTGGTAAATACTACTACTACTACTACTACTATATATTATTATATATATTACAACTTAAAAAACATTTTAGCAGTGTAGTTTTTTGTTAATATTTTAAATTAGATTTTATTTTTTATTTAAATGTTAGCAATTTTTAGTTTTAGTAATTAAAATAAAAAGTGTATAATATATAATATATATGTGTTTGTGTATATATATATGTGACCCTGGATCACAAAACCAGTCATAAGGGTCAGTTTTTCAAAACTGAGATTTATACATTATACATTATTGTTAGGATAGGACAATATTTGGTCGAGATACAACTATTTGAAAACCTGGAATTTGAGGTACAACAAAAAATCAAAATACTGAGAAAATTGCCTTTAAAGTTGTCCAAATTACATTCTTAACAATGTATTTTACTAATCAAAAATTAAGATTTCATATATTTACAACAGGAATTTTACAAAATATCTTCATGGAACATACTTAATTTACTTAATTTCCTAATGATTTCCTAATGATTTTTGCCATAAAAGAAAAATAATTCAATAATTTTGACCCATACAATGTATTTTTGGCTATTGCTACAAATATACCCTAGCGACTTAAGACTGGTTTTGTGGTCCAGGGTCACATATATATATATATATATATATATATGTATGTATGTATCATATATATATATTTACTTTCTGTTATTTTAATATTTCAATTTAAGTGTTTATATTTCCATCACATCAAACAATTAAAAAAAAAAAAAAAAATTGCATAAATATAATGCATGAATCTTTGACTTGGAAAATCTATTAAAATATGAATTAGTAAAATAATAATATAGTTATTCATATCTGTTTAGTTAATAATAACCATAAGTCATAAGAATGAGAGCAAATTATGTCAGAGTATGCCAGATATATAACCCAAAAATTTCAATTCTGTCATTATTTTATCACCCTCATTGAACAGTGGACCCCATTGACATTTACTGTATGAATACTGCATGATATTTAAAAAAAATATGTTCTATTGTGTTCCACACAAGAAAGAAATGCTTCCCGTTTTGGAATGACATGAGGGTGAGTTAATGACAGAATTTTCATATTTAGGTGAACTGTCCCTTTAAGATCGCGTGTGCCATACAAATGCATGAGTCCACAGTCATAAGTGAAAAAAGTGTGTGTGTGTGTTTATGAGCGAGAGAGGTGATTAAAGCCTTGCCCTGGCGGGTGCCCTGGCTGTGGCATGGTGATGGATGAAGCAGTGTGTCCGTCATTAGGCAGTAGGCTGGCCCCTGGCACCCACACCCAGCTCTTAAATGTATCCATACCTCGCTGTCCCCCAGTGCTGCTGTTCATTTCAAGGTCAATTGACTCAGTGCTGCGCCGGGCACAAAACATCCCCCTTTCTTCATAGTTTTATTTCCCATTACTGACTGGTGTGCTTGTGCGTGTGTGTGTTTGTACACAAGCGCTTGAGTGTGTGGGTGTATATGACACGTCAAAGGCGATGGTGTGCAGCAAATCCCCTACAGCTTGTGTCTAATACAGAGGAAGACCCTTCCATGAACCCTTTAATGTTTATGAGCCTCTATATGCAGAACACTTTAAAGTGCAAGTTGGTAAAAGTCAGTCACTTTGCACTCAGTTATAAAAGCGATGATGTCACATCCTGCCAGTGCCACCTCTTTAGCATGGCCTGTGTTTTCTGTGTCAGTAACATGACACACACCAGTTTCATATATTGAATTGATTTAAAATTACATTTTTGCTACACCTGCCAACAGAAAGTGGATTGAAAATGTTTACCAGACATGAATATTTCTTATGGCAATAAAACTGAGCTGTGTTGTCTTGCATATTTGCAGAAAACAATGGAGATCAGTGTGTTGCTTGCAGCAGCATAAGTCTCAATGTAAAAGGCTATTGAAAACATACACGTCATTTTTACTAAAAGTTTTTTACTAAAATAAACATTTCTTAAACAGTGTAATTTCCAACACATCTCACAATTATGTATTGTGTTTAATAGCATTCTGTCCTGGCAATGGCATTAACTAATTTAACCCTTTAACTGTCACCATCCCTTCTGTGGGACGCCTAAGTTTACTTCACCATATTACAAATAAATCCTAATCTAATCATGACAAACTATACATTGTTGGAAAGGTCTAAGACTCCTAAATAGATATTTTATCATATTTTTGTGTTACAAATTATGTAGGAAATGTAATAGAAAATCTACATCATAACATGAGTTCTGACCTTTGTCACAAATTACTTTCTTTGTTTCCTTTTTCCCTATCACGTTTTAGAAATCATAAGAAATTATATGTCAGTTCAAAACTTAAAATCTCAAAATTCATTCTTTGAAAGGCATTTTAAAATCAGACATCACGGAAAATGTACATTAAAATCATATTACAAAATGTTTTCATTCATAAATTATTAATATTTAAGTCTGGATAGTGCATTTTTATGTCTGTGTTCAAAAATGGGAGTGACAGTTAAAGGGTTAAAAATATTTTTTTGGCATAAAATAGCTGACTCCTTTGTCTTGCTAAGTCTAATTTCAAATAACATTGTATGTATCCTAATAAAATGTTCACATTTTTAATTTTTAGAGTTTGATCAGAAAAAATGCACAATAAAAATATTCTGCTCAGAAATTATAAAATGCTCAAGCCAAAGTGCACTAACCTTACAGAAAACTTTATGTGTGATTTACTTTTGTGTTTTTTTTTTTTTTGGTGTGATGGAAATGATGCCACATCTAAAAGATTAAAAAAAGAAATCATTTTAATCATTTATTTTATTTTATTTTATTTTCCTTTTTTAAGGTATATGGGGAAAAAATAAAATGAATACACAAAGTGTTTATTTAGGGGAAAAATTGTTTGATGTAATGGAAATGATGCCACAGCTAAAGGATTAAAACATAAATGCAGGCTTGGTGAGCAGAAAAAACTTCTTTAAAAAGCATTATAAACCTTACTGTTCAAAAACATTTGACTGGTGGTGCAAGTAAATGTAATCTATACATGAAAAGGCATAAAAATTCATATAGAAGTTTATATGACCTTCATATACAGTAACAAAAATAAAAAAGTTGAAATCTGTTTTAATAAAAAGCATTCCTGAGGACATACAAGTGCAGAAAGTTGAAGAAACTCCATCTAACATGTTTATCTGACCTTCTGTTGGTAAGCAGTAACTCAGTCAACAGCAACATCAATACTAAAAATCATGAACTGTGTTATATTCACACATTGATTAAACACCAGCCCTGGCACCCACCAAACTCTGCCTATGCAGTCTCAGGCTACTGCTGTGAGCTGGATGGTTGATCCAACGCCCACATACAAACACACAAACATACACATTCCATGGGCACTGCCCAGAAAGCTGCACGCACCGCAGGAGGTGCATCTAAATCCCAGTCCCATGGGACGCACAGTAGGAAATAGGTGAGGAATGCAGCCCGGCTATTTGACAACTCCTCACTTTATGCTCGAGCGTGTGAAACGACCTCAGCCGGTACACATCATCCTCTGCTTCTCAAGGACTGTGATGTGCTGTTCTCTCTCGTTAGGTCTCGGTTCGGCCCCTCTCGACAGACATGAGAGAGAAAAGCGCGTGGAGTGGTGTTAGAGAATGTAACTTTTTGAGGAAGAGGACGGAGCCGGAGCAAAGCACGGCAGAGCGCTTCTGCAGGAGCCAGAGGCTGAGGCCTGTGATGTTTAATTCAGCAGCCCATAATGACTCAGATGAAGTCAAGAGCCAGCTTTAAATAACTTAGCTTCCAGGGCCAGAACTACTCAGCTCACAAGAGTGCGTCCGTGGAGCGTGCGGTTATGTGTTTGCCCAGGTGTCAACATGTAGCTCTGCTAAAAAACCCAAAAGATATTCTGTATTCTCCTTTTTTCTTTGGAGTACGTGTTTGGTGCAGATCGAATTGAAGCTTGCACGGAGCACAGAGGACAAAATGTAGGTGTTACTGTAAAAGTACAGATTCCACCTTGGCTGCCACTAGTGTTTCAGTTATTCATCTGGCAGCTGCTTTAACACCAGTGGGCTACCTCTCCATTAGCTCTGCCCTGAGCAGACCGGGAGCAAGCCGTCTGGGAGCCATCAGTCTGCTGTGATGGGCTCAGTGGAGCTTGGTGACTATGGTCCTAATGCCCAAAGTCTCTCACAGGAAGTGCATGTGTCAGTGAAGAACACAGCAAAGTCAGCCAGCCCTTACACTCGCTCTAACCCTGGCGGTTAACCAGATTATGTTGGGTTTTAGAAGTTGGTGCCCCAGCCAGGCTTCTTCAGGCTTTCTGTTAAGATTTGGAGACAGGGTATTTTTGAGGAAAACATTCTAGCATTTTTTTGGGAGCCAACAGGTTGAAGGCCTAAATTGCAGTTTCAATGCAGCTTCAAAAGGCTCTACATGATCTCAGCCAAGGAATAAGGGTCTTATTCAGCGAAATAAAAAAATACAAATGAACATACTTTTAATCACAAAATGCTTCTCTTACACTAGCTCTGCAATGAGTGTCTATGACTTTGTGCATTACGTAATCACGTTGGAAAGGTCACACGTTGTTAGTTTTTATCTGTGTACTTCGGTTCAAAAAGGTAGGGTAGGGCAAAAAACTCTCATTTTCTTCAAATTTTAAAATCGTTGTTTTACCTTCTTTTTGCAAAGGGCGTTTGACTTTGCACATTTGTTTTGTAAACACTGGTCGGTACTTCCAGCTGCATCACAAGTGACCTTTCCTACATGACTACGTAATGCGTCAAGTCGAGCTAGTGCAAAATTAGCATTTGTGGTTAAAAAGTAGTTAAATTTTTTTCTTTTTTTTTTAAATAACCGATCGTTTCGCTAGATAAGACCCTTGTTCCTCACCTGGGATTATCCAGCCTGTTGCATTAGTGCTTGTCTTCTCACCAACAGTATTTTTCTCTTAGTAGTCATATTTCATACCTGTTGAATATACAGTTTTAAATGAATTTTACTTATAAACAACCCTACGAAAATTAACCATGGTTTTACTATAGTAAAAGCGTAGTAACCATGTTTTTTCCCCTGTTTTTACCATTTCTAAAACTACAATTTTACTACAAACAGCCTACCATGGAGTTAATTTGTAGTTACTATGGTTTAATTGCAATTTTTGGTTTTATTTGTAGTAAAATCATGGATAATTTTCATAAGAGCAGTATTGCTTGTACACGTTGGTACTTATTCCAGTGTTTAAAATGGCCAAATGAATCTGTGGTGACTGCCTTAAAGAAATTAAATGATGTTAAATATTTAACTAATTTTAAGCAGTAAAGCATTGACAGTGTGACGGCATTACATACAGTGAAATTATTATGAATGAAAAATGACACAGAATAGTGACTTTAATACAGATAAATAAAGGTTCATTCTGATCTTATTCATTAGATCTCACACACACACCACAGTGTTGCAATCACAAGTTTAGAGCACTGACACCCTGCGGTGAAACAGTCACGTATGATTACCAGCTACCGCTTTCTCAGATCGGTTTATGTTGGATTAAAACTTAAAGTTCTGTTGAGTTCGGAAAATTCTGTACACAGTAATCATCAGAATATCTCTTCTCCTGTCTCTGAAAATATCACTCTGCGAACACTCATTTTAATAGCCGTTTAAATCAACTAGACAATTACAGCACATTTAAAACATAAATAACTAAGCAGTATTATTTCAAACCGGAAGTGCGTCACGACACGTGCAAGTAGTCCATTTGGACCTTCAGCCGACTTTTCCCACTGAAGTCCACTATATGGAGAAAAATCCTGGAATGTTCTCCTCAAAAACTTTAAATTCTTTTAGACTGAGGAAAGAATACATGAACATCTTTGATGACATGGGGATGAGTAAATTATCTGAAAATTTTTATTCTGGAAGTGAACTAATCCTTTAAGCAAATGCCTTACTAAATTTTGTGCTTTAAGCACAAGATTTGTACTTAAAATTAAGAAAAATAATATGGGAAATCGGGAGAAAAATAAACTGTAACATGCATTAATTCAAGGTTTATTCTCTACAAACTTTTCAAAAAGACTCAAGACTCAAAACAACTCTTAACTTTTGTGAAAAAAGTTTTTCATATACATATCTCTTGTTTTTAAAGGTGTTTAGATATTCTTACTGAAAAACAAGAAAACAAAATATATATTTTCTGCAGTGCAAGCTGGGCCAGATTAGAAATTCATGCTTGTCTAAGCTGTTTTTGTTTAAGCAGGGAAGCCTGAGCTTTGATTCTAATGCTAAATGTGCGCCTAAGCCAGAGTCTGAACCTTGTATACCAGAATCATAATGTGCAGATTATGCTGAGGCCATCAGTGATTTATATTTCAGGGAGAAGGCTCTGTATGGCAAACCGTTCCTTGAGAGCTAGGACTCCTGGTTCCCGATTGAATCACAGATAAGCCGATAGGATCAGGGACAGCAGATAAAAGAAGATAGCATCTATAGTCTTAAGATGCTGTGGCACTAGCCTCAGTGTAATCTGGAAATGGCCTAGTGGGTCAATTTCGGGACCAAAAGCAGTTAAAACATTTTTCCACAGCAATGATCATGACATCAGCAACATAAAGTACAAAATCAGAATGCTGCAATATTAAGGTCCAAGAGCACATTGACCACTCCAGCTGGAGGGCCCCAGGGTGAAGATGCTCAGGAGACACCCCCCGGATTCCTACACACATAAACCCTCACCCTCTGGGACACCGAACCAGCCAGTAGTTGCCTAGCGACCAGCAGAATGAGTTAAGACACTTTAAGAAAGACAGAGGTTCTGGACAGAGGGCAGAGCTGAGGGTACTGAAAATGGTATGACGGCAGGTAAAACGAGTGAGGAAGAAGTAGTAAATTGACAAAAATTGCAAGAAAGCACCTTTTCCGTAGCACTAAAATGAGATTCCGAAAGAAATGAGATCAAAACAATTAAATTTCTTACAGGGTCCCTGTGTATGTAAGTGCCTGAGGAAAGTTTTGACCAAATGTATATATTTATCTTTAGTGATGCCAATAATCTTCTAAAATGTATTATACAATAAATTCAAACTACATTTATGAAATTTATGACATACAGACCCATGAATGCTTCAAATACGTAATGGCAGAAAGACTGTTACAGCAAAAACAACCAAACAAAACAATTACAAAGGAAAACCCTACATAAACTGAACATACTGTATTATGAGTGTTGAGTGTAACTAGTTACTGTAATTTAATTACAGTTACTTCTTATGTAAGTGAACTTAATACTTTAACAGACTGTAGAACATTTATATATAATACAATAGTGGATTTAACATAAAAAATTAGTCTAACCTTAAAATGCATACTTTTTTTGTACCCTTCTCACTTTAAATACTATGGTGAGTTAATAAGAATATTGGTAACACTTTAGTGTCTAATTCTCACTAATAACTAGTTGGTTATTAGCATGACTATTACTGGGATATTGGCTGTTTTTATTACTTAAAAAGCACATATTAATGTATGCATTAATGTCTGCAAGACCTTATTCTAAATCCTTAATCCTACCAATTCCTGACCAATTCTTAAACTTAACTGTCAACAAGTACTTTACGAAGTATTAATAAGCAGTCATTATGAGTATATTGAGGCAAAAGTATAGTTAGGTCATAGTTAATAGTTAGTTAATAGTGAGAACTGGACTCACACTACTCTAAAGTGTGACCAGAATAATTTATGTAGTTCTATTTCATTCAAATAAAAGCTGTTCTTTTAAACTTTCTATTCATCAAAAAAAAAAAAAAAAGAGGCAAATGTATCACTTTTAAAAAATATTAAGCAGCACAATGGTTTTTAACATTTATAATAATAAGAAATGTTTCTAGAGCACCAAATCAGCATATTAGAATGATTTCTGAAGGATCATGTGACACTGAAGACTGAAGCAATGGCTGATAAAAAAAAATCAGCTTTACATCACAAGAAAAATGACATATTAAAAGTATATTTAAATGGAAAACAATTATTTTAAATTGCAATAAGTTTTTACAATATGACTTTTAAAAAAAAATCTTACTGACTAAAGGACGTCCATGTTATTCTAAATAAACACTATTTTCATAATCTTCAAACATTAATATAACAGTTTCTCCCAGTGACACCTATTTCTTTTTTGCTGATGTAACCAAACCCTATGTGAGTATAGAAGAAATTATATTGAACAATAATATAACAGTCCACTTATCACAGTCCAACAACATACAGACCTCCACATTATTCTGCATTATTCTGTTTCACATGCAAATGTGTCCCATTATATGCAGTGCAAATTTCTTTTCATGTTGCTTTAAAGAAAAAGCTCTTGCTCCTTACTGGATGACAAATATGCAGTGAAGGTCAGTCACCATAACGCAGAAAATAGTCTCCTCAGTGTGCAAGCATGCTGCACAGCGACCCGAAATCTCCCACTATCAACGGCAGCCAGCTGCCCTCTGAGATCTCCCCTGGTCCAAACTCAGGGCCGTGACAGAAACCGAGCAGCGCAGACCTGCTGCCGCGTAATAGGAAATTAATTGAGATCATCAATATGGTATTAATCATTAAGGCACAGGTGCTGAGATGGCACTTCTGCCTGAGTGAGCCTGTTAGCGATGCACACGTTTAAAAAGTTTGACCTGCTGTTCGGTTAAAGTGTGTGCGAGAGCAAGGGCAGGAGGGAAAGAGAGAGAGGGAATGATAAAGATAGAGAAGAGCGAGTTTGTCCTGTGCTTATTAAGTCTGTTGACCAACATGCGGGGAAGGTGTCACAGGCAAAACGCATCACCGTGAACGTCGATGCCATTCTGGTGAGCAAACACAAAATCCATCGGCTGCGTCCCTCCCTCGGCGAGGCGGGGTGTGGACAAACGTCACTCAGCGCTAATCAGGCAAACACAGCATAAATTGCAGCGACTACATTAAGCGGTTAGGCACGGCACGTCTCCAAACAGTTGAGGGTGTCTAACTGAGCGGACATTCCACTACATAAATTAAACATGGCGCGGCTAGATAGAGCTCACACTCTGATGATGTACGGCAGCTGGGATCGATGCAGAGACAGGAGCGGCTCGCCGAGCGGTAGAGAGGAGACACGTGGCGCGACTGAACGCGGCCCCGGCGTGGGGTCCGGCACCACGCTTAAGTACGCCGAATATCAAACAAGCAGCGGGACAGACGGAGGAGTCTTGACGAGCTCACTCACATGGGTGTAAGGGTTGAGCTTATGAAAAGTTTATGAGTTCTGCTCAAAACAGATTGATTCGGGGTTAAAGCAAATACCAAGCCAGAAAAGCCCTGAAGCTGAGAGAGGGGATTGGGTAAAGACAAAAGCAAAGAGAGAGAGAAGAGAGAGAGAGCAAGGGAGAGTCAGAAACACAGAGAGAGAGGAAAGTGTGACAGAGGTAAAGTCTGAATTTATATATATATATATGTATATATATATATATGGCCAGGTGAAAAAATGGTTACTTAAAAATGAAAATTCTGTTATTAATTACTCTTCTCTTTTTCTATACAGTGACAATGAAAGGGTAGTGCATATGACTTGTGCACTATATTCCAAAAAAAGTACTATCAAGATGATTTATAGACCTTTTGTGCTTTAAGGGCCAGCTTGCGCCAGCACAAACCCTCTTTTGGTGCTAAAAACTACTGTCAGGATTTATAAAAGACATGCAATACAAAAATTAGCAAACAAATGCAATGGACATTTGTAGGAGTTTTCCTTTTAAATGCAAAATTTGTTGGAGAAGAATATTTAAATGAATCACATAAGATGATTTACTAAGGTTTATAGGAGTTAATTTAACTTTTTTTTTTTTACCTTTTTTTTAACATTTATTTAACGCCCCCACAAACTGTCTTAACCAATTTTGTACTAGTGCTGTTAGAATATTTCCTGCACATAAATATCGTTGGCTCTGCTTTTTTGCAACACTGATTTGCGCTACTCTTTGTAGATTGCCTGGCCCTATGTATTCTGATGGTTTGTGTGAAAAACAGACCAAAAATTAAGTGATTGTAAAAATGTGCAACATTCAATATGCCATTTTTAACTATATTTGATGTTTAAATTGATCATTTTCATATTTAAACTACTTGTACAAATCCACACATCTCTACACACACCTATTCTTAGCACAGATATACTGCAATCTTTCAAGATTCTGTTTATTTAGCTGTTCACTGACTCAATGAACATATCACTGAATCCATGAATTGGATCAGTAAATAAATCATTATTTTTGAACTGGTTCTTTTCAGTGAGCCAGTTGATCTGAATTCGTTCATGAATCAGACTGTGTCGTTTATGATTTTAACTCACTGATTTGATTCTGCCAAGTCAAGATTATCAGTGAATAATGACTTAAATTTTCATCTATTCCTGTTCTCCCACAATGCTATCATATTACTGCATATTAGGGATGTGCATCTCCATAACTGAGTCTGATGCGATTCACATCTCGATTCATAGCCAATGATACAATACATTAAAGATACATATGAAGCAGCTACTGATACAATGCGATTCAATGCCAATACAAATGCGCTGCGATACAAATGCCAACTTGTATCCGATGCACACTTTTTTAAAACAATGCATCGCATTGTGAACTTTTATGCCGATGCACTGTTGTGAATCAGTGTATCTTACCATCCCTACTTTCTATAAAGCTACTTTTGAGCATTTTATGGTGATTTCTGTCATTTTTGAAACATAAAGTAAATGGAAACGCAGAGTGAGGCTTCAGAATATCAATTTTTAGCTTTTTAGCTTTTTTGGGGGTCATATACAGTACATTTAGAATGACATGCATATCACTAAATACTGACACAGTTTTAATTTCTGGGTGTACTATCTCTTTAAAAACTATGCCTTATCAGGTAAGAGACACTTGAATGTGACTCTAGCTGGGAGAGTGTGGCCAATGTGTCAGTAGTCAGCGTGAGGGTGTTTAACATGCTTGGCCATATGTTTGACCTCTCTATAATCAGTAGCTTCAGGCCTCGAGGTCTGCATGAGGTCACCGCAGGTGTGAAGCAGATGTGGAGAACAACACTGGTTCAGGTGTCCTAAAAGGCAACAAACACCAGCCTGTCAGTAATCATCAGCCTGCAGTCTGTTTGTTGACGGCTTACTGCAGGTACAGTATACAGAATCAGTCTTAAAAGCAATGGGTGCAGTTTTTCAGTGTTTTCTCCTCAATCTATCCATTCACCATAAGGGTGCCTTGTCAGTCTCATAGCAGAGTGTAGTCTGTTGATTTAGAAACACACTAAAAACACAAGTTACATGTGCAAAGATACATTAGGATGCAGAGCAGTATTCAAAAACCCAGATACACAGAAATCCGACATTTCCATATTACTCAGTGTGAATTTTGATTGGGCTGTTGGATAACAGAGATTGAAAGATTCAATAGATTTCGTCTACCGTTCTCCACATATTGAGGTATTGTGCTCCACATGAGCCGCTCTGTCCAACTGTGAAATAATAGGGGAAGTGATGTCATCAAACGGTGCTGTCTTCAAAAGACAAGGGTGGCTGGGGAGCAGGACTCTTTGATGTGGCCCCTGGAGGGGTCTCTAGCCAGCCTGCTATAGAGAACAGAGCTGGAGTCTTCAGAGAGATGGGCCCTGGGCTCTGCCGATCCCCATACACCCACCCACACCCACGCGCTCCGTGATCAATAGTGAGTCTTAATCAAT
Organism: Labeo rohita; assembly: GCF_022985175.1. NCBI lineage: Eukaryota > Metazoa > Chordata > Actinopteri > Cypriniformes > Cyprinidae > Labeo > Labeo rohita. The sequence continues at coordinate 11,681,409 of NC_066891.1, read as the reverse complement.
CTCAACAATGCCTCACCCACTCCTCTCTTCCCTAACCTCTGCCCTGCCACAGACAGAAAGAGCCGTTTAAAAGAGTGTGTGATTTTTTTACTGCTGCATGCCTGTGCAAACCTAAAGATGCTAAAGTGTTATGGGTGGTAGCTGAGGCAATGCTAAAGTGTTCTGGTGGTTGCTAGAGCATTACTACTCTGTTGCAGGTGGATGTTAGGGTGTTGCTGTGGTTTTCTAGGTGGCTGTTGATCGATAGTAGTCTTATTAGAAGATACTATGGTTTAGATATGGCTTGAACCTATTTTTAAAGTCTATGAGATCCCCCCTCCCCCTCATTTTAAAGTGGTAGTTCTTGTCATTCCAAGCGTGTATGACTTTCTTTGATTCAAATAACACTGGACCCGATTGACTTTCAAAGTATGAACACAAACCACAGTCAAAATATCTTCTTTTATGCTGCACAGAATAAGGAAAGTCACAACATTAGTAAATGACTTTTGAACTATCCTTTTAAAATGAGATAAAAACAAATAATTAAGCCTTTTAGCAGTCTGTAGTTGCCTTAACAAGCACCACTAATCATAATGAGAAACAGTAAATTAGCTAATAAAGTAACATGGTGCTAAATTAAACACAACGAAACAACAACAACTTCAATTTGCCCTGCGAACAGCACTGACCACAAACATTGGTGTGGATAAACAGGTTTAGCACGACTGTGCTCCTCTCGCCCCTCTCCAGTCCGTTTTAATTGGCTGAGTGCTCTTGTTATGAATTGATGAGGAGAGGAAGGACTCGGCAGGGAGCGTTACAGAGGTAGCATTAAAGAGCATTACTTTAACAACGCACCTGCCTCATACAGAGAGAATCAGTTCATACTGAAATAATTAAGGCAGAAGAAAAGGCATCAATCAAGCTACTGAGCATGTGCAGGAAACCACCACAGGAAGAGACCTCCGCTCCATTTGGTATCGTCTGGGGCCTACGGGCTAATTTGTTTACATCCATAATACATTCAAAGGATTTATCTAACTTGCAAATGAGCCTTCATTTACTGGTCCAAGAGGTACTGGGGAGCAGTGGATAAAGAGAGGAAAGGTGTGGAGTTGGAACAGCTGGCAGGGCAGGGAAAGGAGAAGAGAGGAGGCGGATTTAACCCTTCGTCGCCCTGAGAGCTTTCTGGGTCATCGGTGCTTTGTGCAAGCATGTGAGTGTTTTAACAAACACATATCGCATCTGGTTTGGATGTTGGCCATACATGAGAGCTGTCTACTAAAGTCAAAGGTCACACGGACAGTCCCTGGACTGGTTTCAAGGACACTGTCTAAAAGTGACAACTCCATAACAGATTGTCTTGTGTCCAGACACACTCTGATCATATGCCAAATGCCAGGATGACAAAAGGTGTGTGTGCGTGTGTGAGGACGGGATGAGAAAAACAGAGAGGAGAGTAAATGGCTAGTAAAAGGTCTTCTGAACACTGCTGCAGGGGCTGTGTTGAGTCAGCGGCCTCTCTGCTATGATATGGTCGGGAAGTGTTTTCTGTGGCCAGCTGCTAGAGACACAGCTTTAACCAGCAACATGAAAACAGATGGCCACATTTATTGATGGAAATGCAATTACATCAGATATGACAGAAGTATGTACTGGCTTCAAACTTCAAATAGGTTGCAAAGACACCATTCCAGCAGTCTGGTGTGCTTTACAATACAGTAGAATTGTGCGAAAAACAGACTAAAATTTAAAACAAAAAAAGTTTGACATCTGTTCATGGACTAGTCATTCTTTTAAAGGGATAGTTCACCCAAAAATGAATGGTGGAACCACTGATGTCACATGGACTAGTCTATTGATGTCCTTAATACCTTTCTGGGTCTTGAACGTGTTGCGTTGCTGTTTATGCAGGGTTAGAAAGCTCTCGGATTTCATCAAAAATATCTTAATTTGTGTTCTGAAGATGAACAGATCTTTGCACTAAATCAGTGCAATAAATCACAAAAACAGAACTGTAGACTTCACTGCTGAATTAAATTCTCAAGTCAAACTCATAGACTCAATCCAGTCGTGGTGGTTTCTGAGTTAAAAGCTCACTGGGTGAAAAGATCATAAGTAAGTAACAAAACATTCAGGCTGTTGTATGGCCAATTGTTTGGCTTCAAGACCTCCTTTTTTGATACTTTTACATCCTTTTTGAACCTTTTTGATATCCTGGTTATTTTCACTTTTTTTTCAAATATTTTAAAAGCTTACTTCACCTACAAAAATGAAAACCGTCATCATTTGCCATTACTAACCTGTATGACATTCTTTCTTCTGCACAACACAAAAGAAGAAATTTTTGAAGAATGTCCATACAATTAAAGTTAACGGGGACCAGAACAACATTGGAATCTTATTTTTCCACAGACATTTTTCAAAATTGCTGTGTTCCATGGAAGAATGTAACTCATGTAAAGATGAGTAATTGACCCTTTGCAGGGAGTTTGATTGACAGACGATCTGACCAACCATAAGGGCAAAACTAAAGTAAACTAACTAAAGTAAACTGCTCTGCTTTCACTCCGTGAGAACATGATGTCTACTTTGAGAGCACCATGGCTTGTCGGACACAGAAACAACAACGAACAGGTCTTTGCGAAGGGTCAATTGATGACAAAACGGTCATTTTTCAGGTGAACTATCCCTTTACTATATTTGAAATTAAAGTGAAAATAAACGGCTTGTAGCTAAGAGAGCGATGGAGTCTAGAGTTTCATGAAAGGAGTCTACAGGATTGAAAGGAAGGTAGTTGGTGTGCTCTTTTCATGTGTGCAAGCATGTGTAAGAAACAGGGTCAGAGATCCAGAGAGAGTGTTTTGTGGGAAGAGGACAACAGATCTGAGGATCCTCAGAACTGCAGTGAAGCCGAACTCATGCTGAGATTCAGTAGAAACGGAGAGGCTTCAGGCTAACATTCACACTGCTGCTAAACCACCGACACACACACCCAAACTGTGATCTCAAGATGTAAACCTGCTCTCTTATACGTTTTCGACCCGTTGCAGAACCATATGCACCCAAACTCAACACATGCAGTAAACATACGTAACGACTGTGTTCTCACAGATGTCTGTGTCTCCACCCACCTCAGCCTTCTCCATCTGAACGGATGGGGTCAGTGTCGCCCTACGAACACACACACTACTGTGTGTGGCTCAGCAAATGCTGAGCCAATATCTTACATAGATATGGCAAGGGCACTGATGAGAGAGAGCGAGAGGGACAGAGAAAGAGAGAGCGAAAGAGAGACAGAGAGGATAAAGGAGAAAAAAAAATCAATACCATATCTCAACACTAAGCACAAACCAAGCCAAAGCAGCAGGAGTGTGCAGCTTGCTACATAAACTGGACAGCTTCATCAGGCTTCTTCAGCACACCAAACACACACACAGTATTTCCTTTCATTTCAGGCAGGCTTAGGAAAGAGTGTGCATGTGCCTGCTGGGAGAGAGCGGTGCTGGGTGTTGGTTGGCACGCGGAATGGAGGATCTAATGCCGCACCTCCATTTCCCCTGTCCAAACACTCTTTTTTCTCCCACTCTCACACACAAACACGCACACATACACTGGCCGAGCCCTCAAAATACCCAGTCTAAAAATAGCCTGCAGGGAGGCGTCGGCCCGGCTATTATTATTACGCGCACGTCCCGCCCGCCCCTACCAAGGAAGGGGACTAGACTAATGCTTTTTCTGGTGCAGGCAATTAAAAAACTATTTGTCACCTGCCTAGCACTGATGTTCGGGCCCCTGGCGCAGGATTACAGGGGCCCCCTGATCAGACCGGCCCGGAGTTGAGATGGACAAATGAGAGACGGGAGGGAAGAGAGGGCTGATAGAAGGATGGCAAAGCAGAGAGCAGGCCTGGGAGGGTTCCTGATTTATACAGACAGGTTAATACCAGAGCAGCCAAGCCTCTGACTGCCACCGCCATCAGGAAGTCATGCAATATTTAAAGCCCGCCGAATTAAAGACGCTCGGCTTCAGGGGAAATGGCAAAAATAGGAATGTATATGTCTGCAGGCCTATTGTACTCACATATATATGTACATGCAGGGGTGTAGCATTCAATGTGACACTTTTAGAAACAAATTTTGTACACCCACATTTTGGGAAATAATGACTTTTATGGTCATTATCGGCCACATGGTGAGAATTCTGGCAAATGGTAGCGCTGACAAAGCTGAAGCAGTAAGCAACAATCTTACTGTGGCTATTTACCAGTATTTACATACTGGTCAAGTTAAGCTTAAAATCTTAAAATATGTTCTAAAAATACATTTCCCCCCAAATATATGACCCTCGACCACAAAACCAGTCTTAAGTCAAAAATCATTAGTATACTAAGTAAAGATCATGTTCTATGAAGATATTTTGTAAATTTCCTACTGTAAATATATAAAAACTTAATTTTTGATTAGTAATATACATTGCTGATAACTTAATTTGGACAACTTTAAAGGCGATTTTCTCAATATTTAGATTTTTTAGATTTTCAAATGGCTGTATCTCGGCCAAATATTGTCAGATCCAAACAAACCACACATCAAATAAATCAAATAAATCTCAACCTTTATGTAAATTATATATAAAATACATATTTATTAACATTTAAATATATTCCCTTTTGTCATCATTAACGAGACGAAGACACATAAAAAAGATCCGTTGGAGAATAACAACATAAAAAGGACCCTGAATGATTTTTCTGCAATGATTTTTTTGTGGAAAATCAGCACAGTTCTGCAAAATGAAATTAAACATGATAATATTTCCTAAACTGGAAGATAAAAACATAGGACCTGTAAGATATGTAGGACTTTGTAATTGATGATCATTCAAAATAATTAAAAGGAAACAGCTTTCAGATGATGTATAAATCTTAGTTTCAAAAAATTGACCATTATGACTGGTTTTGTGGTCCAGGGTCACATATATAATTAATTAAAAATATATTTATTAACATTTATAATAATTATATTTCATATCCCTAAAATGTAATCATAATAATCATAAATATAAATAATCCTATTTTGCTTGTTTGCTTGGCATGAATAAATAAAGTAGAAAAAGTTTGCACAGTATGAAGAAAAAATCAGGTAGTACTTCTGGGTAAACATTATGTAATTATTATTCATGAGTCAAGTTTAAATCTCAAAAATATGACTCTTTTCAAAATATGTATGAGTGTTTAATATTATTACATTTTCAATGATAATTATTTAAAAAAAAGTAAAATATGATTATTATAAATTAATTGCTATTTAAAAAAATAATAATAGTAGTTTGCTGTTTTGATGTGAAATAAAAATTATTTTGGAAATAATCATTATATTACAAAGGGTTCGATTTGCTTATAAATATGGTATAAAAAGAAAAAAAGAAGTGACATAAAACAATTTTAAGACCTTTCAGCAAACCTGGCTAGATACTTGGTGAATGTCACATAATTCATATTCATGAGTCATGCTGACTTTTCAGAAAGTTCCCACAGTATGTCCCTTCATACCTGGGCTCCCAGCTCCACTGTCACTGTAAGCAGGATGCGCACACATTTGAGACACGCACACAGAAATGCTAAGCCATTGTCGCTTGTGGGATCAATACCCCCGACTACAACAAAAAGCAAGGTGTTGACAGATTCTGAGATGCACAAAAGAGTGACGGAAAGATTCTTTTAAAGGCTCGGCTCCCCTACCAGCCGCTCAGAACAGAAACCTGGCACGTGTTTGATTGTTCCATTCATGCTATTGATTTGGCCACAATACAATTAACATTGCAAAGCGTCAATGTTTTCCAGACACCTCATACTGAGAGACAGCAGGTGCTATCTTGACACAATTCTGGATGTTATGGCAGCTGGTGAGACTCATAACCCAAACATTCCCAAATGACTGAGGACATCCTCTTCCCTTTTGTCATCATTAACGAGATGAAGACACATAAAAAAGATCCGTTGGAGAATAAGAACATAAAAAGGACCCAGAACGATTTTTAGTGGAAAATCAGCACAGTTCTGCAAAATGAAATTAAACATGGTAATATTTCTTAAACTGGAAGATAAAAACATAGGACCTTTAAGATATGTAGAACTTTGTAACTGATGATCATTTCAAATCTGCTTGGTTATGGGTCTTGGAGAGTAACACCAAAGGCCCAGAGCCTTCTGTTTTATCGTCCTCCATCATTTGTGAGGGTGCAAAGAGCACAGACGGTCCCCCAGGCCTTCTAACGAGCGATGGAGATGGACCAGTGAAAAAGGCCATCAAAGCTCTCTGGGCGCAGGGCAGTGTGCCAGACTCAGGTTCTGAGTACGGTTATGGTGGCAGTAAATAGCCCTGTGGAGGTAGTTTATGTGTCCCCATGTGGCAAACCCCCTTCCCCGTTCCAGCTCTGACACACCCTGCATTGGTAATTTACAAGGCAGCTCGTTAATGGTGTGTGATTTACAATGCTCATTTGAATCTCTGATCTCTGCCTGATGAAATCATTGCGTTACAGCGGCTATATACACACACATACATATTCAGAAACGCAAGCGCTGGCCAAACAAATTTCTTTCCTCTCGCCATGTTCTCAGGGGTACAGTTTAAGGCAAATGACAAATAAATAAAGCAATGCATAATAAACCAAACAAACAAATATACAAAAAAATCACGTTTAGGCCCTAAAATGACCAATTAAGGAAAAAAGAAAATTACATATTATTATATTATTTAAAAACAAAACAAAACAAAACAAAACAAAATAAAACAAAAACAAATATAGTTTTGGTTAAAAAATAAATAAAATAAAAATAAAATAAAATAAAATAAAATAAAAATGTAGCAGTGGTACTATTTTAAAGGGGATGAAATTAAAGATGCTTTACTTTTTAGAGAAGGATTAACTAAAAAACAAACGGCCTAAAAATGAGCTATTAGCTATATTTTTAAAAACAAAAACGAAATATTTAAATAATGTTGATAAATATTCAATAAGTATTAAATATTAAAATTAAATAACTGAAAAGTTTTAGTTTACTTAAATTTATACTTTAGAAAAAATCTAATCAACCAGTGAACTATTTCCAGAAATAAAAAAAGAAAAAAAAGAAAGAAAAAGAAAAAAAAAACATCTGTATGTGTACAGCTATAAATAATACATTTAGATCTCATCCAAAATCAAACCTACAGATTTCAAATTAGACCTACACATCACCTCTAAGAATGAAATCAGGCCTACACAACATTTTCCAATCAAATTACACTTCCATATCGCCTTCCATCAAATTAAAATTAGACCGACACAACACCTCATATTACACAAGCAGACCTACAGAGGATTTCACTAAGATGGGAGTAATTTAGCCAAAATTAGAGGCGTAAATCAGGCTATAAAGGCAGGGGTATGCACATCTTTCCATTCCTGTGTTCAAAGCTGTTTGTTTATGTAGTCGCATTGTAAAATCAGACCTTACAAGAACCTTCTGCAGTCAAATAAGGCTAAAACACATCTCCTTATTATCCTTGTTGTCATATAACAGAGTGGTCACTGATCTCTCCACTGCTCTCTCAGTCAAACAGAGCTGTTCCCCCACTCTCGGGACGGGCCAAATTCCTGAACTGATGAAACAGATCTCCACGATGAAATTGGCAATTACAGAAATTGGATTCAGAGCACTGCTTTGTATGTTGATGAGCCTGAGCTTGTACAATGGGCTCGAGATCGATATGACAGTGAATAGACTGGAATTTAGGGCAGAAAAGGGGGAACAACATCACCTTCATAACATTTCCTTTCCTTTCTCTCCCTCTCCTTCACCACTCTTTCTGTCTTCTCTATCTGGGATTTCTCTCTGTGATGAGGAAATCAGAATGTCAGACTTCACCAGAGCTAATTGGGCCTCTGATGTGTAATCAGTGCTGGACAAATGCGACAGTTCTGGTCATTAGCTGCAGCAACGCAAGTTATGTGTCGAAACGTCACAGCGCACTCCTGAAACACACCCAACGAACGGCCGGCCGTGAGCACGCTCGTAAACGCGGCCGTCTGCCAACTGGCCGTACTGTGTCCTATTGATCTGCCTTTGCTCACAGCCTGCTGTCATCTGACACTTGCGCGCACACACACACACAGAAATTAGAGGCAGCGCATCAAAAAGGGCCACAGTCTGGGCCCAATCACACAGGCCTGTCCCTGGCATTGATTGCATGGGCTGCTTTAGAAAACATGAATCTAAAGCAGGGAAGGTCTGAGCTGTGCCAAACCGCCTCTGAGGGACACGCAGGCCCTGTTTACACCTGGTATTTAGATATGTCATGGGTGATCTGATCAGTAGTTGTCAGCTGAGACATATGGAAGGAAAAAAACCCCACATCTCCTAAATTCTTGTGATTGCATTTTGAGTGAAGCATCTCTAATTTTAGTAATACATGCAAGTCACAACATCAGTTTGTTATTAGTTGACCATGTCTGGAAAAAAACAAAACAAAATAAATAAATAAATAAATAAATAAAACAAAAATTAAAAACAAAAACTAACCAAGGCAAAAAAAAAAGCAAAAATGAAGAAACAAAACAAAAATAAAAACAACAAAAATTAAACAAAAAATGAAAAACAAAAAAGAAACAAAAATAAAAAACAAAAAAGAAAAGAAAAAGAAACCAAACCAACAGAAAAAAAATGAAAAATAAAACAAAACAAAAAAGAAACAATGCAAAAAGAAAAACTAAACAAAAACAAAACAAAACAAAAGAGCAAAACAAAAATTACAACAAAAACAAACAAAAACTAAAGAAACAAAAAAGAAAAAATTAAACAAAACAAAAAGAAAACAAAAACAAACAAAATAAAAAGCAAAACAAAATGAAACAAAAATGAACAAAACAAAAAAATGAAAAAAATTACAAACAAAACAAAACAAAAAAGAAAAAAAAAACTAAACAAAAAACAACATGAAAAACAAAACAAAAAGAAACCAAACCAAACCAAACCAAAACGGAAAATGAAACAAAACAACTTAACAAAATGCTATTTTTTTTATATTTATGTATTATTTTTTATTATTTATTATATATTTATTCATTATTTATCTTTTTTTTTATTCCGTTTTGTTAGATACAAAAGGAACAAAAAAATATCAAAAGGAAAAAAATATATATATTAAATATAAATAATTAAATAAATATATAATTAAATGAATAAATATAAAATAAATATTTCTAGCGAATATAAAAATGCTTTGCAACAAGTAAAAGTTGGTTTTAGTGTTGGCAGTAAAAATGTTGGCAGGGCAAGTGAAAAATCGAAACTACTGAGCCAGCAGAAAAAATCCTTATTGTTCTGATTTAGTCCTGATTTAGTGCCATCCTGTTTCAAACAGATTGTCTAAAACTGACGTTAATACCAGGTGTAAACTCGGCCAACACAAAAACAAGTTAACCAGCCAACAGAGCGTAGCGCTCAAGGGCTCTCCAGACAGTGTCCTAATAGAAAAGCAGTGATCACGCTCAGACGCCCGCGTTACCTGCGGCCCATGAAGCGGCATCGGTACCGTGTGATGCGGGCTGCTGAGTCTATAGGTAAGAGTTGGATTAACACAATAAGGCAGGTCAATCTCCTGCTCTAATGTCCCAGACGCACAGAGGGAAACGGCTGGACACACACGGCTGCCAGCGGCCGGCGCTCAATAACTGGCTGAATGTCAGTTTGGCTCACCGGCAGACTCCTGCCCTTTCACAGAGCTCTGAATTATTAAGCAGCCATCTCACATCCTGGCTCTCCCTCTCTCCCTCTGTCTCTGATGGTGTCCACGTGAACAGCTTCTGTATGGGGGAGAGGTAGTGGCATGGAGAATCTATTGAGGAGATGAGAGATAATGGGGAATATGGTATGCAAAACAGTCTAAAAGGAAGTTTGGAAAGGGAACGATCAGAGGGAGCCCCAGATACACACTGGCCCACAGCAGCAAGACACATCGACAGAGACAGAGAAGAGGAAAAGTTCATTTTCGTTCACTCTGCCGCTGGTCACTGACCCTTAATATGAAGGAAGTCTCTCTCAATGGGAGAGCAATGTTCTGACCTGACTGAAGAGCTGATGGGGTCAGGAGGAGCGGAGAGTGTGATGAGTGAAGCGAAGAGAGTGTGAAAAGTTTAAAAGGTGGGTGATGGAGGACTAAATGTTACTTATACACTCTCCATCTCACATATTTACAGTAGCTCTCCGTCCTACATGACACTATCCTTGAAGGAATAGTTTACCTAAAAATGAAAATTCTTTCTCATTTTTTCACCCTTTATGTCCTTCTAAACCTTTGGAAAGACTTTGGTTAATATTTAAAACCCAATTTAAAGAGAAAGTTCACCCAAAAATGAAAATTATCCCATGATTTACATCCTAGGTTTATATGAATATCTTCTTTCAGACTAATTGGAGTTTAATCAGAATTTACAATCGGAATTAATAAGGACCTGGCTCTTCCAACCTTTATAATGGCAGCGAATGGCTGTTGAGATTTTGAAGCCCAAAAAAGCCCAACCATCCATCATAAAAAGTACTCCACACTAGGAGGTTAATAAAGGCCTTCTGAAGTGAATCGATAAATATCCATATTTAAACTTTATAAACCATAATTTCTAGCTTCCGCTAACTGTTGTGTGCGTTCACGAGAGTGTCGTCCGGCGACACTCTGTCCGGCGAACAACTGTCAGCTCCGTCATATCAGAAGCTGACCTGAAAGAGTCAACTAACTATGACAGAACACAGGTTAAGACTATGCCTATAGCGCCCCTTGTGGCAATGATGTGACAATGTAACACTTACTCGCGGCTCGTTTCAGAATTCAACAGCGCATGAAATTGGGCTTGCATAGCAGGAACTGTTTGCTAGAATCTGGGCCTAAACATAACTCTAAAAACTGACTGATCATGAAGGATTTTGATCTAGGAATATGTCCTGCTAGGATAAATAATGTTAAGCATCATGAATAGAAATGTGTTTGATATGCTAAGTGTGTGAGAAAGACTACACAGTACAAGTGCATTGTGTGTAAAAGGGAGTGTCTGTGTGAGTCGGAGAGTGTGTGAAACAGAGGCTGTGGGCTGAGATGGATGGAGATGAGAGCGCGGGCTACTGGGACAGCTGACGCACAATGACGGGAAATTGGAGCGCTGCTATGATGAAGAGCAGGTGGAGGCAGGTGTGGGAGAGGGAGACGCTGATGTTTACGGATGAGGGGATCGTTATAGAGGAGGTCCCACATGCTCTGCTCTGATGTGGCCTTATGTAGCACTGACACAGCAGCTCTGCGGGAGACTGAAAGCATGTGCCAAAACACAAGTAATGGCGACAATCTGAGAGAAAACTGAAGAAAAGAGCAATAGAGAACTTGGAAAGTCTTCAATACATTTATCAACAGCAATCAATTTCTAAAAAAGCTATTTTGATATTTTCTGAAGGGGTAAAAGTGAAAACTAGGTGGTGTTACTGGTTGTATACATATAAAGTTTGTCTTAATTTTTCAGACAAGAACTAATGAAAATAGTAAAACTTATTCAATTATTAAACAATAATTATTATTCATATTTGCAGACGTCAGAATTTGTTTGTTTTTTTCTATTTTGCTCAGGTACAATGAAGCAACCCTAAGAAAGCTTTGACATTGATGACAAAAAAATGTATAACACCTATAAAAATAGATTTTTTTTCACATATGAAATTGTAATAAAAACATATAATATATACAGTTGAAGTCAAAAGTTTACATACACCCTGCAGAATCTACAAAATGTTAATTATTTTACCAAAATAATTCATACAAAATGCATGTTATTTTTTTTTATTTAGTACTGACCTGAATAAGATATTTCACATAAAAGATGTTTACATATAGTCCACAAGAGAAAATAGTAGTAGTGTGTTGTTACTTGAATGATCCACAGATGTGTTTTTTTTTTTGTTGTTTAGAGAAAGCTGTTCATGAGGGACTGACTGATGCTCCAGAAGGAAAAACAATACATTAAGAGCCAGGGGTGTAAACTTTTAAACAGAATTGAAGATATGTACATTTTTCTTATTTTGCTTAAATATTATATTTTTCCATTTAGTACTGCCCTTCAGAAGCTACAGAGGATACTTACATGTTTCCCAGAAGACAAAGTAAGTTAAATTTACTCTGATCTTCAAATTCAAAAAGTTTTCACCCCCGACTTAATGCATTGTTTTTTTTTCTTCTGAAGCATTAGTGAGCATTTGAACCTTCTGTAATAGTTGCATATGAGTCCCTCATTTGTCCTCAGTGTGAAAAGATGGATCTCAGAATCATACCGTCATTGTTGGAAAGGTTTCAAATACACAAAAAAGCTAAAAAAAAAACAAAGAATTTGTGGGACCTAAAGGATTTTTCTGAAGAACAGCAGACAGTTTAACTGTTCAGGACAAACAAGGGACTCATGAACAACTATCACTAAAAAACGAACAAACAAACAAGCAAACTTGTTGCTGTTTTTATTGTGCTTTATAAATAAATTTTGATTGATTGATTGATATGCAAACGTCTTTTATGTGAAATATCTTATTCAGGTCAGTACTAAATAAAAAAATAACATGCATTTTGTACAATCCCTCTTATTTTGGTCAAATAATTTATTTTTCAGATTCTGCAAGGTGTATGTAAACTTTTGACTTCAACTGTACATATTACATAAGTTGAAGCTTTATGTCAACAACCCCAGTCAGCGTGTCACCTTAGAGGCATGATTCTCCAAAAACGTTGGAAATGCTGAGAAAAAATCAGCTGAAATGGCAAGAAACAGCAATGGGACATAGTTTGCAGAGCTTACGTTTACACTACCCAGATCAAATTTCACTGGCAGCTAGCCGTATGCAGTAGGTGGACAAACCACAAAATCACCTACAAACTAATATCCAGAACAGGTTAACAGTTTACATTTCATAGCTTTAAGATGTTGACATTCAGCCGGCTGAAGGACCGTATACAATATTTGTTATTTTGCAGAGGGCTTCTGTATGACCTGAATCAGTGCAGATGCCGGATGAGCCAAGAGGGCGTGTGAATGAACAGTGTCTGAATATTAATGCACAGTCCTGGATTGAGATCCATGTGTACGTGTGCGACATACTCTTGCCCTTCACACTTTAACGCCACTGTTTGTAAATACTACAAGAACAGAAGAAAACACCCATCAGCTTTTATAAAGCTTATAACCAGGATCCAAATATTCCTATACTGTATAATTCACACATCCAGGCCCAGGAACCAGACATAAAGAGTCAAACTCCTATTCACCTGTTCTCCTACAGTAGCCGCAAGCCTAAGACTTCTCAATCAATACTCAGCCGCTGATCCATGCGACAGCATAAACTTTCAACTTACCACATCGGCACCTCATAACAGACATTAATCCCACGGCCCTGAAATCAATACGCCATCATTTCTCTTTTGTGTATTCAGCACCCTAAACAATCCGGCAATAACAAACACAAGCAAACACGGGCTGTATTAATGTCCCCATCCGTTAAAACGGTCTAATGAAGCTTCGTCTCATAAATGACTCTGTCTGGGAGCGTAAGCAACGTTAAATATACATTACTCTGGGCTCGGGAAGTGTGCGGTCAGGGGCGCACCAAGCACACATTTGGTGTGGCTACACAAACAACTGGCTATGAATAAATAAATGCAGAGCGGTGCTTGTCCGGACAAAAAGGAAGACTCTGCCTCACGCCTCGGGCTAATTTACACCAGCCTAGCGGCCGCAAACAAATAAAAGGAAGATGACGAAGTGAGGGGGTTCAGCTCATCAGATAGGTCAGAGAATGGAAATGTAATATCGATCTTTAAAGCGTGATGCACGCGTGCCAGGTCCGACATTTAGGCAATGGTGAGATTTCAAAGCACGTCACGAAGCTTTGAAATGAAAGCGCACTTCTTTCGGGGCACCTGAATAACTGATCACAGTTTAAAAAGTTTCCAAGCATCACGGACAGCTCCTGACATGCCGGCGCTCTATGCCAAATTTAGTGGGTCTGACAGGCAGTGTGTGTAAGACAGATCGTGAAGAGAAAACGAGAGCATCCATCTCTCCTTCTATATGAGCATGCTTGTTTATTTTAATGAGCATGTATGTGAAGTGGGACGGGGAGATGTATACTGGAATACATGGTCCAACTCATCCGGATCCTCAACGGAGAAGCCATGCCTTGCCATCAATCACGGGGAGGAGGCTCGGGAGGGAAGGAGGAAGACAGAAACGGGGAGCGAGATAAACAGAGAGAGAGAGAGAGAGAGACATGGGGGTGGAGGCAGTTGCAGGTTTGCTGCCAGTTTCTTGATTAATCTGGACAATATTCTGTCTTATGAGTCATTTCATTCCCCAACATAGCACAGCTCTCCTCTTGCACAATAAAGAGGTCTCGGCAAAGGCTATTGACCACTTTCTAAAGATCTGCCAGCCTGGAAGACAAATGAAGTGTGGCCTCACATTCAGTCGTATTAATATAATAATGATATCCGGGTCCGTGTCCCCGGCCGCCACACCTCAGCTCCGTAATGTAGGATTAGATGAAGAAGGAGAGCTGAGGAATTACATTCGATTAGCACTAAACAAGAGAATGAGACGTGGAGCGATTAAATCAATCAAGTGCGGGACCGGGACAGTCGCAGAGGGAGCGTATGTATGCGCTGTGTGTGAGAGATAATATGCCCTTAACACCTCGAATCTCTAAACAGTCATTCCCTCTCCCAGACAGTCTATTCTGCGTGAGTGAGAACTTTTCAGAAGGGCCAACGAGGTGCAAAGCATTCTGGGTAAGCGGCGATAATACGTCCCCTCAGCAGATCTCTGCCGTTATGCAGAGCGAGAAGAGCAGAGCTGCGCAATACCACCGAGACATGCCTGGAAGAATGAGGCGCTATCTGAGGGAAAAGCGTTTTAGAGGGAAGGAGTGCCGAGATTCCTCATAGGCTTCTTTTCTCATTACCTCCTCTCCTCCCCTGTCTTATTACTGAGACTTTTCTCAATAAAGAAGATCTGGACTGGATAAAAAGACAGCCACACTCGCAGTCTCTTTGCTCTTGGTATGCTTCCCCTTCTTTCTCTCCCTCTCTGTGTTCACATTCCCTGAAAATGGAGTTTTGTGTCGTCCTTTGAGGCTGTGACTTGGATTGGGTTATGTAGATTCTTAGCGGCCATGTAACCTTTGTGAATCGGCGCTCTGGGATGAAAGTGTTGCATAGACAGAATTTTGACTAAACAACAAAAGGCCTGGCCACATTAGCATCTTATTTTGGCTTAGGTGCCATGAGTTTGTTTCATATACAGTTGCACTTTACGCTCAAAAGTTTGGGGTTGGTAAGATTTAACAAAAAAATGTTTCTACAGTATATATGCTCACCAAGGATGCATTTATTTGTGAAATATTATCACAATTAAAATAACTTTTCTATTTTAATAGATTTTAAAATGTAATTTATTCCTGTGATGGCAAAGCTGAATTTTCAGCAGCCATTACTTCAGTCTTCAGTATCACATGATTTTTCAGAAATCTTCTAACATTCTGATTTGGAGCTCAAGAAAATCAATGTGTTAAATGTTGAAAACAGCTGCTCAAAGGAATATTTTTTGTGTTTCTTTGATGAATAGAAAGTTCAAAAGAGCAGCATTTATTAAAAAAATATGCAGTGTTGAGGTTTAAAGTTTACATACACCTTACAGAATCTGCAAAATGTTAATTATTTCACCAAAATAGGAGGGATCATACAAAAAGCAGGTTATTTTTTATTTAGTACTGACCTGAATAAGATCTTTTCACATAAAAGACTTTCACATATAGTCCACAAGAGAAAATGATAGTTGAATTTGAGCCGTTCAAAAGTCTACTTATATACGCTTGATTCTTAATACTGTGTTTTTTACCTGAATGATGCATAGCTGTGTTTCTTTTGTTTAGTGATAGTTGTTGTTGAGTCCCTTGTTTGTCCTGAACAGTGCCTGCTGTTTGTCAGAAAAATCCTTCAGGTTCCACAAATTCTTTGGTTTTTCAGCATTTCTGTGTATTTGAACCCTTTCCAACAATGACTGTATGATTTTGAGATCCATCTTTTCACACTGAGGACAACTGAGGGACTCATATGCAACTATTACAACAGATTCAAAGCTCACTGATGCTTCAGAAGGAAACACAATGCATCAAGAGCTGGGGGGGGTGAAAACTTTTTGAATTTGAAGATCAGAGTAAATTGAACTTATTTTGTCTTCTGGGAAACATGTAAGTATCTTCTGTAGCTTCTGAAGGCCAGTACTAAATAAAAAAATATGATATTTTTTGGCAAAATTAGAAAAATGCACACATCTTCATTCTGTTCAAAATTTTACACTACCGGCTCTTAAAGGGGTCATCGGATGCCCATTTTCCACAAGTTGATATTATTCTTTAGGGTCTTAATGAAAAGTCTGTCATATACTTTGATTAAAAATTCTCAATGGTTTTGTAAAACAACATCCTTTTTACCTTGTCAAAATGAGCTCTGCAAAAATCATCTCATTCTAAGGGGTTGTTCCTTTGAGTGCAAATGAGCTCTGTTCACCCCGTCCCTGTCTTCTCTCTGTGGAATGACGATCTTGTTTACTTTAGCTGCATTTAGCTGCTAAACTTCCTAACTACCACGTTATAAGGAAAGGCGATCGCAAAGATTCATAAAAAAAACGCTTATACACACTTCTGCTGTAAGTGAAGCTGGATCATGAATGATTTGCGCGAATATAGACGGATATATGTAGATCGGGAGGCGCACTCCCTTCACAAACAAATGTAATCCACTGCATCTTCAGCGGCTCAGATGTCGGGAGTAAATGACGACACTGTTCATTATTACATCCAGCAACACAACACCTCAATCGCTCAATCGGAGATATTCTTGTCTAACTTACATCCCGGCTTTGACATCGAAACAAGGAAAGTTACTGGACTGTGACAGCTGGTCTAAGGTAAGAGCTCATGTCAATCAACTATTGTGGGAGCGGCCTCTGTCGGTGTGACGGCACACCGACAGGCATCTGAGAACG
Organism: Labeo rohita; assembly: GCF_022985175.1. Taxonomy (NCBI): domain Eukaryota; kingdom Metazoa; phylum Chordata; class Actinopteri; order Cypriniformes; family Cyprinidae; genus Labeo; species Labeo rohita. The sequence goes on along the minus strand of NC_066891.1, from coordinate 11,664,315 downwards.
GCTCGATTTGAAAAAGGGGATATTATTTTTATCATTATAGGGTAGATTTGTACATACACTGCCAACACACATTAATGTTCAAACAACATGAAAAAGTGAAGTTTGCATCCGATGACCCCTTTAATGCATAATTTTTCCTTCTGAAGCATCAGTGACAGCTGAATACTTCTGTAATAGTTGCATATGAGTCCCTCAGTTGTCCTCAGTGTGAGAAGATGGATCTGAAAATCATACAGTCATTGTTGAAAAGGGTTCAAACACAAAAAATGGTGGAAAAACAAAGAATTTGTGAGACCTGAAGAATTTCTCTGAAGAACAGCAGGGAGTTCAACTGTTCAGGACAAACAAGGTACTTGTGAACTACTATCACAAAAAAAAAAAAAGTGTGTGGATCATTCAGGTAACAACACAGTATTACGAGTGAATGTAAACTTTTGAACAGGGTCATTTTTATAAATTCAACTATTATTTTCTCTTGTGGACTATATGTAAACGTCTTTTATGTGAAATCAAGGTGCATGATTCTGCAAGGTGTATGTAAACTTTAGACCTAAACTGTATATGAGCAATATCACAAGAGTAGCGGTGTGATATGGCTGTATATTAGAACGGCAGTACATTCTTGCCAAAAAAACTCTTAAAACTACATTCTGTGACACAAAAACAGTATTATTTAGAAAATTATAGTGGATTTTGGTGTCTGCCATGGCACAAATGGTGAAATGGTTGAAGTTCCGATATCACTAGAATATCACACACCACTCAGCCAACCTGTTTTTTTTTTTTTAACATGTCTTTCTGGTCACTTTTGATCAATTTAATATGGCCTTACTAAATAAAAGTAATAAATTATTTAAAAAAAGACTGACCCCAAACTATTGAGTAGTCATGCGACTTAAAAAAGCAGGATGTACAGTGGACATACAACTCTATTTACAGTAAACTTACTAATTAAAGCAGCTCAAACAAAACTTTAGATATCTTTCAAGTATTTGATAACAAACATGGCAAAACGGATTATATTTTTTTTATGCAATATGTATCAGACAGTCAGTGAATGGACAATGGGCGGTCTGTCTGAAGCTGGGAAACAGTGAGGGTGCCACCAGGCCCTGGAGACAGATACCATATGTGTAAGACAAAGTCATGCTGGAACAACCTGCTCTATTCTGGACACAGAAATTGAGAAGCAGCAGTGAAGCAGAACATGAGCTCAGAGGATACTGAGAAAACATGGGACAGACTGAGAATAATATTTCTGTGAAGATAGAAATGTTGCTTCACAAGCTTTTACCTTCTTCTTTCCAAAGCCTGTAATAAAATGCTGAATCACTAATGTTCTTCCAATTAAGAGCATTTTGTATCACAGTGAACCCTAGAACAAACAGTGTTTTTAACATCAATTAGTGACTGCTAAGTCAAGCCTTATTGTTGCTGTTGTTTGTGTTTTAGGTCTGAGACTAACACAAAAATATGCCTGTTAAACTATAGCTACTGATTTTACCCATATTGTTTGTGCTTGTTTTTTAATTAAAAATGTCATACTAATTCACATTTTTGAATCAAATTGCCTTCTGATCATTATGAAATGTTTTTAAACTAAAAAAAGTCATGCAATTGTTGTGCTTCATGACTGATGGCTGCTGTCACTTCTGAATCCATTCCTAGTATATGTCCTAAAAGCATGAATATCTATCTTCTAGGCTCTTTTAAAGGCTTCATCTGCATGCGATTCCTCCCTGGACCTCTCCCTGTGCTGGGCTGTAGTTTCGAGGTTAGCTTTGATCAGTTGGTGAGCTCAGGCTCCAGCGGGCTGAGGGGTTACGTTTAATCTCCTTGCCTGTCTCCATTACAGCTGAATTACACTTGAAGGTGTGCTGCTCAGTTCCAAATGAAAAGGCGAAAAAGAGGGGTAAAAAATACGATGGCTTCAGAAAAATAACAATAGGTAAGTGAGTTCCCAACAGGTGTCCAAGTCTCTAGCAGTCTTACCTGTAAAAGCCAGTAGCACCTGCGGTGGAAGGTGGGGATGATGGAGGAGTGGACGTAACAGCCGTACAGACACTGGGGAAAAAACACACACAGAAACACATGGTTAGTAGAGAATGGCTAAGTCTGAAAAACAAGGTCACGGTAGGGGTTATGAGGGTCAGTCTAAAAAATATCTATATATATATATTTCAAATTTAATACACAATTTATACAAAAGAGCTAAAAAAACAAAAATGAAAAGTAACATTGCTGGCATTAGTGACCAGTACAGGCTGAGGAGCTACATTCGTCCATGTGGCCAGGGAATGGACAGGACACAGAGGTCTGCCAGGGCCGGAATGAGTCATGTGATTTTGAGAAGACATCTGTGATGCTGTGCTGTTGCTGGGTGCCGGCTTTCTACCCAAACATATTGTTTGCAAGCACTCAAGCCAAAGAGCTTGGCTCTTTCTGGAATAAATCAAATATCCATTTCTATGGTTACGGCTCCTCTACAATGCACACAGGGAATATTTATTTACCTGCGGAGAATTGGAAAACAAAGCAGTCTTGGTGCATTCACACACACACTTGCATGGATGTATGTACACGTGTACACACAAGCCTCCGATACACACACACACATACCATGCACTATAAAATAATGGATTTTTTGAAGTTCCAAGGGAGGTTAAGGTCACCGTTATACTGCGATGACAAGCTAATGTGGAATACGATTAGGAATGTGTTCATTGTTGGCTGTGCGAGACTAAACCAAAGTTAAAATCACAAAGTGTGCAAATGAAAACTATACTACTGTATAGTTCAATTCAAGGTACAAGTAGGCATTCTTCACAGTACAGTTTCAAAAGAGCTTTAAAAAAGATCAGAGCCTTGACAGTTCCTAACATGGTATAGATAGGAGGAGGATCAAACCTTGAGAGAAAACCTTGTAGGAGAAACTCACTCTCCTCTGGTCAGCAAGATTGTTTGCACAAAACATATTTTTATATAGTATAACTGTTTTCAATTAAGCATTAAAAAAACACTTATGTAGCATAGAGTATATAAACTCAAGGTTTTAAAGGAGTTGTCAGATGCCCATTTTCCACAAGTTAATATGATTCGTTAGGATCTTAATGAGAAGTCTACAACATACTTTGGTTAAAATTTCTCAGTAGTAGTGTAAAAAAACACCCTTTTTACCTTGTCAAAATCAGCCCTTTTTAGAGCGAGCTGTTTTAGTGCATTTGCCATTAATGCTAATGAGCTCTGCTCACCCCGCCCCTCTCTTCTGTGAAGTGACGAGCTGATATGTTTTTCAAAATTTCCAAAATTTGAAAAAGGGGATATTACTTATAAATATTAAAAAAATACCACTGGGTGGATTTTATTAATTATAGGATGGTTATGTACACACACTGCCAACACACATTTATGTTCAAACAACATGTAAAAGTAAATTTTGCATCTGATGACCCCTTTAACATCAATATACTACATGCTATGGGTCCATACTGTCCAGTAGCATGGATGTCTATTACCCAGTGTATACTGTTCACAGTGTGCCAATTTTCTATATGCACAGAATCCCCAGATGACCTACGACATTTACCAAAAGGAGCAGTACACACAGAGCATACAGCACAGAACAGTGTATCCCAAAATGCAAAGCACTTCCAATTGACCTTCCATGTCTAGTGTAATGAACTATGAATAGGTTCATATCAGCCACAATTTTTATATCTTTTTTAATTACTTATTTGATCAGATTGCCAAGAGTTAAAATATATTACCGTTTAAAAGATTAAGGTCAGGAAGATTATGATCAGGACAAATGTTTTCAACACTAATAGTAATAAAAATGTTTCTTGAGCAGCAAACCAGCATATTAGAATGATTTCCTGAAACAGCACATGTGACCCCGGACCACAAAACCAGTCTTAAGCCGCTGGGGTATATTTGTAGCAACAGCCAAAAATATATTTGTATGGGTCAAAATTATTGATTTTTGTTTTATGCCAAAAATCATTAGGATATTAAATAAAGATCATGTTCCGTGAAGATATTTTGTAAAATTCCTACTGTAAATACATAAAAACGTAATTTTTGATTAGTAATATGCATTGTTAAGAACTTTAACATTAAAGGTGATTCTCTCAATATTTTGATTTTTTTGCACCCTCAGATTCTAGATTTTCAAATAGTTGTATCTCAGCCAAATATTGTCCTATCCTAACAAACCATACATCAGTGGAAATCTTATGTATTCAGCTTCCAGACTATGTATAAAAATGTAAAAATTGACCCTTATGACTGGTTTTGTGGTCCAGGGTCACATATAACACTGAAAACCGGAGTAATGGCTGCTGAAAATTCAGCATAAATTACATTTTAAAAAATATCATAATAGAAAACAGCTATTTTAAACTGTACTAATATTTACCAATATTTCTGTTTTACTGTGTTTTTGATCAAATAAATCATCAAGAGAGACTTCTTTCAAAAACATTTGAATGGTAGTGTACATATTGCATATAGTTCCCCCACAAAAATGGGGAATAAACAAACAAAAAATGCTAACAAGGATTTTTCTTTTTGTGATGATAGCAGTATGCAAATTGCTGAATTAAACACGCAATGTAGTGAGGTCATGTGACGAGACCATATTCCATTCAGAACATTCAGTCAAAGTCTTTCTCGTTCTTTCTATCACCAGCGGCAGCGTAAAACAAACAAGCGAGTGTGTCTTTGTGTTAACACAGATTCCCTGGCCATGTCAATGCACTCAGACACTCATGAACAAACAAACACTATAGTCAGCAGAGCACTGTGGTCCGGAGTCTCTCACAGGTTTCATCTTACTCTGCTAATCCGAGAGGGGCAGACAGACAGAGGAGATCTCTGCAAAGCTTTCTACCAGTGGCGGAAGGCAAGGAAAGCAGTGCCTCTTCATTTCAAAAGTCCATCAAACGCCACTGCTTTTTCTACGCAGGGCTTCCATGCAGCTCTGGATCCGAATGTACAAGAACACATTTCTCCATCTCCATCTGACAGATAATGTCTGTACGTGGATGTCTGCTATATGTACCAAACCGAGCGCTGTGAGCGTCTGTTCCGCAGTATTGACAGGTGTGTGCGGTTCCTTACTGTTCATCCCACTGTGCGGACTGGAGAGTGAATAAATTAGCCCCAGGCAGCTTCTGTTTACTCAGTTTAAGAAATACACAAAGTGTTCAGCAGGCATAAACAAGACGCCTGGGCCGTGTCAGACTGTAGCACCTGTCAGTGCTGATACGGGAATCAATGTAAACCGTCCATCGGCTACACACATGCTGTTTGCACACTGTCAGAGCTTACACACATACACAACAATATAGCTTTGTTACAAAATCTAGCGAGCTGCCTGTTTCCTACATAGGCAGCTGCTTTCTGACAGTGACTGAACCTCAAATGTGAATGATTTGGAGCGATTTAGATCTGCAGCAAATTGTGTGCCATACAAAACAGAACGGCTCTTGAATTGATTCTGCTGTTAGCATGATGCTAAGCTAATTATTATTGCATTATATTTCATTTTTCTGCTTTGTTATTTATTTATTTATTTATTTGACTCTTCTTCCCACTCAAATTATGCTTCTTCCCACTGTGTGGAGTAGAGAGCAAATAAATTAGCCCCAGGCAGCTTCTGTTTATTGGTCTACTGTCATTAGGTTTCTGAACAGAGCATATATGTAAATTATAAAATACATCTGCACACAAACAAACCCAGGTTATGCTGACCATTTCACATTCTCTCAAAACATCTGATATAATACACACAACAAAGCAAATGAGAAAAACGTAAACCTTCAACACAGACTAGCTTATCAGTAATTCAGGACAAATATCATTCAGCTCTTTGCTGATTCTCTCTCAAGGCTGCGTGGCAATGTGACAAACTGACAATGACAGAAGCCATTATTTGCTGTCTGTGGGCTGTGACAAATGACAGCACATCAAATGGCAAGCAATTAAGGCATAATTATATTCCCACAATCACGCAGGACTTCTCTCCATTTCTCAATCTGACTTACTCATCGTTTGAAGCAACAGCAAGACTACAAATTACAAACTGCTCCAAATGTACATCTAAAACAGACCACAGATGAGATTTTGCTGGCCATTTGGGATAAAAATAGTGGGGTCAGTCCATGTCAATCGGTCCAAAAATGGTAAAGTTGGTTGCTTAATTGAGTGATTATCTCTATGTAACAAAACCAACCGTTTTTAATTTTTTTAATTAAAAATGCTCAACAACCTTCACTGGAATACTTCTGGGCCACAGTGAAAAATGTACATTAACATTGTGTTCAGAATTTTTTTCTGTCCAAAAGGACTGAACAGAATAAGCAGAATATATGGTTCTGCTCAAGGACATCTACCATAGTTTATTTGCTACTAAGTGCCTCAAACTAAACTTTTTAAAACCCCATTTTTGTCTTAAAATGACTTTATTTCCAGGCAGACTTTAATCACTTGCATAAACACAACCAATCAGATAATACTTGCAATTTTCGTGTAAGACTAGGGTCCTTATGCTCTCAGTAATGGTCAACAGAGGGAATGAACACTTTGGTCAGATGTTACATGGTCAGACACTGAAGCTGTGATTAGGACACGCTACGTGTCCTCGGGTGCTACGCCGAGCCATCAATCAAGGCAGGCGGGCAAGCAATGAAGGCAAGGTGTCCAACCTGCCTAAGATGTGAGACTCTCTCATTAGGCCATAATGATGTGTGAAGGCACTCTTAATCAGACCATGGCATCTTAAGTATGGTGCCAATTTGCTGTTTTATGATGTGACGACGTGTGGTTGTGATACTGGATGCTTACAATGAACCTCATCAGGGTAGATGCTGTTTAATGTGATGCGAATGAAAATGAGGCTGTGTGGAACAGACATACGGTCCATTCAAAACATTGTACAGTATTCAAGAGAGTGCAAGACAATACAGGTGAATAGGGTAAACATTTTCGCTAACAGAAATCTTAATACTTGAGATGATTAATTACAGTACACTACCAGTCAAAAGTTTTTGAACAGTAAGATTTTTAATGTTTTTTAAATGTACATTTAAAATGTTATTTATTTGATCCAAAGTACAGCAAAACAGTAAAATTTAATATTTTATATTTGTATATACTGTTTATATTTAATATTTTTACTATTTAAAATGACTGTTTCTGTTTGAATATATTTAAAAATGTCATTTATTCCTGTGATTTCAAAGCTGAATTTTTAGCATCGTTACTCCAGTCACATAATCCTACAGAAATCATTCTAATATTCTGCTTTGCTGCTCAAAAACATATATTATTATCATTATTATGTGGAGAACAGCTGAGTAAATTTTTTTTCAGGTTTCTTTGATGAATAGAAAGTTCAAAAGAACAGCATTTATCTGAAATAGAAATCTTTTGTAACATGTTTATAAATCTTATAAATCATTATAAATCTGTATAATTTAGGTATTGGTATTGGTATGTGTGTGTGTTTTTTTTTTTTTTTTTAATAAGTACACAATATGAACAGTGTATGTTTATGGAGGTGTATATGTATTTAATTGTACTATTTGTGGGTTTATTTATTGTAAAAGTTTTTTTTTTCCCTTGATTTGCTGGCATGGGCTGGGGGATTGTTTTGTAAAATGTGAAAAGCTTTAAATAAAATGTTCAAAAATAAATAAATAAATAAATCTGTATCATCACTTTCGATCAATTTAAAGCATCCTAATTTCTATGGTATAGTGTATAATTTTTCAAAAGCTTTTTATGTCAGATAAATTCTGATCTTTGGATCCTGAAAAAAAAAGTACTCAACTGTTTTAAATATTGATAATAATATTAATAATAAAAAACGTTTCTTAGACAGCAAATCAGCATATTAGAATGATTTCTGAAGGATCATGTGACGCTGAAGACCGGAGTAATGATGCTAAAAATTTAGCTTTGATCACAGGAATAAACTGTATTTTAAAATATATTCAAATAGAAAGCAGTTAAAATATTTCACAATATTACTGCTTTTGCTGTATTTTGGAGGCTTGGTGAGCAGAAGAGACTTCTTAAAAAAATATTAAGAAACTTTTGACTGGTAGTGTACATCAAGACAATTGTTTTGTATTAAAAGTCTTTTGAAATGTCATGTTTAAATATAAAAATGAGGCATTATCTAATGAAATTTGCACTAATTTTCATACATTTCATGAACAGATATGTATAGAACCAAGTTCAAAACTTACGTTTCATTTTGTTGGATTTCAGAAATCTCTTCATAGCACTTAATAAATTAGAAAACACTGGCAACATTTTGCCTGTAGTGTCTTTCCTTTTTAAACAGACTCATATTTTATACCTCACAGCCTCATTTTCATTTGCGTCAAATTAAATATCATGCCTTCCCTGATTGAGGCCCATAAGCCTCTGAGGGAAACCAGACACTGCAGGGTGTTTGTCTTGTCTGGTATAGCAGCTATACCGAATCCTATGCTAACCTTGATAGAGTTTTGTCTTAGCACTCGCTACACAAGGAATAATTTATCAGACAGTGAATCCAGTTGAGAATACTCAATCATACAATTTGAGAGCGCATTGGCGACAACTTGATGAATTACCTCGTAGAGTGATATAGTGAGCCGAGACCTTGTAGATAATCAAGACAAATCTATTACCAATCACTCGAACATGTACATTTGTCATGCCTTACTCTTCTTTCAGCAATACTGAACAGATCGGGATAACTATGTGCGTACATGACATGCAAATTCTCACAAGTATGTCCTGGTTATGAAATCTTTCGCCAGCGGATCTACTATAGAGTCACCATTTCATTAAAAAGATCAAGTTTTGTATTAGCAATCAGGCATGAGTAGACCTGCCTAAGGGCTGTGGATTGAGCCTCAGGCAAAGACACAAATATGTCTCCTGTCCTGCAAGTTATTCAGTCTCTTTCAGGGGAGAACAGGTCTGCCGAACCCAAATGGCTAGTTAAAGCAGTAACAGGCTGTCACTATGACTCAGACTGCCACATAGCCAATCACATCCTACTTCCTTTCCACACTGATAACATTTTGGCATCTGTGTGTGCAGGAAGCTCAACACTTTCAGAAAAAAAAACATAGAAAATGGAAAAGATGCTGTCAGGACATTATCTGCTAAATTTACAGACATTTCCTTTAACTCTAAAACACAACACAATGCAATATCTGAAACACCTGTGAAAAAAAACTCATTGAGTTTAGCCACCTCTGGCGTGGCATCTCAAACTTCAGCTGTGTGAAACTAAATGAAGGTAAGGATACCATGATCGTCACCAAACAATAGCGCTTACACAAAAAGCCTTATGGTAATTTGGTTTCTAAAAATACCTTGCACATTGTAAATAAACAAAAACAGTTTATACACAGACCCCGAAAGGGGGAATTAATTACTCGAGCTGGACAAGTAAACACAGCCATACATCAATATCACAAACACAACAATAACACAGAGGAAATATTGTACTACTAAGGCTGTTCAATATCATTGCACACGGGGAGAGAGAGAAAGAGAGATAAGGAGGAGGAATAGTGTGCGTACAACCCACACTCATGCCTGTGACAGTACAACAAATGTGTGTGTGCGTGTGTGTGTGCACGTCTCTCAGGCAGAAGACACAGTGTCTGTTGATGTTAATGCCAGGCCTCTGGGCTCAGGGCCAAAGGCATTAAGTGGAATCGAATTCCACAAAACTAGCTTTAATCAGCAGGTTTTTAAGGTTAGAATTACCCTCTCTCCTCCAGCCTGCCTGCCAAGGTTAAAGCCCTGCCGGAGCAGGCTGAGGTAATGGGATGGTGGGGTGGCAAAGGCCTCATGCTCCTCTGCTCCTCTACACACTAAAACCTCTGCATACTCTCACACATGACGAGCATCCGTGGAATGCTGAACAACCCTGTGCTTTCAGCTCGTCAAGGACAACGGTGACCCACTGAAGTATGTGTATTTGCAGTGTGGCTTAGTGGTTAAATTAAAATTGCCAGAATTCAAATTCTGTGCTCATTTTCTCACCCTCCTGTCTTGAGTTTTTATTTTTCTGGGGAACACAAAGGAGATATATTGCATAATATTTCAAATGGGTACTGGTGATGTTCAAAAACTAAAAAGAAAAAAAAAGCACTACAACACTACATGCATTCAATGAAACGTCTCCTGTTCTTTCTGTCAGTTCTGTACTAAAATCTTGTCATTAATTACTCATTCGAAACCCATAAGAGCTTTGTTTATCTTTGGAACACACATTAAGATATTTTTGATGAAATCTGGGAGAGTTCTGACTCTGAAAAGTAGTATGACATCATTAAAATAGTCCATGTGACATTAGTGATTCAACCATAATTCAACAATTTGTTCTCTTCCGTGTCAGTCTTTGACGCTTGTTCACAAGAGTACCATGTATGCATGTGGCACCGTTCTGATGTAAAACCCATCATGGTACTGTCAAAAACATGCGCCGAAGACTGACACAGAAGAGAAGAAATTATTGAATAAAATCGTTATTTTTGTTTTCTTTATTTTTGTTTTGAATTCTTATACCTTCACAAGATTACAGTTGAACCAGTGATGTCACATGGACTATTTTATCAATGTCCTTATTACCTTTCTGGGCCTAGAATGTGTCAGTTGCATTACTGTCTGTACAGGGTCAGAAAGTTCTTGGATTTCATCAGAAATATCTTAATTTGTGTTCTAAAGATGAACAGAGGTCTTATGGGTCTTATGAGTAATTAATGACAAAATTTAATTTTTTGGGTGAACTATCCTTTTAATGACAAATTTGACAAATTTGAAATTTATACTGCAAATGCTCTACAGCTACGTTCACACTTAGTGCTCAATTCCGATTTTTTTGTATAGCTGTTCACATTGTTGCTTTAAATGTGGCCAATATCAGTTTTCCAGTGTGAACAGGTCATGGTTCTGAACTGGCCAGTGCAAAAGAACGATACAAACAGGGTTTCCAGGTTTTCACAACAAAATTCGCTCAATTGCTTCTCAAAACTACTCCAGAACTAGCCAACCCATGTTCAGGGGGGGTAAATATCACAGTAGTGGGGTCACGTCAACCCACAAAGTTGGAAAACAACCCGCGACAATAGTGGAAAAAGTAGCCCAATTCCGCAGGGAAACAGTGGACTTGGCAACACTTGCGCAGCACACTGTCCTACGGAAGCAAACACAAGTAAAAGACATAAAGTAAGCAATTATGCATTTATTCATAGTGTGATCTGCTGCATAAGCTAGTGAAATTATGCACAGGCAATATAAAAAAAATAAAGACAAGGATGAGACAAAAGACAGCAGAGTTTTGAAACTGTCATGATACGAGCCCTCACATTTTGCTTGTATATAGAGTTGTCACTGTAATACTTGCGAGCTCTGGCACTAATTACCTTTCGCAACTGTCTTGATAACTTTGGGTATGTAAAATCTTAAAGTTGTCTCCCGTCAGTGTGGAATTATGATGTATGTCGATCTAGAGTGACGTAAAAGTCGCATTAAATCTGACATGACTGTTCACACTGCGGTCGCATTGCAAAACATCTGACCTGAAGCTTTCTAGGTGACTGCAAGGTTGAAGGATCTTAACCCTAAAGTTGATCCATGAACTACCACCACTGTGTCTATGAGTGAGAAACTTTACTCCAGGTTAATCCAAGGGCACTGACTACTCACCTACTTGTGTGCATGACAGGAAGTGAGAGAGACTGACTGTTGATTGCTGATCTATTACATCATTAGCAGACAGAAGGTGAAGGTGGTATCCAGACGAGACGTACATATGCTGTCTAAAAGTGCTTTTACACATCCGAACCCCAATCAGCCCTCAGGCTGAGCAGGCTCAGAGTGTATAGAGCCATCATTACTAAGAGTCCCTCCGTGTCACAATGTAAGGGTACCGTAATAGCCCATTAAGTCCTGCTGTCTGACAAAGTGACTTCGGGCCTGAAGCCTGGCCAGAGTTCTGCGGACAGAATCATGATTCACGAAGAACGCTGTGCAACAGGCAGTTTTTTTCTCTCCTTGTTCTTCTGCTCTGTGTCTTCCTCTATCAGGGTGAAACAAAAATAAATGGCATATTTCTCTCTGTCAGAGAGGGCTGGTGATGCATGAGCTGCTAGCACAAAGAACGCGGGCCTCTGGGACTCCACAGAGCTCGGTTATTTGCGTCTTCGAAGGATAGTAGATGACTCTCAAACAGTGAGGCCAAATTGAGGAGAGGCTCTTACATGCTGGAGTCAAAAGGATAGAAAGTTTAAACGAGAGATTAGCTGCCTGAAGGGAGGGATTGTTGGTGTCTAATATAACAATTACAGAAACTTTCATGAAAGCTTTGAAGAGAGTTTATCTCTTAAATATGAAGAGAAAAGGGCTTCGGCATGCCGTTCCTTGTCAAAAATATCACGGGTATTGAGAGATAATTCCCCTTCAACCCACTGAAAAAAACTTTGAAGTACAGGGGAATTGTCTCTCCTCATTCTCCATTCACACCCTCACCCTGTCTGAGATCCTATTCTCTCCTCTACCTCCTCCTGATCCCTGCCCGTGGCGGGCCGAACTCCACCGGCGTGCTGAATAATGAATCTGTGTCTCCATCAGCCGTAGCAGCCCATTACTCATGGAATTCTGGGTTTCATTACGAAAGCTAACAGAAAGGCAAAAGGACGGTCAGTCCCTCCTGTGGGGGTCAAAGGTCAGGGGTTATCTGCCGATGTTTTTCAGCGTCCTGGTGTTTTTCAGTTTCTGGATCTATCAGCATTCGAGATCTGAGAGAGCAAACGATTCGTAAACAAGCCACGGTAATATTAGACTTCTGAATGTGAATCAGAGGCTGGTTTGCATGAATAGCATTATAGAACGTGTGCCGCTTTGTTTTATTTCCATTTGTGCTAAATATTTATGCACAAAGCTTTGCTCCCCGGGGAAACGTTCTCATGCTTTTTGAACAGCTTCAAATGCTCACAACAAACGCTGAGCAGACAAACACAATGACTCGACTGTGTCAAAATATGGAAAGTGGGTTAAACCGTTTAACCCAACGCTACAAGAAACTTAAAGGAATAGTTCAGCTGCATCCGTAAGACCTTCTTCATTCTTTAGAATACTAAAGGAAATGTTTTCCTGGGTGTTTTTTCCATACAATGAAAGCGAATAGGAATGAAAAAGAAACAACACAAAAAAGCACACCAGGACTTCTGTGCTAACTTTCAAATGTTACAAAGATATATGATATGATATAAAATGTAAGCTGTTATTCGTAGCAAATACGAAGTGCCAGATTTGATTGTGGGAAAAGTTGAATAGGTCTGAATATATACACTACCAGTCAAAAGTTTTTTAATGTTTTTTTTTTTTTAAAAGACGTCTCTTGAGCTTACCAAGCCTGCATTTATTTAATCCAAAGTACAGCAAAAAACAGTAAAATTCTGAAATATTTTTACTATTTAAAGTAACTGTTTTCTATATTTGAATATGTTTTAAAATGTATTTTATTCCTGTGATCAGAGCTAAATTTTCAGCATCATTACTCCAGTCTTCAGTCACGTGATCCTTCAGAAATCAAAATGCTGATTTGCTGTTCAAGAAACATTTATTATTGTTATATTTATCAATATTTAAAACAGTTGAGTACATTTAAATTGACCAAAAGTGATGATAAAGACATTTATAATGTTACAAAATATTTCTATTTCAGATAAATGCTCTATCAAAAGAAACCTGAAAAAATTCTATTCAGCTGTTTTCAATATAATAATAACAATAAATGTTTTTGAGCAGCAGATCAGAATATTAGAATGATTTCTGAAGTATCGTGTGACTGGAGTAATGATGCAAAAAAAAAAATAAAAAATCAGCTTTGAAATCAAAGGAATAAATTACATTTTAAAATATATTCAAAAATATATTACATAATTTTAACAAAATACAAAACATTTTTTAATTATATTTTCAAACATAAAACAAAGTCACATAAAATAGTTAATTTTTCAGTTTTTAAATAAAAGAGAACATATACATATATAAATATACAAAGCTAAGTTCATCAGATAAAGTGAAGAAAGAAATAAACTATTCAACCAAAAATGAAAATTCGGTCATCATTTACTTTCTTTTTTTTTTTGAGGAACATAAAAGAAAGTCATACAGGTTTCGAATGATATGACGGTGAGTAAATGATGACAGAATTTTCGTTTTTGGGTGAACTATGCCTTTAGGTTTTTAAAAATGCAAGCCATTTCCAGAGCATGTGAAACACACAAATAGAAGTTTGGAGCGTGATTGTATAAACCAGGGAGAATCTGTAGCTCCGCATAATTGTGTTAGCAGTGATTAGCACACAGTTATAGATCTCCCAGCTTGATGTATATGCTCTCTTCATTTCTGTCGGCTCCCGCACGAGCAGACAGCCGCTCACAGAGACTGTTAATCATAAAGAGTCTCTTCAAAAAAGAGAGAAAAGAGAGAGAGACAGAGTCAGCGAGACATCAGAGGAGAGCGGAGAGACTACTTGATTACCAGCGAAACAGCCAGAAAATCAGACCCTGGGATGAAGGAGGAGAAAAGGAGGGGAGAAAGAGAACAGGAGGCACAGAGAGAGGGAGAGAGAGAGAGAGAGCATGAATGCTAACCAGCACCCAAACACAGAGCAGAGGCTTTATCCTTCACAGGCAGAGGAACACCAATCGCAAACGCATTTTCTCAAGCCCAGGCCCTGAGAGAGATAAAAAAAAGCAATTTGTATTCTATTCCTCCTCAGCGTCGCTTGCCCTGTTCCTCTGCCTGCATATTTGTAAACACGGCTTCGTCAGAGCAGCTTAATCTTCCTTGCGCAAACGCGGGCTTGAGGCGGCAGAGGGGTGACGGGATGGGGAGGTTGGGGCGGAGGGGTCAAGTGAGGTCAGTACAGGCCAAAATGCATTTCCTGCTCTGGAACTGAAGGTATGTTCCATTATACACATACTTGAGTGGCAAACACTAGTCCACATGCTTTTTGGTATTAAATTTGTGTTCATGTTATAGCTTAGGAAAATAAACAGCCTTGGGACCATATTTTATACTCATTTTTGATTATATAAAATTACACCAGTGCATAAATAAATTAATAAATAAATTTGCATAATTATTTCAACTTAATATAAAATTCAGTCAATCTCATATGCACATTTTTTATGACAAAATATGTTAAACATAGCACTTTTTTTTTTGCTACATATCACACTTGCTCTGAGCTCCAGTGGGCCACGGAAGAGCTGCTATATTTTGGAGCATGGTGGAAAGTCGGGATCCAGATGGCTTGGAACAGTTTGGGACAGCTTGATATTATCACAGAGTGACAGACAGAGTGATCAGTCCAACATTAACTAGCAGCGCCGATACAGGCCTGACTAACCCGAGCAACATGTCCAAATTTACTCCCAAATCACAAGCCAAATTAACACTGAAGCAGCTCAAGAACAAAAAGGTGAACGGGCTTGATCTCAATCCAAATAAGAATCTGTGCAATTATTCGAAAACTGTGGTGCACAAGCTGGAGAAGACAGGTCTATAAAATATAATAATGTGGTGACTCAGTCTTTAATGTTAACAGAATTTATACATTTAAATCAACTGGAAATATTCCTAATAATCCGTAAATAAATTAACAAATAAATTTAATTTATGCTAAAATATTAGTTTCATGATTTCAATAATTTATTTCGCTCTCCCTCATTTAATTGTATCTACATTAGCCCCAGACTTCTAATAAATTGTACAAATACATACATTGGCAGAACTAGAACATGCTGCTCCCAAACGTTCACTTATTCTAGAACTCCATGGGGGGGAAATGTAAAACACAGTGGTTAGTATTCTACAGACTGAATTTCATTCAAATAAAAGAAAACTAAACAGACTTGAAGAGTTTGTGATCTCGTGTTGAAAACACACACACACACACACACACGGACAGTGAAGCCTAGATACAAGTAGACAGATTCTGTGTTATGAGAAAGAGAGAGGGAGACATAGGAGAGACAAAAACTAAAGGAGCGAGTGTAAGATAGAAGGCAAGGAGAATGAGAAGTGACACTTCATTTCTGAGGCCCATGTCTGGCTGACTTATTATGAGATGTTTTGTAAGCTGGCTTGGTGGTGCATCTGTTCTGGACCAGAGCCTGTTCCCTCTCTCACAGAGACTGGTGGCTGGAACCTGTGTTTATCTGCCCTGGGCAGCAGCCCCCTCTGTCCTCCTAAATATACAGCCTGGCTCTCTATCTTACTCCCACTATCATAGCTACCCTCTTTTCGTGACATACTCCGGCCTGGCCGGAAGCCTGCAACCTTTTTCAATATAAAGGATAATATTTTTCAAACTTTATCATAAAATGGTTACTCACGTTTAACTGGATCCTGTATAACTGTTTATAGCTTCTGTAGTTTGGATGAAACAAAATATTTTTCAGCTTTTCACTGGGTTCTCAGGGAGTTCAGTCAATCAAGATTTTAAACAGCCTAAAAGTTTAATGGCCTTTCCCCACTTTGCTGAAAACAAATATCCTGAAGAATGAATTTTAAAAATACAATAAACTAATTAATATAATTAAAACAATACATAAAATATACAAAACCTAAAATTAAATAAATAAAAAGAAAAAATCATAACAAATAGAAGAAGACATGACTTCAACATATAGTCAGGACTATGGAAAAGAAAATGGATTTGAACATAAATAAATACATAAATAAATAAATAACACATCATCACAACAAATAGAAGAAATCATAACATCACAGTTCTCATGTTGAGATTAATGTTTTAAAAATAAAATTTGGAATACAGAAATATTAAATGATTTACATAACTGAAAAGATACTTTAAAAATGAAACTGAATCTGCTAGTAGGTGGCGGCAAGTCGCTGATTTAATTACTGAATCATATCATTCATTTGATTTGTTAGAACGGCTGATTCATTCAGGAATAAATGAAAGGATTCATGAGATATGTCTGTGATACATTACTCAATGTTGCAAAAACACATAGAAACCTTTGAAGCTCTCCTCAGTGCAAACACAAATCTGCTGATCGGGTCAGTCTCACATGGTGCTCCTAAATATTTTTCCATAGTCGCATGCAGTAGTCGGAAATGCGACTGAAATGGTCGCACTATAGAGCCCTGTAACATCTATACTTAGTCAGGAATGTGGACAAGACACTGGAGTTTTGAAACATAAAAAAAAATAATAACTGAATATTTTGCTAACATTAAGAGCAGCTTTTAATGGATTTTCAAGGCTTTAAATGAATATCCCTTTCACAGAAGCTATAATTTGGTGTGCTATGAGTTTCATCTACACTGTTAGATTTTTTTTTGTATTCCATCGACCAGAACAATGACAACTGAAATTCACTGACATTCAGACATCGATAAAAGATGTAAGAAAGACAGTAGCAAAGTTGGGTGATTGAAAGAGGGCGTTCGAGAGACAGGAAGCAGAGGTACAGAGAAGAGGTGGAGTGGAGGGGGTGAGTTATGTGACATTCAGTATCTCTGGAGCTCAATCCCCTCAACAGTTTACTTTCCCCAATTACAGATATGGGCCGGCCCGTTTTATCCTTGCTCATGAGTGATATGACGCCTCCGTCCTTCAGTGCACTTCCCGCACTCCAGATGATCTAATGTGACAGAGTGCAGGTGTTAGTTATCAGAGCTTTGCTTCGTCGGAAAACGGCAGGCTTTATTTGCGACTGGTGGCACGCTAACTGTCCCCGGCTCTCGTGCCGTCTCAAGGTTAGGAATGCTCGCTCGGAGAATGAATGTGGACGCTAATGCCTTTTCCACAAGCGTCATTCCTGTTTCCTCTCTCCTGAAGTGGTTCAAGACTGCTGCTTGATTTATACGCCACACGCACCATTAATCCTGCAACCATGCATGGCTCTGCTGAATAATTGATCTCAGTGCTTCTGTAACTAAATCTGTCAAAACAATGACGGCCCCCCCACCAATCGCTGGCCCCCACCAATGGCTTACGGTCTGCTAAAAGTCAAAGCAAAACAAATACTATAATACAAACAAAAACACTGGTACCCAATAAAAAAAGGAAGGCTGAAGCAACTTGAATTGGAAACTAATGAGCCTGTCTGTGACTCCTCCTGACCACAAGAGGGAGTTTTACAGCTATGGTCTATTCTGGCAAAATTTATGTGTGTACTCACAAGGTGAGAGTTAAACTGCTGCAAGTCAAAAGGACATGTTGTAATGACATCAAGGAAATCTGAAAGAAATCCTGCTTTCTAAGCATTTCTCTTTTGAGAACAGATCCCAACCACTGTAAACGCAAATATCGCAAATGGCCCCAGATTGTCGATTACATTCACTGTGACATTCACATTTAATCTTGAAAATGTCTCATAATGACATAATATATCAATAGAAGAATTTAGGACCACTATTTATGGTCAGGAGTGCAAAATCAACATGCCAAAATTAACCGGTAGTTATTGATATTTTGGAAAGAATAATGACACTTACATATTCTATTGCTTCTGCTCAGGTTTATTTGTGATCCCAGAGCTTTGCTAAACAACATTTATTGCAATCTTTAGTCCAAAAGCGTGGAAACTTGGATGAATACTAATTGCATGTTTTAATTTGTTTAGACTGAATAGAGAGCTTTATTAATTTCCCACCAAATTATGTAATTATTTGGAATGTTGAATAAAATGTCTGAACTAAGGCCCTGTGTACACTAGTGCGTTTTAATTTTAAAACAGTGATTTAAAATAATAACGATCCTTGTATACACTGGCGTTTTTTTTACTGCGTTTCAGAAACGATTTCTGTCTACACTACACATCTAAAAACGGATGTCACATGACTATTCAGGCTGAATACGTCATCAAGGATGTTTCGAATTTAAGAGAAGTAACTGTAATACAACTGACTGTTATTCCTTGGGGTGTAAAAATACTTTAATTTCTTTTTTTACTTTGCAATTTAACGGTTACTTTTCTTAAACATACCTCCAAAATGAGATGCAACAAATGAGCATGATGTTATTGTTTACACGGTTGTCGAAGATACGCAGAGCGAATGTGGGCGGCCATGCCATCGTTATCAAAACTCTCCGCTTTGGTCCGTTTACACTGAAACGCAATCCCGGAGTTTTCAAACTAAAACGGGGTCTGCAGCATTTTCAAAAGTCTGAAAATGCTTGAGCAGTGTAAATGACAGGTGTAACCGTAGCAAAAGTTGTGTGTTTTAAAACGAAAACACACTAGGGTAAATGTAGCCTAACTAAAAGGGGCGGCTCACACCTTTTCTGCCAATCAAAAATAATGATGAAACTACATTTTTTTTAAATTCTTCATATTATTGTTAGGCATCAGCTATTTTCTTAGCAAATAGCAATGGATAGCAATGGATTCTATTTAGGTGCAAATAGCAATACATTCTATTTACACTATGTAAAAATAGCAGTATTTTCTTTGAAATAATATAAGTTAGATGCTATATGCTAGCAGATATTTACACCTCAGTATTGTAGTACATTATAAAACAGTATACAATAATAACATATTGAGTGTAAATTATCAGTTTTATTAAAATGATTAAACGGATCTCGCCTTATTGGGACAATAAAGCCCTCCCTAACCGGTAAGCAGCCATGAGTGACTTCATATTACACTTTTTTATTATTTCCTTCAGTTTATTGAAAATAAATGTGTTTCTGATCTGATATGTGATGTGAAAAGCGAGAAGAATGAGTTCAGCAAAAAACGGATTCGAACCCAGATTAACGGCGTCAAAAAGTCACTGCTGCGTGCTTTACTGTAACTAAACCACTGCTACTTACGACATTAGAGTTTGTTGGCGGAGTTAGTGTAAATAGCCTCTGCCAACAAGTTATTTGTTATAGCCTCTGTTATTTGCACTTAGTGTAAATAGACACTCCATTATTGTTATACTAATGTCTAAATTTAATTGCAGGGCTCTACAATGTGACCATTTCAGTCGCATTTGCGACAGAAAACTACTGCATGCGACTATGAAACAATATTTAGGAGCACCAGTGCGACAGACCCGATCAGCATATTTCTGTCTGCGCTAAGGAGAGTTTCAAAGGTTTCTATGTGTTTTTGCAATGTTGAGTAATGTATCACAGACATATCTCATGAATCCTTTCATAAACAAAGTGCACAGAGAGTGTAAATAAGAGATTCA
This sequence comes from Labeo rohita, assembly GCF_022985175.1. Lineage (NCBI taxonomy): Eukaryota > Metazoa > Chordata > Actinopteri > Cypriniformes > Cyprinidae > Labeo > Labeo rohita. The sequence goes on along the minus strand of NC_066891.1, from coordinate 11,644,062 downwards.
TTGTGCAGTGTAGAAAGTTTTGTTGATTATAATGAAACTTTGTGAGATTGCGATGAACTTAGATGAGTGACAGTTTTTAATGATTTAAAGGGAGTTTGTAAATGAGATACTGATTTAATACAACAGTTAAATAAACAAGTTTTAAGTAAACAAAAAAAAGTGAATTACATTGTCTGACTATAACACTATTGCCTGATTTTGCTCTACTTCGTCATCAAAAATAGTTTGAAACAAGTCACAACTTCTCCGCACCATCTTCATTCAAACAGAGCAGATCTTGCGTTTTTAAACGAATCTAGTGAGTCAATGATTCAATTTCCTATTCATAAAGACAGTCACCTGCTTTATTCCTGAATGAATCATCCGTTTAAACCAATCAAATGAATGAATGATTCACTGATTAAATCAGTGTTTTGCCGACACCTACTGGCAGTTTTAGTTTCATTTTTAAAGTATCTTTTCAGTTGTTTAAATCATTTAATATTTCTATATTCAAAATGTTTAATATTTAAAACATTAATCTCAACATGAATTTAAGAATTTGATTGCACTCACGCCATCTCTGAGCCTCATTAACATAAAAAAATACTCCTACAAGCCACTTTTGTGTTCCTCTGTGCCACCTCTGTAATACAAATTAATTTTGTTGATACTGATTTCATTTGATTGGTGTCTTGTTCTTATTCTGTTTTTTTAATTCGAAAAACTTTTTACATTTTTTTTTTACAGATTCGACATAAAAGATGACATACTTTTAATAAAGTTAGAAAAATACCATTACAAAGGTAAAAACCAAATTCCTTTTTAAATCACTTTAAGGAGTCAAATATCACCTCGTAATGGGAAGGCTAATTTTTGATCAGATTTTCTAATTATTCTTTAGAAGGTGCTCCTGAAATTTTGACTGTGCTTCTAAATGTTTGAAGTTTTTTAAAGAAAAGTAAGCGTAGAGCCCTGACTTGTAGCATATAAACCTAATTTTATTTATTAGAATTTTTTAAAACATCTTTCTGAACACAGTAAGTAGTATAGACTTTATATTTATTGGTTATTAGCTAAAACAATGGTCCTACGATTATTGGCCAGAAAGGTCAAGTTACAGTATGATACATCTAAATAAGAGAGAATTTAGCTAGAGATACCGAAACAAAGTTAATTTATCAACACAGTTAGCAAAAACATTTTCCATATCCGTCCTCTCTAAGCTGGCCTGATGTTGGCAGTCATAGGCCTCCAGAGGCTTTAAATAATGTCCCATGTGCCGTATAGAGCAATACACACACATCACCCACAGCCATCCTGTGCCAATTTACTGTTTCTGTGTCTCAGGGAGCCGCAGCCACCGCCTGGAAGGCATCTGTATGCGTGGCCATTACAGCCCATTTACATGCAGTGCCCTCTGGACAGAGATGAGCTTCTGCTTCTCTCTCAGCCTGTCTAGTGGGGCGAACGGGGCGAGATGACCCTGGCTGTGACTGCGTCCACAGAGATGGGGGTTTCTGCTAATGACCACAGAGCAGGTCATCGAAATCAGACGGCAGACATGAGCTGACGCCGAGAGCTGCATCAAAGAACAAAATGTACCATGCTAACATCGCTGGCATGAGCGACTCATCTCGCCTGATGTATTAATTAAACAACTGTGTCGGCTTCCGACTAATTACCATTTTCTCCCATTTGCGGTAGATCCAGCCAGCGAAGGTGGAGCCACATTAGAGCAGAGCCAATCCGGAAGCCTGGGAGGGCTGCAACAGGAAGTGTCCTACGAGGAGCTCGGTTTTATATTAGCAACATGACGTAGCTGATTAATTAACAAGGTCAAGTGGATATCGCTTTGTGGTGTTTTCTAATGAGTCCCCAAACACGAACGGAGAACTAAAAGGAGGAGGAGTGCGAGTATATGGATGGGAGTTTGAGTGGAGGGAAGAATGCGAGACGGCGAGAGAGATAGTTTTCCCATCAGTGTAATGCGCTGTTCCATATCAGTCCCAGCGGGATAGAGCGCTCCGCCGTCATTAGCGTCCACCCACCACTGAATCTAATTAGCCATCCTTTTGCTCTGACACACACACATATATACACAAACGCACACCGTCGCACGTGCGTTATCAGCAGATAGGCTGTCGCGAGCGCCAGTGACCCTTCAGTTTCATGCCGCCATTACTGAGTGACAGTATGATGAGTACAGCTTGAACGCCCCCTTTCCTGCTGAGTCCGTTCGGGGCCCACCACACCCCCTAGCTCATTACTGTGGTGAGTTTGTTTAGATATCTGTCATGACAGTCACAACGACTTCAGGGGCCACTGAGAAGCATGTATGCTTGTCCATCTCCGTGTCTGTCCGAAAAAGTACATCTCTCGGCCAATGGGAGCCTCTATACACTTTTCTAATGGTACGCAGGGGACCTGTTTCACAGTGGAGTCTGTCCTAGCAAATGCCTGCCTAAAATGCCACTCATGGCGAAATGACCATCTCCTGAACGATACTTCTGCAGCTCCGCTCTGTTTGAGCCATTTTGCCCTCTGTAAAGTCTAATTGAAGTGCGAGATTTATGTAGACAGTTGATGGTCTAGGGGGAGTGCAGTGAGAGCAGACGTTACCAAGACGGCATGTAAATGAAACAGTGCAAGCCCAGCAGAATAGCAAATAGAACAAAACAGACAGAGCCAACAAAACAAAACAAAACAAAACAAAACAAAACAAAACAAAAAACAAAACAAAACAAAACAAAACAAAACAAAACAAAACAAAACAAAACAAAACAAAACAAAACAAAACAAAACAAAACAAAAACATCTTAAAGCTGAGGTGAGGTGAAGGCTTTGATATTTCGTCTGTTTCCTTTTGATTTTTCAAGAAAATATTTGCCTAGCAAAGGTGAATCTTGCCAGTGTGTTTTATGTTCAAAGAAAAAATGTTGAATAATCAGACCTTGTCTGAGATTGATGTAAAAGAAAAGGAATCTGGTATCTCTAGAGTGTTTCTTTATTTATTAAGAAAAATATAAGCTGATGAAAAGCTCTGATGCTCTTTTAAGAAAAATCAAAAGAAAGAAAAAAAAAAAAATCACAAAAGCATAGCAGATCTCAGCAGAATTGTTAAGTCAGTAAATTCTACAAATCCCCCGTGCCTTTTGCTTGTTCGTTTATTAAATATTTGGATATATTTTATTTTGCTTTCAGCTACTAATTAGAATGTATTCAGAGTCAAAAATGAACTGTAATGCATTTTGGTGAAAAAAATAAAACCGGCCAGTGGCTGATAATTTTATAAGGAACTGCAATTTTCATAAGTTCTTCTAACTTGTACCTCAATTTACTATCAGACATTAATCTAAATCTACAGGTATTTCTCCAGAAATCCATGTGGTGAATCTGAAAAATTCCTCAACTACCAAAATGAATATATGCTAGGAACAAAATCATGAGGAATATATATTATGATATTAAGCAAATGCAAACAAGTGTGCTTAATGCCTGATTGTGACATTAAGTTAAAACTGAGTAACTTATAATTTAGATGCAATATTGTCAGCTACTTTGTCTTGTTTCTTCCGCTAATGCAAATATTTCTAAACAAATCCACAGCAGAAAAGTTGCAACAACATGCCGAGATGTTTCATTCCTTTATTTATTTATTTTTTATAAATCAGAGTGGATGACTAAACGGCTCTCAGACAATCACTTGTTTAATTTCTAGATGAATCAGCAATTTTGAACAAATCAGTTGAGTGAGTGATTCAATGACTCGTTTTTCATATTAATTTTTTTTGATGGAATCAGTTAATTTTAATGATTTGTGACCCTGGACCACAAAACCAGTCATAAGTAGCACCGGTATATTTGCAGCAATCGCCAAAAATACATTCTATGGGTCAAAATGATTGATTTTTCTTTCAGATCATTATGATATTAAGTAAAGATTGTGTTCCACGAAGATATTTTGTAAATTTCGTACCGTACATATATCAAAACTTAAGTTTTGATTAGTAATATGAATTGCTAAGAACTTCATTTAGACAACTTTTTAGGCGATTTTCTCAATATTTAGATTTTTTTGCACCTTCAGATTCCGCATTTTTAAAAAGCTGTATCTCGACCAAGTATTGTCCTATCCTAACAAATCAATGTAAAGCTTATTTATTCAGCTTTAAGATGATGTATAAATCTCAGTTTCTGGTTTTGTTGTTCAGGGTTACATTTACTATCATTTTAGGTTCTTGCACAAGTCAGCGTGTTGAATGAATGATTCAGTGACTCATTTAAAGACAGTCACTTGTCATCACTTACTGGCATAACTATGTAACCTCCAGACAGAATGCCTGAAAAATCCCTACTACTGATACACACTCACAGCCTGTAGGAAAACAAACATATTTATAGCTTGGGTAAATCCATTTAACATATTTTACAATATTTAAATTCCACAGATGTTCAGCGTAGAAAATATTAACACTGATACTTTTTGAACCTGTTTGTGTAAACCGATGCATTGCCTACAAAGAACCAGCTAAACTGCAAACAACAACGGGGCAGAAGAAACAAGCGCAGATGCTTAAAAATCAGTTAACAGGCAGGATGAGACATCGTAAACAGCAAAACAGCACAAGTGTGTTTGTTGGGAAACAAAGTATGAGCTGCACAGCTCACCTACCACAGGTGGGCAAGTGGGAATAATTGTGTAATTACATCAAATGTGTTCACGAGGACGACAGCATGAATCAGCCCTGAGACACACACACACACATCTGCAGCAGCTCTCAGCACCTGCAAACCCTGATCACTCTCTCCATACATAACGACCAATAAAGCCACTGCTGACTCCTACTGAAACACAGCCAACAGGGAAGAGAGAGAGAGCGAGAGGGAGAAGAAGAGGACTCGCATGATAGCACCCACTGAAACAGGCTTCACAAGCCAGCGGCTCCTCATTTAATGTGTGACCCGTCTCATCCCTTCGCCCACGGTGTGTGTGTATGTGTGTGTAAGATACTGGTGTGGGATGCCCTGTGAGCAGAGGGCTCCAGGAAGCAGCCTGCTTGACTGTGACTGAGGGTGTTAATTAAAAGCCATGGTGAAGCCAACCAGAAGAGTAGGGCGAGCGGCACAGTGGGCGAGCGTAGACTCCGGGAACAAAAAAAGCCAGAGAAATGAGAAGCACGAAAAGGAATAAAAGGAAAAAAAGCAGAGAGAGGAGAAGCGGGTGAAGGGATGGGGACAGCACGGGGTGAGAGCCGGGGATAATTACTGCTAATAAAAGCTAATGGAATTTATCCCTCTTGTCAGGTGTAAGATGATGTGATTATGGGCGAGCTGGCTGAGGGGAAATTGGGAACTGATCCGTTAATCCCCCCATCCTCCTGCACCACGGACGAGTGGAGGACCGAGGGGGCTATCGGAGGAGTGGAAACTTAAGAACAAGGGAACCAGAATGAAGCGAATGGAAAATAAGTGACATCTTGAAAGTGCCTGTGGGGTCAATGAGTGTATGTACAGCTTATATAGTCCTTGAATCTGCGCATGGAATTAAAAATCAGATTACTAAAGCCTTTCAGGGTTTAACGCTGAAGTCAGCATCAGAAAGCTGTGTCTCTGTCAGAGGTCATGGGTCCTTCAGTAGGACAATGATGCTAAACACTTCTAAAAGCACCTGGGAGTGGTTGGGGGGGGGCACTCTACTGAAGTGGGAAGCAGTGAATCCAGGTTTAGACCCTATGAAAACCTTTGAGGTGATCGTATTTGATAATATTATAACTGCATGCTGGTTCACTTAATCTTGAGAATTAATGCAATTACATTACTGACAAAAATACATTTAATAATGCATACTTAATTGTATTCATTTTTTAATTATTTAAGAAAATAAGAGTGCTATTTGTATGACAATGAGATTATGAATTTCTCATTGTCACCATCTGAGCTTCTTTTGGACTTTCATTCTGCTATAGCTTACTGGCCTGCTGACCTTGATTGAATATCACAGCATAGCAGACGCTGAAAGAACTGTGTTTGAACGTTTGTGTGTGTGTATTTTCACACAGTGGAAGCTGAAAGGACACACTCCACCCTGTGATTCTCACCATTTTATGTGCGTATCAGCTTCTGTGTGTAGATATACATGTGTGAGTATGAGCTACGTCTGCAGATGCAGAGATGATCAGTGCTGTAGTTACTGGACTGTAAGGCCTGATCTCAGTCTTCTCTATCTCCAGGCAGCACCTGCTCCAGGTCTCGATCAGATCAGGGGGTGCCGGCCAGAGGTGAGCTGAGCCGAGCTGAGCAAGGGAATGAAAAAAGATGGAACAGGCTTTGCGAGAGAGGGAGAGAGGAGAGGAGAGGAGTACGGACGGATGGAGATAAGCCAGTTATGGACAACCTGCATCCTCAAAATCCAACACAACCCGAATCATAAAAAGGAAACAGTACCCCTGCTGCTACCAGCAATTCCCAATGAAATTCAGATGCATCCAACAGTTGAATGAATAACGATCATCCATTCCCAAAGGAAAGCTCTCCACATTCTCTTGGATAACATCAGACTTCTCCTGAGCCAAAAAGGTTCCTTTACTGTGTGTTTAGCACATCGAGCCAAGCCTCCACCTTTACTGATGCTCAATGAGTTTGTTTAGTGTGTGTAAAAGCTTTTTATGGGTCTGTGTGTGTTTGTATGAGGATGGGAGGGATTTATGAAGGTGGAATTCTGTGCTAATGCATCTCTACAGCAGTATAAATGCAACTGAGTAAAGATGGACAACAGAGAGGTTCAAATACTATTTATGTTTTTCTACTTCAAAACGTCACTATTAATTAGCGTTCAAGCGCGTAGCAAAACTGATCATGCAGACCAAACCATAAGTTGTAGAGACTTAAAAATTGGAAGGATGGTAGGACTTACACTGCCTACAACGTGACAAAGACTCACCCTAATCGGCCTGACGGGGGGCGCTACAGTGATCAAAGTATGAAATCGCTCATAACTCTTAAACTGTCAATCTCGAGTGTCTTATTTCATTGGAATCCTTGGCTCTGGCCTTGGCCTTGGAATTTTCAGGTATTTCACATTTTTTGAAAAACCTACTTTTACAACCTAGTCCTAGCTTTTTCAACCGATTGGAACCAAACCAGTGTAGAAAGATTCTTTGGAGAATGGATATCAATAATTATCAAAAATTTAAACTCTTGATTCACCGTTGTAAATGGGGTGGCAAAATGTTCAAAGGGGCAGAGCCCCTATCCACAAGTTTCCGGGGGGGCGCTACTGTAAAAAAGAAAGTGGGTACAACTGCCAGGACATGCCAGATGAAGCCTCGATTCAAGGCTTGTTACGTAGAAATCCCTTTCGTAAAAGCCGCACTTTCTGTCCAGTCATGTGCGCGATTCACTTTGTGTGTCCTAATGTTTGACCCCCAGATCTTACTTTGCCAGTACAAAAAAAAAACACTGCAGTACAAATTCTCTGGACTCTCTAAGCCAATAATTATCAAAAAAATTATCAAAAAAATTTACCCTTTGGGAAGCTATAATGGGGTCGTTTAGAAAAGGGGCCTGTCCAAATGTACCCAAAATCCTCTAAAGCCTAAAGGAAAAGTCAAGACTTTACAAAACCTATTGAGCACATGAGACAGGTGATTCTAAACAAGCATGCAAAGCTTTAAGGGGATCGGACCACAGCTGGCACTATGACAGTCATAAATGTTAAAAAACATATTTTTATGGCAAATTACGCTACCAAAAATTAACATTTTTTTCAATGACTTGTTAAACAATGTCTTTTTCCATATTTGGTTAAATGTTTTAAAGCCCTTGAACCCAAGTAACTGCTGCTTGCAGCTATATTTCAAACTTGCTGTTTCTTTGTAATAGTTTGAGAAATTTACCAGCAGTTTTTGAGTGAAAAATGTTTCTACACTGAATGTATATGGTATGCAGCGGTATATGAAATACTTTTGAATGGTGTTGTCTGTGATATTAGCGTTCAGACAGGCAGACGGCTACAAAAACAGCAAAGCAGAGCGTGTGTGAGAACAAAAACACAGCTTTTCATTCCACACACACACCCCCATAAACCTTTGTGCCTTGCACCTCCTCCACTGTCCAAGTTCTAAGCTTTTCAACTCTGAACTTACTGTCAGTTCTTTTGAATATTTCAGACTGCATTTCTGAAGCGCTCTGTCACTCTCCAGTGGCAGAGGAGATGGTCCTTGTCTAGCATGAGTTATCCAACACTGTGTACTGAAGTAGTACACTTCGTTCTGTACCGCTAGCAAGCTTTCCGTACTTACAACCATCCTCAACCGTGCTTTCTATCTTATGCGCTGCTTCTACTCCATATTGATCTTTCCACCAGCCCATTTAGCCTCACAGTCAAAGCAGAACCTTCAGAGGAGCTGTTCCCAGGACCTAAAGAGGGCAAGAGGGGGAACAGGGCGAGAAGAAGTGGAGAGACTCCAATTCGGGTTGGTCTCTGGGGCAGACGGGTGCTGTTCTGTACATCGGAGAGCAGCCGAAAGGCTTTATTGAGCTTTAATCAGGTTGGGCGACGCTCAGTGGAGATCAATGCTTCATGCACGAGGTGCATCGACTGGGTCCTGCAGGGCCTGTCGACAGCCTCTCTCCCTCCTAATGTTACTCTTAATGAGCCAATTAGCTGACAATGGTGCGGCCAGCATCTTAAACTGTTGTTTACTGATGATTAATAATTAATTTCTCATGTTAAGGTATGAATGAAATTAAAAGAGCAAGAGGGAGCCATTAGTTCGCTATAGTGGGGGCTTATTAGCAGGAGGCACTTATTTATCTGATGGTGGGAGGGGAGGCAATTGTTCATAGAGTCAGGAGATTATAGTTCAGTGACCAACAAAGGATTTGCAATTTAAATAGCCAGTAACAAGCAGCACTTTGTGAAGTGAACGCATGCATCATCTCTAATGCCTAGTAAGCAAAGGTAGTCTGGATCACTGGCTCTTTTCCATTCATCTATCTATCTATCTATCTATCTATCTATCTATCTATGCAGATTCTGTCTATTCCTCATGTTCATTCTGATGTGTCTGAATAATTTAGAGCATGCTGCTTTTTTCAGACATTTAATTTGGATCTGCTGCAGAGAGAAACACAGATTTCTCTAAAATAAATACGGAAAGCTGCATCAAAATGAAGGGGAGATACAGATTGCTTTATAATTATTAGCGATGGGCAACATGGTCCAAGACTACTGGTGTTGACACATTCATGTACATTTTTATTATTTTTGTGTGGTGGTGCTTTGAAGCAGATGAATTAAGAGATACAACTTCCCTGAGAGGGTTTTAGCGTGCTGACGGAGTGTTGTGCTTAAAATTGTTGAAACTTTCTCTGAGAAGACGCATCTTTAAACTCATCCATTTTACAACCCTGCTATTCCAGCCATCAAAGCACTGCTTGTGAAAAAAAACTCACCACATTCAACAATAAATTTCTTTCTATTGACTAATGATGTTTTCTATTCCCTAACCCTGAGCATAACCCTCAAAGAAACCGTTTTCCAGTTTTCTCATGGAAATCAATGTCTGGTTCTCTGAGTGCAGATGATTTCAGGTTTTACTATCCATATGGGGAACATTTGGTAGGCAAAAACTGACCCCAAACCCACAAACAGAATCTTTAAAACCACCAAACCCACAAACACTCAGAAAGAAAATTCATAATCCCAAACACACACCTACCTAAGAACCAAAACTCACCTACCTTTGCACATGCACACACACACACACACGAACAGTATCCTTCAAATCGTACACAGACTTCAATTGCTAAAACTTCCACTTTAAATAGTCCCCATGACAAGCCTGCTGCTTTAAATAAGCACCTCTGCCAGTCTGGAGAGAACGCCTAATCCCACCCTGCAGAACACACACACGCACACTTACACTCTCATACACCAATCTCCGGGGTAGAAAGAGATTCTGGAAATGTACTGGAGGAGATTCTAGGAGAATTCTAAAGCCTGGTGCAAATTGTGCAATTTTTGCCACAATTTTGCCACCTGAGAAAAATCTCAGAGATTGTATGAGATTTCTTACTTCAAAGGAAAAAATCATCAGTCTTAGTGTGATGTGCTCACCAGTGACTGTTCAATTAGGGGTTCAAGCGCATAGCGCTGAAATCCTACTGTAATTGTTAGAATGGTCACGGATCAGGGATCTCCACGTAAAACTGATCACGCAGACCAAACCGCAAGTCGTAGAGCAGGGGTGCTCAACCCTGTTCCTGGAGATCTACCTTCCTGCAGAGTTCAGCTCCAACCCTGATCAAACACAACTGAACCAACTAATTAGGATCTGAAGGAGCACTTGATAATTACAGACAGGTGTGTTTGATCAGGGTTGGAACTAAACTCTGCAGGAAGGTATACCTCCAGGAACAGGGTTGGGCACCCCTGTCGTAGAGACCTGAAACTTGGAGGGATGGTAGTACTCACATCCCCGACAACTTGACCAAGGCTTGCTCCAGTCAGCTTGACAGGGGTTGCTACAGTGAACAAAAGTACGAAATCACTCATAACTCCTAAACCATCAGTTGCAGGCTCAAGTGTCTTATGTCGTTGGCATCCTTGGCTCATGCCAGACTTTTCCGAACCTAGGTCCTAGGTTTTTTAGCCCGATTGGAATGAAACCAGTGCAGAAAGATTCTCTGGAGAGTAAATATCAATAATTATCAATAAAAAAGTTGAACTTTTGACCATTGCAAAAGGATGCCAAATGTTCGAAAGTGGCAGGGCCACTTTTAGTAAAATGCCTATAACTTCTGAATGGAATGAGGTATCTTTGGCAAACTCAGATGACTTATGTAAGATCTCAATCTGAGGTCACAGAAAAAAATAGTGGCGCTTGGCCACTTGGTAGCACTATTAGCGCTGTTCGACTCACGGCCCCAAAGGTCCGGGAGAAATTTGAAAGAAATCAGCCACTTAGGGGTGATATCACATTTTTCAAGACAAATGTACGTTGCGCAGTGTTTCGCACATATGCACAATATTAGTATCATACGATAGAACTCCTCATTCCAAACAACTTTGCCTCTAGAACCACTGCTGTCAATCAAATCGTTTGTTAAAAGATTGACAAGATGGCAAAAACCTATTTTTGCCAACTAGTCATAGGTTTTTTGCTCAATCTGGAGGAAAAACACTGCAGTACAGTTGTCTGGACTCTCTAGGTCAATAATTATCGAAAATTTTGAAAAATGTTGAAACGTACCATTTGGGAGCTATAATGGGGTCGTTTAGAAAAAAGGCCTGTCCAAATTTACCCCAAATCACATAAGGCCTAAAGAAAAACTCAAAACTTAAAAAACCTGGTAAGCACATGAGACAGGTGATTCTAAACAAGCATGTAAAGTTTAAAGAAGATCGGATCACAGCTGGTGCTATAACAGTTAAAAAGGCTCAAAAGCACTGTATTTCTATGGTAAATCACCTGGATTTGCCAAAAATGCTTTTTTAATCATTGATTTAAGAGGGTACTGCCTTGCTAAATAATAAGTAATGTCTTTTTCCGTATATGCTTAAATCCCTTAAGCGTTTGAACCCCGGTAATCGCTGCTTGCAGCTATATTTGTCTTTGTGATTAATCTTAGCTTCCAATGAAGTTTTGACAGTGTTCTAAAGCGTGACTGATTCCACGACTGAAGAACCAATATGAGTGCAGCAACTGATGACATACGTGTGTGAGAAAGGAGAGGCATATCATAATGTTGGTAACAGCTTGTCTACATGATATGCAGCATAAATACCTCACTATTTAGTATTCACGTTATGATCACTATCAAGATTATAGAACCTCATGTTTGCTCAGAAGAATGAGCAGCCCGTTACATATTTTGCCTAGACACAACTGACTCCAGCTAGAAGACATTAGCGAAAGGACTTTTTGTGCGGTATCATTTCAATTTTGCAGGAAAATGAAGACGCCAGAAAGGAAAGATAACTTAGTATGCCCAATTAACACTGTCATGCGTGACAAAAAGGCTAAGTTGTACAATCTGACAATCAACATTTGTAGATGTCAGAATAACAATAATCACAATATTTATCCCCAAAATAAAATGTGATGAAACAGAGAACAGTTATATGAAAACAGTTAACCTTTGTGAGCATAAAATACTTTTCTCCCCCACAAACATTTCTTTTTTTTCTTATACTTTTGTTAGTGTATGTATATATGTTGTTCGTTTTGCTATTTACAACTGTTGCTTGTCACTGCACTGGAAATCCAAATCCAAATGTGAAAGACTATTTGCACCTGTATTCACACATACAGCACACACACAGTTCTCTCAGTTTAGAAGCGTGTGACAGACCTGTGTGACCAGGGAATTAAAAGTACCACTGCAGACTTGCATGGTGACAGTTTGACAAGATAATTAGCGAATGATCACTCTTTGTGAATCCAGTTTCACAAGTGTATTTGTTTCTCTGTGGGGTGAGAACACATCGACTCCAGCATTGTGCTCTCACAAAGCGTGATCCTGGGTCATCTGGCTACTTCTGACAAGACAAGCTATTTTCCTCAAAAAAAAAAACAAAAAAAAAAACACCCTCGCTATGGACTCACATTCTCCTCACGGTCCCTGCCACAGTCCAGTGTCACTGAGCGCTGATGTAATGTGGGCTGGCACAGGAGCCATTGGCCTGAAACTCTTCTGACGTCAGCGAGCACTGCCGCCCGCCCTCACCCTAAACTCTCTCTCAACTCCCCAATGAGAACAGCCTGTCCAGAACACACCAAACAGCCAAGATATGGCTCGTCCTCCACCTCCCTCCCTCTCTGTACCTGCGGCTCTTGTTCTTTTATAGCAAATTGAACCTTTCACTCCGAAAGAAATAATTACTCTCAAGAGAAAAGGGGACTGCCATGGAATGCTGATATGACATGCAATGTCACCTTGCCACTCAAGACTGAAGAAGTGAACACACTGCCGGCACAGAGCCGGGCAAGAAACGCTGAGCGTAAGAGAGAGAGAGGGGGAGAGTATGTATGTTTGTGGCAGGAGTACTGATATGGGTGACAGTGAATACATAAAGGACGTAGCAGCATTCTGATGAGAGAGACCAGAGGGGTGTCAAGAGTCAAGGAAGACAGGACGTGGGTGTGTGAGGGACAGGTCGGATTGTAGAGGTCACCTCCTATCGGCTGGATCTGCTGGAGTGAAGGAAGGCGCATCATTACAGGTCTTGGCTTTTAGCAGGCCGCCTGGCTGAGGGGTCACGCTCCAGCTCCCAGCCAGTTAAGTGGCCTTTGAGAGAGTGTGTGTGTGTGTGAGAGAGAGAGAGAAGGGAGGGAAGAGCCCAGGGCCAGAGAACTCACTCAACACTGTCTGACTCCTGAGACTGTGAGCTCAACAAATAACCCCACAGCTCCATAACACACACACAGAGAGCCTCCCTCCTACCTCCATCCTAATTCAGCTTGCAGCCAAGAGCTCCTGCTGATATTCCATCAGGAACAATGTCTTCATTTCTGATAGAGGGGGAGGAGGTGGGCAGGCCAGAAATCACTGACACACCTGAGCACACATCTACTTCCGTTTGTTGTGAGCATTTTAAGGCATCATGAGTGGAAAAGCTCAAGGAACACATTCATCTAAAATGCTGATGTGTAAAGATTGTAATTCTTATTGACAAAAATGGTTAAATCTAATTAAAATGGACAACTTTACCTACATTAATCTATATTTTCAGTGGTAGGATTATGCATCATATTGTTGCATTATTTTGGTGCATCATATTGCACCTCATGGTGCCATCACAAAGAGGAACAAAATCACTCACACGGACCTTTTCCTGGACTGTTCCCTGAGCTTTTAGCCATTTTCAAAAAAAAAAAATCTAAAGACACATATTCTATTCTATTCTATTCTATTCTATTCTATTCTATTCTATTCTATTCTATTCTATTCATTTTTTTTCCTTAATTTAATCAGTTTTTAAAAAAAAAAAACTTGCTATGTGTACTGTGCTAGACTAACTGAGACTCAGTCACAGCACTCGTATACTGTTGCCCTCTTGCCCTCTAATTGTTTCTATTGTTTTCCTCATTTGTAAGTCGCTTTGGATAAATGTACAATTGAGGTCAAAAGTTTACATACCGTACACCTTGCAGAATCTGCAAAATGTTAATTCTTTTACCTAAATAAGAGGGATCATACAAAATGCATATTATTTTTTATTAAGTACTGACCTGAATAAGATATTTCACATAAAGGACGTTTACATATTATCCACAAAAGAAAATTATAGTTGAATTTATAAAAATTACCCTGTTCAAAAGTTTACATACATCTGATTTACATCTGATTCTTAAAACTGTGAATGATCCACAGCTGTGTTTGTTTTTTGTTTAGTGATGTTGTTCATGAGTCCTTCGTTTGTCCTGAACAGTTAAACTGCCCGCTGTTCTTCAGAAAAATCCTTCAGGTACCACAAATTCTTGTGTGTTTGTGTGCATTTGTGTATTTAAACCCTTTCCATCAATGACTGTATGCTTTTCAGATTCATCTTTTTACACTGTGGACAACTGAGGGACTCAGTTATGCAATTATGTAACTATTACAGAAGGTTCAAACGCTCACTGATGCTGCAGAAGGAAAAGCGATGCATTTAAAGCCAGGGGTGTACATTTTTGAGCAGAATGAAGATGTCTGCATTTTTCTTATTTTGTATAAATATCATATTTTTTTTCCATTTAGTACGGCCCTTCAGAAGCTACAGAAGATTTAATTACATGTTTCCCAGAAGTCAAAATAAGTTCAATTTACCCTGATCTTCATATTCAAAACGTTTTCACCCCCCGGCTCTTATTCAGGTAGCAACACAGTATTAAGAATCAAGTGTATGTAAACTTTTGAACAGTGTCACTTTTATAAATTCAGACATTATTTTCTCTTGTGGACTATATGTAAGCACCTTTTATGTAAAATATCTTATTCAGTTCAGTACTAAATAAAAAATCTCATGCATTTTGTATGATCCCTCTTATTTTGGTAAAATCATTTAAATTTTGCAGATTCTGCAAGGTGTATGTAAACTTTTGACCTCAACTGTAAATGTTAACTTAGCATTGCTAAACTCAACTGGAATCAGTTGTGATTCTATCTTTGAATGGTACCTATATACCTTTGTAGTCTCATGTAGTTACTTGTTAGTAACCAACTAATTAAAACACTTTAAAAATCAGAAGTAGGATATTACTGTTGTATTTTATGTTGTAGAATAAATCACGTAAAAATCTTGAGCTTGCTTTAACAACAGACCTTATTTCGGCATTTAACATAAAACAAACAAAAACCCAAATGAAACAAAACAACAAAAAACAATGGAAAATGGAACCAGAAGCACAAAAACTCTTATTCCTGACACATTCTATAGTATGCTAAAAGTGTGTCAAAGCATTAGTATGTTCAAAGAGTTTCTTTATTACATACAGAAAATACGCTGACATGATGAGATTCTGGACACAGCTGTAGTCTCTTATGTTATTCACATGAGGAGTGTGGTGTGCAGAGATGATGTCTACAAAGAGCATTCTAAATGAGTCAGTAACAAGGTTTATGCTTAGGTTAAGATGTTATGCTTATGTAGGCAGTAGACAACAAGGAAGCTCACTAGGTTTGGTACGGGGGTTTGAAATGACAAAATTGCAAAGCAAGTGCGTATACAAAGAAATTACAACAGATAAACAGAATCATGCATGCTACGCACACATCTCTAGTGTAGGTTCCAGAATGAAAGCTATTTTCAACAGAGTAAAGCACAAATATCCTTGAAGGTCAAAACTCATGTCTGTGATTTTTAAACTGCTGACAGTTGTGCTAATACTAATATTTAGCTTTTATTGCACCTATAAAATCTGCTGTGCTTTTTAAAGGATAACCAGATAAGACAGGAGGAACACACATCACAACATAGGATTCTGCGTGCATCTCTGTAATAGTATGTAAAAAATGTTGTTGGCTTCTGGCACAACGCTGATGAGTGGGCACGGTGTGTATAACTGAGAACACCAGAGAAACAGAGCAGGACTAGTAGACGTGCTTCATAAAAGTGTGAGTCTATAGTCCCACTGCAAGCACTATCCAGCCCAAATTTCCCACTCAGTGACTGATTCCCTGTGGTCAAAACCAAAATATTGTGTTTCCAGATACAAACTATTTATACTGTAAACAAGTCCACGATTCTTCTGCGGCAGAACCAGTATAAGATGCATGACGCCAACTGAGGGAAAAACCACATCTCCCAGGATGCACTGGTGAAAGGCCAGATTACTCTTTCCCTCTAGGCTGAGGCTTCATCTTCCTCTTAGGCTAAGGAACGACACCGCCATCATGCTCTCAATTTTCTGCCCTGTGCCTCTGTGTTTTATGGGTCTAATGCAACTACTCCCAACCTGGGCCAGTGAGAAGATAACTGACCACACCACACTCATCCTTCAATCGCTCCACACACTCCAATCTTACAACTGGTTAGTCTACTGTACTTCACTTTACAGTACAGTACATACGGTTTAAAACTATGGTAGCTTTCACACTAAAACCATTTTATGACATGTAAACGATGCTAAAACCTATACCAGGATTGTCTGACAAAAGTCCTTGTGGTGCCAATTTCACCTCATGATTTCAAAAAAAGCAAATTGCTTGAATTCAGCACAGCAGAGCTCCGGAAAGATCCGGGCCCCAGCAGCATGTGCGGAAAACCCTCAGTTAATGTATGAAGAGGGCAATTGATGTGGTGCTTACAAACGTTAGCGGGGCTGGTGGCATTGATAGAGGTGTGAGGAACACACCACCTGGACTCCAGACAGGAGATAAACAGTGCCATCACTCACCGAGCCGCTAGGCCTTTATTTATTCAGGAGCGTGTCGGAGAAGGGTGGCCCTCTGATCCGTAATTAATTAATTAGTTAATTCATTAAGAGCGCTGTTCGTGGCATGCCGGCTTTTTGTGTTCATATGGCTGATGATCAAGTCTTAATAATACCTTGTTTATATCCAGGCATAAATGTCAGAAAAATGTGATGGACGACAAGAGCGTTTTATCCGGGGTGAGAGCGAGATTTATCCTCCAGCTGCAGTCTGGGTAAGAGGCTTTTTGCGAAGAGTGGATCATAAATTACGCTAGCGGCTACGGCTGTCTGTGAAGCAGCGAGAGACGGCGGAGGGGAAGAACGAGAGAGACGGTTCGCGTTTAAAGGCGCAGTGGATCTTTTGCACAAAGGAGCATTTTTCAACTTTGAAAAACCCACAGGCACGTCCTCAAACGAATACTAACGTAAACACAAACTATTGCGGCCGCAGCTTCACACGGAGAAGCGTAAATAACGAATATGAGCATACGTACACAACACACACCGTCCCTGTAAGGCGTTCTATCGTCTTGCAAGATCGCACGGGCCCGGCTCTAATAAGCAGAAGTCCCAGGGTGCGACGGAAGATGAGCAGAGCCGGCTATCAGAGGCAGCTTCCAGCAACGCACACTATGTGATACATTACATCGCAATCCAGCACCCGATGCCCACCGCTTAGCCGAACTTTGAAAGATATTGCTTATAAAAGAGATGACTCCTGGCGACGGCTAAGTCCTGTAGTTTTATTACACCTCAGGGCTACAGTGGCCTGTCTTTGGAGAGATAAGGTTGTACCCTTTTCATTTCCTATCCGCCGGCCGATATTTTAAGCCGGCTTGTTAAGGGGCGTGAGAGGAGAGCGGGGGAAAGGCGAGTTTGATGCATGGCTTTACAACAGGAGCCGGGCCCATAACGCTCAAAGGCCGATCATTACTGACCTTAATAGCCCAGTCTGCATCTGGGCTTGATTGATCGTGCCTAGCAGGTTGTGAAATGCACCATCTGGAAGGAAGGAAGGAAGTAAGGAAGTAAGGAAGGGAAGGTGAGTAGGAACTAGAGAGGAAAAGAGAGGTAGGCAGCAAAAGCTGAGCGCTGAGCATTAGCCCAAGTGAACGGGGGGGATAGATGGAGAGAGAGGGGGGATTGATGGCTGGAGTGGGATGCCGTGGAAACTTAACTGCGCTAAGAGGCCTTGCTAGTGCCATAAACACCATCACTGACATAAACAACAACACTTAGCTGAGCTATGTGTATACAATATTCATTTCAGGGGGCGGCTTGCTAACTCTTGTTTACTCGCCGAGCACTGGTTTATGTGAGCAAAGTGCAGCCAGCTGGGGTTAAGCGCCACTTTCTGCCTCATCTGAGGTGCAAAGTGTGTGTGTGTTTACAGGATAAATCACCTCACAGGTGTCTGGACTGAGAGAGAAAGAGAAAGAGAGAGAGAAAATGGGAAGGCTTGTTTCGAATCAATGAAGAGGAAATCAAGAGACCGGCCTCAGTTAGTGCAAACACTCATTATCATGATTACATGAACTCTGACATCACTTTTATCAAAGGATGTTCTGCTTGATTTAATTAGCGACCCAGCTCAATATATGAAAGAAAAAGGGGAAAAGTCTTGATTCCAGATACTGATTAAATTACACCCAGTTCTTATTAAAGATGGGCAATTTAATAATAATGCATGTATTATTTACATTTTTGAGAAACCAAATGTCGGGGAAACTGGGCTAAGTTGAGCCAGTGGGCAAGCTGACCCACCCCCTGTATTTTGGAATCACACACCATTTCTGCTAGACTGTGAAAAGGAGTGGAAGGCACTCATTTAATCTAAAAACTGTCAATTTTAGCATAACAGATATAATGGCTGTTGCAAAACAAAACAAATTTATCCAGGTCTAAAAATATTTCTGATGCATATAGGTGATTTAGCAACATATGGAACCATGCAAATCATTTAGCTAAATGTTAGCTAGTGTTGTCTAAAAGGCCAGCTATGGAGCAAAGTGAGCCAAATGCTGTGGGGTAAGTTGAGCCAGCACTTTAACTGAATTACTAATCAAAAATTAAGTTTTCATATATTTACAGTAGGGATTTTACAAAATATCTTCACTGAACATGATCTTTACTTAATTTCCTAATGATTTTTGCCATTAAAAGAAAAATCAATAATTTTGACCCATACAGTGTATTTTTGGCTATTGCTACAAATATATATCAGCGACTTAAGACTGGTTTTGTGGTCCAGGGTCACATATTGTAAGTAAAAAATAGCTCATTTTACCCCACTCTCCCCATGTATATTTGTGTGTGTATATACATGCACAAGTCAGTAGAGATTTGTTGTGCTCACCAAGGCTGCAATTACTTGAAAAATTATTGTTGCAATTTAAAATAAGTGTTTTCCATTTTAATATATTTTAAAATGTAAGTTATTCCTGTGATGGCAAATCTTTTCAGCATCAATACTCCAGTCTACAGTGTCACATGACAGAAATCATTCTAACCATGCTGACTTTGTGCTCATGAAACATTTCTTATTAACCAACCACATTTATTTAAAACAAAAAAAACTTTTGTAACATTCTAAATGCTTTTTATTGCCTCTTTTGATCAATTTAATTTGTCCTTGCTAAATAAAAGCATTGATTTAATGAATTATTAATTTAACTTGCTGAATCAAAGTATTAATGCTTTCTTGTAGCTCAAACAGTAGAGCATGGCATTAGGAACACCAAGGTTGCGCTTTCAATTCCCAGGGAAAGCAAGAATTGATAAAATGTAAAAGTGCACCCTGAATGCAATGTAAGTCACTTTGGATAAAATGCATAAAAATGTCATTTATTTGAAAAAATAAAATCTTACTGACCCCAAACTTGTGTTAATCAATATGTTTAGTTATATTTGCACACATAAAAATACTTAGTTATTCAATTTGTTCTTATTTCAGCTTACATGAAAAACATGCCCAAATTATATCAATGCCACACTTTAATCTATATCACAATAACGTTTGATTAAAGCATACTCAAATGAGCCATTTTCACTGCTGAATACGAAAAAAGGCTGAATCATGTGGAATTCTGTATGGTGAGCACAAAGAAAACTGATATAAACAACTGCAACCTCACAGTCTCAGAAAACTGGACAGTAACAGCACATCTGGTGTGTGTGTGTGTCTGGGGTGACAGAGAAGCAGGTGGAATGGAAGCATTGTAGCTGACTCAACAGCTTTCTCATTTTATTACCAAATCAGTCATGACAAACCCCCCGCTCTGTACATGGAGGGGAGGGGACAATGGCGGAGAGTTTCTATAGTGCACAGATTTATCTGCTAACGCAATATGACCTTCTCAATGTACAGTAACGCTCCCCTCTATAGACTACACATGGTGAGTCAGACAGAAATGTAGTGTCACCTCTGAAAAAAGTTTTTTTGCATTTCAATCTGTCATATGTGGGTATTAAAGTATTTGCAAAGATCCTAAACCAATATTTGACATACAATATCCATTTCTATCAATATGGTAATTTAATCATCTTTGAATTTTGTTCCAGAATCCATCTGCAGAGAAATTATTTTCATGTTGCATTAAATCAACAAGAACTCTCGATTCTGGATTTTGCATTGGTTCCATTCAGAATTATATTTTCTGTATTCCAGGATGAGATGGCTATTGACAGGAGGCTGAAGAGCTTGTGCGATAGGCGGGTGTGAATGGACATGTAGAGAGAGAGAAAGAGAGAGAGAGGCTGATTGATGGCAGGGAGATGTGCGGGATTGTGCAGGACTCTGAGTGAGTGTAATGGAGTTCATTCATGAGTTACGAGTGCACTCCTCACCGTTGTAAAAGAGGGATAAATCTCCTCACAACTGCCAGTGAAAAAGATACAAGCTAGTGCCATGATGAGACACAAAACAGACACTGGAAGATATCACACAAACACAGACATATTATATCAGCAGTTCTCGACTGGTTTCGTCTCAGGACCTAGAAACTGTATTTTTGTTTATTGTATTAATTAACAAATAAAAGCCAGGGATAAGCTCAATGGAACTGGTTCAATGGGAAAATTGACAAATTTGATTTCCAAAGGTTGAATTTTGTTGGTTTTAAGCTTTTGGCAAGTGAATCCATATTCAATGTAGTCTGGGTCATTTTTTCCCCACTGTTTTCAAGACCGAAGTCATGTCACGCAACCTTTGTGTTGGTGTCTGAATAATTTGGCTAGAGTAGTTTTGATCTCCTTTAGAAAAAGCCTATTTATTTTGCTATCCAAACTATGCACTATTATATGGCTAGTTTCATTTTATTATTCGCATTTAGCATTGTTTTATTCTTGCTGTCCATGACCCTATAAGAACAGACCTGCGACTCAGTTGAGAAGCGCTGCTCTATATGATGTGCATTAATTTTCTCCTCTCTTTATTGGCTGGGCTATAGAGGAGGCTAATGGGCCTTCAAAGAATTACTGAGAGTCTCAGTCTCACACAAAGCAAGGCCAGTCCTCTGCCTCATTGGAGCCCTGATAATGAGAACACGGACCTCTGATCGTTCACAGTGAGAAGAAGACAGCAAAGTTCATCAAATCCTCCGTATATATACACACTCTCAGAAAAAAAGGTACAGTTCTGTCGCTGGGGCGGTACTCAAAGGTACAAAAATAAAATCGTGGCAAAACATTAAATTTGAATTATTCGATAAAATCTGAAAAATCGGCCACAAAATGAGGACAACTGAGGGACTCAAACACAACTATTAAAAAAGGTTCAAACATTCAATGATGCTTCAGAAGGAAACACGATGCATTAAAAGACGGGGGTGAAAACTTTTCTTTCAAAGGGCAGTACTAAATGGAAAAAAATGATATTTCAACAAAATAAAAAAATTTGGACATCTTCATCCTGTTCAAAAGTTTTCATGCATTGTGTTTCTTTCTGGAGCATTAGAGAATGTTTAAGCCTTTTTTAATAGTTGTGTTTGAGTCCCTCAATTTTCCTCATTTTGTGGGTGATTTTTCATTTTTATGGAATAAACAATGCTCAGTTTAACTGTTCAGCAAACAAGGGACTCATGAACGACCATCACAAAACTAAAAAACAATTGTAGATCATCCAGGTAACCACACACAGTATTAAGAGCCAAGGGTTCCCAAACTTTTTAAGGGGGTTGTTTTAATAATTTCAGCTGTTTTTTTTGTCTTGTGGACTATATGTAAACATCTTTTAGGTAAAATATCTTACTCAGGACAGTACTAAAAAAAACAAACATGCATTTTGTATGATCTCTCTTATTTTGTTTAAATTATTTACATTTTCACAGATTCTGCAAGGGGTTCCCAAACTTTCGCATACCACCATATATCGTGGGTTTTTATATATGCTATATATGCCATAGCAGTATTTCTCACATTCTCACAGCAGCATGTCTGACAGCAGCAAGTCCTGTAGCCAAAACCAATCACATTAACATTGTCGTGTACTGTACATTACCATGCTAAACTCTTGTCATGACAAAATATTATTAAATAATTAACTGATAAAATGCTTAAATGCATGTCTGCCAAATGCATAAATGTAATAAATATTTATGTTCTAATTTTAACATAACTTGTATAAAAACATGCAAACACACATCTAGATTTATTGGTCTATAGAGGAAAAAGAGAGAGGGAATAAGCAATTTTTGGGTACCGGTCATTCTTTGACAGTGCTGGACTGGGTCACAAGGTCAAGTTTACCAGCATAGTTCTTGCGTCAACTTGCTAGAGCTAACAAGAATAAATCCCACCTTCCCTGTGTGGGATGAGATCAGCACTAATACACACTCATTATGGTACAGTGCCAGTCAAACTCTGAGAATATCTGGAAGGTCTTAAAATAACTGTTGCTCATCATTTTTCAGTTGCCCGAGATTGGGTTACTCTGACAAATCTATTCAGTGTCACAAGAAAGCTAATAACGAAAGTGTGTGTGTGCTTGTCTGTGACAGATGTGAGAGTTGGTGGGACTAAGTGTACGCGGCAGAGGAAGAAAAGGGGAGATGTCAGGATCCAAAGGTGCTACAGAAAGCTCAGTGCTGCTGGATTACCCAACATACGTGTCATTTAAAAACTCCCCCATCACTCCCGATTATTAGCTATTCCCACTGACACCCTGATGCCCACTAGGAGACCTTGTGTTGGCCTGCGTGGGAGCAGGTAATGGAGGCACTGATGGATATTTCCCCTCAGCCTCTGCGGTGTGACGCCCGCTTGCTTTCTCGCTTGCCCGACCTGCCGCCCGCCCGGCCATGCTCGGCAGAGCTCCGGTGTCAAGGTAACAATGATTCATGGTGTGACCTTACCAGTAATGCCAGCCTTAATCTACGCAAGTGGAATAAATGAAGTGGTTCCGCAGCCGACGTGTCAAAGAGTTTTTATAAAGACAAATCCACAGGCGGGTTCAGCTGTGTACATATATTCATAACAGTCAGTGTGACGCAAAAAAGGGTCTCTCTCTCTCTCACACACACACATCGCCTCTGATGCTCCTAACACCTCCACAGTACACTGCCACAGACGTTGACTGCAGCAAAATGATATGACAAAAGAAATAGATATGAAAACAGATAAAGGGAATATTCATTAAATTAGATTTTATAGTACAATTTAAGCCACTGACAAAACAATGTAAACTGATTAATTAATGGACAAATGAGAATCAGTTTTAAAACAGATAAACACTGGTCTTTTGAACTCTCTATTAAACAAAGAATCAAAAAAAAAATGTATAAAATGCACAATTATAATCAACACTGATGATAAATGTTGAGTACCATATTAGAATGAACATATTTGAATGATGACAATAATATTTCACAATATTACTGTGTTTACTGTATATTATAATTTATTAGTGTATTACTATATTTTTGATCGAATAAGTGCAGACTTGGTGAGCATAAGAAACTTCTGTATATCTGTATCTACTATAGTCACTGTATCTGTTATTAAAGCATTATGTTATTAAGATGACAACTTATATTATACAAGAAGCGAGTCTAATCACATCACAAGTTCACGTATAGCTCATATTTCAAAATATGTAAACTATTTGTCCTGTGTGGTTTCATTCACACAGCACAAACTAACCAAACTGTCAAATTCTGTTATTATTTGCCTGTAGAACTTTCTGTCTTCTGCAGAACACAATTTTTCGTTTAAATGAAAGTCAATGGTGTCCAATGTTGTTTGGATACTTTTGACTTTCAAAATATCTTTTTTTGTGTACCATATAGGTTTGGAACAACATTGGGTGAGTAAATGACCTTTTTATATTTATTTATTTATTTATTTTTAATTTGTGTAGTCTATGCTTTTCAGGAAATAGACAATGTGGTTATCACTCAGAAGTGTATTTAGCAGTCTAAAACAAGACCCTAAAAATGGTTTTGTGGTCCTGGACCACAAAACCAGTCATAAGGGTCAATTTTTTGAATTTGAGATTTATACATCATCTGAAAAAATAAATAAGCTTTCCATTTACAGGACAATATTTGGCCGAGACACATGAAATCTAAGGGTGCAAAAAAATCAAAATACTGAGAAAATTGCCTTTAAAGTTGTCCAAATGAAGTTCTTAGCAATGCATATTACTAATCAAAAATGAAGTTTTGATATATTTACGGTAGGAAATTTACAAAATAACTTCATGGAACATGATCTTTACTTAATATCCTAATGAGTTTTGGCATAAAAGAAAAAATGATCATTTTGACCCATATAATGTATTTTTGGCTATTGCTGCAAATATACCCGTGCTACTCAAGAATGGTTTTGTGGACCAGGGTCACATATTCCGCTGCTATGTGAATGTAGCCTATGTAGAATTAAATTATGTAAATATTTTAAGTTAGGGGAAAAATCCATTCAAACTAATGTGCTGAGTGCCAAACGTGTGCTCCTTAGTCCTGTATACCAAATACATTCATGTCATCCTATAACACTGGTCCAGCACATCACCAGTCAGATCCTCTCCTGTTCTTCTGACAAGGCAGAGCTGGATCTATCACTGGGGGGTGGCTGTCACGAGGAGGTGTATTAAATCAAACACAATAAAAACTGACAACCATTCGACAGGCTACAAGTCCTGCACACCGGACCCACCCCCATCCCCCTCTCCCACAGCCACACTGACGGCTGGCTGATTTACGCTCCCGCTAAGGATGATGATGATGACGATAATAATTAATCAAGGGCTCTTCCTGCACCTCAAGGAGCTTTTTGGAGTGACCTGAAAAAAAAAAAAAGATACATGGCCCGCTTTTCCCTCCGTCTCCCTGCCAGTCCTGAGCTGTGGCGAGGAGAAAGCTCCATGCATTATCCTGCCATCACCGGAGCTATTTATATCGCCCAGTCTATCACTGACACTTACGATTCTCCGCCTGCTGTACAGCAGGGGCCCTGCGCCAAAGCGCAATTTTCTTAAAGCTGCCCCATATATCGTCGGGCAACAACACAGCCTATGCAAATCGGGAGCAGTCAAAGGACAGCGAGGTGACAACGGCAAACCAACATCATCATTTCTCACGCAGGAAGGGAGGGGAAACCAGAGCAAAAGTGCCGCCCGGTCCGGAGGGAGAAGTCCTCCGAGCGCGTGCCGTGTGCGTTTTGCGGGTGTTTTGAAGGCTATAAAAGGGAAAGAGGGAGCGGAGGGGGGTGGAGGAATAGATGCTCTTGGAGAAGAATGATATTTTGAATTCCTCTGTGGCTTCTTCAACTGTAGCCTGGAGCCATGGGGAAGCTTTTTGTCTCACCTCCTCTTTATTTCCTCTGCTGGACTGAAGCCGGACGGACGTGCCGGGCATGTGTTTAAAGCTAAGCCTGTCCTTCTGTATATAAAGGCGCGCACACACATCGTTGAAACACAGTGTCAGCACACGCAGCCGCTGTGACTGATAAAGGAGGCACAAATTGAGTACTGTACCATAAAAGACTCCTGAGAGGGAAAAAAAAGCCTGTAATCCATATAGCCGAAAACAGAACTTTACAGCAAAACACATAAACACGGGGCCTGCTAGGAAAAGTATATCTCGCTCACAATCACTCGCTCTCTCTGTATAACTCTCACTGTTTCACTCGTTCGTCTTTGATTTTAAAAAGAAACTTTTCTTCTTCTATGCATCCCGTTACTTCTAACAAAAAGTAGCAACTTTTTCTCAATTTTTAATAGCTTTTTTTCTTTTTCTTTTGTCGGGTTGGTTCTTCTTTGAGTCCAAAATTTAGTTTTTGCCAAACCTTCAAACATCAGTGTTGGTAATACTATCATTCAATTTGATTTAACCACTTGGCAAGTGTTACTTTTTGATCATGCATATAATATTTCATATGCTCAGAACACCAAATCTTTCAAAACTGACAATTCTGCTGATGTTTTACTTTAAGTTTATGTATCGTTACTGTCAGGGCTGACGCGTTTACTGTGTCGACATGGTTAAATGCATGTTGCATTAGATTTCATCTGTGCTTGACACCATCACAACGTGAATTTACTATCAACGTGTCTGGCTGCGAGTCATCATGCTTTACGACTCGCAGTCTATTTATACATCCATACCATCAAATGAAGTAACGGAAAGGCCCGCGGCAGGATGCGCATTCTCAAACTTCCCACCAGTTGGTTGATTTCCCTAGGCATTGGCACGCAGTATGCCATTATGTGCCCACCTACGCTGTCAGGACCCAGTGGTGACACTGAGAATCTCACCATGGTTTCCTCAATATACACCACCCATGCTGCTTCTCCTACAATGACGAATGAGTTTACTTCTATTTTTACGCCAAGAAGCGAGAGTCGAAAAGTAAACCTTGTGAAAAGAAAGACGGTCTGACTTATGCGAGTTTGTTATTGTGTTCTGTTGGCAAGGGCCGAGGGTTAGTTTGTTGCTCGCTGTGGCCATTTCATTGCTAGCAGTGAAGCCAAGAGCAATGGAAGACTGCCTGATTGAACTGAGAATGAGTGAGATTTAACAGAGAGATTCAGGCCCTGGAGCCAGCAAGATGGGTGAACTGGTCAGTTTGCCAGAGGAGTCCCACCCTGCAGCGGTCCACGTAAGGGCCAAAGCAGGAGGCCTACAGGCAACGTCTGCAAATCAGCACTGCCAAGACGAATGAGTAAAAGAGCTTGCTCTTCCATTGTTCCAAAAACAAAGAAACACCAAAAGATTTAACACTCATAATGCAGACAACACAGCCAGATTTAGTTAGGCTATTGTTGTTGTTTTGTTTTAGTACTAACAACTTACAGGAACACAAGTAATGAATGTCAAGCAGCTTCTGTGTGAGATACAATATATATATATATATACATTTAGGTCTAATTAAAATGCATGGGAGTTGGATTAATACATTTTTTACGTTTAAACAGGCCTACCTTGAAAAAAATCGTTTGAAAGTTTGGCAAGTTACAGTTGTTGATTTTGTCATCACATTTAAACCCAGTTCAAACTACATGATTTTTTTTTTGTCGGCTACGACAGTCACTGTGTCAGATCATGCAATTATGAATGTTGTGAACAAGAAACATGTCATCCTACACATCGCTACCTGATCATTCATTGCTTACTGTCTTTAAAAGATTACTCAACTTTCAGAATAAAAAATTTCTGATAATTTACTCACCCCCATGTCATCCATGATATTCATGTCTTTCTTTCTTCAGTCGCAAAGAAATTAAGTTTTTTGAGGTAAACATTTCAGGATTTTTTCTATATAGTGGATTTCAATGGTGCTCAACGGATCATGTAGATCCCTTTGAAGCTGCACTGAAACCGAAACCATTGAGCACCATTGAGGTCCACTATATGGAGAAAAATCCTGGAATGTTTTCCTCAAAAAGCACATGGGGGTGAATAA
The DNA here is from genome assembly GCF_022985175.1 of Labeo rohita. NCBI lineage: Eukaryota > Metazoa > Chordata > Actinopteri > Cypriniformes > Cyprinidae > Labeo > Labeo rohita. The sequence goes on along the minus strand of NC_066891.1, from coordinate 11,616,280 downwards.
ATTATCATAAAATTTTTATTTTGGAAGTAGAGAAATCCTTCAACGACATGTGTGCTGTCATCGATATGGCGGGACTAGACTGAAGGTGACATGAGCGGAAACAAACAATGGCTAGCAAACAGTGTGTTTTGCTCTGTCTTGTTACCAGAAAAACCCAAAAAAGGAAGAAATCCTGACAGTGGACACAAATCTGGATTGTGTGAAGAGGACAGTACGGACTGTCAAAGAGAACTGAGGTAAAATAGTTTTCATTTGACCTTTTTTTCACTCTTTTGCAGTAGTCCCTCGAGAAAACATCATAAATGCAGGACTATTATTGTCATAGCGCCACAAACATTTTTTCCATTGTAAAATTCCAGCTAGCAGGACTGATACCATTATTGTCTCTCTTTCGTGTCGGCTTCTTTGAAGAACGTATGAAGGCGCTTCTGTGCTCCTATTGACCAGTGTCACAGATGTGACTAAACTCGTCGTAGACAGTTCATTGATCTAGTACACGAAACACTTGTTGCATTGGTGAGTTTAAACCACTAGATTTAATTAATATTTTTGTTGACGCAAACAAGAAAAAGGAGAAAAACCAATGGACACTGTTACCTTCATTTGATATGTTCTACAAACATTTTCCCCACCATATGGTAAACAGTTGTCTGGAGGAGTAAAAAAAAGTTTAAACAGTTCTGACAATCCCAAACTGAGTGTCTGGTAATGATACAGATTCACCACAGAAACCTTTAAAAGATCATCAGCATTACCGCCTACATGACAAAAGCATCAAAGAACGAGACAGCTCGGGGTTGGGGAGTGAGAGGGTCCTTTTACTGAGCAAATTAAACTTGCAGCTGAAGTCATAAAACAAGAAATAATGAATTCAATTAGATTTTTTACAAGGGAAAGTAGGGCTGTGGATGTGCTGAGTGGGCAGAGGAAGAGCGTGGCAGTTATGTCGGGTTTAGCTGAGCTACGCTGAGTTAGCGCTGTGCTAAGATTTGTGCACTGTCTGTCGACAAGTTAGCCTTCAGGAGCAGTTTAGACCTCTACAGGGCCACCATTAGCAAATGAATGACTCTTAATTGGCCTGCTGAATACACACTAGGTGCTTGTTGATTTAAAGAGGGCATCGTGCCTCTATCAGCACAGAATATCCGACAGGCCGACGCACAAACACATACCTTCTCATGCAGGCTGTATTGTCAGTGATGAACAATTTAGGGAACAAATGTGATTTGCACGTAAACTGTGAGACATTAGCGCTCTGTGGGAGAGGAGGAAAGGCGAGCGAAGAAAAACAGGGAGATAAAAGTGAGAGAGCTTGGCTAGTCATGAGCGAAAGAAACAATCTTTCAAACAGTGTTGACACAATGTTAACACTTCCTGGTAATAAGCAGGTGGATTCAGTTCCACCAGCATCCTCCCTTCCTGTTAGTAAAGAGCAGCCCATCCATTTATAGAATTCAATGTGAAGAGACAAAAAAAACAAAACAAAAAAAGACTGGACATAGCAGTGTACTGCAAAACAAAACAAAACAAAACAAAAAACAAAAATTAAATAATTGTAGATTGATTACTGAACAAATTTTAATGAATCACACAAAAACACTCATTAGTTATAAACCACTAATACGTATATTATCGACAAATACTTCATTGGCATTGTCAATACTTTGACATCACATGTGGGCGAGTTCAAGTCTGGTTCATGTCATTTCCCAATTCCATTTCCCTCTCTATCACTATTACTCTTATGATAATTTCCTTCCCTCAGTGAAATTGTAACTTTGTCCTGAGATATTACATATCTCTCACTGTTGGCTCTCTGCGATTCCATGGAGAGACTGGGCCAGCTATCATTTACTGAGCGAAAATCCATATTTTTGTGTTCTGCTGCTATTTAAAGCTGTGTCAGGATCCTCTCAGGAAATGATCTCTTAAATGGGATCCCTGCTTCTGCCTGTTATTACTTACTTACATGAGCTACACATAATTTCTCAAACTGTGTGAAGCAGAGGGCAGAGACATGCCTCTGCTGCTGTTGACACTAATCAGGTTGCAAATATGGGAAATGAGATGTTCATATATTTCATTTCTGAGTTATTGCATTTACCAGGGTAATATTCCTGAAACCCTGACTCTCCATGTCTTATTGGATTTATTTCTGTTGGAATCTTCTAATTTTCCCCTTCCACAGTTACTCTTGTGCTTTGTGTATCAGCATAAGTAGGTTCACGAATGTAGAGGTGTCCTCTTTCATAACTCAAAAATTAATATTCTGCAATCATTTACTTGCTGCTCTAACATGGTTTAAGTACTGATATTGATTTTAGAAATTAACAAGGATCAAATTTAAAATGCATTTCTTGTATAAAACAGTATATAGATGGATTCTTTAAAATGATCCAAATGGCGACTAGTGAGTCTTTTAGAATGATTCATTAAATGAGTCATTTGTTTATGAATCGGACTACACTGGTTGCTCTGTATGCTTCTGATTTACTAAAAGGAACCAATTCATTTCTCATGAACTGAGTTTGTTGGTGACTGAATGACAACTTTGAAATTTTGGTCTGTTTCTCCCTCAAATCAACTGTATGGCTTCAGAGGACTTGAAATGCAGCACTTAGAGGAGAAGTTCACTTACAGAACAAAAATTTACAGATAATTTACTTACCCTCTTGTCATCCAAGATGTTCACGTCTTTCTTTCTGCAGTCATAAAGAAATTATGTTGCTTGAGGAAAACATTTCAGGACTTTTCTCCACATGGTGGACTTCAATGGTGCCCCCGTGATTGAATATCCAAAATGCAGTTTAAATGCAGCTTCAAAGGGCTCTAAATGATCCCAGTCGAGGAAGAAGGGTCTTATCTAGCGAAACGAGCAGTTATTTTAAAACAAATTACAATTTATATACTTTTCAACCTCAAAAGCTTGTCTTGTCTAGGTCTACCTGATCTGTTTTTTTCAGTTCAAGACAGTTATATCAAAAAACTCAATTTCTCATTTTCTCCCTCAACTTCAAAATCGTCCTACATCGCTGCAGAAGTACTGACCCAGTGTTTGCAAAGTGAACATGCAAAGATGATCAAACACACTTTACAAAAAAAAACACAGTCATGTAAGTGAGGTAAAACAGTGATTTTGAAGTTGGGGAGAAAATGAGATGAGAGTTTTTCGACATACCCTAATTGTCTTGAACTGGAAAAAACAGTTCAAGCAGACCTAGACAAGACAAGTGTTTGAAGTTATAAAGTATATAAATTGTACTTTTTTTTAAAAAAAGAAAATAACGATCGTTTCGCTAAATAAGACCCCTAGATAAGACCCATTTAAACTGCATTTTGTAAGTTCAAACTTGGGAGCACCACTATATGGAGAGAAATCCTGAAATGTTTTCCTCAAAAAAAGATAATTTCTTTACAACTGAAGAAAGAAAGACATTTTGAAAGACTTTTGTTCTGGAAGTGAACTTCTCGTTTAAGTCATATACATAGACTCGTTTATGCTATTTTTATGGCTATTTTACAACATTTTCAAAGCTAGAAGAAACCCTCAGTCTCATTCACTGTACATGGCATTTCTTTATATATATATATATATATATATATATATATATATATATATTTGTCCTTTTGTGCTCGCTAGAAAAAAAGTACATCATACCGGTTTGGAACGACATGAGCGTGAGTAAATGACAGAATTTTCCTTTTCCTTTTTTTGGATGAGCTAATCCTGTAGGCTCAGGAACAGTGTGTTTCACTGATGATTTGTTTCTTGAGTCACTACCTGGAAGGATGATGACGATGAATGCAGCCAGCACTAAAATAGGAAGGCAGCCGGCCAAACCAAACTGGTATTAACAATTTAATAGTGTAAACCTTGCCAAAAGCCCTGAGAGGTGGGCCCAAAAGTCTTCTTTCAGACTTCGTTGCAGGTTGCCAGATCTTTACCTAATCTAGCAGCTGACAAACACCTCCGTTCTATCACAACCCATCCCTGGGGCTGAGATTCAGACATACACAGCAACACCGCAGCCCTTCCCTGTCTTTCCACTGCCATTCATCCCCATTCCACTGCCAATTAAAGGCATGATTAAAACAGACAAAGTGCCTGGCAAATGAACAGAGACACCTCGGCCACTCCGGCTTGTCAATTATTCCATTGGCACAGTGGGGAACAGTCAAAAACAGAGATGGGAGTGAACACAAACTGAGTGAAAAGAGATCACAGGGAAAAAAAACTCACTTTTATGTAATTTCAACCCCTTTTTTTCTTAAATGACAATCAAAAAAACAAAAAAAAAACAAACAATGTTGTTTGTTGTTCATTTATAATATCTTCTTTAATGTTCCACAGAAGAAACAAAGTCAAAAAGGTGTGAGGCTAAATAAATGAATTAAAATTCAGTTTTGCATTTTTGACTCTCTAAGCCAATGACTCATTGTTTCCGCCCATTAGTGCATTTATAAAAGCCATACCATAATTGTTGTGATACGAATGCAGCATATAAAATAGACACTGTGAGTGAAAGTGTATTGCCGATGACAGTTTGACTATTAGAGCCCTGGTCTGCGGCCTCACATTGCATGTCAGTAAGTCACAAAAGGCCTCAAGTGATAGGCTCAACAGAAAAGCCCTCAAGCCCACATAAACCACCCACAGCGCGCACTGACGGCTAAAATATGATGGGCTCCCGGAGCCCATAAATCTTCTTTTTGAGTCCCAGCCTCTCCAGCATCATTACTGTATCCCACCGGCCCATTTGGGCTCCATTTCACTTAAATGTCAACTTTTCAGCCTTTTTCTGGGTCCTCTCTGTTGCCATTTGTTTTAGCACCAATGGAGGAAAAACAAGAAAATAAGACAGCCGTGAGTGAGGAGGTTATGTGTGTACGTGTGTGTAAATGCGTTTCTGACAGCTTCTTGAATAGAGTAGGTGGAAGGGGTTATCATTTAGCAGTAGGGTGAAGAAATGAAAAATAAAATTGGTGATGTTGTGCTACTTTGATGTGCTGATGCAGAGGCTTCTGTGATTGCGCTCGAAAAAAGGACAATTTCACATTCAGCTGCCTGAGGCCTAATTGTTTGATATTTCCTAAATGTTACTGTTATTTATACATCAATCATCATTAAGAACTTAATGATATTCTTTTAATTTAATTAAATCGAAACGATTTTCTCCGATGCAGATTAAAATAGAAATGGAGGCAAGTTGATAAGGTGCTCAATCAATTAAAGGCAGATGGTCCAGGCTTGTTGAAGTGCTGAACCAGAGGCGGATTCAGGTACCAAAGAGCCTTGCTGCTGGGAAATTCCCTGTGAAAAGCTGTGCTGCTTCGAAATAGGCCTCTAACCACTGTGATGAAGCCGTAGCACAAAGTGTAGTGATTTGAAATCAGCACTTTTGAGTCCAATCCTATCACACAGGAGCAGCCTGGACCGCCTCGCAAGCCAATAAAGTGTAGCCTCTGCATCTGTTTTATTCATTTGTGCGTTTTCGCTAGCCTTTAAATGCATTTTTATGTTCTTTACTCCCCCAGCGTTCTCACTTCGAGGTGGAGGTAAAGTTGAATATGATAGGATAGAGGTTGAATGCAAACAGCTCGTGGATAAAACAGCAGCTCTGCACAGCTCATAAAGCTCTACGCTGATTGTGGAGAACACAGCTAGAGGACAGGAGGAACAGGCTGAGGTGCTGGAGCTAATGCACCAGCCATCTGGCTTTAGCCAAAACACAGTGCGCTGATCCAAGCTCTCTCCTTCCCGCTTTCATTCTGTTCTCTCTCTATATCTCTCTCTCTACCCCTCTTGACAGGGCCTTCTGCTTCTGCATATGGGTAGTTTCACCAGTTTACGAGCGCACCCAAACAGAAGGACAAAACCCTAAAGTTCTGCCAATACTGAACAAGTGATCATGCGTGGCTGCTGTATGTGACGCGCTCTATCATTTTGAGTCATTTAGGACGAGTATAAACAAAACAATTGAAATTTTGATTGCTTTATGCTAGTTATGATAAAACAAAGTCTCAGCAGCTTTCAAATTATGACAATTTAATTATGAAATTCAAACAATAGAAGTCCTTTTGATGCTCTTTGATCGCCAAAGCTGACTAGGTGCAAACAGCAGCACAGGGCATAAGTAAAACAACAATCTCTTGCTATTATAAAAGTATTATATTTTAATCTAACCTGTAATTTATGTATGTCAAAGCATGTTTGAAAAAAAATTCTAAGTCTCTCAAAAAGTGGTTTGAAATCTACTGAGGTCATCGCCTCAATAAATAAATAAATAAACTCTCGATGTATTTTTTACATTACTTATATATTATTACTTAATTTATATATGTGACCCTGGACCACAAAACGAGTCATGAGGGTAATTTTTTTCCATTGATGTAAAAAAAACAAAAAAACAAATTGTGAAAATCACCTTTAAAGTTGTCCAAATTAAGTTCTTAGCAATGCATATTACTTATTACTAATCAAAAATTAAGTTTTGATGTATTTACAGTAGGAAATTTACTATATATTTTCATGGAACATGCTATTAATATCCTAACGATTTTTGGCATAAAAGAAAAATCGATAATTTTGACCCAAGCAATGTATTTTTATCTATTTCTACAAATGAGACTGGTTTTGTGGTCCAGGGTCACTATAATCAACTTTATTATCTTGTATTTTTATTACTTGGGTCGAAACAACTCAAAATGGCGTAGCAGGTCACATATGTACTGTACATGCAAAGGTATGAGCGAAGTTCTGAAGCTCTGAGTAGGGAATACCTGACTTCACCGGTCAACTTTTTTTTATTCTCGAGGTCATGCATGGAAAAGTAAAGCTGGGCTTTATTCCCTGCTCCTCCAAGCTGTTGCTTATTGTGAAGAGCCTTCTGTGAATATTTCATGAGTATGCTGCGTAATAAAACACGATGGACAGCAGAAGGTGGTTCAAGACCTCTTCTCCAACAGCAGTACAATGCTAGCTCTGATGGAGCACAGTCTGTATGAAAAGACAGAGGTGAGGTAGAGCTAACTGGACACGTGCATTTCCATTCACTTGATTAGTCTGAGCGTCTGCCTGGCTGCCATTCCCGAGGCTTGTTGGAGGGGGACGGGAGAGGAAGTCTGATTTATCAAAGCCCCGGCCGCCGCGAAGTGCTGCTCAGCCCTCCGCCACGCAGAACGACATTAGCCTAATGCAGCCTAAATCTCATTCTCCTTCTACATGCTTTATGATCTGCCAGCGAAACACCTCGCACGTTATTGAATTAGCTATAGTATGAGAATGCCGTGAAACAATGCTCGTACGAGACCAAAACTTCAAGGTAGGACTTCTGAAGCTATATGAGAACATACTTCAGTGCAGCTGCTAACGCTTTCATTTCCAAAGAATGGAAGCAGCGTTATCATCCACTGTTACAGACACACCCAGGCTGATATGTTCTCCCCAGCTATATTATGAAGACAGAACTAGGTACGTTGAGATTCACAATGGAGCCACCAGAGAGGGAGGAACGGCCCTTTGTGTTGGTGAATTCTTGAGCCATGTGGATGAATTCCTTGTTTCAGCACTTCTATACTGAGGACAGCTCCCATGGGCCTGTCACTCATCCCCTGGGCCTTTCCCACCACTTTAACTGACGCTCACCTTCTGTTCACTTCTGGAGCAAGTAGGGGGAAAATGGGCCATCAGCTGACCTATTTCAACAGGGCCGAGACTCAAGTCCAAAGTCTGAAATGTGTCTAGGAAAGGGTTAACTGGTGCGAAAATCTATTTTAGGAATCAAAACGACACTTTGAGCATATTGTATGAACGTGAATGTTTTTATGTAATATCACCAAAGCCAAAAAACATGTAAAAGATTCCAAGAATCATAGCTAATTCATGAGCAGACCTATGTAGTTGTATGCTGGTTGCATGTTGGCCAAATGGTTTTGACAACTGCTACACTGAACATCTAAAACCTCTCTGAAAATATCTCAGAGAGTAGCAGAATGAGAAGGAATTTTAAAGCACTTCCTCACACTCCCGTGGGGAGACGGTGGTGGGAGTTTCCCACCAAAACCATATTAATAGTCGGCTGAGAGTGTTTTCATAAGCCTCCAAAATTCATCAGGGAATTTTTAAAGGTCCCATAAAAAGGCTGTAATAAATACAGCAGCTGAGGTACGGAGCTGTAAAGAGGTGAGGAGGATTCTCTCACCTGAAGCTGGGCTTAAGCAGACAGCTGACTGGACATGTCTGGCTAATGCGAGACAGTCGAGGAGACGTGGGTGGAAGTGTCTTTTGTCATGAAGTTTTTTCAATATGAATGCCAATAAGACTTCGAAAATGGGGAACTAAGGATGCAAAAAGTGCCAGTGCTTTGGTGGCATGGGGTACCAGTGTTGAGATTGTTAACTTTTTTTTCCAGTAATTTAAATCAAAAGCAGATTGTCACTACCAGTCAAAAGTTTTTGGACAGTAAGATTTTTAATATTTTTTAAAGAAGACTCTTCTGCTCACCAAGTCTGCATTTATTTGATCCAAAATACAGCAAAAGCTGTAATATTGCAAAATATTTTTACTTTTTTTTAAAATAACTGCTTTTTATTTTAATATCAGCATCATTACTCCAGTCTTTAGTGTCACATGATCCTTCAGAAATCATTCTAATATGCTGATTTGCTGTTCAGGAAACATTTATTATTATTTTTTAATTATTATTATTATCATCATCGATACTTAAAACAGTTGAGTACATTTTTTCAGGATTCTTTGATGAATAGAAATATCCAAAAATCTGAAAATATCTGAAATAAAAAGCTTTTGTAAAATTATACACTATACCATTCAAAAGCTTGGAGTCAGTATATATACACTACCGTTCAAAAGTTTGGGGTCAGTAAGACTTGTAATAGTCTTTAAAGAAGTCTTTTATGCTCATCAAGGCTGCATTTATTTGATTAAAAATATAGAAAAAAAAAAACAGTAATATTGCAAAATGTTTTTACAATATAAAATAATGTTTTTTATTTTAACATACTTTAAAATAGAATTTATTCCTGTGATGAAAAGCTGAATTTTTATCAGCTGTTACTCCAGTCTTAAGTGTCACATGATCCTTCAGAAATCATTCTAATATGCGGATTTATTATTAGAATGATCAATGTTGGATAATATCAACAGTTGTGCTGCCAAATATTTTTTGGAACCTGTGATTTTTTTTTTCAGGATTCCTTCATGAATAACAAGTTTAAAAAGTACAGTGTTTATTCAAAATATAAATATTTTATAACAATGTAAATTATTTATTATTAACTTTTAATAAACTTTTAATTATTAACTTAATACATCCTTGGTGAATAAAAGTATTAATTTCTTAAAAAAAAAAAAAAAAAAAAAAAAGAAACAATAAAAATGTACTGACCCCAAACTTTTGAACGGTAGTGTATATATTGCTTTAAATGGCTTTTAAAATGCTTTAAATTGATGATAAAGACATTTATAATGTTACAAAAGATTTCTAAAAAATTTCTACTCAGCTGTTTTCAACATAATAATAAAAATAATAATAATTGTTTTTGAGCAGCAAATCAGAATATTCAAATGATTTCTGAAGAATTGTGTGACTGGAGTAATGATACGAAAAATTCAGCTTTGAAATCACTGAAATAAATTACAATTTAAAATATATTCAATTAGAAACCAGTTATTTTAAATAGTAAAAATATTACACAATATTACTGCTTTTGCTGTACTTTGGATCAAATAAATGCAGGGTTGTGAGCAGAGGAGATTTCTTTAAAAAAGCATTAATGTTGGAATAAAATTACTACAAGTAAACAAAAATTAATCTAGAACAGAAATTAAAAAATATATATATATATTACACATAACAAAATGAATAAAACTTTAATTATAATGCAAACTGAAAATATAAAAAAAAAAATTAATTCAAAATATCAGTATTATAATAGCATACAATAACATAACTCTTAATACCTGTTAGGTACCACAATAAAATATATATAAATATTAAATACTAAAATAAAATAAAATAAAATTTTGTATTAAGAAACATGAATTTTTGGTATAGTAAGAACCATAGCTGGAGTATAATATTTCTGCAGATTTAATGAACACCTCACCTCCAGTGTTTCAACCTGTTCACCCTGCTCTCCTTTGACCTTTCCAAACAAGCATGGAGATGGTTTGTAAGCAGAGTTGCCATCCCAACTGATGAGGTGCTGCCACAGGACCGCTCCAGGCTGGTTGGGTGACTGGAGATACGGTCTTCCTCTTTACAGAGCAGTGACACTACAGTCCTGCACAAAGACAGCACTCCAGAGTGTGGGCACGCCACTGGCGCATCCAGACAGAGAGAGATGATGGCGGAGATATGTGACTCTACTGCAAACAGTCCAGATAGAAGCTCATTACGTGGCAGAGCTCGCTATGCAAAAAAAGATGATTAAAAGCTAACTGCCATGATTGAACAAGACCCGGTCTTCCCTTCTGTTTTAAGTGAGCTAATTTGAGAGGAATCTATGGTAAATGAGAGAAGACAAAAACATCCATCGGAGCCAACAACAATACTGATGCGCATTTACTCTATTAGGGTTGATTAATCGAACACTACGGCCCTCAGTTAGCACAAACCGCAGAGAGAGAAATATGAGAAGGACACAAAAGACTTCAGCCATGGCGAGAAAGACAAAGACTGAGCAAAAGCTGGGATTGTTTCAGGAAAAGGTCAGCCTGATTTTCTCTTCCCAAATATGCTGGCCTTTACAAATTAACTTGGCAAAGGCGATATTTCCACAAAGCCTAGACTATGAATCAAAGCTGCGTCCAAAGTTCAAACACCCAACCAGCCTCCCTTTCCTTCCCCCTCCCGCCGACCGATTGAGTCGCCGTTGTCAGTAATTGTGTAATTAATGCTATGGCAGGCCTAATTTCAGAGATACTGCTCTCTAATTACATTCAAACGTTCATTAGCCAAGCCGAGAGCGTGATGGTCGCTCGGCAGGTGGGGCCTGCCGGCCTAAGGCCACTTGTTGTTGAAACACAATTGTTGTGTCGATCTCTTGATTAGTGTGCGTGAAAATGCTGACAGGACGGTTTGCTGTATTCCACTGATAATTACCCCTCACTACTCACTGTAAGATGACTGATCACATTCTGAGTTTTTCGATGTCCTTTCTTTAATTCTCTCTCTCTCTGTCTCGGACTTGCATGGCGACAAATAGAGAAAAATTCCTCTGTTTCTGTTCACTTTATATGGTTATTTGATTACCCAGACATAGTCTCAGCCTCAGACGTCACGCCCACGGAATGTTGGCTAAACGTCTGATGCATAAGGCACTCTCAGCTGGAAACACTTCAGGAGTTTCAAAGTCGTCATTGGACTGGTTGGTTATACAGGATTTCCGGGAGACGTGTGTGTCGCATTCTTTAATGTTTCGCCTGGAAACAAAAGTGCCGTGGCGCCAAACCCCCTTCCGAAAGAAGTAAGCCATCATGTTTACAACTGCGATGACGAGCGCTTATCAGGATCAACTAAACGCTGGATTTTCAAAAGTATGTGAAAAATTTAAAGTTGTCCGAAAATATGTCAAAGAGTTTTACACACCGGTCTGTTATTGTGGCAACATTTACACGCCCTAAACATGACGCAGCACAAAACGCAACACGATTGGTTGCTGTACCTGTCGGTCATATGGCCTCTTGGGCGGGCCTTGGCCATTCAAAGCAGACTGTCAGTCCCAGTCAAGAAAACAGCTAAACTGGACTGCTTTACAGTACATACACTAAGCAAACTGTCAGACGGCTGAGATTGTCTTAGCTTTTTCAGAGTTTTCACATATAAATCATCATTTCTTGGCCTGCATAAATACAACAGAATTTGCAACTAGTATTTCTCGTCTGCATGATCTTAGCTGGTCTTCAGATCTCCATCAAGTTAACATTGACTCAATAGACTACTTTTCTACTAGTCAGTTAAAATGAGCCATTCGTTTATTCAACCAATCAGGAATGCACATGGCTCATAGGATAAGCAGATAATTATTTACATGTTATGTCCTACATCCATATAATAATACAAAAAGATATTCAGTTTTTTCTGCATAAAACATTACAAATAAAACTCTAAAGCTAAAATCAACTGTTTAAAATGTAACTTTAATACATTATAATGTAAAGCATTTATTTTAAGATTTGATAAAAATCACAATTAACATTATTTTTAAATCGTTAGTAATTACAAATAGGTGTCAGATCACTGAAAAAAAAAAATGTAAACGCAAAAAATAAAATAATAATACAAAAAGATATTTTTTTCTGTCTAAAAAATGACAAATTAAACTCTAAAGCTAAAAACTACAATTTAAATGTGAATTTAATACTTACAACATTATAATATAAAGCATTTATTTTAGGATTTGATGAAGATTTAAATTTTTTTTTAAATATATTAAAGTTATTAAAAACTACATTTAAGTAAGCGTCAGATCACGCAAAAAATCTAAACGCAAAACTGATACCAACAAATTAAAACATTCCTAACATCAGCCAATACTGATATATTGTGCATCCCTGTAATCTGTTCTGAAATGGATTTTCCTGTTGTAAATTAAAAGTACACTCATTGTACGAACATACTGTATATACCACAGCTCACTATAACTCCCATCTCTATGGGACACTCAAGCAGCTTCCTGCCACCCGTTCTAAAATGACTTTCTGTGACAATTTACATTCAATTCCCTTCACATTTCTACTTCTTTTAGAACTTTTAAACTTCCTACATGCCAGGGAAGTCTAGATGATTCAATACCACGTTTGATTCAGCCTGAACTCAATTTGGGAATAGACTTCATTACACGCTGTGGCTTTGGGAGGACTGTCTGAACTTCAGCACAACAGTGATTCAGCTGTTGGGATTCAAAGTTAGATTATGCTGGTCCAAAATATGAGTCAAGTTGTTTGCTGTGAGTGTGTATTTGAAACAAATGGAGCTATACAAGCCATACCTGTGTCCTTTCGCTCTCAATCTCTTCTCCTTCTCCCTCCCTGTTCAGCGTATTTTCTGTGCCTGTTTCCACCAGCAGGTGCTGCTGTGAATTAAGCATAGCGCTTCCAGCAGCAGGAAGCAGCCATGTGCTCAGGTTGACATTTTGGCCTGGTCCCTACGGACCAGGCGTGAATTTATATGTGCGAGCGAGAGGAAGCAGAAGTGAGAGAGAGCAATAGAGAGAGTTCATGAATCTATGTTTGCGTGCACATGTTTGTAGCGGTGCTGCTTGACTGCACATTCGGACAAGGTACATTCTGACCTTGTGCAACCGAAGACAAACAGAAGCCCTCGGCTCGGTGTCCATCACTCCATGCTGTAATTTCTATGCTGTGTGACAGACCACTGAAACAAACAAGCGCTCCACCTGCCACCCAAACAAACACTGCTGTCTTGCAAAGAAACAGCAAATTATAAGAAAGAAGCAAATTGCTTGCGCATAAGAATTCATGTTTTGCATAAGCAGTACTACAAAAGTGATTAACTGTTCAAGCACTGGTCAGACTGTATTTTATGTCTTTTTAACCGTTCCTGTCTAAACTTGTTATGGGCTCAGTCACATTCCAGTGCATTAGAGAAGCATTTTTTTTTAAAATAGGGGTGCACGGACCTCCAGGGTGTCTGTGAAAGATTCCTGTGAACAAAAATGTCACTGGAAAGCCATACAAAGCAAAGTCAGCAATGACAATATACTAAAAAAATCTGTTTTCTGCTGCATTAATGGCTCTAACCAGCCTACCAGAGTATCACCTCATTAAATGAGCAGTCCTTCAGCTGTCATATTAGATACACAGTCAAATAATATGTGAAATATTAATACAATTCATTTTTTTTAAATGAAATATTGTTACAATTTTATTTTATTTTTTTGTTAAAATATTTAATATTTTAACTTGCTGTTTTATCAATGTAAAAAAAAAAAAAATTGTGCTACTTTATGTTTCTTGTGAAAAGTTTTTGAACAGTAAGATTTATAATGTTTTTAAAGAAGTCTCTTCTGCTCACCAAGCCTCCATTTATTTAATCCAAAGTACAGAAAAAAAACAGTACAATTTTGAAATATTTGACTATTTAAAATAACTAGTTTTTAGTTTGAATATATTTTAAAATGTAATTTATTCCTGTGATCAAAGTTACATTTTCAACATCATTACTCCAGTCTTCAGTATCACATGATCCCAAATCATTCTAATATGCTGACTTGCTGTTTAAGAAACATTTATTGTTATTATTATCAATATATTTTTTTTTTTGGGAAAGAAATTATAGAAATTAATACAGTTTTATTTAGCAAGGATGCTTTAAATTGATCGAAAAAGATGATAATGATGATAATGTTACAAAAGATTTCTATTTCAGATAAACGCTGTTCTTCTGAACTTTCTATTCATCAAAGAAACCTGAAAAAATTTTACTTAGCTGTTTTCAATGTAATTATAATAAATGTTTTTTTAAGAAGCAAATCAGAATATTAGAATGATTTCTGAAGCATCATGTGACTGGAGTAATGATGCAAAAAATTCAGCTTTGAAATCACAGGAATAAATCACAGGAATAAATCACATTTTACAATATGTTCAAATAGAAAACATTTTAAATAGTGAAAAATTTCAACATTTTACTGTTTTTGCTGTACTTTGGATCAAATAAATGGAGGCTTGGTGAGACTTTCTTAAAAAACATAAAAAATCTTACTGTTCAAAAACTTTTGACTGGTAGTGTGTATATACTGTATATACATATTATAGTTAGCAGTGGTCAGTTCAGGGTTATAAAAGGGTCCTGGGACCATGGTATTAAGAAAATGCAATAGAGGCACAATGTTAAATATTTAAAGCCATTGAATATGCTAATCTAATGGCCGAGGTGACCTTGAGAAAATGTGGTACTGTGTGTTGGGTGCCTCGATTCATTAGAAACACTACATTAGCTGATCATCCAGCACTATTCAACCACACACACTATGAAAGCCACTGCCTCTGAACATACAGCCTCGAACCATATAGCAAAATCAATGTCATCATGATCATACATTTACATGAGATCTACAGATAGCCGTTTCTGCAGGCTGATCAGCGGATCAAACACGTTCACCCTTTTAAAGACATCACCGGATTAGAGCTGGAGCAAATCTCACCATCTAATGCACTATAGGGAAATAATGGAGGCAAATGAGTTGCACATGAATGTCACAAGTGATCATTAGGATCGATTTTACATCTCTCTTCAGAAAAGCAGTCTCCTTCAAAGCCCTCACGCTGAAACATGACTGCCGCCTCCTTGAGCTCCTCCTCATCTTTTCATCACATGCAAACATATCCACTTTGTGGCAGTAGATTAAAGGTTAGCTGATGTAAATGGAGTGTATTTGCAAAGATCTAGAAGATGGGTAAGGTCACAGCAGTCGTTAGTGGCAATGAGAGGTGAAAGAATCTGTAAACATCACTGATGGACAGCTGAGAGGTAAACCCACCTCCGGCCTACATCGTGAGCGCCATGAGATCGTCAGGGCACCAGGCTGAGGTTGTGGGGTGACATCCTGAATCTTACACAGGTCCCATCAATCACGCCATCACTTGCCCTGCTCAGTCAGGGGCCAAGGCAGTGGAAATCAAATTATTTCTTTTAATTGAAAAAAGCTGAGCCTGTGACTGGGGACTTGGTGTTGTGCTATCGGCAGAGGCGCACAGGTGAAGTCAATACCGCTCAATGGGTGTCGATTCATCAGCGGCGCTTAATGTCGTTAGCCCTGAGAGGCCTCGCTCTCCCCCTCCACCACTCACATGCTCCTTCTAGCTATCCATCTTCCTCTCTCATTACCTGCCTCTCATTGGCAACTCTGTCTGGCTGACCACAGGGAAGCTTTTGCATAAAACACCATTTCAGATGAAGAGCGAGTTTTAGAGCTTCTTCCTTCACCTCTTGGGAAGTTCACAAATCTTGTGATGATAATTACGAATGGACGTGTGTAATTTCAGATTTCTTTCTCTCATTTTCACTTCCTGACAAAGCTTTTTAGAACTAAAGCAACAAAATGAAGAGCAAAAGATTTATGTTAGGTGTTGCAGTTGATGCTATATCAATGTATTTTATCATGTTCGTGCTGTCACATGATTTGTTGCAAAGGGACAAAGGTGGAGTCTCAAAACAAGCTAATTCAGAAGTGTTTTAAATGATAAACTATAATTAATTAATTCACAATCTACCCTCATTACTTTCATAAATTTCATACTAAAAGGAGAAGTCCACTTCCACAATAAAATTTTACAGAAAAGGTGCTTGCCATCCAAGATATTCATGTCTTTCTTTCTTCAGTCGTAAAGAAATTATGTTTTTTGAGGAAAAAATTTAGGATTTTTCTCCATATAATGGACTGGTATGGTGCTCCCAAATTTGAACTTCCAAAATGTAGTTTAAATGCAGCTTCAAACAATCCCAAATGCGATCCTAGCCGAGGAAGAAGGGTCTTATCTAGCGAAACGATCGCTTATTTTTCATTAAAAAAATACAATTTAAATACTTTTTAATCTCAAACGCTCATCTTGTCTTGCTCTGCCTGAACTCTGTGTATTCTGGTTCAAGACAGTTATGTCGAAGAACTCCAATCATATTTTCTCCCTCAAATTCAAAAATCGTTTTAAAATCATTCTACATCGCTGCAGAAGTACAGACCCACTCTTTGCAAAGTTAACATGCAAAGAAGATTAAACACCCTCAACAAAAAAGGTAAAACAGTGATATAGGATGATTTTGAAGTTGAGGGAGAACATGAGATGGGAGTTTTTCGACATACCCTAACTGTCATGAACTGGAAAAAACAGAGTTCAGGCAGAGTAAGAGAAAACGAGCGTTTGAGATTAAAAAGTATATAAATTATATTATTTTTATGAAAATAATCGATAATTTTTCTAGATAAGTCCTTTCTTCCTTGGCTGGGATCGTTTACAACTGCATTTTGGAAGTTCAAATTCGGGGCACTATAGAAGTCCACTATATGGAGAAAAATGCTGAAACATTTTCCTCAAAAAATACAATTTCTTTACGACTGAAGAAAGAAAGACATATTGGATGGGGCTGAGTACATTATCTGTACATTTTTGTTCTAGAAGTGCACTTCTCCTTTAATGACTAAGTAAAAATACACAAAATGTAGGATGAATTGGGAATTAACTGGATAGTGAAATGTAGGTGTTTCAGTACATAATATAATGAAGCCAGATTGAATGTAAGTTTACTAAATCAATGGCTAAAACCCATTTGTCTATTGGTTAATGTTATCCAATAACGTAAATGACCTAATGGATGTCAGCAGAAAAGAAAAGCCATTTGCTTTCAATTTAAGAAGAAACTAAATCAAACAAACAAAAAGAATAATATGCACTGATAAATCATTCACAATAGGACCACAAGGAAGTAAAAAGTGTCGATTTTGCTTTGAGGTTGAAGACAGCATCACATATCTACACTCCTTCGTTCCCTCAACCCTGATGTCTTTCTACCTACATCCTTTTCTACTGCTCTCGACACGTGGCGTAAACTCCAGCTGTTGAATATCAGCAGCTCTCGAGTGAAACAGGTGATGAAATCATTTACGGCACCATTATCGGACTAATTACACAGAGAAGAGTGGAGGAGGAGAGGGAAGAGTTGGCAGAGGAAAACAGAAATGGTGCACACACTGTTGGGTATCAGTGTGTGTATAACAGCGGCAGTGAAGGTTCTGCCATTGGGCATAATGTGGCACCGTATCTGTCAAACAAGCACTCGGATACGCAGAGGAACTGCACTTGCTGAAGTCACCTCTAAACAATACACAAACCTCTCTGCTTTCACTGACTCTCTCTCTCTAGGGCCGAAGTGTTCGTCTAAGTTTAGTGCTGTGCTGGGCCTGTCTAACTCCCCAGACAATTACTGTGTGTATGTTAGCCCAGGGCAGTCAGAGGAGACACATTAGTGTTGGTCAGTATCCCAGCATGCTCAGCTCACCTGGGCAATGCCCCCATGGGCTTGGACTGCTGATAGTCTGCTCTCCTGGGCTGGTGCCAATCAGCAGCACATCCGCTCACAAAAGCGCAATCAAAACAGAGAGAAAACACACACCGGTTTGCGACAGTCTTGGGTGATCTGTGTCTGTAAATCAAACAGAAGTGCTCCTCGGAAAAATCACTTCCTCAGCTTTGCACTGCAGTTATTTCCCCCCAAAATCCATAAACCTTGTCTATCTATCTATCTATCTATCTATCTATCTATCTATCTATCTATCTATCTATCTATCTATCTATCTATCTATCTATCTATCTCTCCTTTTGTTTGTCTTTCCTTTGACTCTGGTTTAAAAATATCTTCTTTCCTAAAGGTAATGCATTTAACAAACTTCATCACTTTAAAATACTTCTCCTAAATGCTGTGTATTCTAACGTAATTGGAGGGAAAAACCCATGCTGAACAAAAGAAAAACACAAATCTAGATCTAATTGTCAAACTGCTCTGAATCTGCAGGCAAAATACACACATGAAAATTGGAAAGAGAGACTTCAGGGAATTACTTTTAAACGAGAAAATTCGCCTTCTTGAGCAAATTTTAACAAATACACTTGGTTAGAAGTTTTTCTTATGAACTGAAAGATTTTTTTTGTTGTAGCACAGCTATCTCTTGCTAGAAACCTTCAGTTTTTCACTGACTCTTTAAAGGCTGAATTACACTGCAGCAAAAACAGCTACACTTCAAATATCCTAAAGCTGGCTGCTTTATTTCAAATACTGGGAAAAACAATTGTCATGATCACACTGCTCCAACAAACACCAACAAACCTTTAAAGGGGGTGATTGAAAGGGAAAAGGCTGTGGACAGAGACTTTACAAGGGGAGGAAATGGAGTACTCGCACTTGCACTTAAAGGGATAGTTCACCCCCCAAAGAAATCTGTCATTAATTACTCACCCTCATGTCATTCCAAACCCATAAGACCTTCGTTCATATTTGTAACACAAATTAAGATATTTTTAATAAAATCTGAGAGCTTTCTGACCCTGCTTTGCCAGCAACGTGACTACCATGTTCAAGGCGCAGAAAGGTAGTAGGATCACTGATGGGACAAAACAAATTACTGTTACAACGCCGTTACGTTACCGAACAATTGATGAATGTTCAGGCCTGTTTACGGAGGTGATGTGGCCATTTACTTACATGTCTGCACGTCTCACGTGGATGTTTAAAATTTGAAAAGCAGAGCCACTCGTGGACATGATTCAGATGAGTTTAGTGTATTACTTTATCAGAGAATATTTGTTTTCGACATGACTTACTTCATTTAAAAGTAGACATTTCAAGCTTTCTATACATGTATTTCTCATGTCTGCGAGGCATGATTTGCAGAGATTCAGGTTGTTTCATTTACGTGTCTGTAAAGAGAAGAGACGGAGACCGAGACGACAGAGAGCGCACCTTGTTTATTTGATTCATTTCACAAAAGTACATTGGTTTCTTGTATTATGACTAAAAACAAATAAAAGTAGACCCTTTGTAGTTTCAAAATGACAGAGTACTTTTAGCTCTTTTCGTGGTCATCAAGAAAAAACTAGACAGACCGCACCGGTGCAGTCTTCGACCTCAGAGGTTTAACAGTGCTGCCGCGGGATATCTGCGGGTTGAAGCAACCCCAATAACATAATATTTAGCCCCCTGGAAGGTGTCTCTCACAACAACATTAAAAGAGTTTAGATTAGTGTACAGTATTTTATTCATTTACCATATTTAATATTGGGGGCATCCAAGTTATTTGACATAATTGAACATTTTTTTGAAAAAAAGTAACACAATCGTTACTTTCCCTGGTAGTTAGTTACTTTTATAATGATGTAACTCAGTTACTATTTGCGAGAAGTAACTAGTAACTATAACTAATTACTTTTTTAAATTAACATGCCCAACACTGGTAAGGACATCATTAAAATAGTCCATGTAACATTAGTGGTTCAACCTTCATTTCATGAATCTACGAGAATACTTTTTGTGTGAAAAGAAAAGAAAAAAGAAAAGAAAAGAAAAGGAAAAAAAAACTTTATTCAACAATTCTTCTTTTCCACTCTTAGATTTTATCAAAAATATCTTAATTTGTGTTCTGAAAATGAACAAAGGTCTTACAGGTTTGGAAGAACATGAGGATAATTAATGTTAGAATTTTAATTTTTGGTTTAACTATCCCTTTAAATAAATGGGAGAAATGCTAACATGTAATATAAAGGCTACAGTCCTCAGTTAAAAGAGCTAATTGTCTTTTGATAGAGGCACTACTGTGCATCTCAATATGGTGGCAGTAGGAATCCAGTAACACAGTGCTTTTAATGTGAGTGAGATGCCACATGAAGTTAAACAGTTGAATTTCTCAGAACATCCTTTTTTGTTCCTTCTTGTTTTGTCCTTCTATTTTGAATGCAAGAATGTGTCCTGTGTGAACATCCTTTTAGTATGTGTGTAAGACGAGCAAATCACACAATCCAGTCAGTGTACGTGTGTGTGTGTGTTGTATGGTAGAAGGTTGAGTGAGATGATCAGGGTTGAATTATCTCAACCCTGTGGATGTGAAATCTTGGGATTAAGCTCCATTAAACACAAAGAGCCATGGAGCTTTATCTCAGGATTTCACTCTTACAGCCTGCTCAGTCACCATGCACACACACACAAAGGAAAATCGCCATGACACGTCCTTCACCTTTATCGACCAAATTATAAAAGAAAAAAGGAGGAATAATGCTCTTTTCTTTTCTCTTTTTCTACTCCCTCTCACTGAGAAGAGGTTTTGGAGTCATTAAACTGCGTAGCACGTGTCTTTTAACGGCACCGGTGTCCAGAGCGCTGTCGTTTCTCCTACAGATCACAGTCGCAACGTTCTCCGCAACTCCATCCCCTACTGGTTCTCTCTGTGTTAATGGGAATTGACCAGTGTTGTGTCCCTACTCCCCCCTCGGAGACGGCCCATTCTCCCCGATGGCTACGGACCAGCGAGCCCTTCACGCCCGCCAGCCTCTGGCTGCGGTACAAGGCTGATGAGGTCACAGAGCAAAGAGAGAAAAGGGGGAAAAACAGCTATAGAGATTTCAGCGCTGTGGAATCCAGCCAAACAAAATCGAACAAAGTACAATCCTAATGCACGATAATTGTGCTGAAAAGTGGAGAGAGATTTTGTGCGTTCATGGCATAATGAATTGGACAGATCTTCTTTATTACGTGTTTGCCATAGTAATTGCAAGGTTTAAAGGGGCCAAATACAAAGTTCACCTAGAATGTTAGGGAAAGTTTTATTTTCTTGCACTGAAACAGCTGTATTTTAATATTACAACCAT
Source organism: Labeo rohita (assembly GCF_022985175.1). Taxonomy (NCBI): domain Eukaryota; kingdom Metazoa; phylum Chordata; class Actinopteri; order Cypriniformes; family Cyprinidae; genus Labeo; species Labeo rohita. The sequence continues at coordinate 11,594,883 of NC_066891.1, read as the reverse complement.
CTCTGTGATATTTACAATTAAATTGGCTGTTTCTGCTACTATACTGTACTTCTGAGTCTCATACGCTTCATTAGCACCAAGCTTCCAACCAGAGGTCACTTAACTGAAAATTCTAACTGAAAATTCTCCGTTATTGATGGAATTTTTTTATCAGTGACGGAAAAATCTGAAGGCCGCCCGTCATTTTGACGGATTACACTGAGGATGATCCATTTTTAAAATTGTAGCTGTAATTCCCACTCCTGTCCAGTTGGTGGCGAGTGCGCTCCAGTGTAGCAGCAGAGCACTGAATCCAGAACAAAAACTAAACTATGGCGAAATTTTTCCTATGCGTTTGATTACGCACAGGCGAGTACATAGAAGCTACACCGATCTGTCACGCCACATTAAAGAGCCCCAAAGTGTTTTTTATTGCTTGAATTTCCTAATGAAATGGACAGAATTTGAAATCTGATACTTTGTTTTATATCAAATGTAACACAAAACCTAGCCTATTGCCATTTCTTGGAAGGAAGAGACACTATGTACTGTTTATTCATCAACTGAAAACAGCATACATTGTAAAAAACAAAAAAACACAATTTGTTAAGTCAACTTAAAATAACTTGTTACCCTGCTGCCTTAAAATTTTAAGTTCAGTCAACTCAAATAAGTTTATTCAACTTGAAATGTTAAGTGACAACTTAGATATGTGTGTTTGTTAAACTTAAAAGCAAGGTAAGTAACCCAGCTCCCTTAAAAATTTAAGTTGAATCAACTCTATCTAAACTGTCACTTAGTACAACTTAACATTTCAATGTTTTTTGAGTTGACTTAACTTAAAATTTTAAGGCAGCCAGGTAACAAAGTATTTTAAGTTGACTCAACAAATTGTTTTTTACAGTGTAGACCAAAAGATCGACTGTGATTTAAGAATCGATTTTGATTCATTAAAATGAGAATCTATAAAAATCAAGAAATCTTTTTTTTTTTTTTAACCCAGCCCTAGCGCATTTTGTTGTTTTTAAACACTGCGCTGTCATCCCGTAGGTTCATGATTAAAGATGAAAATGTGAACAAAAATAAAAGCAATTAATGTGCTATTCTAATTAAAATATGAAAATTATAATGACGGGTAATAATAGATTATGACGGAATTTTTACGACTGCTGGACAATGTTAAAGTCTAGTGCGACGTCTGCTTCCAACATACAGTGGCTTCACAAGATATTTGGACAATTTTAGACTTTTAAAGGAGTGGCTCACCCAAAAATGGAAATTTGCTAAAAAATCAACTCAAGATGATCCACTCCACTGGACTCCAGTCGATCAATTTAAGATTACTTTTCAGTGCACTGAAAGCCTTCTCCAAACACCATGAAAAACACTCTTGTATGATACATTTATTTATTTATTTTTAGAAATTCACAATGTTATATTTTAGAAAACAGTACAGCGGAAGTAGTCTGCAAACACAAATACTTTTTTTGGGGAATTGAAACCTTTGAAAACCCCATAGCATACTTTTCCATTTGCGTAGGTAACCTGGAGGTAGGTATAAAGGTAGGTATGTCTATAGCTTTACTGTTTTTAAATAGTGTTCTACAGATGAGTCAGCTTATACCTGCTCTGGACTTTCATCAAACATTTATAGACACATGACATGCACACAGGCAAGGGCAAACCTGCAAGAACTAATACACACAAGCATCTAACATACAAGACACACACTGATGTCTTGCACACACACACACACACACACTGTGTGGGCCGGAGTGTGTCCTCGCTCCGCTGTGGGCTGTATTGATCTGTGCTGGGCTCTTTATTGAAGTCATGATTCATGCTGTTGCTGTCTCTCCTTCACTCCTTACAGCCACACTTCTCTCTCGCTGTCTCTCTCTCTCTCTCCTGACATAACCACCAAGCAGGTCTATTTACTTTGTAACTTCATCCCTTGACCCCTAACTAAATGACTGGCTGATCGGTGTCTGGGTCACTAATACCCGCTGGCCAATGGGGTTGTCATACCACAATTTAGGCAGTCAGCACTGTCTTTAATTGAATATTTAAGAAATAAACGTTTCAAATCGTTATAAGATTAAAAAAACGGAGTAAACAGTTGTTAAACTATAAACTAAAAAAATAAAGAAAAAGAAACAAATGATAAGGAATAAAAGTTAAAAAAAAGTTAATAAAGAAAGATATATAATTAAATCTAAAATGTAACTACATTACTGGCATAGTCTTCACTGCATAATATTACAAATAATGCATTAATATATTTATATTAATATTAAAAAATAATGACATGTCTTAACTAAGTAGAAAGTCCTAGCTTCATATATTTTTAAAATTATTCAGATAAACTATCAGTAACAAAATAAAGAAACAAAGAAAAATGATAAGCATAAAAAAATAAAAAAGACAAGGATATGAATTACATAAAGTGCTTGAGTTTTTTTTTGGTATCTGATGGCTATATCAAAGTATTCAAATATTCAAAAATTATATTAAATATAAAGTTAATCTATTTAATATAATTTACTAGAACTGATTTCACTCTGTAGGAGTTATTCTGCTTAATATTACCTTAGAGTTTATTAATATTAACAAGATAATACACAGCGGCAGGTCTGATACATAATCCTGATATTTGGATGGGCTGTTTTTGTCAAATATGCCTGTTTACATTTACCAAAACATAATCATCTGCACTAAGCCTACATTAATACCACCAAGATGGGCGTTTCGGTCATTCTTTACATTGGCCGGTAAGAAATCAGCAGCTATGGTGCCTAAAGCTTATTAGGAATGAAAGAGGATCCACAGTACTGGTCTCACTCTATAGATAGAGTTTGATTTATATAGTGCTGTGGGATTGATGAATCACAGTCCGTCTGCTACGCAATACGGCGAGACGTATACAACGCGCACTGTTGAGAAGAGAAAATCGTTTGAAACAATCTCACGAGCTGAAACACTTTCGAAAGCCATTTAATATTATAGTGGAATGTTGATATTGCATTATGGGAAAGTGTTATGCTTTGTGTATTTGATAATGCTTTTGTTGATGATTCTGTGCTCAGCGTCATCGAGAAAGAGCTCTGTATTGCTGACTAATGCCCTTCAGTGCAGTGAGACATATAAAGCCCCCTGAGTGAGCGTTCCATCTCCAACCAGCAGAAATTAATTGACTGAAAAAAATTTGCTGTTTAAGGTTGCAGTGGGTTACATGAGGCAGAGTAGCAATTGTTCACTGTTTGCCTGAGGCTATATTGCGTTTATTCTGCCTCTCTCTCTCTATGTCCGCTATGCGTGATATTCCTCCTTGATTCTTTTCTCCTTCTCTCAGCCACCCCTCCTTTCCTGTCCACTTTTCAGAGGCATTTCTAATAGATCCATCTTTCTCCTACAGGGGATTCCTTAATCCCGAATCCTTGAAAAAGAGAGTGGATTTGGCATGGCCGCAGCGGTGAGTGTGCATGTGTGAGTGACTGTTTGCGTTCGCTCAAGTATTGGGGGATTCATACCAAGGGCCCCATTGTTGAGGCAAACACATTCAGTGCTGTGCAGAAGGGCCCTTAAGTGTTTCAGCTCACTCAATGTGAGGGCCATTCTTCTGTAGATTGAGAGACCTGTTTTCATACATTCATGGAAAATCTGAATATTCTAAGAAAAGCTGTATTTATATATAAAGCTGTGTTTCCTATGTTTAAGACAGAATTAAATCTAAAATTAATCAGGGACACACACACTACCATTCAAAAGTTTGGAATCAGTAAGATTTTTAATGTTGATTTGATTAAAATTGCAGAAAAAAACTGTGAAATATTATTGCAATTTAAAACAGCGGTTTTCTATTTTAATATACTTTAATATAGAATTTACTCCTGTGATGCAAAGCTGAATTTTCAGCATCATTGCTCTTTTTTAGCATCTTCAGATCTTCATTGTCAGATGATCCTTTAGAAACCATTCTAATATACTTTTTTTATGTTTTTGTTTTTTTGGAACCTGTGATACTTTTTTCAGGATTCTTTAAAGAATAAAACAAAAAGAACAACATTTATTTAAAATATTGTTTGGGGTCAGCAATTTTTTTACGTTCTTACTTTGAAACAAATGAATACTTTTATTCAGAAAGGATGTGTTAAATTGATACAAAGTGATAGTAAAGACATATATTGTTAGAAAAGATTTTTATTTTGAATAAATGCTGTTCTTTGTAACTTTTTATTCCAAGAAAAAATAAATAAATGGAACTTTGATGAGCATAAGAAACTTCTTTAAAAAACATTACTTTTACCCAAACTTTTAAACGGGAGTGTGCGTATTTAAGGCCCTGGACTTGGGCATGAAGTGCCATTTTTAATTTTTCTGGTTAACCATTGTGTTGTAAAATCATATAAAAAGTGCAGAATATTTCTAAATAAAATCTTTATGAAGTAATTTTTCATAAATTGGTTTTTAAACTTTAAAATCCTAAAAGTTAGTTTATTATAATGTCTAAATTAAACTGATTTACAGTGTGACCCCACTGAACACCCCTGTATGTGTGTGAATATTGTTGTTCACACAACACTGTCATTTTGATTGGTACTGACTTCACAATAAATGTTGTCAGTTTTCTCTTTGCACCGCAATGTATGTTTTACTGCGTGAGAAAATGATGTGTAGTGTGAGAGCAGCATTGTTTGTCGAACACAGCAACAATAACTAAGGAGGCCGGGTTTTTGCGAAGGGTCAATTAGCAAGTTATCAAATACCAATAAGGAATACCAATGAGGAAAACGATCCACTGAAATTTCTAAACAGTTGTGTCTTTGGCAGTTTGATATGTGCTGCGAACCATTGGTAAAAAACAAATGATTTGCAAAGATTTCATGTATTTAACTGCTTCAGTTAGAAATTCAGCAGGGTGAAAATTCATAGTGAAAATTTGGAAATAAACAAGGTTTCAGGATTTTAAAGCCCCCATGAAATCAAAATTACATTTTTTTTGGCTTTTAGTATGAATATTTTAGTCTTAAAGGAGAACTTCACTTCCAGAACAACAATTTACAAATAATTTACAAGATGTTCATGTCTTTCTGTCTCTAAAGACTCTAAACGATCCCAGCCGAGGAAGAAGGGTCTTATCTAGCGAAACGATCTGCCATTTTTTCGAAAAATAAAAATTTGTGTAAAAATTTGTAAGTGCAAGTAAGTCAAACGCTGTTTACAAACAAAAAGCTTTCCTCAAAAACTTACTCTCACTTCCGCCAATATGAATCCACTGGAAAACGATCCACTGAAATTTCTAAAGAGTTGTGTCTTTGGCAGTTTGATATGTGCTGCGAACCATTGGTAAAAAACAAATGATTTGCAAAGATTTCAAAGCTTCACGAAGCTTTGCTTCAAAAGCATCCATCACTAGCGAAAGCACAACACAGTATTGATCTAAAGTGTCTTGTAGGCAAAGCGGTCACGCGAATGGCTTGTCGGAGCCACATGCATCTGTAGACTAGCGCAGGTTAATTCTCACACTTTATTAGTATTTATTGCTCCTAACAGGCTGTATGACTATGAGGGATGATTACCTCAAAATGTATATCGGTATGCAGTTTTCCTTATTGCTCGTGTGCCAATGGTTATCTCTCTGCGTGCCAATGTTGGCATTCAGTACGTGCCTTAGGTTGCCGACCCCTGGTCTAGTCAATGTGCACCAATTCATCAGAACACATTTTTATATTGTAATTCTATTTTTTGTACCTTTCATCAATAATGCAATACCCTTTTTAGACTCTAAAATATTTTTTCTACTGATGGCCCCATGGGTAATATAAACCAATATTTTCAGCTTGGTTTTTTTTCTATCCAATTAAATTCTAATAGATGAACTCATGTCCTACATATTTTTCCTTAAATACTGTTTAGGTCTAACTCTCTGAAACCACTAGTGAAAATGTTTGTACTTTGCATCAGTGAAAACAAGAATGTATGACCAGCTGTACAATGGAGTTACATGATCAGTCTCACAAATTGACTAACCTGATTAGTGCTGAATCTTAAACATGTCTTATTTATTTTACATCATAAGGCTCATTTGTTTGAATTTTTAAAGGTCCATTTAGGTGCCTTAAAACACACAGCGTTATTCTATGTGGTGAAGCGCATGTGCAGGAGAGCATTTGATTGGACAAAGGGTTTTATGAGAAGATGAAGTGCAAGGTGATGTCATCAAAATTGTTGATTCATATTGGCGGAAGTGAGAGTAAGTTTTTGAGGAAAGCTTTTTGTTTGTAAACAGCGTTTGACTTACTTGCACTTACAAATTTTTACACAAATTTTTATTTTTCGAAAAAATGGCAGATCGTTTCGCTAGATAAGACCCTTCTTCCTCGGCTGGGATCGTTTAGAGTCTTTAGAGACAGAAAGACATGAACATCTTGTAAATTATTTGTAAATTGTTGTTCTGGAAGTGAAGTTCTCCTTTAAGACTAAAATATTCATACTAAAAGCCAAAAAAAATGTAATTTTGATTTCATGGGGGCTTTAAAATCCTGAAACCTTGTTTATTTCCAAATTTTCACTATGAATTTTCACCCTGCTGAATTTCTAACTGAAGCAGTTAAATACATTGCAAATTCTGTTTTATGTTGTCTTTAATGCTGATTAAGGATTCAATTTTTGTATGTGTCTGAGCTTCAGGGCTTTGTGATAAGACCCCATTTTGTGAAAGAGATGGTGGATTTGATTTTCAAATCTTTAGAACTAACCGTCCACACTGTCAGTTTGCAAACGCAGTCAATATCCAGTGGATCTATATTGGTTGCTATAGTAGTCATATAAGCGTCAGCATGATGCCATGAGACTTTCTCAGAGTACAGTAGCTGTCAGTGTAAAAAGAGAGGATGGAAAACTGGAAATTTTGCCATTGCTCATGTCTATCATGACATCTCGCCGCAGCGCTGAACTCATGAGGTGCACGAAAGAACAAAAGCGAGACTCTTTTACACACTGCATATACTGTGTCCAAGTCGTTCACTCATGCACCTTTCACTACACAGTCAATGTCACATACAGTAGTTCGCTAGAGTGTATAAGGAAAGAGTGAGGAAAAAATAACATCATGGAGTTGTAAAATATCATTTATATTTTGTGTATGAGGATGTCAAAACAGCTTGAAATCCTAGCTGAAACATCTTAATTTTAATTTACTACATATACAAATGAATATTTAACATTTTATGCTGTCAAACTTAACAACGAACAGTAGGATATTTATAAAAAGAATGTTAACCTAGATTAATAAATGCTTTGAAAATATGTCGCCCATTGTTAGCTCACGATACCTATTGCAAATGAATAGAACCGTATTGTAAAATGTTACCAACAGCTTTACAGCAATATCAATAGCTCTTATTTATTGTAAAATCTATAAGAGACATTAGCATAGCCTCTAAACCACCAAGACAAATAATTCAAACAAGTGAAATGATGAATAAAACAAGACCAAAACAACAGTTAAAAACCAGCCACACAATCCAATTGTGAGAACGAAGGAGTGAGAGAGACAGAGGGAAAGGCAGGACTAAATGGGAAGAGTGCTTAACTGTTTCCCCTGTTGCCCGGAGCAGAAGGCTTTAACCTGTTTTTTCTGTTAAACTCCTCTTAAGCAGTCCTTTCATGTTAAATATCAACTCCCTCCATATCAGTGGTAAAATAAGCAGCTCTGTGGACGTTATATTGCTCTATATAAACACTTTAGCATTCCCTTTGAACTCCTCTCGCTGCTCATTACGCCGCCTTTGAAGACGGGATGTTGGAACATTGCTACATTTTGATTTTACAGTTATTAAGCATACGCAGCAGCAAATTCCAACTTGTACACTGCGTGTCAATAATGCATGACTTCGCGGTCAGCTTGCAGAAGTAAACACCTTTTGGTGCGTACCGCACAGAGAGACCTTGAGCAGGTACGGGGAAACTATCGATTCGGGGAGATTTCTGCAGAGTATGCAGAAAACATCACAATCACGCAATAATAACATCACCCAGGGTTAACGTCAAACCATAATGACGTCACGAAGAGACTCCAGCACCGCCCGTCTGCTTTTTCGCCAATCTCGTCGCAGACATTCGCAGAAGGCAGATCGGGGCACCGAAAGACAGTTTAACACTGATCTAAGAGCGAATGAATGAACATAGCCATGACAAACAGAGGTTGACAGCCGGTTCTATGAACATCCTTCAGAAGAAAAGCCTCCTGGGAACTCCCTCCTTGGATCTGACAACACGATACATCTCTCACCTTTTCTCTCAGCGCAATTATGCTGCGGCTTACTTTTACATTACACATATCACTCTGAAACTGGAGCATCTGTCGACTACAAAGTGAAGCTAATCCTCTCTTTTCTTAGACGAAGAGGTGGAAAGCGAATCTGTAACAGTGTCCGGGCCCTGACGTAGGTAATTAAAAAGGAATTTCAGATGACCTAAGAGAGAAAAAAAAAAAAAAAAGAAGAAGAAATCTTTATGAAAGCACTCGCTAGTCAGTTTAAAGCTGCATGCTTAGTATCGTCGCTTTGAACTCGCTCGGCTCTGATTTGTGTGCTGAATGCTGAAATTCCATCATCGGCCGAGCTGACAAATGAGCTGTGAGCTGCACGCTCCCAGAGAAGAGGCTCGAGCGCTGCGCTCAGAATCATACATCAAAACAAAGACATCTCTCCTTCATTACGCTCTCTCTACACCGGCGCACAGGTATTAGCGCTGAAGGTGTTATAGCCCATAAAAATAATCAGTGATCTCTGTCTGCTTTTACAGTGGTGTGAAGGCAAGGGATGTAAGGTCACAGCAGAGCTAATAATTAGAGGCAGAACAAGGAACGTGATGTTGATGGCGGAGAGCGACGTGTTCCTCAGCCTGTAGTCTCGTCTCTGGCTTTACCTTGAAGTAATGTCTCTTTCTGTTCCAATGGCTTTGAAAAGCAAACCTTGAATGTCTTTTGTACAGCTCCACTGATCAGGCAGATAATAATAGCGAGAAGGCCGGGCGGCCACCAAATTGCATATTAAAAAGCTCACGCAATCAGTGGCATTCATACGACCACTCAATTTTACAAGTCATCTAACTAAAAGCCTTTATGTTCGTCATTAAAAATTTATTTATGTTGGTAACACTTCACTTGAAGCTTGTGTATGTAATGTATTATAAATTATGATGCATTAAGAATACGATGAAATACATTATAATACTTACCTATTCATAGTTACACTGGAGAGACCCAATATAATGTGTTATGTTTTTAATGCATTGGCCTCTTTAAAGGTATAACCATGAATATGTAAGCATTACAATGCATTACGGGTTGTTTAAAAGTGAAGTGCGTAATTTCATTAGCATCAGGAATTAAACAAAAATAATGTCTTCTCAACAGGGTTGTGCACCATTCACAATGGTTCACCAAGTGAGAATGGCTTTTAATAGGAAACGTATATAGGAGGTAACTAAAATGTATTCAAATTGCTGGCCTGACAGCCTTTGTTTAAATGTTAGAAAAAAAAATTACAGATACAGATTCCATTTTAAATTATATTTTCTAATTAAAGTTCCCATTCAACTTCCTGTGGAGTGTTGCCAATTCAACTTATATTCAAACTCAATTGAAAAGGACTGGGAAATTTAACTACTGAAAACTAAAGGTTTAAACATAAACATGTAAGCATTATAATGCATCATAGGTTATTCAAAAGTGAAGTGCATAATTTCATTAGCATCAATTAAACAAAATAACAACTTTTTCGACAGGGCTGTGCACCATTCACAAGAGTTCACCAAGTGAGAATGGCTTTTAATAGAAAATACAGTCATGGCCAAAAATATTGGCACCCTTGCAATTCTGTCAGAAAATGCAACACTCCTCTCAGAAAATTGTTCTAATTGCAAATGTTTTGGTATTCACGTGCATATTGTTTTTGTTTGCACTGCAACAACACAAAAAAAAAAGAGAAGAAAAATCAAACTTGATCAAATTTCACACAGAACTCAAAAATGGACAAAGGTATTGACACCTTGTCAAAATTGTAAGAAATAATTGCTTTTCAAGCATGTGATGCTCCTGTAATTTGTATTTAGACACACCTGTGGCAAGTAACAGCATTATAATGAATTATAGGTTGTTCAAAAAATGAAGTGCGTAATTTCATTATCATCAGTAATTAAACAAAAATAACGACTTTTCAATAGGGTTGTGCACCATTCACAAGATTGGCTTTTATAGGGAAAACATATATAGGAGGCAGCGTACTCAAAAAGCTGGCTCCCTTTTAATAAGTTCTTCGAACTCCATTTGACATTATATGTTGATTTCATTGTTTTTTTTTTTTTTTTCTAATTTATGCTCCAATTTAACTTCCTGTGGGATGTTGCCAATTCAATTCGTATTCAAACATGAAATGTAAGCATTATAATGCATTATAGGTTGTTCGAAAGTGAAGTGAATTTCATTAGCATCAGGAATTCAACAAAAATAACGACTTTTCTGCAGGGTTGTGCATCACAAGGGTTCACCAAGTGGGAACGGCTTTTAATAGGAAAATATATATTGGTGGTAGAGTTAAAATGTACTCAAATAGCTAGCCTGACAGTCTTGTTTAAATGAAAAAAAAAAACCCTTTAATAAGTCCTTCAAACTTTGACATTATATGTTGATTTCACTGTATTTTTTTCTAATTTATGCTCCAATTTAACGTCCTGTGGGGTGTTGCCAATTCAATTCATATTCAAACTGAATTGAAAGGGACTGGGAAATTAAATTATTGAAAACGCTAGATAATTCATATCCTCTTATTCTGTCAACTTCCCTGCCCGCGTTTATACAGAAGTCCCAAAAATCCCGCTGTCATTTTGAAAGGGTTGTATTGTTGTAGCTCAAAGCTATGCTAAGATTATTAGTTGTGCGCTCTGAAAACTAATTACACCGGGTTTAAAAGACATGAGTGAGTGTGTTACTGCACTGACTAGAACATCCAACCAGCCTTTCAATTAGTTATAGGAAGTCTGACTCATGCCAGATTTATAAAAACAGATCAAAGGCATAAGATGGATGGAGGGACAAACCACTTTGTGAATTAGTTGTACAGCACTCTCGTGAAATGTGTTATTGGAAGACTAGTATTGATCTTCATTCCACAGTCATAGTGGCACAGTGATGCTTCATTCTTAGCCAGAAACAATCAAATATTTTAGATTTTGCACTTCCTTTTCTGCTGCCCTTGCTTTTTGCACATTCTTCTTATTGACAACATTTGAGGAGACAGCAAGTCATCATGGGAAAACAGTCTTTGGAGCTAAAACTTCAACAAATCTCTCGCTCTCCCAGGAGTTTAGGGCTGCAAAACCATGGCAACGGCACACTCAGAAACATCATAACCGGATTCGGCGTCTGCCTTTCACACACACGATATACAGAGATTGCAGGAGCGAGCAGTCACAGAAAAAAAGAAAATACAGCAGACACGCCGAGAACAAACGGAGAGGGAAAGAAGGGTTTAGGGAGAGGGAAAATAAAAGAAGGAGACTAGGGAAATCGATTAGCTGTCTATGCATCCCAGACGGTTGAGGAAAAGGTTGGCAGTTTTGGAGGATCAGGCAACCTGAAACTTTCCTTTTGTACTTTCATCGCTTTCCATATATCTGCTAATTTCACACAAGAGCTGGAAGCAGCGGTTTGTTGAGAGAGAGTCTGTTATGTCACTTCCTCCTCCTTGTCTCACATCTGGCTTGGCAAGCTGTTGCTATCGGCGACCACATCTGCACGTGGACACACCCTGCTCGCAACAGCATGTGGCGTATCGCAAAATAATAGCCATTTTCTAAACAATTACAGACGAAACGTCCCCCTGGAGAAAGGAGATGCTGATAATTGGAACCGAGTGTGGCCTCCGTTAACACAAATAAACACGGCTGCGTATCGCTGATCCTGCAAAGTAGCTGTTGCTTTCAATCTGGACGCAGAGCGGTGATAGCGTTGACATACTGCAACCTTCCCCGCCGCTGTCCGCCGCAAAGGTGCCCACTTGATTACGGCATTACAAACGGCGGTTTTGACATTTGTCTTCATTATTATCAATGGAGAGAGGTGATTGAGCTACAGGCACGCTCCATTAGCCTTGCTCATCGCGTACTCGCACGGCTGATATCACGCATTAGATGGAGTCAACATGAAATAACGTGTTGGGACCGAGGGGGTCTGGATGGTGCGCTGGGGTAGTGCCGCTCTCTCGGCCGGTGGAGGTTAAGAGAGCGAGAGCTGCATCTAAATAAGAAAGCTTATTTCAATCTGTATAATTACCACTGGGTAATGAAAAACTCGCCCACCCTGCCACCTTCACTTAAGAGAAATCAATACGTGTTTGGAAGTTTATTAGAATGCCGGAATCATGAGTTGGGTCTTGGGGAGGGCAATATGTGTATCAACAGCACCAGTCGAATTAACAGCTAATCAAGAGAGGGGAGGCGCTTGAGTCCTCCGCTCTTGGTGGCACAGATGGGCAATTTCACCAGATTCAAAACACATTTTTTTAAGCCTAGAAACAAATATTTATGGTATGACCAGGAATCGGTAATGGTAGGGCGTTCACTGGCTACAATCTTTCTCCTTCTACATACACAATTCCTAAACAATGTTAATCTTGTCAAAATTACAGAAATGGTCATTAACAAAGGGGGATTTCACAATGACACCATAGAAGAACCATTTTTGGTTCCTCACAGAACCTTTCAGGGAACCCAGGTTATTAAATTAGTCATCAGATGCCTTCTTCCACAAGCTGATATGACTATTTGGGGTCTTAATGAAAAGTACATAACATACTTTGGTTAAAATTTCTCAGTGGTAGTGTAAAACAACATCCTTTTTACCTGGTCAAAAACAGCTCTGTTCACAGCGACACATTTCGGTGCATGTCCCTTTAAGTGCTAATGAGCCCTGCTCAGCCTACCCCTCTCTTCTGTGGGGAGAGTGAGACTAAGTTTAGCCGCATTTATCATGGAACTTGCTAACTAGCATATTATTAAGATGGATTACGTATGATTTGTGCGAACATAGACACATTTATGTAGATCGGGGGGTGCATTTCCTTCAAAAACAAGAGTAATTCACCGCATTTTCAACGGCTCAGATGTCGGGAGTAAATGACGACTGCTATGTTTATTATTACATCCAACAACAAAACACCTCAATTGCTTAGAAAATTCTTGTCTACACCTGCTCCAGCGTCAAAACAATGGCGGACTGTTTACAGCTCACTTAGGGCGGGTCTGTGTTAAAACCCCCGTGTCAATTAACAATCGTGGGAGGGGCATGTGTAGAACTACATCACTCTGCCAAGAATCTGAGAATGGCTTGATTTGAGAATGGGTTTATGATTTATGGGGATTTAAAAAATCACTGGGTAGATTTTTATCATTATAGGGTGGTTGTGTACACACACTGCCAAGACACATTTCAGTTCAAACAACATGTAAAAGTGAATCTTGCTCTCTCCACTTTAGCCCTGATGCGACTTTTAGTAGACCACAGCTGCTGAAAGAGCTTACAAAGGGCAGAGACAAGAAACGCTAGATGCCATCCTGACAGGATGTAAACATGTTGATGCATATCATGACGCTGCAGCCACTGAAGGAGTTTCTCAGCGTGAATTTCACTCAATAATAATAAGTTTGTGTTGCGGTAAAAATAGCAATAGGTGGCACCAGTAGCTTACCAAGTGCAACCATTTCACATCATAATGGCTCCCCACCATACTCCAAAATATGTACAAAATGAAGTAGTTTTTTAAAATGATGTAAATCTTTTATGGGTTTTCTACTACATTTCAGTGAAAGACATCATTTATGCTATATTAAGCCATTCAAGTCCTAATAGGTTCCCTTTAAAAGAACCATTTGTTTTCTTTATGTGAAGAATATTTTAACACTCTAAAGATCCCTTTTTAACTATAAAGAACCTTTTGGTAAAAGTTCTTCACGTAAGCAAAGATGCCATTAAAGACCCTTTTATTTTAAGAGTGTAATATGCATAATAACAATAATTAAAACTATGACAAAAACTTAGTACAACACTAAATAAAAACCTCTGAAAACTGCCTGTTTTAGTGCTTTGTCCTGAAAAATTACTTAACTGAACCATGTAGCATTCATTCAATTACCTGAAGCATTTTTCATTGCAAAGCCCTGTTGGGAGTGACTAGCTGAATGTTTTTTAAAGCACAAAATGTGTCTTGAATGTTTAAAACAGAAGGGCAGTTACAGAAGAGCATTCAGAAACAAATTCAAGTACAACACTCTTTGTTCTAAATAAAACGTTTGCGTGGTTAATCAATATAAATCAATAATGCAACTAATCTATGTGTGGCTATAATTAAAATACTCTGCTCCTGCCCTAACTTTTCTACCTAGTGAATATATATTAAGTTAATTAACAACTAATTTATTTAGGGCCAAGCTAAAATATGCTTGTACCACGACTGAATTCTTTAACAGACATTGTATTCCTTTCATCAGGTCCTTAGCAAGTGAAGTAAAGTCACATCTAGGAGGTTTAAAGGGCAAACAAGGCGATAGAACATTAGAAAAGATCTGATTATACACTGGACAGAAACTGAAAGCATAGTTGCATTCATGGAGGTCCGGCTTTAAAGCCCTTGATTCTACTTTGTACTTTCTTTTATAAAAACTTACAGATCCTGCACAGCATCAGTGGTTATTAATATCATGTAGTATTTTTAAGAAGATTGTGTAAATTAATATATTCTAAAATAAATAAATAATAATAAAAAAATGAATAAGGTTTACCATGACAATATTAGATTGTAAAAATAAATAAGAAGAATAGTATAAGATCCAGAAGAGAACTAGTCACACAGAGAAAGACAGAGGGAAAGAGCAGATTAAAATTAGAAATAGAGTGTCTAAGTAAGCATTCTTCCTCAACCACCCTTATGTTAATTGTTAATGTACTTTGTTAATAAAGAATTAGATCAGAGTTGAGCTAGGATCTCAACCCTGATATCAAAATACTAAAACAAAATGTTCTTTTGCTTGAAAAATGTATAATAAATGACTGTCAAGGTAGGATAACCCCCTTATGCATTTTCAATAAAATAAAATAAAATAAAATAATTGTCACTGGGGTTTTTAAGACATCTTTTTCCTCTCTATTTCCTAAATTTCTGTAGAGCTGCTTTGGATCTTTGGAACAATGCATTGTAAAATGTGCCACACAAATACAAACTGAATTGTGATGATCCCTCAAGTCAGCCAGAATTTACGGCACAGACACAAAGAGTTGAGATCAGCTACCTGTGTATGTCACACTTAACTTTTCCACTTTTCAGCACTTTTCTTGCAACATTATTCATCAGATTCACCCCTTGAATTGATGGTGCTAAAAAGCCATGTAATAGAAAGACAAAACAGCTATCCTTGAAAGCGGTTAGGTAGCCAGGAATTATTAGGAATATAGATGAGTCTGCTGTGTGCTGGGATCACGGGTGGTTGACTTCTTGATTAGGCCTTTGCAGCTGAGGGTCAGAAGAGGAAGACGTCAGCTACAACCAGGAAAGAAACTAGATAGCTAGTAATGGACATGCCGTTTTCAGGTGGCCCTGTTGCATTGTGGGAACGAGTAAGTGGAGGAAGAGGGGATGCTCATCTATCTCACCGTCTACACTCTCACCTGAAGTGATGGGGAGACGTCAGGAAGCCAGGCTGCTATTTCACGCCCTGTTAAGTACTAATGCTGTAACACACGTCTTGCTCCAATTTTAGGGAACAAGGAGTTTTACTGTGGACTCAAGGTTCATCTGTTCTATGGAGAGAGACAGCGGGAGATAGCGGGAGAGTAAAAGAGGCTGGGTAGCCACCACAGTCGCCACTTAAAGGAATAGCCATGTAGCTCAGAGACACAGAGTTTTACCAGCCTTTGTTTCAAACACACACAGACCACACAATATGACACCTCTCGTTCACGCACCCCTCCTGGAGAAAAAGCCCTCGGTGAAATGGTTCTGAAGGTGAAGGTCACGTCATTTATTTGCGTTTGCAGTAAACAGGTCTGAGGCAGACTGATAGGGCAAGGTTATTATCCTGAAGAGCACAGCTCTGATTGATCGCTCCGCGCTCGGTCTGGGGTGCGCTGGGAGGGCGTACTGAGTGGCCGCTCCCCTATTATACTGCTGCTCATAGCAGGAGGAGAGAAACACAGGACCGTCGGAGTCCACTCGCTGCTGGAGCCATCTGATCGGAGGCCTCATTATGCTTCACCTATGGAGACGCGGTCATTTGACTGTAATGTCTTCACAGACACAGATGGGGATTTCTTAAAGTGATAGTTTACTTAAAAATAGGGCTGCAACTAAAAATCATTTGATAAATATTAATCTATGGATTATTTCTTCAATTATTCAATTAAAAATGGTTGGTCACAATTTATTTTAAGGTCAAATTCTCAGTATTAACAAACCATTAACTACAACTTTTGTCTTAATAAACTCCTAATTTGCAGCTTGTTAATAGTTAGTGAGGTAGTTGTTAAATTTAGGTACTGGGTAGGATTAGGGATGTAGAATATGGTCATGCAGAATAGGTGCTTTATAAGCACTAATAAACAACCAATATGCTAGTAATATGCATGCTAATAAGTTGCTAGTTAACAGTGTGAATTGGTCCCTATACTGAAGTGTTTCCAAACTAAAATACCAAACTATATATATATATATATATATATATCAAAAGTTTAGGGTTTTACGCAGAGATTTTTTTGTGTTTTTGAAAGTGGCCTCTTATGCTCACCAAGGCTGCGTTTATGTTATATTAAATATACAGTAAAAACAGTATTATTGTAAAATACTACAACAATTAAAAAAAACACTTTTCTATTTTTGGGTATTTTAAAATGTTATTTATTTCTGTGATGGAAAAGCTATATTTTCAGCATCATTACTCCAGTCTCACAAGATTTATCAGAAAGCATTCTAATATGCTGATTTGGTGCTCAAGAAACATTTTATTATTAATTTGGAATACAGTTGTGCTGCTTAGTATTTTGTGAAAACGATGACACATTTTCTTCAATATACAAGGATGAACAGAAAATTCACAAGAAAAGTAATTATTTGAAATAGAAATATTTTGTATCAGTGTAATATTGTCTATTTACTATTTATGTAATTGTTTACAATTCTAATCAATTTAATCCTTGCTTAATACAAGTATTAATTTCTTTAAAAATTGTATGACCCCAAACTTTTTTTTTTTTTTATGTAGGTTATGCTACATGTTATGTAACGTGGGGTTTGGGTTTTGGTTCATGTTCATGTTTTCTTGTTTTCATGTCTTTTATTTTGGAGTTTAGTCATGGTCCCTGTCTAGTCATGTGATTCCTTTGCCCTCTTGTATTCTTGCTACTGGTTCCTTAGTTTATGTGTCATGTTGTGATTGGTTATTGTCTTGTCATGTGATAATCAGATTTGTTTGCTCATTGGTTGCTTTAGTCATGTGCCTTGGTTCCCTTTGGTTGGTTTATGGCATGTGACCCTTATTGTTTGCTATAAGTTGCCCTCATGTTGCCATTGTCTCTTCTTGTGTATTGAATGTATGTAACCTCTGTTTGGTGAGTAGTTCCATATCTGCATTCTAGTCAAGTCAAGTCAAGTCTTCGTTCATTGTTTGTGCTCCTGTTCACGGTTGGATTAAATAAAGCTGCACTTGGGTTCTCATTACAATTTCCGTTCAGTGGACTAATCATTACAACTATATGCAATTTTTTAATGTAAACATTACAGTCAAAAAAAAAAAAAAATCACCTTACTAAAAAAAACCCCAAATGTTAACTTATAAGAAGTCAAAACTATAAAATTTTCAATTATTATTATTATTATTACTATTATTACTATTATAGCTAGGGTTGTCACGATTCCTCAATTAAATTGGAGTACTCAGTTATTAAAAAAATCCTTTAGTGCATTTTACCCATGATGATTTACCGGCAAAATACCAGAAGTGGCGTATTCCATGGATAAGAATCCATGAAAAGCATTATTAAACTAATTTCTAAAGATGCACAAAATATTACAAGTTTCGTGGCTAAACGCGCTTAATGCGGCTACAGTAAACAATCTCTCAGAGCAGCTCTCACTCCACAGAGAGAAGAGAGGGGCGGGGCAAGCAGAGCTGATTTGCATTTAAAGGAACAATCCCTCAGAATGGGATGATTTTTGCAGAGCTCATTTGACAAGGTAAAAAGGGTGTTGTTTTACACAACCATTGAGAATTTTTAAGCAAAGTATACTATAGACTTTTTTTATTAAGACCCTAAAGAATCATATCAACTTGTGGAAAATGGGCATCCGATGACCCCTTTAAATAGATCACACTGTAAAATGTAAAAACAATTGTCAGGCTGTTGACACCCTCTGCACGCATTTGATACAATACCTAATGTTATGATTATATTATTACATTATGTATTTAAACTGTTTACCATTGCTTTTTATATGATTACTTGCTTTTAATATTTTATTTGAACCTATTATTATTGCCTTGTTGCTATTATATATGTATTTTGAGTCATTTCAAGTCTGTTGTTCGCTTGGGTCTATTTTTATTACCACAAAAAAAAATATCAGATTACTCGATAAATCATCAGAATAATCGACCAATTGACTCAACTACCAAAATAATCCCTAGTGACAGCCCTAATTTCAGCACAATTTAAAGTCATTATTCACTCACCCATTTGCCATTTCAAACCATCATACTTTAATTCTTATATGAAACATGAAAGGAAATGTTCCTGTATCCTCTTTATCAGAATGTCCAGCTGGCTTTATCCAGAGAAAGCTGTGGTTATATTTTATCCAGAGAAAGCCACGGTTACATTTTAGGAAAAAGAACAACTTGAACCTTCCTCTAAACATCTCCTTCTGTCTTATCCCTTTAAGCCTGCTGTGAGCTAGGAAGTGTTCGCACTGTGCACTCTTTTTTTCTGCACTTGCCAGACATGCAATTTTCTGCTGAGTCCACCTTAGTACCCAAAGCCTTCTTGCCACCCTTCTGAAATTAGCCCACTGTAAGCCACAGCCATTTACACAGGAAAAAACATATGGAGGCATGTTAGAGGATAAGCCTGCCAGATGACAGCAGGCGGTGCTGGCTGAGAGATATAAAGGAAGAGGAGACAGGGAGAAAAGAAGAGAGAGAGGGGTTTATTTGAGTGTTTCTTCAGCTCAGTGAGTGAGTTCAACTCTGAGTTACCTCAGCTCAAACGAGATCTTTTAGCAGAATTCAGTCTGTGTGTGGGTCAGAGGACACCTCAGAGATGACAGAGGCCTATAAAGATCTCTGCAGCATTTCTCACATATATCTGAACTTTACAAGACTCCGCCGGCTGGTGCGTTGAGAAACTTTTAGCACTGTAAATGTCCTTTAAGGAACAGTTCACCCAAAAATGAGGATTCTGTCATCATTTACTGAATGACTTTCTTTCTTCTGTTGAACACAAAGAGATGATCTGCAAAATCATCCAAGCCACACACATCTGCTAGGGGCCGTCAAGCTCCAAAATGCTAAATGTACCACAAAAGCACAACAAAAGTAGTAAATTTGAACCTGGACCATGGAACATGATGATTTTTGGCATTAAAAAAATCATCATTTTTACTCATACAATGTATTTTTGGCTATTGCTACAAATATACCCGTGCTACTTCAGAGTGGTTTTGTGGTCCAGGGTCACATATTTCAAGTCGCCCACAGTCATAATAGCTTTGTGTGAAGAATCGCTAGCCAAACTCTCTCAAATGATGCCAAATGTCATTGGTTGTTGCATGTCCTGTACAGTACATGTGTGTGAAAAAGCAGAAATGTGGATTGAGGATTTTTACTTTAAAACATTTACAAAGAAAGGAAAGTAACACACGGAAGTAAACATTTTTAGTAGAAATACTGAAATAGTGTTTCTTTGTAAAACATACACTGAAAAATGTTTTCACCAGTTTCAACTTAAAAACTTAAGTTCAGCAGCTGCCTTAAAATTTTAAGTTTAATCAACTTAAAAGTACAAGTAATGTCAACTCATAAGTTAAATCAATTAATAGTACAAGTCATTTTAACTCATTTAGTGTAGAGCTGAAATAACTTGTTGATTTAACTTGTTGACATTACTTGTACTTTTAAGTTGATTTAACTTAAAAATGTTAAGTCAGCTGCTGAACTTAAATTTTTAAGTTGAAACTGGTGAAAACTTTTTAGAGTGTACTTTAATAATCGTTGTTTTATATAAAACTTCGAAAAAACTATTTAAATTTTGGACTTTTCCTACAATATGAGTCCAGATGATATAAAGTTCACAGCACAAGGTGTATAGTCTTATGATTGATTTCTGCCATTTTTGGAATTTGAAAATCTGTTTTGCAATATTGTATGGAAAACAAAAGTGCAAATATTCTCTTAAACATCTTGTGTGATGCAAAATTGTTCTAGTTTAGACAATAAGTTAAAGTAATTTTTGAGAACTATGCCTTTAAGAGGTAAAGCTGGTGAATTTAATGGATAATTGGTAGAAACTCCAAACTTCCTCTGAAACATCTGCTGTGAGGAAACACACTGCCAAAAAATGATTGGCAGAGATTCGGTTGTTAAGTGAGGTCTGTTCACTGTCTAATGAGAGCTCCATGAAGAGAGCAAGCAGAGAATAATGCACGTCTTGGCAAGTGTATCAAATATTCTTTGTGCGTGTTTTGTCAATTATATGACTGTATAATAAGAGTTTGGGCTTGCATATGCAAAACAATATCACATGACCCCAGCATGCTCAACTATCCAGAGGACACGGTACAAAGTGATAGATATTCAGTTCAAACACCAAAAAACAAAAGAGTAAAACTCTGGATCCAGCACCCACGCTGTTTGGTGAGCGTGTATATGTGTGTATGAGTGGAGATAAATCAAAGAGCACTCTCACACACACACAGCGGGGCCGTGCCAGGGCGCGGAAAAGCAGAAAAGGGCCCTGCAGTCTACCTGTGATGGCAGTGGTTCCCAGCATGGGGGAAGATTAATGCCGGCACTCTGGAGCAGAGCAAACATCCCGAGCTTAATAAGGTACAAACAATTGCTTCCATTTTGTTTGCTATCAAGGGAAAACTAAACTCAGCTGCTGAGGTGTATTTTTTCATTCTCAAATGTGGACTAGAAAAAGTTGGAGCCGACTTGGGGACTTGCAGAGCGTGTGCAACAACTACTAAACCGCGGGCTTCTTTTCTTAAGTGTGCCCATTATTTGCACCCCAACGATTTCGAAGAGAGTTGACGGACGATCGGCCTCACCTCCACTCCTTGTACTTTGAGCTTCATGTGATCCTCCCGCGTGGTCTTCCCATCTTTCCTTTTTTTCCAGCAGTAGCCATCCTTTCTGTACTTCACCTTCTTCCTATTGTAGAGGATCATCGACCCATTCTGTGGCCTAGATCCAGAAGTGAGGGAAAAGGAAAGAGTAGGGGTGGATGGAAGGAAGAAAGAAAGAAAGAAGATGGGGTTGGGTGGGGAGGGAGAGGAAGAGAAATTTTAGTGCTGTGGGACTCATTCAGCAGAAGTACAAAGAAGGCTGACTCAAGGCAGAGAGAAGCAGCACTGCACCAGTGTATACGGGTCACACACTTGTACACACACCTCACACACTTGTATAAGGGTGTTCATGGCCATGCAGAGTGTAAAAAGAAGGCTTGAAGTTGCCATGAAATGGAATTTGAAACCCATTTTACCTCTGTAATGTGACTTACAGTTCTGCTTCATATATTTACATATCCCTTGCAGAATCAGCAATATGTTTAGCATTTTTTAAGCTAGATGAAACATATATGTGACCCTGGACCACAAAACCAGTTGTAAGTAGTAAGGGTGTATCTGTAACAATAGCCAACAATACATTGTATGGGTCAAAATTATCTATTTTTCTTTTATGCCAAAAATAATTAGAATATTAAGTAAAGATAATGTTCCATGAAGATATTTTTGTAAATTTCCAACCGTAAATATAAAAAACATAATTTTTGATTAGTAATATTCATTACTAAGAACTTCATTTTGGAAACTTTAATAGCGATTTTCTCAATATTAAAATTTTTTTGAACCCTCAGATTTCAGATTTTCAAATAGTTGTCTTTTGGAATATTCACATATATGTGACCCTGGACCACAAAACCAGTCTTAAGTCGCTGGGGTAAATTTGTAGCAATAGCCAAAAATACATTGTATGGGTCAAAATTATAGATTTTTAACAAACCATACATCAATGGAAAGCTTATTTATCAGCTGTATTTATTTTGTATAATTTTGAAAAATTGACCCTTATGCCTGGTTTTGTGATCCAGGGTCACATATGCGTTTCAGAATATACTTCATGTGTAACTTCTCCCTATTGCTCAAAAGCATCTTCTACAAAAGCAACATTCTAGACTTCTAAACTATTTAAAGCATTTCTATTTTAAATAAATTTCATTTAATAAACTTCCATTTTTTAAAGAAAAAAAAAGCCCTGAATTTCCACAAAAAAAATTAAGTAGCACAACTGTTTTAAACTTCGATACTAATAAGAAATCAGCCAACTCAAAATATTAGAATAATTTCTGAAGGATCATGTCACACTGAAGACGGGAGTAATGGGTGCTTTTCCATGACAGGAATGAATTAATTTTTATAATATGTTTAAAATAGTAAACAGTTATTTTAAAATAGAATAATAATTCACAGTATTAGTACTTAAGACTTCTTTAAAAAAAAAAAAAATAATACTCTTACTGACCCAAAACTTTTGGATGTTGTGTTTTTATATATGATATTGTATATTCAGATGTATTATAAAGGAAAGAAAGAAGTTTACTTTCAGAACAAAAATGTACAGATAATTTACTCACTCTCTTTTCCTCCAGGATGTTTATGTCTTTCTTTCTTTAGTCGCAAACAAATTATGCTTTTTGAGGAAAACATATTTTCTTTTCATATAGCGGTCTTCTATGGTGCCTGCAAGTTTGAACTTCCAAAATGTAGTTTAAATGCAGCTTCAAATGGCTCTAAGCAATCCCAGCCAAGAAAGAAGGGTCTTATTTAGCAAAATGATCGGTATCATTCCAGTGTATTCCGGTTCAAGACTACCCTACAGTTAGGGTATGTCGCAAAACTCCCATCTCATTTTCTCCTCCAACTTCCAAAGTACCCTACATCGCTGCACAGGTACCGACCCAGTGTTTACAAAGCGGATGTGCAAAGAAGATCAAACGCCCTTTACGAAAAAAGGTAAAACAGCAATGTAGGACAATTTTGAAGTTGGAGGAGAAAGTGAGATGGGAGTTTTTCAACATACCCTAACTGTCTTGAACCAGAATAGAAGTTCACTATGGAGAGAAATCCTGAAATGTTTTCCTCAAAAAACATAATTTCTTTATGACTGAAAGAAAGACATGAACATCTTTGATGACAGGGGAGTGAGTAAATTATCTATATATTTTTGTTCTGGAAGTGAAATTCTCCTTAAACTGACCTTTCTATATTATTTTTTAAAATTCCCAATTTATCCCAAATGACTGGGTCATTAAAAATGGGCTTAAGCTCAAGTGCAACCTCCAGAACATCTTTATGTATCCCAGTGCACCTTTACATTGCGGTTTTCTAGCAATTTCAAAATTTTAAATACATTAAAGATTTTAGTTCTTTCTTAATATATGTTCCTGGTCTTACTGTGCATGATTATTAAATGCTTGTATAACCTAGTTAACATTGATTAATAGTCTGCAAGGCCTTACTGCATTAAGATGAAAGCCAAAAAATGTTTTTTGTATATATATGTATATATATATATATATAAACATCTAGCAATGAATCATACATTAGGACCAGAAAAAAAAAGTGCATTAAGAAAGTGCTGTTACCAGTAGCCAAGTAGCTATTTAGCATCTTTTATTCCCCAGTTGTACCGTATGTAGCCTTTCTAAAACGTGCTCAAATAGGGTCAATTTTCTATTCACGTCAACTTTATATATACTAAAACTCGGCTTTGTTTGTCAAGGGAGAAAAAGAGATCTGTATATTTCATATAGACCTACGACCAGTAGCGCCTCGCTGATGCAAATGAGCGGTGGAGCACGTCCTGTGGGGAAAACATGCGCAAGAACATCCTCAACTTTCCATTCATAATTCATTCTCACTTTACCATCCCACTGCCCTCTGGTTGATAATGATACCGTGTACATATCTGAAGAGCTCCCAGCTCGCTTCTCTTTATGACAGTACACATGTTTCCCAACAACTAATAACTGCAGAGCGAGGAGGCACTGCAAGAACACTCATTCGCACTCGGCTGTGCGTTCACACATACACACACACCTCGTCTGCGAGGGCATGCATGCTTAGTGAAAAGCTACAGGCGCACACATTAAGGTGCATCTATAGCTGGCAGAGTCTGGCTGGGTCCCAGGAGGCTGCAGTTTTGTTGCGTGCGAGTTGGGAGTGTGGGAGTTCAGGCGCTTCAGCAAAGTCTCAGCCATGAAACCAGCTGCTGTTAGCGTCTGTTAGCCAGCCATCACTTCAGCCCAGCACGGCAGCAAACATATTATACTTCTATCTCTCTCTCTCTCTCTCTCTCTCTCACACACACTCCCCATGTTCCCAAACAGCCCTGCCTCTCTGGAAACGGCAAGTCATTGTCTGCCTGCATTGTCTTGTTTATTTTATCATTTCTTTCTGGTGCAGATTTATTTATAATACTGCATACATCAGTTTGCAGCTCAGCTCATGGGGCGTCTTGTTTATCTTGCAATTGCTCATCAATCATTTCCGGGGACGAGTCTCGGGGGCTGATGGGGCCCCTCTCTCCCCGCACTGTGGCCCCTGACAGCACCTTTTAATTAGAGATGCCAGTCAAAATCTGTCATGCACAATCCTCTCTCGTTCTCCCTCAACCGATTTGTCAAGTGCCATGGGTAGTTGCTACGTCTGTTTGCCCATCTCGCTTTCATTCCCGCTTTTTATAAAACCACAATTTGTCATGTGCTGACCTTAACACTAATTAATTCTGCTTCTAATCCCATCTCCTATCTCTCTCTCTTTGTTTCCTATTCTATCATGTCATCTTCATCCTGATGCTGCTTTCATTCAACTTGCTGTGTGAATGTCATTCTGAAAGACTTCCTGCTGCACCACATTCATTCTCTCACTCTTTTGGTTTCTTGGTGAGCTTGGGACCATGTCGGAACTGTTTAAGTCATTAATCTGCTCGCCGTGATGCCTGCTGTGGGATCGGGCCTGAGATACAAGAATGGGAAGCTAAATGGAAGACACTGGAGGAGTCTGCACCTTGAGTTACAATAATCCTAATCAGATTTCAACCACATCACTTCAAAACCAAAAACACACATTACCATATAACACAACTATATTTTGTCTTTAATATGTTTTTTTTTTTTTATTTAAATGGGTCATATCATGAAAATCGACGAGTGTTTTAAGTTAAAAAGTATATAAACTGTCAATTTGATTCGAAAATGACAGATTGTTTTGCTACATAAGATCCTTCTTCCTTGGATGGGATCATTTAGAGGCATTTGAAGCTGCATTTAAACTGCATTTTGGAAGTTCAAACTTAGGGGCACCATTGAAGTCCACTATATAGAGATTAGTCCTGAAATTTTTTTTCTCAAGAAACATAAATTCTTCTCGACTGAAGAAAGAAAGACACAAACACGTTTGAGTAAATTATCTGTATATTTTTGTTCTGGAAGTGAACTCCTTTAATGAGTTCATGTTTTTGTTCATTGCTTTACTGTATAGCTCCTAGCAATAGGCCTGAGCATGAAAGAACAGAACATTCCAAACATAAGTGTTTGCTGAGACCAACCTAAATGTACCTTCAGAGCGAAACATCAAACAACAAACAATAACATCTTATAATGGATCCTTGTCTTACACAAGGATGAGTAAAGATTCATGAGCTGAAAATGTACAGGGCTCAGGGCCATCTCGAGCTTGGAATAAGCTTGTGGAATTGGGGTGAAGCTTGCAGGTCAAAGGTCTCTGTACCTTACTTATCAGTGGAGAGCAAAAGTTACTCGATGTTGCTTTTATCTACTCAGAGACCTTCCTAATGCACCACTTTTCAATTTGAGGGAGCTGAAGGAGTGCATGGCCATCTTCAGGGGTGTGAGACAAACTGTGCGTCTAGACTGTAAGATTTCTGTCTCACTCTCTGTGTACATAAGCCATTCAATTATACTTATCAGAATTATACATATTTATATGTTGCAGGGAAATGCCAACTACTGTTATCAAAGCACCATGACAGGAGGCCATGTTTCTCAGAGGCCTAAACGTGACAGATTAATATGGAAATGCAGAAAGCGTGTATTCAGAACAACTTACTGTGATTCAGTCTCAACAGGTTAGCTGAGAGAATAATCAGCTTTGGCCTTCAATCTGCACATGGGCTCATTCAGAACCTCAAGAGATCCTTCATTAACCAAAGCTAACAGCATCCACATATTTAGTTTTATATTTAGAGCGGTCAAAATGTAACCCATCCACAGACAGCGCTGCTCTGAAAAATTTCCCTTGGCAGTATGTAGGAAGTTTCTTGACTATACTGTCCAAAGGCCCTAAAATGAGTTTTTGGGCAACACTTAAAAATGTATGAATTTCACAGCAAATGTCTGAGAAATGAATTCAACTTGGTGTGCTTTCTGTCTAAACTCAAGAGTGTATCTATTGTTTCATCATTTTTAACTCCAAAACTTTTTTGTGAAATGTTCAGCTTTAAAAAGTGTGCTCGTGCTATATCAGTGTAAAAGAAATGCTACTTGGTTTGATAATCTCTTCTCTAATGCAATAACATTCATACATTTTTAAGCATGGCTTAAGTGTCCAAAAACGTTTTGATACCGCCGTATAGCTCTGAGCAAGATGCATCCAAAAGCGAAGCATCTGAATTATAATTGCTGTAACTCCTGCTGAAGAAAAGTCATCAAAACGCATTAGAGAGGGTGAAATGTTTGGCTGGGTGATCTAGTGCTACTAAAGCAGCAGACCAGGCAGCTCCTCTAAAGTGCTACAATTCCCTTGGAAAGAAGAGGCCGTTTGATTAATGCAACACTTGTTGTTTTTCTCTGCTCTCAACCTGTGAGTATATGTGTGTGTGTGAGAGAAAGAGAGAAAGCGAGTGAGCTTTTGAAGATCAGGGAGGTAAGCAGGCTGAAGCCAAGCTCCACAGGAGGGAGTGAGCATGTGCTGTCATCAATTACCCATCAGGCTTTCAGACACCACTTCTGACGGCCAGCTACCGCCAACTGACATTTATACAAACATGGACACCGATACTCACACACAGAGTCATTCATGCAAACACATAATGCGCAGCATAAGACCTGATATATAACAAATACTGATGCATGGCTAGATACTCAAAGGTGCTTACTCACAAAACAACGCACACACTCTCTGAATATGAGAGAAAACACACACACACACACACACACACACACACGCTATCCAGTGCAGATGCGCATCACACACACAGCAGCCTGTCAATCTCTACTGAATCAGCATTCAGCATAACATACCCCGAAGTCATAATGACAGCCTCAGGAAGAGTGATGCATCACAACTTTCCAAACACACACACACACACACACACACACACACACACACACACACAGTCAAGCATGCATAAGGGGCTTTCTAGTAGATGCAATTCCACTTCCTTTGCAATGCCATGTGCTGGTGCTAGAGGTCTGGGACCTGGGTTTGGGTCAGTTTTGCTATTGTATATGCAGTATAACTTCAGGTTTGAGTTTATAGTAAATAAAATAATAACTGATTTAGGCTTCAGTGTAAAGCATGTGCAAATCTATACAGTTTGCGAATGATGACTTTCCAGGTGGTTTTTCCTTGACATCCAGACACACTAAAACAAGAAGTCTAACTTCTGTGCTCAACTTTGCAGTTTGTTAATTAAATTATGCCACGTTCTCAGCTACATTCATTCAAAATCACAGCAAGGAATGCTGGAAAGGCAATGTGAAGGGTAAGTTTCTGGCAGGTGAGTTTAAAAACTCTCCCTTTCTCTCTTTCATATCTGATTGCCTGTGAACCAACGCTCGTCCCTTCCAGCACAAAACAGATGTTGTATGGTTATCACGATGGGAAAAAGCAGACACAGTTCAAAAAGAATATAAATTACAGTGATTCACACAATATCTCGCAACTTCTAGACTTATGGGGTAGGATAAGAGATGGTGGAGGGAGGGGCCTTTGCAGAAGGGAAGTTCAGTGATGTCATAACTGATATTCAGACCTGAGAGAGACAGATACAGACAGATAGAGGAGACTGGAATGGTAACATGTAGTCATGACATCACAGATTCGATGCGCACTGTCTGGGTTCCAAAGTAAAAATGCTGTTCAGTTTCTCTATAGAGAAAATGATTTTCAACAATATTCTAAAAGTATCTGAGGTCATTGTGATCCAGTAGTGGCAGCTCAATAGATTCATCAATCAGAAATGGTTTCAATATTTTTTTTTTAATAAATAAAACAGAGCCAAAAAAGTTAATCAGCTATCACCCACACCAATGAAGCATTGTCAGTAAGATTTTTTAAAAAGAAAATAATACTTTATTTATCAAGGATGCATTAAATTGATCAAAAGTGGTGGTATAAAAAAGATCAAAAATGACTTTTACATTGTTACAAAATACTTTCAAATAAATGTTGTTCTTTTGAACTCTCTTTCATCAAAGGGTCCTGAAAAAAAATGTATCTCAGTTTCCACAAAAACAGACAATAATTACTTTAAGCTGTAATAATAGTTCACAATATTATTATAGAATTTTTATCTTGATCATTTTAATTTTACATTCTTTAATTATGCATTTTACATTGTAATTATATATATATATATATATATATATATATATATATATATATATATTAATAGATTTTTACTGGATTGATAGTGATTTTTTTAGGCTTTATTAGACACACAGTTTTTATATTTGACTTATTCTCTGATTTTTATAATTTAGGTTCAAATCAGTGTGAATTTTCACAGCAAATTTTGATTTAGTCTTTAAAATTCCATTTAGTCTTAGTCATATTTTAGTCATCTGAATTGTTTTAGTTTTTGAACTCTGTATTTATGTATCTCAGTTTCCACGAAAACAGACAACAATTATTTTAAACTGTAATAAGAGTTCAGTTTTACTATATGTTTTAATTTTGGTCATTTTAATTTTACATTTTAATAATTAAAAAAAAAAAATAAATAAAAAAAAAAAAAAAAAAATATATATATATATATATATATATATATTTTATCTATATGCTATAAATGAATAGTTTTTTGCTGGATTGATAGTGAAGATTTCTTTTAGGCTTTTGCTTTTTTAAAGCAATTTTTTATATTTGACCTGATTTTTATAATTTAGGTTCAAATCAATGTTAATTTTGGAAGCAAATTTTGATTTAGTCTTAGTCATAGCCTTTAACTAAAATGCCATGTAGTTTTAGTCATCTGAATTGTTTTAGTTTGACTAAATATCATAAGATTTTAGTAGACTAAATTTACAGTAGATTTAGTTGGCTAAAATCTAATGGGTTTAATTACAGTGTAATGCATTTATTAAGCATTATTTATTAAAATTAAATAAAACCACTTCTCATAAAAAAAAAAAATAAATAAATAAAATGCCAATGGTTATATAGGCTAATTATGCATTCTTTATAACAACTTGTTTACCGCATTCTTCATTCTTTCAAGCAGACATATTTATTTATATAAAAAAAATTTAGATTAATCTTTATTAGGGCTACTAAAGTGATTCATTCAAGAGCACTGAGTGATTTTCTTTTTTTTTTTTTGTTGTTTGATTAACATCAATAGCAATTAAATTAGGCATTGTACTGATACACGTCCGATATTCTCCCAACTGTTTACGTTCACCTAAGACGTAACTGAGTGTGTTTATGTGAATACTCGTCAAAACAGACAATTCAACATTATTTTGTGTGTATTTCTCCATTTATGAGATGGGAAAGAGTACTCGTGCACTGTGTGAGAGGCAGTGCTTTGGTGTGTGACTGAATTGAGTTCTCTTTTGCATCGTCAAATTTATCTTATCCATACGTCTGCTCTTCTCTTACTGCCAGATATTGACATTTTTGAACATTTTATGAGACGTGCAGCAAATGTATGCTAGCTTATGTCCCGCCTGATAGATCAGTAGGCTATGATATAATTCTCCCTCCCTAACATTTTCGTCTAGTTTTTATTCATTGACAAAAATGTCATAGCTTTTGTCATTTAAAACAAGTTTTTGTTTCGCTATCGTCTGGTTTTCGTCAGTGAAAAAACGTTGTTGATGAAAATTATTCGGTCACAAAATTAACACTGGTTCAGATCATATTTGCAGTGCTGTTTATTTCTCAATTATTGATAAATTGTTTTTAAATCTCCACTGAGGAAATGAATGGGAAACACACATCTAGATCCAAGGCCAGTGAAAATGTATCCAATCACTGTTGCGCTCTATCGGTGATAGTGCTACACGGTTCTCCGTTCAGCGGTGCGCGGTGTTAGCGAGCAGGCCTGCTGGGCTGTTCTCTCTGTTGAGGAATGACACTGCTGTAGCCAGCTTTAATTAAAGCTTTTGAAGAGCAGGCAGGCGTGCATGAATAAATCACAGAATAGGCTGGCATCAAAGCGTTGGTCGATGTGGCTCGGGAAGCTGTGTCTGTGTGGGGTGGGCGCTACATTGGCCTCATTCTTCAAACTTGCCTCTCTCACCCTGTCCAGCACCTCCCACTGGGAACCAAATTCATTTCTCTCGACTGTTTCACAAAATGCTTTCCGAGTACTTCTGATCTCAGAGGACCAGTGACTTTACAGCGGAACATGGGTAAAAATATATGTTTATGTGTAGAGCGATACAAATTCCATGTAACATCAAAATTAATAGTTTTGCTTTGTTTATATTTAACTTCACTTACTGCTGATTGGAAAAAAACAAAGGTGATGCTTCCAGTAATATATGAAAAATTCCTTGTTACCAAATGACGAAAACGTACCTGTGGGAACTGTTTCGCAAGACGCGAAATACTTACCAATAAGTACAAATCACTGCAGTTTCCAACAGAAATGAACACTAGAGGTAGTAAAACAGCAAGCACTTGTAATCAATCAAATTTGTACAGTTATGATTAAAGCTCCATATGTTTTGCTTTCCGGACGTAACAAGCTTGCTCGGCAGCTCAGCCGGCATGAAATTCGACTTAGGTTGCGGAATCCTTGAGTACAAATCCTGTGAAAAACAAAAACTCTTTTAGCACCACTCAGTGGACATTTCACATGGAATATGTCATGAAACGTACATGGCGGTACATACTTCGCATCTTGCGAAAAAGTTCCCACAGGTACATTTTCGTCATGAGTAGAGCTGCAAAATGAGTAGTCGTGATTAATCGATTCAAAATAAAAGTTTAAGTTTGCATACTACATGTGTGTGTATAGTTATTATGTAAATATAAATACACACACATATATGTATATATTTTAAAAAACAGATTGTATGTATTGAATGTATTCATATGTAAACACTTGTATATAATTTATATTATATATATATGTGTGTGTATTTATATATACATAATAAATATACACAGTACACACACAGATAGTATGCAAACATAAGCTTTTATTTTGAATCGATTAATCACGATTAATCATTAATGTGTGAACTAATGGGTGGAGTTATGTTTAGGATAACGTAAGGGGTAGGGTTAGGGTGTGGTTAGGTGTCTATCTCCATCCATTACCTCCAGCGAGGGGGAGCTAGAGCTCCAGCTCCTCCCATTTGGATCTACAGCGAGCACCCTCTCAATTTCCATACAAACCATGGGACGATACATAGCATTACTTTCTTAACACATAATTTCTTTATAATTAATCAACCTAAATTAATATATTAAGATGACAGCCCTAAACCTGATTATTATTAAACCTTTTTATCGTTACATTTCTGACCCCAAAATGCACTGCACAAGCTTAGTGTTATTTGTTAATTTTAATGAACAGCGACTGCGTTTTTTAGTTTTACTGCTTATAGCTAGTGGGATTCTTGTAAATGAGATCTATCTGCTCCTCTCTCCTGCTCGGAGCGTGCTGTTTTCTGTCTGATTTCCTGCAGCCGGTACTTATTATGACATTTGGTGAAGAGGATACTTTGTACTATCAATAAAACATGGGTGTGCGGGAATTGCTTACTGCCTAATTTCGTGTAGCAGCTCGCAAATATCTAAGCCCTCCAGAGCTTTTTCTGCGCTCCTGCTAAGAATAGCCTTGCAATTAAATCTAAAACTGCCACGGCAGTGGAAACCTCACAGAACTGGAATAGGCTAGAATTTTACCAGTGTTGCTGTGGTGCTCATTTGATTATTCGTAAGACTGCTTAGTAATGAGCAAAATACATATTCACATAGACTTCTATGCGCCATGTTCCTTCTCTGCTGCTTTTCTGGTGGACATGTTATACATTAGCACTACACGCACAATTACCAAGATTTCCTCCAGGAATATTTACAACAGGAAGTAGAGCGGTCTCTGAGTCACTGTGCCAATTGCCTACCCTCAAATGACATCAGGGATGTCATTAGCGGAACTAGAGTGTTTTTTTGTTTTTATTTCCAGATTTGTACTGTATTTCCAGATGGAAACACCAGTGCTTGCACGGCAGCAACAGAATGTCATGAAAGTTTAAAGTAAATAGTTTCCTGCTGGACGTGCACGACAATAAACACAGCATGATATCGTCATTGCAATGACGCTGTAGATACAAGAAAGAAAACACCAATCAGTATACAAATCAATGTTAGAAAGAAATTTTTACTCAGTACAAAGTTTACAGCACCAAAAACAGCACACCAGGAAGAAAAATGAGCTGAAAAGGGCAAAATAAGCAGAAAAAAGTTTTAGAACAAGATGACGAAAACTAAGAAGAAGGGGCTGAAGAAGACAAAGATGAAAATGAAGATGTAAGAAAAGGAAGGAAAATTAAGAATTAAATCAAATTAAGAAGATAGTAGAGAAGAAGAAAAATGAACAGGAAAAAAAGGCTGAATGAAAAATAAGAAAAGGAGAAAAGGAGAAGATGAATATACTGTTCTGGTGTGCAAACACTGCAAATATATAAAGTGAAGGTAATCAGCTAGTGTATAGAGAAGATTCTCAACAGGAGACTTAGAAGTACAGCCATGACTCGACAAATTCCTGTATCTCAGACTTTCTCAACATTACTGATGACAGAACAGACAGTCCTTTGGCCTCCGGTTAGAGCAGGTGTCAAACTAGGCTTTATGGATCACCTGGGCATGGCCTTCACTCACCCACCTAGAGCTGTGTCCATTCCACACCGCTGACCAGAATCATCGATCCCTCACCCTACACATTCAGACAGCCAACAATTGATGGCCTTATGATTCATCTGCAATGCAATGCTACAAGAAAAGTGAGGTGACAAAAGAAAGAAAGAAAGAAAGAAAGAAAGAAAGAAAGAAAGAAAAAGAAAGAAAGAAGGAAGCGTTTTGGTAGCTAGGTTCACATGTATAAAGCTCAAGTGAGTGTAGTCGTCTATAAGAGACTGTAAGATACAGTGCATTTCTGTCTGGGGTCTAAGGTCATCTGGAGAAGCTTCAGATGAGTTGTATCTCTGTCTGGCTGGTAGAGCGAATCAAAGAGTCTATCTCACCTTTCACCTATCAATCACGCCCTCCTGCACGCCCCACAAGAGATGCACACTTAATTGGAGATCAGGGATCAGCGCTCAGTCAGTGGTGTCTCAGAATTCACTTGTGCACAAACAAACAGACACACATACACACTCATGAGAACATGGTGGGATTGTTCTATATAAGAACAAAAGCCACTTTTTCAAGGATGAACTGATAGAAATCGCTGTGAGATCTACAGCGAGAAACAAAAACCTAGTGATTTATCAACAAACTAAACAGAACATGCAACAATTGTCTTCACTGTAAAAGCATGAAATACTTATTACAGTTACTGATTCTTTATGCTTTCATGACTATTTATACTTAATTTGCATTGCTTTTTTGGATATTGCATAATGTGCACAAAAAGTATTCACATAGCTTCATAAAATTATGGTTGAACAACTGATATCACATTGACCATTTTAACATGTCCTTACTACCTTTCTAGGCCTTGACCATGGTAGGACCCTTGCTGTCTGTGGAGGGTCAGAGAGCTCTCGGATTTCATCTAAAATATCTTTATTTATGTTCCGAAGATGAACAAAGGTCTTACAGGTTTGGAATGACATAAGGGTGAGTAATTAATGACAGAATTTTTAAAATCTACATTTTGTCAGTAATTACATTCACAAAATGATAGAAAGAGAGCGAGACAAATACAGAAATAGCATTCCAAACACTTATTGCTCCTCTGTACTTTCCACATCACTACATTTGAGAGGGGAACAGTCACACCCTCAGTCACCCCACAGAGTGTTCTCTAACCAAACTTGTATTATAAGACAGAACAAAAACATCACTCCTGACATGTGACTGAAGAAACTGAAGAAACTCTGCACATATACCTCATTGCCTCACCCTCTTACTTTCAATGGATGAGTTCTCTGTTGTGCTATCACAGCTCTTTAGTACAGAGAAGTACATTTTAACAGCCCCACTGAGAAGCCCTCAACTTTGAATCGTAGGTCTCCTTGGTGGAGGAGAAAAACACGGGCAGTGGGCTCCCTACTGCAGCTGCACAGAAATGCCTCCTCCAGATTGTTAAAGTGAAAGCTCACCCAAAACTAAAATTCTGTTATCATTTATTTAACTTCACAGAAGTTTGAATTATATACTGGTGGATCCCTGCATGCAATTGCTGCATAATTAAAGGGATCTGGGGCCTTTAAAGGCACAATATGTACGATTTTTGTTTAAAATATCCAAAAATCAAACTTGTGTACTTACATTATCCCAAATAATGTAGAGAAATAAGCAATTTTAACTAGTGTAACGGACTGTGTCATTGCATCGCCTTTTGAAGATGTCATACACCCGTGAGTAGCATTATAACAGCACTTCAACACACTCAAATGTATCTAGTATGATGAAACAGCGCTGCTTTTTCCTACATACGCATGACCAGAACAAGCAGAAGTGGTCGACTGTGGCATAATAAAAGCTTCGCTGCTTTCGAGCCGTGTATCGCGTTTGTCTCACATTAGCAATTGCTCCAGCAGCCTAGTTTCAGCCCCACCCTGCTTTATACTAAAGTGACCTTAAGGGATAGTTCACCCAAAAATTTAAATTTGATGTTCACCTGCTTACCCTCAGGGCATCCAAGATGTAGGTGACTTTGTTTCTTCAGTAGAACACAAACAAAGATTTTTAATTCAAACCGTTGCAGTATGTCAGTCATATAATGGCAGCCAATGGGATCCACGGTTTTGAGAGTCAAAAAACATACACAGACAAAACCAAATTAAACCCTGTGGCTCATGCCGATACATTGAGGTGTTAAGACACAAAACAATCGGTCTATCCAAGAAACTGAACAGTATTTATATCTTTTTTTACCTCTGATCCACTGCAATGTCCAACTGTCATGAGTCTCAAAGCTGTGGATTCCATTGACTGCCGTTATATGACCAACAGATTGCAACGATTTGAGTTAAAAATCTTTGTTTGTGTTCTGTTAAAGAAACAAAGTCACCTACATCTTGGATGCTCTGGGGGTAAGCAGATAAACGTCAAATTTTCACTTTTAGGTGAACTATCCCTTTAATAAGTCTTTAATACATTAGCTCGTCAATGAACATGATTTCTGCCAGAGTCCCGTCGGATTGCATCGGCTGTGAGGATGACAACAACTCCCATGATTCCACACTCAATCATGCTGTCATAAAACTACGCCTTTGTTTCTGGTTTGTTTTAAATATGCGCCCTCTAGCGGCAAAAGCTTACATATTGTGCCTTTAAGCTTCCAAAGCAACAATCTTCATAAAGTGTCATAAAAGTGGTCTATGCGCCTTGTGCACAACGTTCCAAGTCTTAAAAAAAAGCAGATCTCAAGCTAATAATGACATTTTCACACAAAGCTATCATAAGCGTGTGGGTGAGTAAATAGAGAAATATATTTCAATTTGGGTGAGCTATCCCTTTAAATAAAACAACATGTGAGCTGGAAGAGAAAGCCGGCATACGTGAGTGAGAAACAAGGATGTGCCTTGCGTCAGAAGCACCAGCTCAGCAGTTGGACGGCCTTATACAGCCTTTGGTCTTGGCATCTTCACCTCTGGCCTGGAAGTGAGAAAGGTTACCTTCCTCCAGCCCGGCCTGAAGTCTCAGCCCTGAAAACTGAGCAGCTGAATGATGGAAATTGCCTGCTTTTGGATGAAATCATGGGCTGTGGAATTAAACATCCTTCCTTGACATTTAGCCTTGCGCTCCACACGCCATCAAGCGCCTTCGCGGAGGCATTGTGGGAATGCCAATTCTCGCTCCCGCCACGAATTAGTTTAGTGCAAGAGATGTGTGTATGTCTGTCAGTAGTGCAATGCACAGTTTAAGGGGGAAACCTGTCACTCACTTGTCTCCGGAGGGAGAACAGACGAGAATGGGAGATCGAGAGAAGGAAAGAGTCGACTAATGAGGCTGAATAGAGAGCAAAGAGAACGCTGTTTCCATTGTCATGTAGAGGGGAAGGCAGTGAAAGTGACAAAGGGGGCCAGACACTTTAAGACTGTCATTAAACTTTCCCCTGGCTGCATTTTACGACTGCCTTTGTGTGTTGGAAGAGAGGGGCATCGTAAAGCAACGCTTTTGTCTGGTTGCAATCGATTTATTTCCTTCGTTAGGGCCGTGACATTGCCTGCTTATGATGTCCTCACGCACACTGTAATTATACAACTGTTCCTGGTTTATTGACAGAACTTTGTTATTTTAATTAGGCTTTATTGGTTGCAGGAGCAAGCAACAGTGTGATCGCAGATGACAGGAATGATCAATGGATATATTTTGGGAAACAATGAGAACCGGTTATGGGCCTGGATCACTGTGAGGGACAGAACACAGCATTAAAGGGACAGTCTACTCAAAAATTAATTTTGCTGTTCCTAATTATATTTTGACCATACAACATTCTTTAAAGTCACACACAAGGGTGTGTAAATGATGACAGGATTTTCATTTTTGGGTGAACTATCGCTTTAACACTCTGTGTTTATTCACAAAAGGCCCCTGGGACTCCTAGTCATAATAACAGTGTGTTTGTGTATATTTGTTAGAGGTATTGCAAGGAGGTTTCGCACTGCTGTGTGTGAAGGTGACCTCCGGGGGGAAGAGGCCACCTGCTTGCTGGGACGGGGTGACAGCGGCCCACCTGTCCTGACGGCGAGCCACAGAACCCCCATCTGCCCCCCGCAGGACGTCTTCTCCCCCAGGGCTTGCTGACCGCCACTGTCAGCCACTCCAGCAGGCCAACCGCCTGTCCTCCACCTGACGCCCAGTAGAGCGAGGAGCAGCGGGACTCGCGTCGCGCTGGTTGGCAGCAGCCTTGTCCCCACATTGCCTTGAACTCCTTTAAGCACACAGTAATGATGAGTCACTCATAAGGTAGGAGCTGAGGTTTGATGGAGTGGTCTGAGCATACGCTCCGTGGTAGGAGGTTTATCTGCGGCCAGCCGTCAGATACAGCTCTGCAGGCATCTGGTGTAACTATTTCTCTACTTTCAATAAAACCTGAGCAAACTTCACTGCAGTCAGGCTGGATTGCTTTTTCCCCTTTATTTCTTCATCTCATGCCCTTCTGGCTCACGCACACAAAGCACATGTACTGCTGCCATCCTGACCTCTCTGTCTCATTGTTGGTCTATTTGACCTGTTCACTGCCTCTTTTGGCTTCTTTGCCTGCAATTTACAGTTTTGCTTTCCTAGTTAGGCCCCCATTGGAAAAAAGGAACTCTGCCCCTCCAACATTATAATCCGTTAGTCTATCTATGAATGCTAATCAGCACTGTTGGCACATAAAGCTGATGAATAATGGAAAAAATGGATTAAATGTTGGCACGTCAAACTGGTGAATAACGTGTTAAGCGTTTCTATTGAAAAACTGCTTTAGAAAAAACATTAACAGTATTTTCTTTCAGCTTTATATCACAGAATTGTTTGTTATTGATGTGTGTTTTTCCAGTTTTCACTTGTTTGTTGAACAATGACAAAAGTTACATGCTTCAGTACAGAAAATTAAACTGAAGTCCTATTTTGTAGCATTTATGGTCAGGAAAGATAATCTGATTTTGTTTTGTTTCATTTTTTAATTGATAAATTTTTTTGTAGTCTCAGGATAAATAAATAAATACATAAAAATCCTCCAGTCTACGGAGAGATCCTTCTCAGCAAAAGAGAGTGAGAGAGGGAGGAAGAGACAAGAAAGTGGTAGACAGACGGAGAGAAATTGGAGCAGAAAGCACTTCATCACACATATTAGGGAAAATGTGCAATGTTTTTGTCTTAATCTGCTAAATCACTATGTATAAACAAGTCAAACATTCAAATATTGACCTTCACTAATTTATCCCTGGCACTGCTGCATGCTGATCCCTATAACACAGTTTTTCTGTAATCAATCAAGCTGGGCTCAAGCTCGACTTCTGCTGCTGGCTGTGAAGGGAATGATTGGCTGTCTGAAGCCCTAGACTAGAGGGTCATGACCTTACAAAGGGAGGCATTTAAAAACTAAAACTGTCAATTTTTCCTACTCAGATTATTAATTTTGCATATTGTTGGGCCTACCATTTCAATGTATAATATATGTATAATAATTGTACAATTTTTTTTGTCAAATTTGGGTCCTGAAAGCAAGCAAATTGAGAAAACCCCACAGCCTTAGGCTACCATCCTCTTTTCTTCCCACTGTTCTGTATGATTGCCTGTTGAATCTGTGTGAACCAGTGTTAGCCTGGCTGGCTCTTTCTAAAAGACACGATGATATCTTTACCCATGCAGCAAAGACGTCACAGGGAGAAGCTGATTAACTGCTCCAGTGCCCAAGAAGCTCAACTTTAGCAAAGCTCTTTCAGAGATCTGAGAAGTGAGAAGTTAACCCCTGAGAGAGTGGTTTCTCTATCTTCTCTGAGAATACGACTAGGCTTCTTCAAGGACCTTGGGAATTCAGAGCCGATCTTGAATTGCCAAAACTGCCCGTATCTATGTCTTCAGTACCAAGGGTGAATATCAAGCAAAACCAGATTTCTACACTTTTAGATGAATTTATGAGCAGCTTTTCAGTGTAAAACCTCATCGTCACAATGCAAGGAGGGTTGTGGGTGTTTGCTCTAAGTATTACTACGCAGTTACTACTCTGTGTTTATTACTGCTCTGAGTGTTGTCTAACACATTGCTATGTGGTTACAAGGTTGCCCTGAGTAGTTGGCTAGGTGTTTACCAAAGTAATAATTTCTTGATTCGCATCCAGCTTATTTTTCAACATAGGCTCATTGGAAATACATGCCTCTACATTTCTGCAAAACTTAAAAATAAAACTTAAAAAATACCCCTACCTTACCAGTTTCCAGTTTAATTGAACACCAGAGGCAGTAAAATGCCAACAACTTTTATTCCTTTTTACGCAAAGTATGATTTACATGTACAATTACAATTTCACATCCTGCGCGATTTGAAAGCTCATGTGATACGGTGTTGCACTTGAGTGATGAAGAGCTCTGGTACGAACACAGTGAAACTACGGTTCAACAAAACAGCTCAAATCCACATAAGGAAGTTAAAATGGCCTGTACCAACAAAATAAGAGCCCATAAAAGTGGGGCGCAGCCATTTGTAAACTTTAAGGGTCTGACTTCCAGGTTACATCTGTATCCAACTATTTTTAGCTGCACAAAACAGCTGCTTGATATTGTAAATTGGTGTGTTTGACCATATTATTTTAATGTATTATCTTAATTATGAACACAAAGTGGTTTGTAGTGCAAACAGTTTTACCGTTTACTGCAGGTTGTTACTCTTCTCATTTCCCTATAGCAGCTAATGAACCGGAAGTCTAGCCTATAGGCATACTTCTATGTTGAAGAATAAGGAGGATAATCATACGTTAAGGAGAAGTCCACTTCCAGAACAAAAATTGACAGATAATGTACTCACCCCTTGTCATCCAAGATGTTCATGTCTTTCTTTCTTCAGTCTTTTTTGAAGAAAACATTTCATTTTCAAAATTTTTTTCCTTATAGTGGACTTCTATGGTGCCCTGAGTTTGAACTCCCAAAATGTAGTTTAAACAATCCCAAATGCGGTTGTAAACGATCCCAGCTGAGGAAGAAGGATCTTATCTAGCGAAACGATCGGTTATTTTGATTAAAAAAAAATAATACAATTTATATACTTTTTAATTTCAAAGGCTCGCTCTGCCTGAACTGTTTTTTCCCGGTTCATGACAGTTAGGGTATGTTGAAAAAGTCCCATCTCACATTCTCCCTCAACTTCAAAATCATCCTATATCGCTGTTTTATCTTTTTTGTTAAGGGTGTTTGATCTTCTTTGCATGTTCACTTTGCAAAGACTAGGTCGGTACTTCTGAAGTGATGTAGGATGATTTTGATATGATTTTTGAAGTTGAGGGAGAAAATACAATTGGAGTTTTTTGACTTAACTGTCTTGAACCATAATACACAGCATTCAGGGAGAGCAAGACAAGATGAGCATTTGAGATTAAAAAGTATTTAAACTGTATTTTTTTAATGAAAATAACAGATCGTTCCGCTAGATAAGACCCGTCTTCCTCGGTTGGGATCATTTACAACTG
This sequence comes from Labeo rohita, assembly GCF_022985175.1. Taxonomy (NCBI): domain Eukaryota; kingdom Metazoa; phylum Chordata; class Actinopteri; order Cypriniformes; family Cyprinidae; genus Labeo; species Labeo rohita. Next base: position 11,553,975 of record NC_066891.1, on the reverse strand, counting down.
CATTTGGGATCGTTTGAAGCCGCATTTAAACTGCATTTAGTAAGTTCAAAATCGGGGCACCGTATCAGTCCATTATATGAAGAAAAATCCTGAAACGTTTCCCTCAAAAAACATAATTTCTTTCCGGCTGAAGAAAGAAAGATATGAACATCTTGGAAGACAAGGGGGTGAGTACATTATCTGTCAATTTTTGTTCTGGAAGTGGACTTCTCCTTTAACTTGAAAAGCAAAACATCTATGGGATTTTGCTTATGTTTTCTATGGACTTTGCTTGTGTTTTAAAACTGCCAAACCCTAAGAACAAATGATAGTGATAGTGATGCTTGCCTTCATCATAAGTACAACAGCAAATTTACTGAATGCTTAAAATGATACTGAGCTACTAGCTCTCTCCACAGAAATGCTCATTGCTTTGAGGACTCTACAGGTGGTCCATCTTTGTCCAGAGGAACAGAATGAAAGCAAAGTGATAAAGAGAGAAACGGGGAGTCAAGTGGAGGGCCTTTGGGAAGGAGCTGTCCCCTCTGGACTGCTTGAATGGCAGGCTGCACTCAGTCCTCTCCATGCTGCTCCATTTGTTAGGGTATGCTCTGATTTTCCATCCGAGTCCCCGGAGTAGCAGAGATCCAAAAGAGCCCGGCCTGTTCGAGTTAGCATAGCGCTTTTGCCACTAATGACCACCCTCGGCCCTCAGACCCTCCACAACACCACATCAGCAACTTTCACTCAAAGCCATTTCTCAAACAGGGCCGATGAGGGGTCCTCTCCAGAGGCCAGCCATGTTCTTTGTGGTGGCCTACTGCTGCTATTTTCCTGTCCACTGTGAATTGTTTCAGCGTCCTTCCTGTCTGCAATATTAATGACCGATTTGCATGAGTTTAGCTGCTGTGCTTATTGTCTGCAGTGTATTCAGCTGTTGTTTTAGAGAGGGATGAATACTGTGACATCACACTCTTAGTTTCTCCGTTCTACAGTACTGGAGTGCAACTATAAGTAGAACGCTGCTAACTAATTACATTTTTTAATGTATGAACTAAGGGAATGAAACCTGAATCTCTCTTACCGTCACTCTGATTTGGACACTTCATGTAAATGATTTTTAAATGTTTTTAGAAAGAAGTCTCTTATAATCAGCAATCCTACTTTCATTTAATCAAAAATACAGTAAAAACAGTGAAATATTATTACAATTTAAATCACTTTTTTTTTTAAATTATTTTAAAATGTAATTTATTTACATCTCGTTATTTTTGCTGCTTAATATTTTGATATTTTTGTGGAGACAGTGACAGTGTGCACAACCACATTTTTTTATAAATATACATAAGGAATTCTACATAAGGATTCTAAAAAATTATGTGATGCTGAAGACTGGAGTAATGGCTACTGAAACATCAATTTTGGCATTAGAAGAAAAAATCACATTTTAAAATAATTTTAACAGTAGTTTTAATCAAGTAAATGAAGCCTTGGTATCGTAATTAGTCCAAACCTTTTTGTAACTTTTATTGTAGGTATTTGATTAGCTTGCTGCCTACATGGCTCTTCCTGTATTGTCAGTAGAGAGTTCTGACAGTGGTGAAACTGTATAACTGTCCCTCCTGTGTCAAAGCGCAAGACGGTTTGATAGGTGCCAGGATGAAAAGGAATTAAAAGGAAACATGTCACATATGGAGTAGCGGTGAGGTGCAAAGACAAAGTTGGCCGTTAAAGCTATTGGCGCTCCAATGGGGAGTTGAGCAGACCTGATCTCATTACTGTCAGACACACTTTGTCCCTTTAGGGTGCAGGTGACCCCCGTCACCGTGCTCGTGGTGCGTACGGACTGGGCTAATCATTCAGTTTTAATCACCAGGATATTCGCTCTCATCCTTTCTCTCTCTCTCACCCATCAGCCCCTGCCTGGCTTGGCCTCTGCCAAGGTCCAGCTCATTTTATTCTAATTGCCTGCGCCCTCAGCTGAGACTGATTTGCCTCATTGTCCTCATCCTTTCTCCATATTTTATCCTCCCTCTGTCGCTTTCCCTACCCTTCCTCCTTCTCCGGTATCTGTCAGTCTCTACCCCTTCACCTCGCGTCGTCGTCCCTCTTTCTCTTCTCCGGCCTCCCGTCTCTCTCCAGCGCTCTCGTCGTTTGCTGTCATTGTGATTGTGCCTGTGTTTCCAATTTTCTCTGCTCTCCCTCCTCCGCTGACCCTTCATTCTGGCGGACAGAACAAATAGCCTCCACGCTGCCCGACCACAAAAGCGCGACGGCTGACTGGCGTGCTTCGCGCACAATGATGTGAGAAAGAAAGGCAGTCTGGTTCTATTAGGTAAACCTGACGCGTTAAGCCAGAGGCTTGTTTGAACCGGTCACGTACGGCGACAAAAAAGGCTGCACAAAGGCACTGAGAGACTCAGGACTAATGTTATCAGCACACACCTGCATCCATCCCAACAATCACTTAAACGGCAGAGCTCAAAATCATCCGTCACACTCTAACGCAGGCTGAGGTTGGCAGATCGAGACCTGTTTAATGTATGATTTCTCTGAATGTCTGTCTCTAGCTGGTCCCATAACCACATGCTAAGAAGTTCAGCCAAGGGGTCAAGTTTTGTCTGGTTACAATGACCCCGTCTGCCCCTGCTGGTAAATACTGTAACTACACACTACACATGAGCAAAATAGGAGAGAGTGAGGATGATTGCAACAGTTTTTACATCTGTAACTACTTATCACTATATATATATGATATAATTCCCCCATGTTTACAAATTACAGTTGTCTTGAAACCTACAATATATCCCTAAACTTTGTTAATTAATGTCATTAATTAAAATTACTACTTACCCCACAACCAGAGAGTTGTATTACAGGATTAATCTGTGCTTCAAGTGGGCCGGTACACACCGGTACGCAGTATTTTAGCCTTTTGTGTACTGGCACTTTTTTGTGCGTACCGGCACTTCTGACATGTTGCAAATGACATTATGTAAATCACACTACCAGGTCGCCTCTCATATCAACAAATCACGTGTATGAATGCAAGCGGAGTCTGTCTATTTTAGGATTAGGGGTGTGGGGTAGATGCATATAATACACATGTGAAAACTGCGTATTATATGCACGTCAAACACATGCTTATCATTATGCAAGCCAACGTCAATTTCAGCGTATGAATAGAATGACAAATAGAAATAGAAAATCGTGCTATTGATATTTATTTTCATGTGACTGGGCTCTCGAATCAGTACATTATAATAAAAACAAAACCTTAATAATGAAAAGAAGCAGGTTTATGCGATCACATAATTTTAAATCGTTAAACTCCTGGAAAGTCCAGTAAGTGAAAGCATTCAAACAGTAAGTTCAAAACAGTGCTAATAATGCAGAGAATAGTGATGCCGGTAAATTTTTCAGCATGTATTTGGCTTAAAAGCAGAAGTGTTTTATAATGACTGAAGGTATTTTATGTGGTCGTCAGATTCTGAACAGAGTGATTCTGAATGGATCCATTTAGTAGTACATTTATTCAATTATTGATTGATTGATTGTGGAACTATACATACATTGTGAATTATGAAAATAACTTATTTATTTATTCAGTTTTGTACTTGGATTAATGTTTTATTCAAATTTAATAATACAATATAATAATATAATAATATTTTTCTACTACCCCCTTTTAACCCCTTCCCAAAATCCACAGCATTTCAAGTACTTTATTTAAAAAAGTAAATAAATAAATAATACATTTTTATTATCACCTCTTTGACTCCTTGACTACTCCCAAACTCAGACTTACTTAATTTACTTCATTTTAAACATTTTATTTAAAAAATGTTAAAAAATAAATGAATACAAAATAAAAATAAACTAATACTATGTGAAAATGATTCAGTTCATGGACACTATACATATATATATATATATATATATATATACTATATATATGGTTTCTATTTTAATATACTTTAAAATATAATTTATTCCTGTGATGCAAGGCTGAATTTTCATCAGCCATTACTCCAGTGTTACATGATCCTTCAGAAATCATTTTAATATGCTGATTTATTATTAGAATTATCTATGTTGGCAACAGTTATGCTGCCAAATGTTTTTTTGTAATCTCTGGTACTTTTTTCAGGATTAAAAAAACAAAAAAAACAAAAAAAAAACAAAACAGCATTTATTCTAAATATTATTTTTTTCTAACAATAAAAGCCTTCGATATCACATTTTATTATTTTAACACATCCTTGCTGAATAAAAGTATTTATTTCATTCAAAAAAATAAAAAATAAAAATTTACTGATCCCAAACCTTTGAACGGTAGTGTATATTATTAGAAAAGATTCCTTTTTTTTAATTCATCTAAGAATCCTGAAAAACAAAAAATATTAAGCAGCACAACTGCTTCCAGCATTAATAATAAATCAGCATATTAGATTGATTTCTGAAGGATCATGTGACACTGGAGTAATGATGCTAAAAAAGTCAGCTTTTATAACAGGAATAAATTAGATTTCAATGTATAATTTTTAAATATATTTTACATCATAATAATATTTGACAATATTAAATTTGTTTTCTGTATTTTTGATTAAATAATCACACCCTTGATGAGCACAAAAACTTCTTTAAAAAACATTCAAAATCTTACTGATCCCAAACTTTTGAACAGCAGTGTATATAAACATCTTTGGTGATGTTTTGAGTAAATGTCATGCATCAAATTAAACAAATGTTTTTACAATAGCCATTTTATCATTTAACATGCATTAACCTGATTGAAAAACTAATGTTAAAACTGAAGTGAATGTAGTGATACAACCATCTCAGTCTCCTTTCAATCATTCTCCATTCAAAAGCATTCAGCCATTCAAAAACAGTTGTGTATTCTGTATACATTTTTTGTAGGCCAATTATACACTTCTAATATTTCATTATACTATACAGTTGCTGTTTAGAAGTGTACAATTGTGTTTTGATAGTTTTATGAAAGCATGAAATGCACTTAGATTCCCCCCTGTCTTATAAATAATATGGTGTTATTATTAAATCCATTAGGAAAACTTTTAGTGCTACTGATGAAAGACAACTGCTATTGATATGGAGAAGTGGTAGATTTGGCCTGTCGAGCATCTGAGTGCTTTCTTCGTTTGATTAGCACTGATTATAAATGAAATGCTAACTGGAGTGTGATTGAAAGGTCAGCATGGGGCGAAAGACCAAGTTCTCATAATCACCCTTTGTTTGACCGTTCCACTTACCAAACAACACTTAAAGAAATGTTAAAATAGTGCTCTGCACTAAATTATTATTAGCCACTGACGGAAAAGAATGGCATATGGTGTGACACTCAATACCTCTCAAGAAAGATGAAAATAATAATATCATCATCAACCCTCTCTACAAATAACAACCTCTTCTGGTCATCAAGCTCATGGCATTCACAAAATCCAGACAGGCCACCACGGGAAATCCAAGGGTCAAAATTCATCTCTGAAATCTTTCTCCTCCTCCTAATCAACAGCGCGATACATTTTCATTACACCTGAGCATAACTCTTCAAATAAAGCACAGAAGCAGAAACTAATTAGTTTTTAATTTATTGACTAATGGCTTCAGCCATCACAGCCTGCTGCAAATGTTCCAACAGTCCTCATGCAAGTGCTATGTTTAGCTTCGCCTTGGATTCATAACCAAAATAATTCATCATCCCAAGCAGATTAAACTGAAGCGTATAGACCATAACCACAGCCATTTATAACATTTTGTATCCGATAATTTTTTTTTCCCCCAGCAAACTCCCACTTTACAACTGTTCTTCCAGATTCCAGATTTCCTTTTCGCTGTTTAATTATTAATATTTAAACTAAGCACACATGATATAAACTGAGTAGTATCATGGCTGCATGTGAAGCCGCTGGACCTCATCAATCATGGGTTCAAGGTTCAAGCCCCTCTGCTCGGTTTGAGACGCAGCCCACCGTTCTGTCCACGTAGTATGTGGCAGAAGACAGCTCATAGGTTTTTATGTTTTATAGTCTGCACTGTGCTTTGGTCCTAAGGGACACTCTCAACACTGCTTTTCTCTCCCTGAGGGAGTAAATCTTTTTCATCTTTTTCATACATCTCATCATTTTTCAGCAGCTTCCAGCACCCTGAAACCAGCATCTTACCTTCTTGTTTTAGGACTAACGCTGTTGGGAAACATTATGAATCATCTTTATGAATAAAGGTCAGCGCTTTTGACCTCAGAAGGTCACGTGACGCTATCTACAGATGCATTTTGAGATCTGATGAGGGAGATCTACTACTTCTCTGGAGCTCAAACTTTCTACCGAGTTTGATTTGAGTCCCTCTTACAATGGTAAGGCACACAAAAGCATTCTGGGATGGGACAGCATCCCTGCTCAGGAACAGCTCAGTCCCAGTGGTGTCCAAGGGAATGTGAGACAGTGATGAATTAAACAAACTCATCTAAGCTCTCCTCTACTGGCAGGACAAAAAAGCCAGGTCGGCTTTATTCTCCCTTACTTTTCTGTTGCTTTTTTCCTCTTTTTCTTTTCTCTTCTGCCCCATTTCTCTATCTTTTTTTTCCTCTCTGTCGTTGCTCGCTCTCTCTTTCTCTCTCTGTTGGCAGAACTCACAGCCTGATCAATAGACTCCAGCCAGTCTATGCTGAGTAGCTGAGAGAGCCCCTCCCTTGTGACCCAAAATAAGGACATAAGGAATAAAACACACACTTGCTCACTTTCTCTCTCTTCCTTACTGGTGACTTCGGTCCTTGTATACAAGAACGAGGAGGGGGGGAGTGATGGACCGCTGCCAGACACAGAGTATCAATGCTGGCAGAGGGCTGTACTGTGAGAAGGATGTAACAACGTAACAAACACACCAGTCACATTCAGACCACCACAATGAAATGCCCCCGTGCACGGCTTGTTCTCCTCCTCTCGCTATCCATCTTTCTCTTTTACTTTGACTTTGATGTCACGGAGGTCACTATCGATTTCATCTTTTGGCTCTGAAACAGTAAACAACATAAAACCACAGTTAAACATCCACAACGAGAGATTCCAAGACGGGCTTCAGAAACAAACATTTATCGTGACGATAGAGACAATCCTCTTTGATCATTAACAACCGTTTGGTTCAGGCAAATGCCACGGCAGATTTTTAAAGAGTGTATCACTAATAAATTTCTGAGGCATTAAAAATCTGACTATTATGAAGGACACAATGAAAGTCAGCGCCTTATCCCTTTCTTCACATTTTCTTATGTTCCGTGAGTGTGTAGTGAACTGCATCTTTAAAAAATACTGCACTGATAATGGCACCATAAAACAGATCATTTTACAGCTAGGTGATCTCAGTCTTGAATGCACTTGAAAACCATTTTCAAGTGACATAAAGTTTAACATAGCGCTACATCTGCCGAGCCAATGGCTTCCATACTACACGGAGCTGACTATTTAATTATGGAGAGGGAATGAATGGAGATACAGAGCAGCCAGGTTTTGCTTATTCTCTATCACTCTGTCATACAAAGAGAGATCCAAATTGACTGCTATGTAATACATAGAGCAAGCTAAACTTGATTTGCAGAGAGATGCTTGCTTATGTTAAACTCATAACCGTGATGCTAGAGTATCATAAGTGATTGCCAGGGTGTTTCTAAGCTGTTCAAGCCAAAAGGCTTTGTAAATGTCACATTAGTGAATGAAGTGAACATACTCATATTTGATACTCATATTATTCCTCAATTTGCAAACTGTGACATTCATTATGTAGTGAACGAGTGAAATACTACAGATCAGATTTGAAAAACAAAACTCAGACAAGCTTCACAGACTGTCCCATATGAATAAAACGGAGAATGAGATTTCTGCGAACAGCGTGATTTTTAGTAAAATGTGCTCATTAAGAGTTAAATGATTGGATTTTATTCTGATGTGAGCTGGAATGCACTGTAACAGTGCAAAGCATTTTATCTGTCTTTTTCTTCCAAAAAAAAATACTGGAAACAGGGAACAATCCTCTCTGGGTGCATTGTGCCTCTTACAGACCAGTTTGAAGTAGATGTCACAGTTACGTTACTTGCAGCTGCTCATGCATAGTGGTGGCAAAAAAACACTGTAACACGTGGAGTGAAACGGGTAAAATCCATGGAATAAGAGAAAAAAAATATTTTTGTGCCTTTTGATGCCAGAGTCGGGATGCAAATAATTTTTAGCGAATACTGTCGTAAAAGACGCCATTTAAAGTTAAACTCAATGGATGAAAACTGCTATGATTACTCGACTTTTAAAGCATAAATTTGATTTAAAGGGGTCATCGGATGCAAAGTTCACTTTTACATGTTGTTTGAACATTGTGTTGCCAGTGTATGTACACATCTACCGTATAATGATATAAATCCATGCAGTGGTTTTTAATTAATCTCTAAAAAATATCCCTTTTTCGCTCCCACGATAGTTGATTGACATGAGCATCTTACCTCAGGCCCGCTCTATATCAGCTGTAACAGTCCAACCTCCATTGTTTTGATGCCGAAGCAGGGATATAAGTTCGACAACAATATCTCTGATGAATATGATTGAGCGATTGAGGTGTTGTGTTGCTGGATGTAATAATGAACATAGTGGACGTCATTTACTCCCGACAACTGAGCTGCTGAAGATGCAGTGGATTAGGTTTGTTTGTGAAGGGAATGCACCTCCCGATCTACATAAATGCGTCTATGTTTACGCAAATCATTTGTGATCCAGCTTCACCTACAGCAGAAGTAAGTATAAGGGGTTATTATGAATATCTGCAATCACCTTTCCTAATAACCTGCTAGTTAGCAAGTTAAGCAGCTAAATGCAGCTAATGTAAACAGGCTCGTCACTCCACAGAGAGTAGAGAGGAGCAGGGCGAGCAGAGCTCATTTGCATTTAAAGGAACAATCCCTCAGAATGGGATGATTTTTGCAGAGCTCATTTTGACAAGGTACATTATAGACTTGCATTTTGCATTATAAAGTATATTAGACTTTTCGTTAAGACCCTAAAGAATCATATCAACTTGTGGAAAATGGGCATCCGATGACCCCTTTAAACAGTATATATACATAATATTCACACATGCTGTTTGTAGGGGACGCATTGTATTAGCCCTACAGTTACAACATGACATAATATTTAAACTTATTACTATTGACATTTTACATAACATTTATTTATTTTATCTAATTCTGAATTTTTTTCTCACAAACGCAAGTTTATATCTGCTAGTTTGGACTTTCTGATGTTTTATAACGATTTAACTCAACAATATTGAGTTTGCCAATTCTCAGGGGAAAAAAGCCAGAGCCAAGGGGAAAAGAAAGAATGACGAGTTGTTTTTTCTTATCAGATTTGAGAGATTTAATCTCAGAATTGCCAGAATAAAGTCAGAATTTTGAAATATAAACTCAAATGTACATTATTTTTTTATTCCGTGGCTCCATAGACTGCTACTTGAAAACTGTCATTTTCTGCAACCAGATAAGCTCCGGCCACAAAAAAAAGTCATCATTGTTTGCAAACACTGAATTGGTCTATAAGTCACCTGACAACCATATTTATGTATAATTTCTGCAAAATTGTGTTTAAAATTATCCAAACTCACAGATACATCATAGACTTACATTAGAAAAGAACAAAAAGAAAATCGAAAGTCACTACAGTAGGATTGGTCAGTAATTTATAGGGATAGTTCACCCAAAAATGACAATTTCGGCATCATCACTGACCCTCATGTTTTCCCAAACCTGTATGAATTTGCTGGTGGCCACTGATTTCCACAGTATTTTTTTTTTCATACAGTACTATTAAAGTCAATGGCCACCATTAACATTCTTCAAAATATATTCTTTTGAGTTCAACAGAAGGAAACTCATACAGGTTTGGAACAATTTGAGGGTGTGTAAATGATGACAGAATTCACATTTTTGGTTGACAATCCCTTAGTAAAGTGTCAAATGGATGCAATTTGGGTCAGATTGATTTTGAATAGCATATACAGTGGTGGCCAAAATTATTATAACACTAGTATTTTCACCAGCTAAAAATGGTTTTAAGTCAGTTATTTCAATGTTTGCTGTGTGTCAGCAGGAAATATTAGTTTACATTTCCAAACCTTCATTTTGTAATAATCCAGTGAGTTTTTTGTTTGCACAAGAAGTATGACAACAGCCAGTGCTCCACACAGAGATCTGATCTCATCATCATGAAGAAACAGAACAAACTGAGACAGACTAAATTCAGAACTGTGGCAACGTCTCCAAGATGCTTCAAGAGACCTACCTGCAAAGCTACCTGAAAAACTATGCGCAAGTGAACCTAGGGCAAAAGCTGCTATAAACGCAAAGGATGATCACACCAAATGTTTATTTAATGTAGTTAATAGAAATTATTGATAAAGAAAATCTATTTATGCCATTATTTTTGACAGCATCCTCATTTTACAGCATTTTTACACAAGTGCCTAAAACTTTTAACAGTACTGTAGCTTTGCAGGTAGGTTTCTTGATGCATCTTGGAGACGTTACCACAGTTCTTCATCTCAGTTTGTTCTGTTTCTTCATGTCATTCCAGACAGACTGGATGACTGAGACACTACAGCAAAAGATAGAAATAACTGACTTAAAACCATTTTTAGCTGGTGAAAATACTAGTGTTCTAATAATTTTGGCCACCACTGTATATCCTAAATAAGCCAGATGATTTGATGATCATATGCCAACTTTTAATACTTAGGGTTTTGTTCAAATCCCCAGTGCCAAGAATAAGCAAGCACCACAGAGGCAGATAAAGTGTTTGATACTTAAAATCTGTTTCGCTGAAGAAAATATATAGCTGCTGTACTGTTGAGTGTGTACAATCCATCTTAAAACTTGGCAAAATAAACACTTGCATCCTCTCTGTTTCCTGAATCAGTTCTCTCAGATGTTGAAGACTAGTGGGTCGTAGTCACAGATCTTGGCCACATTGGGAATTCTCTGCCTGGGGGTTTTATTGCCTTTTTTTATATATATATATATATATAAAGCAGCCACAAGAAAGAGACTCTCAAGGTTTCCCATGGCTGGTGCAGCCTTGCAAACCAATCATTTCAGGTGCAAACAGAAGTGCTATGCTAATGGAGTCTCATTTAGAGAGTATGGATTACTAATGCTCCTCTCTTCCCAGCCAACTTGATTTCAGAGCTAGCCACTTGAAAGCGCACAACATAAACTTAATAGATCAATGCGTATAGAGCCCTGCAAATGGAGGGAAAGGCTTTGCTACTTTTAGTCACTAAATTATAATGTGCAGCTGGGAACATTTTGGTCATCAGACCTTTACAAAGTGTCAAGTGATCTATGAGCAGTCAGGAGACTTCTAGAGCGAAGGTATTCAATGCCTCAAAAAAAAAAAAAAAGCCGCACTGCCTACAGCGAACACACACATATACCAAATCCATTTCGTGTCACCATTAACATGGAGGAAGGACATTTTAAGCATTCTCAAATGCCACGGTGATGAATAAATGTCAGTCCACGCTTTGTTATGCTAAATCAATTAGCCACTGGAGGGAAAACGCCAAGCACAGCCCTGCAGTTAACTTCACTTACGGCCAATCTCCAAGCTATCTATCCACTTGGCTGAGATTTACATTTTAAGTCACCCAAATTTCTCCCAGAATTGGAAAATTGCCTTAATTAGCCAGCTAATTAGTTTAAGTATTGGCTCGCTGAGGCCCAAACATTCAGTGTCAACAAGTCTGCGAAGTCAAGGGAAAGTGCAGAGAGAAAATACAAACTAACTGTGGCGATTTGGACAGCTCTCGGTAAACAGATCCGCTCTGGCCCTCTGCATGCTCCGCTATCCATCTCTCCATCTCTGGCCGAGTCAGGCGTCTTTTCAAACAAGGACCTCCTGTTGCGTCTGGCCCCTGCCTGCTGCTCCGAGTGAGTGCAGCATGGCAGCTCTGACACCCTGATAGATAGGATTTGCAGGAAGCATATGGGCCAAGAGGCTGGTTTTCCTCCGCCTACTAAAGTACGCCGTACAGCTGCTTAATGGCTCGCATTGATCTGCGGCACGGGAAATTATTTCTCCATTCCAGATACGTGACTCACCTGCTTCCACCTCGCATCCTGTTGATGCGCTAGAGATGACGGGAGACGCCCAACCCATGCCCTCCTCCAGCTGTGCTCCAGATGTGTGGAGGAGAGGAGGGAGTCCGGAACCTGGCCCATGCTGAGCAGAGGGAATTCTGGGACAGAGAAGGGGCAGTGTGGTGCAATGCACAATTTGAATGAACCCCGGGGACTTAGGGGCTCCCAGTGGAAAAGAGCAATAGAAAAATGTAGGAGGAACCATTATCAATTAGTAACAAAAATAACTAATTAGCATATTAAAATCATATTCAAAGTATTATGTGACACTGTGGCACTAGTTCCTTATTAAACTAACATAAGACCCCCACTTGTGATTTGATAGGGACCCATGGCATAATACAATTATGTGCTAAAACATAAAATACTACCACCCTTCTAACACAACTGCACATGTTGGAAGAGAAGTAATTAAAATTGAACAAGGTCCAAGTTTCCAACCAGAGGGAATACTAATCACCATAATGGTGACTTCAAACGAAAGATATTTACAACAAAACAACACTAAATAAGAGCTAAAACCTCTATTAATTCTAAATAACGACTAATTACATGTCCCCATACATCCTCATGCTTTGCCCAAATTGAATTATTCAAGCGCATGGGTGTATGGGTACTCTCCCACAGCGGGATCCATCAACATTAGGCAGTTTGGTTATTTATTTACTCCAGTAATTTAAAGTGTCACGACACAAAATGACCTAGAATTGTTTTCACAGTAGAAAGTGTCTGGTAAATCTTTTAAGATGCCGACAGTATTTTCCAGGCTGCCTAAGACAACTGCACAAAGGCCCTCATGATGGAGCCTCCAGCAGTCCCCTGCCACCTTTCCTCAGCTCCACTGCGTCCGGTCTGCACGCAATCCTCCCACCACAAGGCCTTGGACGCTTATGCATGCATGAATGACTGTGAAAATACATTCTCACATTCTTTCTCTTTCTCTTCAATTCCTCCCTGAGTAGGTTGTGACCCAGAGTAACGGTCGACGTGAAAAAAAGGACTTGTAATTTACATATAAGCCTTTCTCAGAGAATAATTCATCAATAGTTCAATATTTGATCACATACGGATACCCATATCCAAAACTATTTAAATCTATATTCAGAATGCCCTTTAAATAATCAATTATTGTAATGCAAGCAGAAAAAAAACGTGGTCTGACTGACTTATTAGCTTATGAGGAAGCTATTTTTTAACTTTTTTCACTTGGCTATAAAGCTACATGCACAATGTACACAAAAAACAAAATTATACAGGCAACCAGAAATGGTGTTCGTGTGTGTGTTACAGCTCTGAGGATATCAGGATCAAACCTGTGATTGTATGTCATGATGGCCTTGTGCTGGAGTGGAAAGAAAGTGGATAAAATAGACAGATAACACTGGTTCAAGTGTGCTATACTTTGCAGAATCTTATTTCGCTGCTCTCCCTTCGAATTTCTCCATCCTATCTTCTTGTGATACTTCCTGTCTAGTTTCTCCCACTCCCTCGTTCTTTACCCAGCTCTCCTTGTCATTTCTTCTTTGTGGTCTCTCCTCACTTTTTGAGTTTTACTCTGACAGTCATCTAGCGCTGATGTTTACAGGATTCAACCTCTGAACAGCCGTTGCCTTGCATGCCGCCCGTGATTCAATTAGTGCGATTGAATCACAGATCCTTAATTAAGCCTTTTAAAGGAATCATGTGGTGTGCTGGAATCCTGAGGAGGGGCCAGATTAGATAAAGAACAGTGAGAACATATGAGGTGGAATTGGTTTAGTGCCATCCAGCCGTGTCCTGTGAGGACTGCCAAAGGAAGACTCAGTGTGGGTCAGGACTCTCAGGAAAAAACAGACCTCACCTCTGTATGGGGCTGCAATCGAGGATTGAGAAAATGGACTGGTCTGAGCACAGTGAGCAGAGAACAGCTCAAAAGAATAACGTAACTAGGTGAGCCAGATCAGACTGAGAGAGAAATCTGACCAGATAAGCACCAAACTGTCCAAGATAAAAGTACACAGGCTCGTCACTCTACAGAGAGAAGAGAGGGGCGGGGTGATCAGAGCTCACTAACATTTAAAGCAACATCGACCAGAATGATTTTTGCAGAGCTGATTTTGGCAAGGTAAAAGGGTGTTTTTTACACTACCATTGAGAAATTTTAACCAAAGCATGTAATAGACTTTTCATTAAGACCCTAAAGAATCAAATCAACTTGTGGAAAATGGGCATCCGATGACCCCTTTAAAACTGTCACCGTCCCATCAGTGGGACTCCTAAGTTTAATTCACCATATTACAAATAATTCCAAATCTAATCATGACAAACTATATATATCGTTGGAAAGGTCTAAGAGTCCTAAGTAGATATTTTACCACTGTTTTGTGTTACAAATTATGTAGGAAAAGTAACAGATTAATTCATGACAAGAGTGCACCTCAAAAATCTACATCATAACAGGAGTTCTGACCTTTGTCACAAAAAGACTTTGTTCATTGCCTTTATTCCCATCACACTTTAGAAAACATAAGAAATTATATATCACTAGTTAAAAACTCAAAATTCATCCTTTGAAAACCATTTTAAAATCAGACATTGCACTACCATGGAAAATGCACACCAAAATCAAATTTTCGTTCATGAATTATAAAAATTTAACTTTGCAAAGTGCATTTTCACATCTATGTTTAAAAATGTGAGTGAAAGTTAAAGGGTTTAACTGTATTGCATGTTGTAAGCCAATAAAAGCAGGTTTTAGTGTTGACATATTGTGTGCAAAACACAATTTCTCATCAATTTTTTTAATCTTTAATCTCATCAATGAAAGGTTTTTGATTTTGTCAATCACAGTGAAGAGGAAATGAAAAATATGCATCATAACTATAATTTGATTATTTGAATTAAAACAATGTTCTGATCCAACAATAATCAGAATAAATGCCATTTAACATAAGTTTAAATGAATTTGCATGTCTTAGTAAAATTAATTAGATGTCAGGTAAAACTGTCTAATATTAAAGAATATAATAAAGTAGACTGAATTTGTTAGTAAATGTAATTAAATGAATATTCATTATTGTACTGCACACAATAATTACAAAACCTTTATTGAAACTGCAAGCTTAAATCTAATTGACTGTCCTAACACAATTTTGTAAGTTCCTGAATGCTTCAAATTAACAACTAGTTGCTGGTTTTCTAGTCTCACGTAACCAGACCTTCAGACTGACGGCAGAAGGTCTGGGAATCTTGGCCAGTTTGAATGGCCAAGGCCCTCCTATGAGATCATATGACTGACAGGTAAATCAACTTACCGCGTTTCAGTGTTTCCCCTGCCATTATATTAGGGGAATCGTGATATGGACTAGTGTCTGTGAATATTAAAAGCAAAAAGACGGTTTAAATATGAATCCTGCATGTACTGTTTGCCTCTGTATGAATGAATGGCGGAGACGCGATTTTGTTTACTACACACATACTAAAGCACGCGTGACGCTCGTGGTGATTTTCGGCATCTGCGTCTCACTATGACAACATAAACGCATGAACTTAATCTCCAGAGTTGCTGTGAGAATCACTTCATGTGAATTGTACTGTTTCATTTGAGAGAACTAGCATCATATCAATGTATACACACAAAAACTTCCCGGCAACCTGTCAAAATAAAACTACGGTTTAACATGTAACAGAAATGTATTAGTCTTGCTGTACTTTTGTACAATATAATGTGGGTGTTTATATATTCCTATTTCTGGCAAATTAAATAAAACAATTAAATGCTAAAAATAAATATTACAACAAGATTAACCACTTAATTGTAGAAAAAAATACTATAATTATTATTAAAACTTTTTAACAGAATAATACACAATTTTTCTTCAATGTATTAATTTTAACAGTAAACCTCCGTTTGTTTGCCAAAAAATAAAAGGGTTTAATTTTCATTTCAATAAAAATAAATAAATGTTTAATGCCTTCATTTGATTATCAGAAAAATTAAAACACAAGAATTTCTGGAAATAAAAAAAGAAAAGAAAAGAAAAGAAAAGAAAAGAAAAGAAAAGAAAAGAAAAAAAGAAAAGAAAGGAAAAGAAAAAAGATTGCAGGGCTCTATTGTTAAAAATGTTGAAATTGAGATTTTTGGACTTATTTTTTCACTGAAATAAATGTTTTTGTTATTACTTAGAGAGTAAAGTACAGAGAAAAAAAGTACAGGGTACTAGGTACTGACCTGACCCCTGTATTCTGAAGATTCTATGCCGTGAACTTTAAATATTTCACAAAATCCAGTGTTTACTTGGTCCTGGTAAGTGCTCATCGTCACACCCTGTTGAAAAAGACAGCATAGTTAGGAATGTTTTGAAACATGGCTGCTGGTTTGAGCTGGTTTATGCTGGTCCTAAGCAACTAGCTCCTGCTAAGGACCAGCTTAAACCAGCTCAAATCAGCAGCCATGCTTCAAAACACACCTAACCAGCATATGCTGTTTTTTTTCAACAGGGCAGTTGTAAACACAACGGTTTTCTTCATTCGTGAGGGGGTTTGGCATCATGGCATCTTGGTTTCCAGGCAGAACATTAAAGAACGTGACACACGTCCTGGAAATCCTGTAGAATTCAACCAATCCGATGCCGACTTCGAAACTCCTGAAGTGTTTCCAATTTCGTGTCCGATATGAATCAGACGTCCAGCCAATGGTCCGTGGGTGTCACGTCTGAGGCTGAGACTACTGGCTTTCCAGGGATTCAAAATTCTTCAGACACTGAATCTTTGAAGGATATCCAAAGAGTTGTTTAAGACATTTAGCAAGTAAACAAGATATCCTTGAAAAGACATGTATATTTCACTTTTTCTCTCAGGGTTATATCTGATTTAGCCCCTTTCCTGTCAGAGTGAGCAGCTCTTGGTTAGAACAACCTTAAACGTAGATCAAAATTCATGCGGATGGGCAAAAGATTGTTTATGCAAGACTTCTGTTGAATAACTTAGTCTAAATAGAATGAGTGCTCAGTAATCAGACTCCACCTAAGAGGCAGTGCAAACATCAGCTTCATTAATCAGATTTCAAAAGCTCAGTTGAAGATGTCATCCAAATCTGTCACAGATGGACAATGCAGAGATATTAAATCAAGTGGATACTGTATTTATTCAGCGTCTAGGCATCTTTAGCCTGAGGATCGATGCGGTAGCCACTCAAACTAACACAATGCGTGCTCACTCTATCTGAATGATCATTCACTCTAGATGACAGCATTAAAGTGTTATGCTATTTGCGAATGTTTAAAAGGATACTGATGTGTCACATTCATGCACAATAAATAATAAAAACCTTAAACCTGCACCAGGCTCAGCAGTAATCCTGCACTGCCCTAATTGTGGAGTGACATCACCTGCTTTGACAGAACGAGGCAGGAAAGAGAAAGCACACCAAACCAAATCTGCCGCCCCTCTGCGATTTACCATCAAACACTGGAACAGTAGGTACAATCCTCATTTTCTTTCAGTTTTCATACTCTTTGTCACCGAGATAATCACAAATAAAGAAGAAGAGGGAAATCTTCTTCTCTTCAGTGTTTCCGTAAATAACATCAGAGAGCAGATTTCTGGAGCTGGAGGGGAGAAAGGACTGATGTTATTGTGTGTGAATCAGGGTAAACAGGAGGTCAGGGAGAGGGGGTGTGATGAGACTAAACTCCTTTGAAAGAGACGACGATACAGCCTTGACAGCACACACACACACACACGCGGATGGTCACAAGGATACAGGCAATATGCTAAAAATAGCTAAGTCTGTGTGCAGATTTTTTGACATAAACACAAAGATCTCCTTATGGGGCTGTACTGATATATAATATGATATAGGCACACTCAGATGCAGACACACACTGGCTTGCCCACTTCATGTGCTCTGTGCAACAAAAGGCTGACTGTAATGTTGAGAGACACAATGTTGGACCAGCACCAAATCACTTCCTGTCACCCGAGACAACCGCATAAAAGAGGGTACCAAGCGGACCAGAAATAATTCCTTATAATTAAATTTTGCACTAGTTAATTCAAATGGGCCCTTGCCCATCGTCCATCCAAAAACGCACATTGGGCCCTGCCAATTACTAGCCAGTGTGGGAAGACAAGTCCAGATCGTGGGTTCTACTGATTAAAGGAACAGTTCACCCAAAAATAAATAATATAATTTACCCACCGTTATGTAACTCAAACATTAAAAACATTAAAAAACAATGTTAAACAAATACATAAATAATACTAATAAAAATGTTTTACATGCTCAGTTGAGTCAATATGAATAAATGAATGAATAAATAAATAGGTAAATAAAAATACACAATTTTAAGCCTATTGATATGGTTGCATGCAAAACACTCATGAGGCCTTTATAAATTAAAAAATAAATATAAAGAAAATTCAATTATATGCAGGGAAATATTCTGTGCAGGGGAAAAAAATGAAGACAACTTGAAAAATTATTTATTTTTGAAAAAAACAAACAAACAAAAAAAAAAACTACACAGATTTATTTTAAAACTAAAAGAAAAATGCCAATAATAAAATAAAAAGGTTTAATTAAAAAAGTAATTCTTAAAAACCTTTAGTACCTACCTTTTTTTTTTTTTACAAATATAAGAACTTTTTTTTTTAATTATGCAGGGACATATTTTGTGCAGGAAAAAATGTAAAGAAATTTTGAAAAAATATTTAATTCTGTAAAAAAAAACTATACAGATTTATTAAAAAAAAAAATATTTCAAAATAAAAATGGCAGTAATAAAATAAAAAGGTTATTTAATTTAAAATAGTTACAAAAAAACTTTTAGTAACTTTTTTTTTATTAAAGAACTTTTTTTAATTATAATAAAATAAAACAAATCCAATTATATGCAGGGAAATATTCTGTGCAGGGCAAAATGTAAAGAAAATTTGAAAAACTATTCATTTCTGTAAACAAACAAACATACAAAAAACGATACAGATATTTTACAAATAAAATTAAAAATGGCAATAATAAAATAAAAAAGTTATTTAATAAAAAATAGTTACTAAAAGTTTACTTTAAATTAAAAGGTACATGATAAAAATAATAACTAACTCAAATTTTTAATAAACATTACAATAGTATCAGAATTACAGAATACTATTACAGAATACTAAATTAACACTTGCTGATAGTTTCAGATGTAAGAAAGAAAAAAAAAGATTTTTTCCATGCAACATGCAACTAATTAACTAAAGCACATAAGTTTGAAATGATGTGAGAGTCAGTAAATAATGCCAGGATTTTCATGTTTAGGTGAACTCATCTTTAAGTCGTATTACATTACAAAAGCAGAGTACAACCAAACACTTTAAATGTGATCACCGCAAATATGCTGTCTGAACTATACGTTCCTTTGTTACGGATGAAGTACAGACTGTTCCTCACAGCAGGAGGATTTAGGGACATTTTAGCAGCATTTTAGCAATTTTCAGTTTTTTCACCATCCAATGTCATTTTAAAAGTTAGCCATCCCTTCAAAAATCACCTAGTCAAACAGGCTTTTGCTGTACAGCGGTTCCCTTGCTCCTGCAGCAGTTATTTCATTATTTTCCCTGAGGGGTTGATTACAGAGGGAGGTAATTTATGGGCCACTTCATTGCCAATTCAATGGGCACATCACCTGTAAATAATTGACACTCTTCATGTCCATTCCAACATCATCATATCCAAATCATATTGATGCATCTCTCTCTCCTCAGAGTGAGGTCAGCAGCAAATCCCGCTCTAAATCTACAGCGCACGCACACACAGGCGCACAGCTCAATTATGCTCCTGGAAAATTCATTCATATTGTATGTTGAGCCATCCATTCCCAAATAAGAAAAACTACATTTGCATTTCATGAGGGAAACACGAATGCTTGCAAGGCAGAATTGTATTAAAGTTTAAGGTAAGCTTAAGTTTTAGGCTTTGGAGCTGCGTAAATGAAACACGCACATATGTTTTTCTGTCGTCTGTGAATGAGAAATACTTCAAGGGGTAGTTCACCCAAAAATGAAAATTCTGTCATTAATTACTCACCCTAATGTCGTTCCAAACCTGTATGACTTTCTCCATCTTTGGAACACATATTAAGATATTTTTTGTGAAATCCAAGGGCTTTAGTTCAAAGTAAATGTTGCTCCACAAACTGTTATGATTTACACGTATGGATCGTCTCAAACTCCATCTCTGCATACTGCTGTGAGTTTGGGTTTATTATAACGTTCATCTGGGAACGCAACGTCTGCTATTTCAACATATTTGTATGGTAAATCATTTATAAACCTATGC
Organism: Labeo rohita; assembly: GCF_022985175.1. Classification (NCBI taxonomy): domain Eukaryota; kingdom Metazoa; phylum Chordata; class Actinopteri; order Cypriniformes; family Cyprinidae; genus Labeo; species Labeo rohita. The sequence goes on along the minus strand of NC_066891.1, from coordinate 11,533,495 downwards.
AAACACAGGAAAATACATTAATATCTCAATAAGCTAAAGGCCCGTTCACAGCAAGAACGATAACAATAGCTATAGACCAACAATAACTACACAGACCAAAATTATAAACGCAACACTATTGTTTTTGCTCCTATTTTTTATGAGCTGAACTCCAAGATCTAAGACTTTTTCTATGCACACAAAAGGCCTATTTCTCTCTAATATTGACACAATTCTACAATTAACACAAATCTGTCTAAATCTGTGTTAGTGAGCACTTCTCCTTTGGCGAGATAATCCATCCACCTCACAGGTGTGGCATATCAATATGCTGATTAGACAGCATGATTATTGCACAAGTGTGCCTTAGGCTGGCCACAATAAAAGGCCACTCTAAAATGTGCAGTTTTATCACACAGCACAATGCCACAGATGTCGCAAGTTTTGAGGGAGCGTGCAACTGGCATGTTGACTATAGGAATGTCCACCAGAGCTGTTGCCCGTGAATCTAATGTTAATTTCTCTACCATAAGCCGTCTCCAAAGACGTTTCAGAGAATTTGGAAGTGCATCCAACCAGCCTCACAACCGCAGACCACGTGTAACCACACCAGCCCAGGACCTCTACATCCAGCATCTTCACTTCTAAGATCGTCTGAGACAGCCACCCGGACAGCTGCTGCAACAATCGGTTTGCATGATTAAAGAATTTCTGCACAAACTTTCAGAAACCGTCTCAGGGAAGCTCATCTGCATGCTCGTTGTCCTCATCAGGGTCTCGACCTGACTGCAGTTCATCACTCATAACCGACTTGAGTGGACAAATGCTCACATTCGATGGCGTCTGGCACTTTGGAGAGGTGTTCTCTTCACGGATGATCCCGGTTTTCACTGTACACGGCAGATGGCAGACAGTGTGTATGGCTTCGTGCGGGTGAGCGGTTTGCTGATGTCAACGTTGTGGGTCGAGTAGCCCATGGTGGCGGTGGGGTATATTTGCGTCCACACCAGTTAACAATAACTGTCTGGTTTTGTTGCATTTGACTTGAACCAGTAGATGTCCTCAGCATGCGCATTTCTAGCGCATCTAAACAGTGAATCTATTGTAAACTATGATCTCAAACATAGTCAATGCAGTGGAATAAAAACAATACGTACTCTTCCTACTGCGACTTCAAAGGAGGCAAGACAGTGTTGTCCAACCTAGCGCTGAATCCCTGAGGTAATTGTTTATGTTTCTCTGTTTGCTGTGCAATGTCTGTTTGCTTTTCTACAATGTCGCCTGCTATTTCAGTTGCGCAAGCCCTTTAAATTTAAATGAAGTCTGATTAGCTGTCAGGGTTTTTTTTTCGTTCATCAGCTATAAAAAAAAAAAGTTCTGAAAGTGATCTTATCGATATCTGTATCGCTATCATTATAGTTGTCGTGTGAACTCTGCTAATCTATTCAATTTTAAACAAATATAGAATATTATCTTTATAGTTACAGTTATTTGTAACTTATATTTTAATTTTTCTTTTTAATGGTTAAATGAAATATTATTAATCAAAAAGCCTGTCTAATTAATTGAGTTTTACCGTTTTATTTTTTAGAAAATTCTGTGTTTTCCATTACTTTTCTTGATTCCATTTTAATGGTTCCATTAAATTTTAATAATCAAAAGCATCTCCAATTAATAGATTTTTTTTTTTAATTATGTATATATATATTTTTCTTTTTTTTCTCTTAGAAATACTGTGTATTTACATTTTTCTCCTAAATAAATTCTGGTAAATACTTCTGATAAATACTCCTTAAAATATAATATTTTGATTGAGAAGCACAAAACATGTGGATATATTGACATTCAGAACATGCTGACTTTCTTAGACTTTCTTTTTATTTCATATTTATTAGGCTTGTTAACATTTTAACTCTTTTAGTTTTACATTGGTTTGTTTACATTTCTACTTTTTTTATGGTACACTACTGAATGGCTGATTGGCTGAATGGCTGAAAATTGCTGATTTTTTTGTGGGAAATTAATTGTTTAGATGAATAGATTAATTGATAAATTAGTCGATAGATTTAGCGACATAAAAATAGTCGTTAGTGGCAGCCCTAAACGTAACTATCACGTTCAAGGCCCAGAAAGGTAGTATGGACGCTGATAACATCAACCTTAATTTTATGAAGCTACGAGAATATTTTTGTAAAAAAAATAAATAAATAACGTCCTTATTTAACAATTTCTTCTCTTCTGTGTCAGTCCTGGATGCGCATTCACGAGATGAATGAAGATGAACGAAGGTCTTACGCGTTTGGAACGACATGAGGGTGAGTAATGACAGAATTTTAATTTTTGGGTGCAGTATTCCTTTAACACAACCCTGTCTTTGCAGCATATATGGTTGAAAAAAGCAAGAAAGGATCAATCAAAATGCAAATAGTGAAAAAAAAAAAAAATGCAATTCAGTATATAAATATGATATTATTGCTGTCAGCTTGATTTTGAATTTGAGTGGAGTACAGACTTTAAATATTCATTTTTCTATAAAATTGAATAAATAAATAATAGTAATACTGCCAACCTTACATCCCAGAGCTGCAGCTAGGCCGGCAGAAAACTGAAGAACAGAATGATTAAGGAATATCAATACACTTCTGCCTTGCAAGCACTGTAATGAAGGATTTAGTGTGTTGTCATTAGTTTTAAACAGCTTGATTTAGCTGGATTATGTTTTAAGCTCACAAGTAAACATTCACTCTACCAAACACGATCAATTAAATGAAAACGGAATGAATATAGCTCAAGAATTGCTTTTTTCAGATGTCTAATAGATTAGATCAACAGAACTGCAATAATTTCCATAATTACTGTAAGGGGAAGAACACACATCTTGCATTTTCAGAGGTTTGATAAAATTCTTACCCATTTTAGCGAAATAAATCTAGGATCAACATTGCGATCCCATGTCTAAACACACCAGAATGATTAGGTATGAATCAGAGATCCGGTTTGACCGCCAGCAGAAATTGCCTGTTTCGCAGGCTGTTCATTAAGTCGCCTCTAAACCTTGAATTGATAGCCATTTTTAACTTCATAAAAAAGTTATGAATATTAATTTTCCAATTTGAAATGGCTCTTACCTCTCCCATCTTCCCTTCAAACACACATACTAAAAATGGCTGAATAATTTATCAATTGGCTTCTTACACTTTAGACAATTAATTCAGTGATGCAAAATTAATTATGGGTAGTCCCTTTCCAAGCCCGTCCTTTCACAGATTGTAATGGAGCATTTGAAGGGAAAAGCTTTATGGCCTGCAGTCAGAACTCAAGGCGGCTGAATACATTATAGTCCTCAACGTTTCATGTAACAGAATGACAGTAATGTAAAGCAACACTTATATCGCAAGAGGTGAGCCTCTACGCTTATGTGTGTGTGTGTGTCTGCTAAAGACAAAAGCAGTTGTGGAAGGAGATAAAGTGAAACGAGTGAACGAGAAATGGAGAGGGAGAGCGCACGCTACGGGTAGAACACTGGCCCGGGTGCTGTCGTGCCCTAAATCAATGGCATCCACTCCTGGAGCATGCTGTCCTGCTGCCGGTGACTTGTGAGTGGTAGGAGAGCCTTGGCCTGTCATGAGGGTTATATATAAGCTATTGATTCCAGGAGCTCTCCGGCACGTCTCTCCGGCTGTGTCTGTACACACAGCATCGCTCCTCTCTGACTCGCTGACTGACAGCACACTGTTCACAGCGTGGCCAGACTGATATGTTCTGGATTTGGATTAATGACCTGTAACAGGGGGCCCTGCGGGTTGCACCACACACATAGAAATGCTGACATGTGCTATTGTGGCATGATTTTCACTGGGATCTAACACAAACATTTTTAAAAAGTTACAGAAAGAGTACAGTAATATATAATTCAGCCATGATTGGCAGGTGTGGCAAAAATTTTGGACCCTTTAAATCAAGTGTAAATTCATGTCCTTCAAAGGAAATGTCCTTTTTATAAACATGCATGCCAAGGACATGTGCACCTGTGTAATGATAACATCATGCGTGTGTCCTGTTGCTCTGTGTATACACATAGGGTCACGCACACAGGCACGCTGTGTTCTTCCTGTGCCACTTCACCCTGCTGGAGACCTGCAGATGGAACGGGACTGGTGTCTGTGTGTGGCACTGAAGTGTGGTGGGGCAGGTTACTCACGAAGCTCCCTGGAACATACCCAGATCCTATTTTTCTATGCTTCTCCTTACATAACACCAAGACAACACCCGGCTTCCCGTCCATTCTGCTTGGAGATGGAGCAGGACTGTGCCAGGAGAGAACCTGCTGGGGCACTGTTTCTACCCACCCACAGAAACTGTACTTTCCATCCAGCAGGAGTCCATAAGGGTCCCATTATCTGAAAATAACTGTATTGTGTATACATACATATAAAGTAAAGGATTAGTTAGCTCCGGAATTAAAATTTCCTGATAATTTACTTACCTCCATGTCATCAATGTCTTTCTATCTTCAGTCGAAAAGAAATTAAGGTTTTTGAGTGAAATATTACAGGAATTTTCTCCATATAGTGGACTTTAATGGGGATTAATAGGTTGAATGGTTCAAATTGCAGTTTCAATGCAGCTTGAAAAGGCTCAATGTGATCCCATCCTAGGAATAAGGTTCTTATCTACTGATGCTGTTATTTTCTAAAAAATTAAATGTATATACTTTTTATCCACAAATGCTCAACTTGCACTAGCTCATGACTTCATGACTTCGCGCATTACGTAATCACGTTGGAAAGGTCACGTGTGACGTAAGCGGAAGTAAACGTGAAAAGCTAATACAATGATGTCAGACAATTTCGAAGTTGGAGAAGAACATTTTGAACAGGACTACACAGATGAAGAACTAACCACGTGTGACCTTTCCAACATGATTACGTAATGCGTGAAGTCGTAGACATGCATTGCAGAGCTAGTGCAAGATGAGCATTTGTGTTTAAAAAGTATTTGTTTTTGTTTTAGATTGTTTTGCTAGATAAGACCCTTTTTCCTTGGCTGGGATCGTGTAGAGCCCTTTGAAGATGCACTGAAATTGCTAATTGAACCCTTCAATCTGTTGATCCCCACTGAAGTCCACTACATGAAGAAAAATCTTGGAATGTTTTCCACAAAAACATTTCTTTTCGACTGATGACATGGGGGTGAGTCAATTATCAGGAAATTTTAATTCAGGAGTATACTAATTCTTTTAAGGAATATTCTATGTTCAGTACAAGTTTAATCAACAGCATTTGTGGTTTGATTACCCATATAATATTAATAATTTTCCACTCGTCCCTTCTTTAATAAAATAAAATAAAAGACATAAACATGTTTTTAGTATGAAAACATTGCTTACTAACCTTTCCTGTGCAGAGTTTATCCTATTTTACAACTTAAAATGATTTAAAGACCCTTACAGATCAAATAATACACAAAACAGGAGAATTAACGTAATTGTTTTCAACCAATGCCTCAACCATATCCTTGATTTTTGCACAAAAATGGAGTACAACTGCAAATGCTGTTGAATGAGCACTTGTCCCGAAACTGAAACATTTCTTTATTATTATTATTAACAATAACACTAATAATAATAATCCTTCTCAGGAGAAGGAGTCTCTAAAGGGCAGAAAACTCAACACATGGTGAAATTTGACCTTTTTTAGGTGGGTTCAAGCCCTTTCCAAAACCCTTTCCAAAGCCCTTTCTTTTTCTCCATAGCTTGAACGTAACAAATGTTATGGCTATCTTAATTTGGCTGATAGCTATGATTTTCAGGAATGGAATTTTGAGAAAACGGGTTTAAAGTGAGATGGCTTTTACTTCACAGGTTTAACGAGAGCTGTTTGTCAGAGCATTACACTTCATCATTACACAAACAGACTAATGTTACCCTGAAGAGGACAGTTTTTGTTGTTTATTCGTGGTTGCTGTAGTTTACACAGGACTGGTGGAGAATGTGCATTGATACACCTTTATTAAATATGTTATGTGGTTTATTTTGATAGGTTAACTGTTTTTGTGGTTGTAAGAGAAAGACAGTCATTTCTGCTTGATGCAAAAAATTGCTAATTTTCTGCACTAAACAAGTGAATTTTGTCAAGATATTTTCAGAGATGCTAGACAAGATGTTATAGAATAATAATTTAAAGAAAACCTAATTTTGACATAAAAAAAATTATATAAGGACATTTTACCTATTTTTCGAAATTCCTGAAAGTTTCAGCGCAACATCCGACAGGTTTTTTTTCCAGATCGCATCACATTTAAGCTCAAAGCTGTATTGGAGAACTGAGATGATCACATTTGTGATACTTTTCACATGAAGATGCCCACCACTACGCAACGAAGAGAGAAGGATAAAGCAGACATGGTGGGCTGAGGCAGCTAAGACAGTGGCATATGAAACCAAGAGGAGCAGAGGATTGAGAGATACTGGGGGATTCTGGAGGAGTATATTCATTTAGCTATGCTATTGTGTATGTGCATGTGCTTCCATGTCTGAAGAACAGTACAGGGGCTGTTTGGAGCTGACAGGCCGCCAGTGTGCTGTGCACCGGTGCAGAAGCACTAATTGAATTAAGTCTTTATTATTACACTGCAGTGGCAGCACTTCTCCCCATTTCGGCCCGCTTGGCTGACACTTTCTCCTTGAACACCTGCTTGACATCAACTTTTCTTTCCAGCTTAATTATTCAACCATCCCCTCATTCAGTGGGCCTCCTCCTGCAGCCTCCCCCTACACTGCCGGCATTAGTGTTTACACTTGGTCACGCTCCTTTAATTGTGCCCGAATCTCTTCAGGTTAACCTCTTTGCTCTCTGCCCATTGGCACATGGACAAATGGCATGCAGAGGCATTTCCTGTGGCTGCTGTGTGGGCAACAGTTTGATCTCTGAGCAACAGAGACTATACTGATCTCTACTGAAGCTCTATTCCTCTCTGTGATTGGCTTGCAAGTGACATTTTAAAGGGAAAGTGCAGCCGTAAATAAAAATTCTGTCATTATTTGGTCAACCTCATGTCGTTTCAAACCTGTATGACTTTATTTCTTCTGCAGAACTATTTTTGTCCATACAATCAAAGTCAGTGGGGTCCAAAAGAACATTGGACCCTGCTGACTTACAATAAACGGACAAAACACAATCACCAAAGAAGAAAAAAGGTCATACAGGTTTGTAACGACCTGAGGATGAACAAACGATGCCAGACTTTTTTTTATAGGAGTCCTATACCTATAAGAGATAAAATAAACCAAGCATAAAGCTTGAGACGCCACCCATGCTCATTTCTAGCCAGGATATGTTTCCATAAACAGGCCCTAAACCATGTGACTGACTCGAGTCTGTCAGTCTCCATCTCAATCCATTCTGACGTTCTGCATTTTTCTGCACTCTCTCTCTCTCGCCCTTCCTTTTTACTCAATGTGTGATGTCCCCTCCCTTCTTTAAACCACATCCATCATAACTCAGCCCATCTCCATTTGACTCACTCGCTTTCTTCTTATCGACATGTTTCCATTTTCCTCTGCTTTATCCCTCCATCATCTTCACTCTCTGTCCCCTTTCCATTTTTCATCCACTCTCTTTCTCCTCCAATTGACTTGTCCGTCTTCCTCCCTGTCCTCGTTCTCTTTACCCTTCTCTCTCGCTTTCTCTATTTTCCCATCTTCCTCCGGGGTGTGAGTGGCTCTTGCCCAGGGGGCCAGTGGGTGGCATGGTTGCCCTTGGTCAGGCCCCAGGCTTGGCAGCTCTTTTATGGGGCATTGTGTCCTCTCAGGGCATGTGGATGGATGGGGGGCGTTGACGTCAGTCTGGCTAAACTTCAATCACTCTACCTGGAGAAGGTTACAGAGGTTTTGGCTAATAGGCCGAGCTGACATATCTGTGGCCTTCAGACTCAAACGCCTTCCTGCTTCATCGCTTTCATCCGTCGCTCTCTTTCATTTTGGTTCAAAACATACTGTATGCAAGTACATGAACACAAATGCTTCTAGACACAAAAGACCAATATCTTTTTTTGAAACGTGTAACAGCATAATATAATATCTGGGCATTATGTCCAAATGGTTTTCACTGCAAGCAATAATAGGTGTAAAAACTATGATAATAATAATAATTGCAATATTATACAATTTGCAGTATATTATATTATAATACAATGCATTAGAAATGTATTATAACTAGTACAATTGCTACTACTACTACTACTAATTTAATAATAATATTTTATTATGATAATAAAACTAATAATTATAATAATATCAAGTACATACCCATATATTATATTATATTATATTAGTAAATTTGTATTTTACAGACATACTTTGTGAAATTTAATCTGTACTTTTATTTCTATTTTATTTGTAAAAATTTATTTAATAATATATCATATAAAATGATACATAAATATCATAAGTAATATAATATCTGGGAATTATATGCCAATGGTTTTCATTGCAAGCAATAATAGGTGTAGAATCTAATAATAATAATACAAATAATAATAATAATAATAATAATTATTATTATTATTAGAATTACTTTTTGTTTGCATTTCTAAATATCAAATAATATCAAGGATATACCTATATATTATATTATATTATATTGTATTATATTATATTATAGACTATCCAGTAGACTAGAGCCCATACTTTGTGTTTGTTAATATTTTATTTAATAATATAAAATATAAATTTATATATAAATAATATATATAAATATATAATTATATATACATATTATGTCCCAATGGTTTTAATTGTAAGCAATAATAGGTGTAAAATCTAATAATAATAACAATAATAATAATAATAATTTTCTAATATAATAAATTGCTATATTACAAAATTTTCAATGTATTATATTACAATAGAAATTTAACTATTATAATTGCTACTACTATGACTACTACTACTACTACTACTACTACTAATAATAATTATTATTATCATTATATCTAAGGACATAGCCAGATATTATATTATATTATATTATATTATATTATATTACTAATTAGACTAAAGATTCGTAAATTTATGTTTAAAAGACATACTTTGTGATTTTCATCTGTAATTTAATTTAATTTTTTAATAGTTTGTTTAATAACATATAATAAAAAATTATATATAAAAAATGACATAGACATTTGAGGGTAAAATGATTGTCATGCAAGAATACAAATTAAGTAGACACAATGAGATTGCGCGCCTGCAAAGTTCAAGTGCAATGTTTTTCTGCTCTTTCGTTCTTCTCTGCAGGCACCAGCCCATGGGTGCTACAAAGCATCAGACATGAGCTTGGTCAGACCTTGAACACACATTCTCCAGACACGTTGAGCACAGTGGCACTCAACTGATGCTTGATGAGGTGGCAACACAAATGGGCACACACACTCTCACAAATACACTCACACACAAATTAAAACATCCGACGGAAAGCGTACTAATTTAAGTGTTGCTGTGGAGTGTGTGTTCATTTACTTGAGTTGTTACAAATGCAATTTGCTGTTAGTGTGGCTGGGACTGTGTGCCCATTTGTGTTGTCATAGCTTGGGCCCTTCGTCTGCACTGGCGGTGTTGCTGTAGGTTTTAATCAAAGCTGTGTCTTTTGGAGTGCTCTGCTGGGAGCTGTGCTGGAGTGGATGCTGGGACAGGGAGCAGGGAGGAGCAGCAAAACAGTGAGAAATAGAGAAACAGAAAAAGAGAAGAGTATTGCATGAAACCATGAGGGTGGAAGACGACAATGTCATTGCAGGTCAGAAAAGAGCCACTTTAAGAAGAATCAGCAAGCTGTGCCCAACTTCTCTATTGTTCCTGCATCCACAACAAGCCACTACAGAGACATTCAAACACAAGCACAGACTAACCCGTATGAGATTAAAGCCCAATACTAGACTAGTCTCCCCTGAGCAGGTCAGGTAAATTGGTGTTTGGCAGACATACTTTGTGATTTTAATCCCATCTGAATCGAATGCAGTCTGGGTTTTTCTTACACAAACTCTGTAAAAATTACAGAGTAAATTACCTGACATTTTTTGGCTAACTCAGGAGTCCTCTGAGAAATCTAATCCTTTCCAGATAGGAATAACTGTGTTTATGGGACATTTTTTCCTACAGTGTCTTTTTTATTTTGTTGTGACCTTTATTGAACACCATAACTAACGTTACATTTTTGTGTTGCATGGTGCACCTTCATTATGGAGTTAGGCCATTTTGCCAACTATCTAGGTAAAATAACAGTTAGTGATTCAAGCTGTGCTAATATCCCATCTGAAGTAAAAAGATAACTAAATCAGTCGTTCACATATTGTTTATAACTGTACAGCACTGATAATAACAATAATACTAATAATAATGGAGTAATGGATGCTGAAAATTTAGCTCTGCCACCACAGGAATAAATTACATTTTAAACTATATTTAAATCAGAAATGGTTATTTTAAATTATCATAATTTTCAAAATCATTAACAAATCTCACCGAACCCAAACTTTTGAATGGCAGTGTAATATCCTAAATATGCTACGTACACTACCAGTCAAAAGTTTTTGAACAGTAAAAAACACTAAACCTGCATTTATTTGATCCAAAGTGCAGCAAAAACTGTAAAATATTGAAATATTTTTACTATTTAAAATAACTGTTTTCTATTTGAATATATTTTAAAATGTAATTTATTCCTGTGATTTATTCCAGAATTTTTAGCATCATTACTCCAGTCACATGATCCTTCAGAAATCATTCTAATATTCTGATTTGCTGCTCAAAAACATTTATTATTATTATTATTATTATTATTATGCTGAAAACAGCGGAATAGATTTTTTGCAGGTTTCTTTGATGAAAACAAAGTTTAGAATAACAGCATTTATCTGAAATAGAAATAATTCCAACATTATAAATGTCTGTATCATTACTTTTGATCACTTTAAAGCATCTTTGCTAAATAAAAGTATTAATTACTATAATTCTTAATAATAATGGTATAGTGTATAATGTTACAAAAGCTTTTTCAGATAAATGCTGGTCTTTGATCTTTCTATTCATCAAATAATCTATTCTAAATAATAATAATAAGAACAATAAATGTTTCTTGAACAGCAAATCAGCATATCAGAATGATTTCTGAAGGATCATGTGACACTGAAAACTGGAGTAATGATGCTGAAAATGTAGATTTGATCACAGAAATAAATTATATTTTAACATATATTCAAATAGAAAGCAGTTTTTTGAATAACAAAAGTGTTTCCCAATATTACAGCTTTTGCTGTATTTTGGATAAAATAAATGCAGACTTGGTGAGCAGAAGAGACTTCTTTAAAAAACATTAAAAATCTCACTGTTCAAAAACTTTTGATTGGTAGCGTATATAAGTCTTGTTTATTTTATGGGTTTCACGATGTATGCAACCAAAATACACACTTTAATCTTAATAATCATTACAGAGATCCCAATCGTGCTCGGACCAGCATATTAAATCAAAGACGTTCTCTGTTAATAATTCAACTCAGACGTTGTTCTGAAAACTAATCTTGTCCGTTTAGTGTTTAATATGACAGCTGAGGTTACTAGTATCTCCTTAAATTACCATTAAAAGAATAGTTCATTCAAAATGAAAATTTTGCCAGTATTTAATCACCCTAATGTTCTTCCAGACCCATATAACTTTCATTTTTTCTCCTGGGATACAACAGGTAATGTATAGACTACACCAAAGGCAATGTCAGCAGATATTTACGAGAGATACAGCAACTCAAAACCCAAACCGAGCTGGATATACAATAATGCTCATAGATAACTAGTTAGCTTTCTTCTAAGCTTCTCAAACAAAAAAAAGATCTGATGTTATGACCCTGCAAATCCAGTGATTAGTTCTTCCTCAAAAGCACTCCATGTTATCACCGGGTATCTTGTAAACAATATATTTCTAGGCGGACTGGTACCTTTGTCCTATTTTCAGTCAAGGACTAAGGTGTGGGATGGCAATAATGAGAGAACAGTATTGCTGGATTCCTTCCAGAGACGTATGACGTAAACCTGAGGCCAGCCAGCATAGTGCATGAAGCTGAGTGAAGGACAGGTGCTTCAGCTCGCCCTCAAACATTAATGAACTAGATCTTGAAAGCAAGTTTGTCTATAAATCATCCAGGACCTCCATCTCACATTAGCTTATAAACAAAGACACTTGAAGGCAAAGCTAGCTTGTGTTTACTAACAATGATCCCTACTGTGAATTGAAAGAAGCAATAATAAATACCATACAAGCACCTGAACTATAAAAGAAACACCTCTTTAAGATGTTTGTACAGATTGTCCTCTTTTTACATTTTCACTGACACTCGGAACGCAAGTATTAGCATGTTCAATCTTCTGATGTTCAGTGCTAATAATCTTATTTCTCTAGTCTAGACTAAAGAGTTTCTCATTAAAGTAAGTGTGTGTGTGATTTTGTGTGTGCGTGTGTTGAAAAAGCAGTGAATCCCAGCTCTTTTTACGCAGTCAGCGCTGCGGGGCTTCAGCCGAGCTCACCTAAATCACAAGGCGGCTCCGGCTTTCATTAACACTTAATGCAGAGCTCTCCTTTTAATAGAAATGGAAAAGGAGGTGGCCGCCAGTGTAAATTAAAGTGCGGAGCGCTGGAGTTGTGGGAGATTTTCTGAGCTTTGACAGGTATGGCCTGAATTAGCTGTAGTGTTGTTCCAGTGGCCGGCGTGCAAGCGGTCTTATTGATTTTAACCATTGTTGCACTTCCTGTCTGAAAGGGAATGTTCATTACAGCAACCAAATGCATCAATCACAGCGCTCGGCCTTGGATTATTTAAAGACACAGCGCTGGACCTAAGCAAACCATAATAACTGTGAGGAACTTTTTTTGTGCACTACCAGTCAAAAGTTTGGAACAATTGATATTTTTTTCATTTATAATTTATTTCTGTGATGGCAAAGCTGAATTTTCCTCTGACATAACTCAAGTCTTCAATGTCACATGATCCTTCAGAAATAATTCTACAGTAATATGCTGTTTTGGTGCCTAAGGAACAATTCTAATTATTATCGATGTTGAAAACAGTTGTGCTGCTTCATATCTTTGTGGGAACAACCATACACTACAATAATATATATAAGATTTGTAATGTTTTTTAAAGGTCTTTTCTGCTCATCAAGGTTGTGTTTATTTGTTTAAAAATACAGAAAAAAACATTAATATTGTGAAATATTATTGCAATTTAAAATAGTAATTTTCTATTTGAATATACTTTAAATTAGAATTTATTCCTGTGATGCAAATATGAATTTTCATGATCATTACTCCAGTCTTCTGTGTCACATGATCCATTAGAAATTATTCTAATATTCTAATATGCTGATTTATTATCAATGCTTAATATTTTTTTATTAATATATACTTTTTTCCAGGATTCTTTGATGAATAAAACGTTTAAAAGAACTGCATTTATTTAAAATAGAAATGTTTCGTAACAATATACACTGTCATTCAAAGTTTAGGGTCAGTAATTGTTTCTTTCTTTTTTTGCTAGTAAGAAATTAATACATTTATTGAGCAAGGATCTGTTAAATTGATAAAATAATGATAGTAAAGACATTGTTAGAGAAGATTTCTATTTCGGCTGACGACTGATAAAAATTCAGCTTTGCATCACAGAAATAATTAATATTTTAAAGTATAGTAAAATAGAAAAGTGATATTTTTAATTGCAATAATATTCCTTATATTATTTTTCCCTGTATTTTTGATCAAATAAATGGAACTTAATCATTCAAACTCATAAATGATGAGCATAAGAGACTTCTTTAAAAACATTAAAAATCTTACTGATGACACTTTTGAACAGCAGTGTTAATATGTATATATATATATATATAAATGACAGTAATGACAATGTTTTACAAAAGATTTCTACTATTTCAGAGTTCTTTAATTTTAAGTATTTTTTCTACCATTTCTAGTATTTTAAATAAATGCTGTTCAATTTATTGAACCTTCTATTTATCAGTGAATGTTAAAAAATCTATCAGTTTCTACAAAAATATTATCCAGCAAAAAACGTTTTCAACATTGATAATAAGAACCATCATTAATAACTGAGCACCAAATCAAAATATTTAAAAATGATTTCTGAAGTATGTGACACTGAAGTCTAGAGTAAATTTAATATATAATATTAATATAATAAAATAAATTACATCTTAAAATATATTAAAATTGAAATTGATTTAAAATTTTAATAATATTTCTCAGTATTACTGTTTTTAATGTATATTTGATGAAGTATGTGCAGCCTTGATAAGTATAAGAGAGAAAAAAAAAAAAAACATAATTATTCCAAACTTTTGACCGGCAGTGTATATATAGATTAATCAGAGTTTATTCCTGTGTTTGTACTGCATTTTCATCATGCACAAGTCTTTTTTTTTAGCGTGTTTGTTGTGGTTCTCTCTAGTGGCTGATCTCTTGGTAATACGAATAGAATATTCCTTCTGTCTTATCACAAACTTGGTTCGATTCTCACATGTTTGTTCTTTATGTACTGTATGTGTCTGAGTGTGTGCGCCTGTGCACGTATGTGTGTGTGTTCAGAGCCCCGGGCTACGCCTCCATACATGCATGGCCTACTGCTTAGCTATTACACTCTCTATGGCCCATTGACCTCTGCCTCCCTTGTCTCTCCAGCCTGGCCTGCCCAGAGGCTGAGTCAGTTCCTGTAGCCTGGCGCCTCAGACCTGTTGGCTTTCACCGGGAAGGAGGAGGGAGGAGCAGTAGACATACTGCAAGAAAATCACTTAACCACATCCCCCATCTCATAACCCTTGAACCTTAACCTCCACCCTGCCTTGACCACTGGAAAAAAAAGTGTAGCTTTCAGAAAAAGCCCAGCTGTCAATTGCCTCTCACTTTCCGCCTCTGCCTCTCTTTTAAAATATCCACGCTAAATGAAAACCACCACATGCTGATAAACAATATTCATCAAGCCATCCCTCATGTACACTTTGAAAAAAAAAACTGAATGCTTATAACTGAATTCTATGAATAAGCAAAACTTTAAAAAGACCATATTAAATAGCTCAACATGACGTTTCTTTCTTGTGTTTACTGAAGGGTCAAGGATTGCTAGTTAGCATGGCTCTGTTTAGAGATACACAATCACATCTGGTTCTAAAACGTCTTTGAACCTTAAGATTTGTAATGTTTTTTTTTTAAGAAGTCTCTTTTGCTCACCAAGCCTGCATTTATTTGATCCAAAATACTGCAAAAACTGTAAAATTTTGACATAGTTTTAACATTTAAAATAATTGATTTCTATTTTAATATATTTTAAAATGTAATTTATTCCTGTGATCATTACTCCAGTCTTCCATGTCACATGATCCTTCAGAAATCATCCTAATATGCTGATTTGCTGTTCAAGAAACACTTATTATTACTAATATCAATATTTAAAAGAGTTGAATAATTTTTTTCAGGATTCTTTGATGAATAGAAAGTTCCAAAAATCAGCATTTATCTGAAATAAAAAGGCTTTTTGTAACATTATACACTACACCATTCAAAACCTTGGAGTCAGTATTTTTAATTCTAGAAATTAATACTTTTATTTTGCAGGGATGTTTTAAATGTATTAAAAGTGATGATAAAGACATTTATAATGTTACAAAAATGTTGTTATTCTGAACTTTGTATTCATCAAAGAAACCTGAAAAAATTCTACTCAGCTGTTAACATAAAAATCAGCTGTGAAATTACAGGAATAAATTACATTTTAAAATACATTTAAATAGAAAACAGTTATTTTAAATAGTAAAAAATATTTCAAAATTGTACTGTTTTTGCTGTGCTTTGGATCAGATAAATGCAGGCTTGGTGAGCAAGAGACTTAAAAAAAAAAAAATAAAAATATAATAATAATAATAATAATAATAAAAACCCATTAAAAATCTTAGTGTTCAAAAACTTTTGACTCCAAAACAAATCCAAAATTAATTTTAGTTTTAGGTTTTAAGTACTTTGTATATTATAAAACTTTCAACTTTTTTTTTTTACATTGTAGAAGTGTACATTCTTTAAAAAATGAATCTAAAAACCTAAATAAAATTAAATTAAAACCTTTAAGAACCCTGCTATTAGAAGAGAAGGGGCAATCTCATTATATATATATATATATATATATATAGATAGATATATAGGATAAAAACAACCATTTATAAGTGACTCATCACTTTTTGATACTTTTTAAATGTGTATATCTGGTAAAAGTTCTTTTTTTTCCCTAAAAAGTTCTTTCAGAGTTGCACTTGACGGCTTTAAAGTTGCAAGACACTGACTACAAGCCACAAAACTCTCATTTTGATTTTATAGAGTCTTTAAAGGATCACTGTCTGGTCAACATTCTAGATCCAAAAAGCCCTGAGCGTGTGCCATAACCGCCGTTACAACATTCCACTGCATACAGTGTGCACCAGAGCTCCTCCCAATCTCCTTTTAGCCAGTGATAATACACATTACTGAGCGCAGAGCCTGTAATGAGTGAGCGCAGAGAAGTACACTTTATTCATGGGCTCATTTTTTTGTGTTGGAGATAAAAAGCCGACGGGGTGCTCTTCAACTCATCTCTAGCAATTACACAAGGAAATGTCTTATAATTGGCTTTTGCTTTATGTCCAGCCATTATCAATGTCCCTTACAGGCAGAGAGAAAAATTGGGAGGAAGTTGGAGTACTCAAAGTCCATTTGCACATGAATTAGGATTGTTAATAGGGATATGCAAAACTACATCTTTTCAAAATCAAGTAGTTTGTTGCCTGACTAATTTTTCTTATGGAGACCATGTATAATTAGGCTGGATTTGGGGTCATCTGACCTCGATCAACCCAGTTATCATGGGGCGTTTATTTAGGAGATGTTCTTGCCTTTTTTATATCAAAAAGCAAATGTGATGCAGTAATCGAAGATCATGCAATGGCAATTTGATTGTCTATAACATGCAAACATCATGATAAATTAGTCAGCCTCACACACTGACTAGTCGGTTATAGGATGGAAGACAGAAATTGAGATATATATATAGTGAGAGGGAGATGACACTGTGTTTAATATACTATGAACAAGCGTGAAAGATGCTGGGATCCCTCGTCAGCTTTGGTTTTACTCTGTGCCGACGGCGCCCAGCACTTCCTGCGTGCAGACTGGAGGAAAGCATGAGAGTGAGCAGTTTCCAGTGTCTGGCACTGAGGAGAAGGGACTCTGAGCTGTCTAATAGTATAAGATCGGCTCTCTCTAATTGGGAGAGAAGTGGGACTTCCTTCTGGAAGCAGGCGGGAGATGGAGAAAGCACTGTTCTGTTTCGACAAACTGGATAGAACAGGAGACTGGAGGGCTTAACCTGAGGCTAGGAAAAACAGACGGAAGAAACACACAGACTTAAACCCTGGCACGTACACACACTGATACACAGTGTTTGTGCCCACACTATAAGCTTCTTAAAATATTACACCATAAGAGACCTGACATTGTGCATCGGAGGATAAATTAAATGTAGTTTTTCCCAAAAATCTCCCCTACCTTCAAGTAACCTTCCTACTCTTATCTCTTTGTAATGATTGGTTGCATCTACTGTCTGTGCGGATTGAGTTTTACTCTTGGTGACTGAAGACACTCCTACACTCTGTCCTAACCAAGTGGGATACAACATATTTCCAGAGTACAGTTTTTTTTTTTTTTTTTTTCCCACACTGTACCATTTTTAACATATTTGACCCAACAAATGAGATCACTGTGGACAGGGCTACAAAGACCAGATGACGAAATGCTGCATATTACTTATCATAAACGTATTACTATTTTTTTATTTTTTTTTTATTAGTATTATTTAATTTTTGTATTTATTTTATTTATTTTTGCATTTTTAACAGATTTGTGCCCCAAGTTAATATACATACAAACATATACATACACACATATATTTTTATCAACTATGCACAACATTTGACCGAAAGTCTCACCGATGTAAATGTTTTTTTGTTTTGTTCTGTTTTGTTGTTGTTGTTGTTGTTGTTGTTTTGTTTTTTCAAAAAAATGCAAAATATATAATCAGCTATATTTAATATATAACAACAATGTGGAACAGAATTTTTCAACCAATGAGATCACTTTGGACAGGACTACTACTGTTGTATATTATATATCAGAGACATATTATTATTTATTTTATTATTATTATTCTTACTATTATTATTTTATTATTATTATTATTATTATTATTATTGTTTTGCATTTTTAACAGATTTGTGCCCCAAGTTTATATATATATAAATATATATATATATACACACACACACATATATATTTTTATATATTTTTTTATGACAACTATGCAGAGTTTTCAACCAATGAGATAACTGTAATCGCCAGCTGACAAAATGTTGAATATTACTTATCATAGACATATTACTGTTTATTTTTTATTTTTTAATTTTATATTATTATTTAAGTTTTTAATTTATTTTATGTATTTTTGCACACTGTGCCATTTTTAATGTATTTGACCAATGTTTTTTTTTTTTTTTTTTTTTTTTTTTTTTTTTTTTTGCGCTGAAGGTGAACTAAACCAAAATATATAATCAGCTATATATAATATATATCAACTATGTGGAACAGAATTTTCAACCAATGAGATCACTGTGGACAGGGCTACAAGGACCAGCTGACAAATGTTGCATATTACATATCATTATTTCTTTTAATTTTTTAATTTTTAATTTAATTTTATTTTATTTGTCTGCACACTCTGCAATTTTTAAAAGTCTCATCAGTGTAAAGTGTCCCAAGATTTAATTTTTTTTTTTAGACTGAAAGTGAAGTTATCCAAAATATGCAATCAGCTATATTTTATATATAACAACTATGTGGAACAGAATTTTCAACCAATGAGATCACTGTGGGCGGGGTTACAAGGACCAGCTGACGTACATATTTATTTATTTATTTAATGCACACTGTGCCATTTTTAACATTTTTGACCCGAAGTCTCATCAATGTAAAATGTTTTTTCTCATTAGATTATGTAATTCAAGAAAACAATTACTGGAGGTATTTTAAAAACAAATGAATACTGATGTAAAAATACTTCAACATATGTAAAAGTAAAATATTATAAATACTTTTTTTCCCCGCTCTACATTACAATAATGAAAATTTCTTTCTGCATTTTTTTAAAATTTGATTTTACAGTGTAACACATTTTAGACATGTTCTTGACAGGTTTGATTATTTATGAATTAGTTTACACATTAAAGTAACAGTACAAATTCATGCTGTCCCAGGCCAAACAGCCAGCATGGCCACAGCGGCAACCTATTTCCCCATCTAACTCCTAGCCATCTGCATCAGCAGTATCATTGATGCTGGATAAGTGCCACTCCATTACACCTCAAATCCACCACTGTTGGCCTGGCTTCCAGCCAATCAAGTGTATAGTCAGTCTATTTAAAAATACACAAATCCTACTCTTGTGGGGTTTGGGAACATGTAGATTCACCAAAGCTGCTTCAGACCCCAAGGCTTGTTATCAGCCATAAACCGAGATGACAGATTGATTCAGGTGCGTGCGCGCATAAGCGTGGCGTGCTCACTTTTCCCTCTTCAATGTCAGTCAACACCTACCATCTACTTCGGAGCAGCTAGACAGCTTTCAGCTCACACCTTCATTTATTAGAGGACGTTTAATTTGCTGTTAGATATGAACACATTACCATCGCGCTCGCAAAAGAAATGAGAGCAGAGCATTGAGCTAAGAGCTCTGCTAATAGGCTATTTGCAGTTATTAGTCCACATTAATAATCCATTACCTGTCAGGCTAACTCCTAAAAGAAGTAAACCTTTTGAAACTGCCATCAATGTCCACCAATATCAAACACCCAACTTTTAAGTTAGCGGAGATCCTCAAGTGGGCCGTCGAGGGAATCTCCAGCTAATGGCTTCATTTGAGCATCACGCCGATAAAACCTGAAAGAGATTTCTGACGGTTGAATGACTGATAGGTATTCTTACCTTGTTTTAGGGGATGTTGTCAACCATTCCTCATGCTTTTCAAATGTTATCAAGTATGCTGCAATTTCCTGTCAAACGGAAGACAGAAAGACAGGTAGGCGTTACTGTTAGAGAATATCAACTGCTTTTTAACGTGCGCATTAATAAACTGAAATGAATGGATTGTAAAGTGCACTCAGAAATAAACATGCATTAAGCTTAGAACAAGCATTTCAAATGTCGAAGAAATCAAGAACAGCACTGCGGAAATTGCGTTCAGCAAATTTTGTGAAAGCAGTTGCATTGTCTGAAGCTCACATTATATTACATTAAGACGTGAATGACATGAAAACCTCCTTTACTCTGGCTTTTTGATTGCTGTAACAAAAGAGAAATCATTTCTTGGGACGCACAACAAGCATGACAGTAGATGATGCGATTTCTGGTACCGATGTTAACCCAGTCATCACTGTCACCCAACAAAAGAGACAAGTGGATGAGTGAAATGTATCCCATCATTCCTTCCCAAAGCTAATCATGGGAAATGAAAGCAGACCGAGTACTGACAAGCAACCTCATGATTACCTGTGACAGCCAGCCATTCATTTCAGACTGAGGGCATTTGTCATACAAAGACAGCAGGAAATGCGGAGGGACACAAATGATGTTATCAAAAAGGAGTCCAATTATTTACTGATCTTAACGCATTGTTCTGGATAAATGAAGATGAAATGGAATAAACAGCCTTAAGAAAAGCGTTGAGTTCAAGAGCATTTGTGATGAGCAATGTTTTCTTGAAACTAGTTTCTGGCAGTTTTAATTTAATGTTACATGCAGATTAATCACAGCGTACAAGTTATCTACTTTAACTTCATTACAAGTCAAAACTCAAAAGGCTTTTCATTGAAATCACTTCAATAGCGGCTTACCCCCCCACCCCAAAAAAACGGTCAATCAATAAGCTTACTTTCTAGAACATTACGTCAAGCAGTCTGCATAATGTGAATCCATCACACTACAATCAATTTCAATATTCTGAGCTTGACAAGGTTTTATTTACTAACCTAATTACGCACTGTAAGCCTATCAATAATAGCCCAAATTCTACTCGATTCCTAACAACCAATGGTATTCGGTTGCCCTTAGGAGGTGTAATATATATTTATAGTCAGTAAGTCTATGCTTTAATCCTGTCACAGTTGGCAGTAGAGCCATCCCTCGAGGTACCAGGGTGCCAAGACTGGCAGTGCCCACACAGAAAACGCAAGAGCTGGCGATGGCCTGCAGGTGCTGTCTGAGAGATAGCGTTGTTCTGATTAACGTTCTGCCCTCCTGTCATCAGGGCCAGAGGGAAAGAGACAAGGACGAGAGGAAGAAGCTGTGGAATATGACCATGGAGAAGAGGAAGAGAACCTCTTCATAATGAAAAAAAAAAAAAAACACTCTCACACATATACACACTTGTCTGGTTTGCCAAACTGAAAATGCTACAGATGAGTTACTATGTTTTATTTTTCATAAGCTATAAACAAGATCTTCTCAAATATGAACCAAGTTTTGCAGCACTTAACTCTTGTGCTAATTAAAAAAGAGAAAACTTTATCTCACTAAACGCTCATTTAAAAGAGTTAATGTGTCCGGTTAAGAAAATAAAATAAGTCTTTGGTTCATGGTGCTAATTTACTGCAGTGCTTGTGAGTAATGTTTGTTTTACAAGCCAGAAAGATAGCTGGGGGCGAAACTCCTTCATTGACCTTGAGGCCCATTTGAGATTCTTCTTCTTTATCGTTTTCCCATTAAAAGTCAACATGCCGACCTCAGAGCTGGGGGGATGAGACGAGAGGCCCGGTCCGGTAAATAAAAGGCAAACGTCGGCATCCCCCACCCACTCCCCGAACAGATGTCGAGGATTATTCCAACCCCCCCGATCAGCCATAAAGGTGCAATAACCTTACGGCAAAAAAGCGAAAAACAAAAAAACAAAAACAAGCAAAGAGCCATTAAACAGCTGCGAGAGACAAAGTTTGTGCTGTGTTATAATGAGCGGCTAGTTCTCTGTTAAAATTATTTGGTGCAGTTGTCAAGATGGTGCATCAAAGTCTGGCCAGCAGCTGTCAATCAGCCATTGATGGTTAGTCCTTCAAATGCTCTTTAAAACTTAGGTCAGTGATGTATGAGTGTCCATGATAAAGAAAAGAATAAATATTTAAAAAAATGTATTCCTGTTGGTTTCAGATGGTTTTGAAAAACCCATTTCAAGTAAAGTTTCAAATTAAAGTGTTCCAATATGTTTATATATCCACCTATATATAATATTTTGAAAATATTGGAAAACATACAGTATTTACTCACCACCAGGCCCATGTATATGACTTTCTTCAGCCAAAGAAAAATTAAGGTTTTGGAGGAAGACATTTCAGGAATTTTCTCCATCGAATGCAAGTAAACAAGGCTCAACGTAGATCATTTTTGACACTCCAAAATCTATATTTAGGCAGCTTCAAAGTAATCCACAAAACTCCAGCCAACCTATATATGGTTCTTCTCTAGTGAAACGATTAGTCATTTTCAGAAAAAAATAAGAAGTTATATACTTCTCCAGCTCAATTTAGTTCACAACCTCTTGTGTGACATATTGTATGCACCTTGCATTACCTTTTCCATTAAAGGTTGCACTAAGCAATATTTGAAAAACGCTTTTGACCACTGTGTCGGACCGAGTCCCGAAACGCACTCATAGCCAATCAGCAGTAAGGGGCATGCCTTGTAATAATAGAGAGAAGAGAGCACTCAATTTAAATGCACAGGACGGATATTATCAGATCGACTATAGAGAGAGAGAATTGGAAGATTAAAAAAAAAAAGGAAAATATCAGAGGAACAAAACGTGTAAAAAGAAGGGTTACAATCAGGCAAGTGGTGGGACCCACGTAAATATCAGAGCAGCTTTCTGGTGCTGGAGAAAACTCGAATGGGAAGGCCTGGAATCAGACACAGAGGTTGTGTTGTTTCATCTTGATAGGTGAGTAACGTTGATTTTGCATTGTTTTACACCACTTATCTGTGTTGGCTTTTGTTTGAATATGCTTGTGTGCCATCTTTGCTTGTTTCCACGATCAGTCGTCATGCCAGGGCTGTGTACTTAAGTGTGGGGCGGAGATATCAGATATCAGATATCAGGCAAGGTCCTGTTGGGGTATGGTGTTTGTTTTGGTGCTTTCATATATCAACATCGTTTGGCAAAAATCACTTAGTGCACCTTTAAGGGGCAATATTTGCCCCCTGGAACTGATGGCATTTTTTACAGGGGCATTTTTTACATTTGTAAGGGCAATTTTTATAATTACTGTATTAGTATAAAAACCATTCTATGTTGTCTTTAATGTCAAATACTTAAATTTTAAACTGCTGTCAATAACAATAGACTGTTTAAAATTGTATCTAAATTATACATGTAAAAAACAGCAGCTCATAGGGCTGCAATATTCAGACAAAAATCATTGTTGTAGATCATTGCTCTTTATATTATAATAATGATTATTACTATCAATTTAGAAAACAATATAAAACGTTACTGTTTCGTTTTGGGAACACACGTTACAATCTGATTCATTTTCACATTTCAGTTTAATCACGACAGCCTTAATACGTTGTTTAATTGTGCAATGCATTTTTTGCTTCTTTATCTTGAATTTATGGGGCATTTTTGCCATAAGCCCTTGTTAATTTCTGACCCTGCCGTATATATGAACCACCCCACAAGCAGAACATTTGTCAAGATTTCTAAGATTAGAATGTTAAATTAGAATAGTGCCTGTGACCCTTTAAAACTACCATAAACTTTTTGTGTTTTACAATAAAAAATCTGTTTTCTTTTTTTCATTTATTTATTTCTTTTTTTGTTTAGTTTCATGTTAGTTTTAGTTCTACAGTGAACCCTGTTCACTTGCATCACATAGAGAAAAACCTGGAATGTTTTCCTCCAAAGCCTTAATTTCTCTTCGACTGAAGAAAGAACGTCATATACATCTTGGATGGCCTGGGGCTGAGTAAATAATCAGGAAATTTTCATTTTCGGGCAAACTATTCTTTAAATCTCATATGGTGTGGTGACATGATATTTATATAATCTAAAACTTTAATGTGTGTGTGTATGTGTGTGTATATATATATATATATATATACACACACATACACACACACATTAAAGTTTTAGATTATATAAATATATATATACACACACATACACACACACATTAAAGTTTTAGATTATATAAATATCATGTCACCACAGCACATGAAATTTAAAGAATATATATATATATATATATATATATATATATATATATCATGTCACCACACTACATGAGATTTATAAGAGTTACAGTTTTATTTTATTAAAATATTTAATAAGATTATGCCTTATATAATTAAATACATATTTAATTATAATACCATGTTTCTAAATTTTAATTAAGAAAAGTCAAAACACATAGGTGGAATTGTATTCTTGAATAAATTGAAAGATCTTGAACAAGAAAAAAAAACTCACATCATTGACCCACTTACCACATGAATAAGTCAAAAGGTAGCAAAAAACCTTAATAAACCAAAAACAATGTGCCACAGAGCTGTCTGTACATGCGCGTGACATCTCTGCACCATATTCCGGCATTACTACAAAGGAGAAGAGGACCTTGACATTGGAGAGTCTGTAAAATCCATGTATCAGGAGCTTACATCAGAAAAGCTGATTACTGAGAACCGTGTCTACCTGCACCTGTTTAAAATGCTCTTAATATGCTAAATGGTGTCACCTCTACAAGGTGAACTAGCACACATGAAACACCGCCGCCTTTTTTCCCATGTCCTCTCCTGTTTCTGTCTCCATCTGAGGGCAATGCGTAAACGAGAACCTCCGATAGGCACATCTCTGATTCAATTTTTAAAACGCCTCCCTGATAGGATACTAGACAACAACGGCTTCAATTTTCACTCAAACTGTCATTGTCGACGGCAGCCAAAGCAAGAGGGCCTTTTGTGAATATAAGGAAACGTCTGGCAATTTAAAATAAAATATGACACGCATATTTCCCTTGCTTTGTTTTTGGGGTGGAAAATTGACACAATAACAGCGTAATGCAAGCAAACACAATTTCGCCCAATCCTTCCATCCTTTTTAAATCGAGAGGAGACAGAGAAGCAGCTCTGATAAATGCAATTCCCATCACATTTCTCTCGCAAGATGCTGCTTGTATTGGCAGACATTTGATGAGGTGTTTGTTCCAGCAGTAGTATCCGTGTCCCTGGCTGACCCTCGACGCGTGCGTTTGTCGTCTCTACCTTTTGCTTTTGACGCTTAGATTGATGTGGGTAAGGAGAGCCGTTGAAAGCTTCAAAATTTGCAGTTTGAAGTGACAGGCTGATCACTTGAAACAACGATAGACGTTCCATTAAAAGCGGAGATCGGCATCTCTCTGGCATTATCCCAGCACCCATCAGACACTTGCCTCTAAACACCATCCATAACGCATCTCCCTGTTCCCATGAGCCATTGAGCAATCGAGACTAAAAAGCTCATAGACATTCCCAGGGGAACGAACTCCTCTACTTGAATACTAATACTCCATTAAGTCTAACTGTCTTCAGGACTGTTTAATTTAAAGGTCCCGATGTCTCTTTTGAGTCTGAAACAAAAAAGTGACTTGATCAAATGGATTCATCATTCGCAGCGTGAGTTTTCATGGGTTGCGCATATGTCAACCTCATTCTTTCAACCCACACTGTTTTCCACTAGCACTCCTAGACTTCAGTGTAAAAGAGTTCTATACTAAAACACACTTTCAAGCTTTCTGCAGCGTTCCACTCTGTTATAAAGGCACAAATAAGTCCCAGATATAGTGGAGTAAGTAAATGGGTTACAGAAGGCCTTTACAGTATAAGATAAATGTTCTTGAGAAATAGATGCGAGCACACAGGATATTTGCTTACTTTATATAGAACTGTTTAAAATGATGATGCTTTCATTAGATTGAATAGTGAATAAAGTCAATTCATGTACATTGGGGTCCAAACTTCTGAGACTAAATTGAAAATCTGGAATTCAAACTGTAATTTAAACAAAGGATGCTGAAAATAAAAATATTTCAAAACCATAAATGAGATTTTGAAACTCAGCTTAATTTTTCAAATTTCATCTGTAATTATTATAAACATTGTATTAAATCAGAAAAACCCAAAAACACTTTTGACACTTTACATGTTAAAATCCTCAAACTTTTGGTGGAATGCTTGGTGTCACACAGTATATGATTCTGACCTTGTTCTACACTTGAGAGCAGGAAGTCTGTGCGGGAGGGGAAGATGGATATGAGGGATTGGGGGGCGGGATGAGCCTCTCAACCGATTCTATTCCCCATGATACCTTGTTCTCACTGGAAAGTGAGGTCATCTGATATTTCCTGCAGGGCAACCCATGAAACTGACCTGGCCAGGGCAGGGTGCAAATGGATTTGAGGGAAACCGGGGGAGAGGATTGAACTACCAAGGCATCCCTTAGGGCGAATTGAAATGCAATTAGACATAGAAGAGAGTGATACGCAGGGAGGGACAGTTGAGGAGGAAACAGGGAGATGAGAGGATAAATGAACGAGAGTGGGAGAGGTGTGAGGGTATAACAGACGAACGAGAGTCAGCGGGGATGAGAAAAGGTCAAGGACTTGAGAAAAAGCTGTGGAGCTCTGCATCTCTCACACAGCTCATTAAAAACAAGCACATCATTGTAAGGTGGTTTACACACTTCAGGAGAGCGTGCATTAAATGGAAGAAATGGATAGGGTTCATCCTGACCTGTTATCAGACACGCTGGAAACTCCTTTCATATCGAAAAGCTACAGTTTACACTGCCACAACCAACTCCAGCATTGACAAAAAACAGCATCGACAGTTGTTGGATTTTCTTGGATCAGCACGTTAAGCCTGTTGGTGTTTGTTGGGGCAGAATGAAAATAACCGTTATATTTCAACACCTCTCAACATTCTAATGTTGCAATCACATAATGTTGGAATTATCATAATAATCAGCTTCCGATTAGCAAAAACCACCAACAACTTCAAAATCAAACGGTAAGTTAGAAACTCAGTTCATGAATGGAAATGAGCCGTTTTATGCATTACTTTCCGATGATTATTTTTCCACTACAAACTGTTACTGAGAATTTAAATGCAGGCTGAAATAAAAGCTTATTTTTAATCGAATCAAATTAAAAAAAAAAAATGCTGGATAAGATGATCATTTTATTAAATGCAATAGCTATTAAATCATAAGCACAAAAAAATACTAAGGTATTATGACATTCCTCTTAATTTTTCAATTAAACAACTGGTAACCATTGCAAATATTGTATTAAAAAAAAAAAACATATATAGATATATAGATAAATAGATACAAATATTTCCACCTGTGAATGTTTTTTAAAAAAATAAAATAAATGATATATATCAGGGGTGGCGAACTCCGGTCCTGGAGAGCCGCAGCCCTGCAGAGTTCAGCTCCAACCCTAATTAAAACGTACCTGCCTGTTGCTTTCAAGTAACCCTTCAGACCTTGATTAGCTTGTTCAGGTGCATTTGATTAGGGTTGAAGCAAAACTATGCAGGGCTGCGGCTCTCCAGGACCGATGTTCACCACCCCTGATATATATCATATACAAATATTTAAAATCACACTATATGAAAAAGCACAAAAATGACATTTTGCAGCTATCAACAGCGATTTCACTCCAGCCTCATTCCATTCATTTCAGCCTTTTGAATTCTGGGGATGTTCAGCCATCTTAGCAGTCCAGCAATTCCTACACAATGTGAACTCAGTCTATTGTCAAATTTTTGAAGTGCTGTCATTTGTTAAGATAACCTACAGTTCAGAAGATCATGACAGTCGAACAAGTATCTATCAAGTATTTGAGCAGAACAAAACATTCTGTGCTTAAAATGAAAAGTTTTCAAACACTGAGGAATTGAAATTTATAAAGTTACTTAACAACTTTAACAACCAACCATTAAAGCTACAGATACAGTTGAAAGTAAAAGACAATGGGAGAGTAAGTTTGAAAATATTTAAGAGGAATGTGAGTTCAGACAGAAAGCCACAGAGGGGAAATGAGGAGCGAGTAAGAGGAGAGAGCAAACAACAAAAGCACTCTGACTCCTGACAGCTGCGCTTGGCATC
Organism: Labeo rohita; assembly: GCF_022985175.1. Classification (NCBI taxonomy): domain Eukaryota; kingdom Metazoa; phylum Chordata; class Actinopteri; order Cypriniformes; family Cyprinidae; genus Labeo; species Labeo rohita. Next base: position 11,505,202 of record NC_066891.1, on the reverse strand, counting down.
TGCTGGCATGGTGTGGTGCTGTTCTACGAGTCCCTGAGCAGGGTTAAAAAGCTTTGCTTTCCAGTCAACCACCTATTAATCCCCGCATGCAGCCTCCTTGAGCAGCCCAAATGAGAAGCAGGAATGGCACTCGCAGCCGAATCGGCGTTATAGCCCCTCTGCGCACACCCCGCCACGGCCATTCAATACTCATGATGCTCGGTGCCGCGCCCCCTTCCAAAGCTTTTGGCCACCAACCTGCCGACTCAACAGAAAGCAGTGGGACGTGGCGTACCCTGTAAACAGGTCTGTAGGACGTGCAGAACCCTGTCAGCAAGCTCTGAATACATCTGGTCAGGATGGAATCCATTTACTGCACACAGGCAACCGTCTCTGCTCATTTGAAAGTCTCTTGAAGGCCCTTTGCCCTTTCCCATAATATGCTTTTAAAGGGTGTGGGCAGATCATATCTCTTTCCCAGCACTGGTCAGACAGACAGCCAGTCTTAACCGCCCAACAGCCTACATTATACATACAGTTGGGCCGAGATCAATTCCGAATTGATCCAGAATAGCTTAGATGTTTTCCAGCTGGTGGTCAGTGTTTGGCTTGGCATGCTGATTCGCCTGCGGTGTACCTCTCAGGTCCTAGACACTTCGAGGCCTCTCGAAACAAATTATCCCCATCTCACAGCACTGAATCCTCCCCATCAGGGGCTGAGTGAGTGGCTGAGCTCCAGCCGTTCTGTCTAGGCCTTCTGTTTCCACAGCGCAGCCTCTGCGAGTAGAGGAGGAGGATGTATTGTGGGAGGGAAGTGTTCGCACTTAGCGAGATTGTTTTGCTGCTAGTGCCAGGTCCCACTGCATGGGATAGAAATGAAACTGCTCTTTGAGGAGATGTCATCATTTTAGAGAAGAAAAAAAGTGGAGATGGTAAGCGTCACCTCCCCTCATAACAACTCCCCTCGACAGCTCAGCCTTGGCTATGCATCCCAAGGTCTGTGTAAGAAAAGTATGTGACGGGACAAGCAATGCTTTCGTCTGCCACAACAATAGGTCGTCTTTGAATGATCTTTCTCAGCAAATATCAATATATGTGATTAAGATTAATTTGATTACATGCTATGCTAATTGATCTGAACACATGCTAATTAAATCAGCATAGCATTTATTTTTAATCCATTGACACACCTAATAATTACATTTGCTAAGAGAAACATCTGCTAAGAAAGGAATACAGAAGGTGAAAAATACATTGTTTTTGCTTTACTGTGTAAATAAATCCACAACTGTCATATGTAAATAAAGAAAACACCACAGTTGTGTAGCATTCAGAATTGAAAGGATGAAAGAGAGAATGATAGAAGGGATAAAAGATAAAATGACAGAAAAAACAGACAGATAGAACGACAGAACGATAGATAGATAGATATAGACAAAACGATAAACAGAACGATAGACAGACAGATAGAATAACAGATTGTATAACTTTGAGTGATCAACAGAACAATCGACTAATAGAACGATAGACAGGACGACAGACAGAACGACAGACAGAATGATAGAACAATAGATAAAATGTTAAATAGAATGACAGATAAAACAATAGAACGACAGACAGACAGATAGATAGAGTAACAGATTGTATAACAGAGCGATCAACAGAACAATCGATTGAGAGACGCTAGACAGATAGAACGATAGAACGACAGAACGATAGATAGATAGATAGATAGATAGAATAGAATTGTATAACAGATAGAATTGTATAACAGAGCGATTGATAGAACAATCGATTGATAGAACGATAGACAGAACGATAGAACAATAGATAAAACGTTAAATAGAATGATAGATAAAATGATAGAATGATGAAACAATAAAACGATAGATAGATAGATAGATAGATAGATAGATAGAGACAGATAGATAGACAGATAGATAGAACAAAGAACAATAGATAGATAGATAGATAGATAGATAGATAGATAGATAGATAGATAGATAGATAGATAGATAGATAGATAGATAGATAGATAGATAGATAGATAGATAGATAGAACAAAGAACAATAAATAGATAGAATAACAGATTGTACAACAGAGCGGTCGACAGAACAATCAATTGATAGAACAATAGACAGAACGATAGAACAACAGAACGATAGAACGATAGAGCGATAGATAGAATAACAGATTGTACAACCAAGTGATAGACAGAACAATCGATTGATAGAACAATAGACAGAATGGTAGAACAATAGATAGAAAGATAGAACGATAGATAAAACAATAGAATGATAGAATGATAGATAGATAGATGACAGAACGACAGATCAAACAACAGATTGAACAGCAGATCAAGGGATTGACTGACAGAATAATAGATAGATCTACGTGTAGGATGTGAGACAATTCAATTAAAATTCTAAATTATGTATTTAAAATGAGCCCAACCCTGTATAGAACTATAACTAGGGTTTAATGTTCTGGCATCACACACTTCAGGGTCTGCATGATAAATCCCTCCAATTCAAATTTCATGTGGTCGGAATGAAGGAAGAGGGGAAGTTAAGTATGCCCTCTGCCACTTGCCTTGGGCACCAAAGCTCAGATGCACATCCTCTGCCTTATCCTGCTTTTTCATGGATGTGGGGGAGGATTAAGCAGTTCTTCGGTTGGGACACAATAGGATACTCTATTCCCTCATGTGGCGATGAAGAGGCTCATTTGTAAATGTCGGCCATTCGCTCCCACTCTCACTAGCTCCATGGGGAGCAGCCAGGTTCACTTCCCAGAGTCCTGCGGCGCTCTCCTCCAATCTGCCCTCTCGTGTCCGTGCTTGGAGCCTTCTTTATCATCTATACAGCAGGACACCTCGCCTCTCCAGCTTCCCATAAGCCACCATCCGCCCCAGCAAGGGGATAAGAGCGATGCCTTCATTACCACATACAGGACGGCCCTTCTGCCATGGCTGAACAGTGAAGTACTGGGATCTTTCTCTGGACAGCTGTTTTTTTTTTTTTCAAATAGGATATCAATATGCATTGAGAAAAAAGCTGATGTATATTTACTACATAACATCATCCTAATGTTATGTCCTTACTTAAACTGCCAGTCAAACCTTGAGTGATTTAATAGCGGTGACAGCGCCATTCCAAGTGTGAGACAGACTCATTTTGGGGGGATCATGGGTGGAGTGGGAATTAGAGTAAGAAGTGAGTCTAATGCAGTGTCACTGAGTCTCATTGACGAGAGTCCCTATGGCGCACCTGATGTGTGAGAAAATAGGGCGAGAGACACAGACGCCACGAAGCCCTGGCAGACCTGATCATTCACACGACTCTCACAAAGCCCTGCTTTAACCACTAACAGACTCCACACTTGAACTAGTGCTTGACTTGAGACATAATCATGAGGATTTCTGATGACTTGACCAAGGAAATGGGTACTTGAGACTACAGATAACAGATATTCCAACAACAGCTTAGTGATTTATCAAAAAGACAGGCATGCAATTAGCCTAGACCTATACAACCAGCTAAATAACGCTATCTGTCATATTAGAAATATGTAAAGTTATTCGCTGTGCTGTAGCAAGTTACCTGTCTTGGATAGTTCATTATTTTACAAATCTGCAGACATAGCTTTAAATCCATGGATATTCAGAAATACATATTTGTATGGTAGTTGGTAATTGCTTGCCTCTAAACCACCGTACTGTCACTCTGTGTTCAGGACGAAGAAGTGTATAATGTAAGGCTGAACATTTAATGTTCATATTGAGGAGATGGTGTGCTATTGCCTTTCTTGTGACAAAATGAGTGAAAAATTCCATCAGTTTACATGTAAAACAATTGAATGGACTCATGTCTGGTTTCAGCAACTACTCTCCTCCTCTGGAAAAAGGAGCAGGTCTATTAGGCTGTGCCTCTACTTTCGTGCACTTTGCCAGCCTGTTTATTTCAGAGCCCAGAATCAATTAATGCTGGAATTATCCAGTGAATTCCACTATTCAGCACAGCAAATGACTGGGGCACCCTTGCGTGAAACCAATTTCGAACTTTCAATTCGAGGCGTGCCCACAACCACCTAGTGGGCTCTGTGCAAAAACGCGCTTCAGTTCGACTGTCCTGCCAGTGCCGGTCACCCGTGCAGCCCAGCACGTGGTTTGTGCACCGCTCCGCTCTATAAAGAAACAACACAAGAATGAGAAACAACGCAGACAGAGGGAAAACTAAAGTTTCTACTGTTCAAACTAAAATCAATCCATTAGCATTGGGAGAAGAAATGTCTTCTCAACAGAAAGACATGTCTAAAACTGCACTGACAGGAAAAACATGTTAGGAAATTCATAGGTGCAGGGAGAAGAGTTATTTCAGCTCAACAAAAGTTGTGCTCTACAGAATAAAGAAATATCCTGCAGAACTACATATTTTCAAAAATTGGCTAGTCGTGGGTTGGCGGAATCGGATTTTGTGGAGGTCCTGTGTAATTACGATGGTTTTGAGTTCACCAGGCACACTTTTTTTAAGGGAACCTTTACATAACATTCTCTAGTGTTCAAAAATGGTGCAACAGCACAATTAAATGGGAACGCAAGTTTTTAAAAGTTGAACTCAAGTTCAACTAAAAAGTCTTAAGAGTGCAAGTTTCACTTCTCTATGGTTGTACTATGCAAAACAGTGTGAAAGTACTAATAAATTAAACTAAATAATACAAAAAACTATAATAATAATATTGGTCATTCCTTCTTTAAAAATGCCAAAGAACAGCATAAACACACATACACATACACAAAGTAGAAATCACAGAGAAGCCGGCAGGCAGGGTACACTCTCTGTTCAAATTAGCTGGTCCACCTAAAGTGAGCTTTAATAGAGCACTGCACTGAGTCCTACTCATCACTCAGAGGGACTCGTCGCTCTCTCTCTCTTTTTTTTCCCCCCTTTTTCTCCTAGTGTTGATCCTGCCATTGTACTGCCAGGTTTGATTTGTCTTTGAGAGGGAAGGCTTTAATTGAAGTGTGTTTGTGCTATCTAGTGCATCGGTCAGGCTGCCTTTGTTTGGCTATCAGAGTGCCAGACAAGCAGCCCACTGCCTTTGCCCTCTGTCGCCGCTTTGTGCTGAGATCACAATAAAGAGACAGTGCGACTGTGAAGGTCACACTAAGATAGAGTCAAATAAAGCAAAATCTCTCCTTAACAGCATTTACCTTTCGAATAACATCAAGGCAGGGCGATGGCCTGCCCGGGACCATTAACGTCAGTTCAGAAGTGTGCTGTTAGGTTTTCAACAGTTTTCATTGAAATGGAAAAAAGTTCATTCAAACAGTTCAAAGTCTTTTTACAAATCCTAACAGCAGAGTTACTGCACTTGTTGACCAATAAGTTCCCAAGACTTCTAGACTTTTGTGATGAGTGGATAAAGAAAACTAACATAAGTTAAAAGGGTCATGAACTGAGCAACCAAAATTCCCTTGATCTTTTGACAAAAGAGGTTATTGTACTATAAAAACATCCTGTAAGTTTCAGAACTTAAAACATTTTTGTTAGTCTAAAAACAGCTTATATTGAAGCCAGTCTGCCAAAATGACAGGTTGTTGAGCATGCCACTTTATGATGTAATAGTGTATCTAAACACTGCCTCAGCAAAAGATGATGCCTGCTTCTACATTACTGCCTGTTTAGCCCCGCCCACTGTTTCACTCACGTAGTGAAGAATATCGAGAGGCGAACACAGATCTACACAAAAGCCAACCAAGACAAGAAGACACTGTTCAGTGCCAAGCTGTGGAAAAACAGTCTTTGCATTGTCTTCCTCCTGATCCAACATTAGGAAAGAGTGGACGAACTTTATTTTTAATGAAGTTCAAGACCACATCAGTGAGAGCTTGGTCTTTTGTTCACTTCATTTTACCGCAGATTTGTTTACAAACAAGGCACAATTCACAATTCATAGGCAGACTATATTTGATCCAACAGTAATGTCGCAACACAAAAGTACAAGTAATGTGGTCACTATTGCTTTGTGTGTTATTACAGATAATTTGATTTGAGTATTTATATGTCCATCTATGAAGGATTGTAGGCTGTCAAACATACACAACAGTTAGCCAATCATAGCAGTGGGCATTTACTTCTGAGTTTACAATACGCCACGACTATTCAAACAGAGTGTTCCGATACGGAGGGTCAAAACAAGGACAGAAATGAGCCTATTCCTTCTAAATGATGATGTTTTTGATGTAAAAATCTTGATAACATTATAAGTGGACCTCAGAGAACAGCACAAAATAATTAAAAGGCAGTTCATGACCCCTCTAATAGAAATTGCTCACAAAGAGACTAATATCTAGCTGGTTAAATATTGTAGAGATAAGCATTAGTATAAAAAAATCACTATAAACTATCAGAAAAATGAGCAAGAATGGTATTTTCAAGGATACAAAAGCTTGTCATTGGGAGCAGGGCTCTTAAAAACTCCTTGATACAGTTGAAAATCTGCAAAATGTTAATTATTTTACCAAAATAAGAGGGATCAAATGTATGTTATTTTTTATTTAGTACAAACCTGAATAAGATATTTTGCCTAAAAGACATTCACATTCCACAAGAGAAAATAATATTTTTTAAAATGTATAAAAATGACCCCATTCAAAAGTTTACATACACTTGATTCTTAATACTGTGTTGTTACCTGAATGATCCACAGCTGTGTATGTGTGTGTTTTCTGTTTAGTGGTAGTTGTTCATGAGCCCCTTGTTTCTCCTGAACCGTTAAACTGCCCGCTGTTCTTCAGGTCCCACAAATTAAACCAATTATTTGGTTTTTCAGTATTTTTGTGTATTTGAAGCCTTTCCAACAATGACTGTATGATTTTGAGATCCATCTTTACACATTAAGGACTATTACAGAAGGTTCAAACGCTCACTGATGCTTCAGAAGGAAAGATCCGGAGGGTGAAAACTTTCTGAAATTGAAGATCAGGGTAAATTGAACTTATTTTGCCTTCTGGAAAACATGCAAGTATCTTCTGTAGCTTCTGAAGTGCAGTACTAAATGAAAAAAGTATGATATTTAGGCAAAATAAGAAAAATGTACACATTTTCATTCTGTACACCCCTGGCTCTTAATGCATTTTTTTCCCTGTTGGAGCATCAGTGAGTGTTTGAACCTTCCGTAATAGTTGCATAAGAGCCTCTCAGTTGTCCTCAGTGTGAAAAGATGGATCTCAAAATCATACAGTCATTGTTGGAAAGGGTTCAAATACATCAAAATGCTGAAAAACCAAAGAATTTGTGGGACCTGAAGGATTTTCCTGAAGAACAGTGGGCAGTTTAACTGTTCAGGACAAACAAGGGACTGATCACTAAAAAAAACAAAAAAAAACAGCTGTGGATCCCTCAGTATGGATCACATTTTTATAAAGTCAACTATTATTTTCTCTTATGGACTTTATGTAAATGTCTTTTACGTGAAATATTGTATTCAGGTCAGTAAAAAATATAACATGAATTTTGTATGATCCCGCTTATTTTGGTAAAATAATTAACATTTTGCAGATTCTGCAAGGTGCATGTAAAATTTTGACCTCAACTGAACTGTATATATTCTTAGTACCTGAAAGATGCATTTTAGGACGTTAATGTACTATTCTATACTATAGAAAATTGTACTTTTGAGGGTCTAAGTGGCTAATGCTATTATTTTCATTTTTGCACATTTTTCTTAAATCTGAAACATTAGAATGTTAAATTTCCTTATATTTCCAGGTTTTCCATTAACATGGGAATCCTGTAATACACAAACTATCTGCATTAGCCTCTAAAATCTGTGAATATCAGCACATCAGATCAGTGTAGACACAGATGAACAGATAGGCTGATGAGCTCTTCCTCTTTGAGTTAACTTCTCTTTTAGAAGTCATCTCTCTTATTTGTTTATTGACCCCCAGCAGCTATATTATCTTCATTAGACATGCTGCTAAGCTATTAATTGTCACCTGTTTCAATGTTCTCCCTAGCGGAGACTTCAATGGGCCTCACCGTGGTGAACAAAGGAGCCATGTTCAGGTGTTAATAAGAAACCATGTCAGACTCGAATAAAGCCACCTCATGTCACAGATATCTGCAGGAGCAGAGATGTAAGGTAAAAACTAGATCTCCCTAGGCTGGCAGAGAGGGGACAAAATGAGGAATATCCTTCCAATACATCATCTGATCTCATTTACAGATCATTTACCTGCACTGGGTTTCAGCTACGTATTTCATCATAACCAAAAGACATGGTGGTGGTTACACCTGCTCGGATCCAGCAATGTGCACAGGCAATGTTGCAAAGCCTTATCATATTCCATTTCTTTCATTTTTCTTTCCGGATTCCTTTTGCCAGGCTAAAAAGGATGACAAATAGTCTAAATAAACCAGATTTGCATTTCCTGAAGGAAATACCTATGCATGCAAAGTAGCACAAGAATAGTGTTGAAGTTTTAGCTAAGCTAGGTTTTAGTCTTTAATGAATGGCTCTAAGAAAATATACGCAAGGTAGAAGAAAGGGAGGTTTCTAAATAATTTTCATGTTAATTAATGTGAGATTTTCAAATGTTAGTCTTAACAGGATAATTTACCCAGAAATGAAACGTCTGTCATCAAATTATATGACTTTCTTCATTCTGAGGAACACAAAATAAAATATTTTTAGAAGGGTTAAAATAACATTGGACCCCTTTGACTTTCATAGGGAGCAAAACACTACGCAATTTTTTCAAAATATTTTTCATGTTCCTCAGGAGAAAAATTCATACAGATTTGGAATGACTTGAGGGTGGGTAAACGTTAAGAGAATTTTCATTTTTAGGTGAGCTAACACTTTTAATTTCTTAAAATTAAATGCTTAAGACAACCGAGACTATAATGATCACCACAGCAAGGTTGGATCAGGGTCTGTGCTTTAGGCAGTGCAGGTGAAACTCTTAGGGTTAGGGGTTTAGAATAAACCCCTAACTAGAATGTTTGAGGCGTATCAATACAGAGCTGCCTTGCAAGCACTGTAATAAATAAATCATTGAGTACAAAGATGAATTTAGGAGTGAGCAGCTGCCAAGGCGTAATATAATTCATGGCCATGCATCAATGTTACTGGCAACTGCTCCGGCAGTATAAGGCAAAACTCACAGTGCCAGGTGCAAGCACATCAATCCCCCTCATCACACAACAGCACAGAGGAATAAAAGAGTGAGAATTCTCCTTTTATTTACTAGTGATTAAAATAACAGATTTGCTAACCATTTCCACACAAAGAGAAAGTGAGCGACTTCAACTACTCTTTAATCGTGGGCCACCAACACAAAAGCTCTAATGGCCAAGTAATGTTCCCATGAGCAAAACCCCCTTTAGTATAGAGGCCATGTTCCTCAAAGGACTAAGATCCTCAACTGGTGATTCATGAGTTTGTTCTGATAGAATTGCCTTTTCCTCCTAATGTTTTGTGATCTTTAAATGAAGACCAAATCATTTGCGTGAGCAAAAAAACTTTGAAAGATACACAGAAACCAAAATCATCAATTTCAGTATTCAGCTTTGTCATGTTAATAGCTGTGCAAAATTGGAGTTTTCCATTTTGGCAAAATTAATAACTTCAATAAATAGTTACCCCTGGATGTCCAATATAAAATTTGGGTCCTGAAGCAAAACCAGCTAAGAATGTCTCATATGCTATGCTCACACAGCAGCTGAATGGTTGTCATTTTTGCCATTATTTAAATAAATCCAATTAAAACTGTATTATAATAAAAATAAATTTGGTATAAAGAAAATTAACATTATTTTAGAACCAATAATATATATATATTTCTCTCTCAGTGGTGTGTGGTGGTTTTCTGAAATGAGAAGTTAAGGTTTTTGGGGTTTTTTTTATCAAATTTAAATTAATGTCCCAGTCATATTTTCTTGGTTAAACATTACTTACACTATCAGGAAAAAGAAAAAATATATATATTTTTTTACTTTAACAATGTTATCAATTTTCTATTTAATAAAGCCAAGTATGAATCTCATAAAGGCGGTAACAATTTAAAAAATATATGTGACCCTGGACCACAAAACCAGTCTTAAGTGCCATTTGTAGCATATATATTTGTATACATTTAGCAATAGCCAACAATACATTTTATGGGTCAAAATGATCGATTTTTCCTTTAAGGCAAAAATCATTAGGATATTAAGTAAAGATCATGTTCCATGAAGATATTTTGTAAATTTCCTACCGTAAATATATCAAAACTTAATTTTTGATTAGTAATATTTATTACTAAGAACTTCGTTTGGACAACTTTAAAGGTGATTCTTCTCAATATTTAGATTTTTTTTGCACCCTCAGATTCCAGATTTTCAAACAGTCTCAAATATTGTCCTATCCTAACAAACTTGTGAAATTATGGTCAGCTATTCTTTTTATTAGTTAACTTATAACTATTTTTCAAATCATCAGTCATCAAAGCTCGGTAAATATTGGTCACAGATGTGGAAATTTTACTTTAAATTTTACCAAAATGATTACTCACTAAAACTTCCACAGATCATGTTTTAATGCCATTTTAAGTCCTATTTTGATGTAACAAAGTGCTTATTTCTAAGTGTGTGAATTGTTTGTTTACTTTTCTAAATTAGTCTTCCTATTAATGTCATTATATTGTTCATTCAGACTTATTTGCAAACGCGGAATGCCGTTTATAACCAATCACATCCAATCATATCGCGTTGGAGGCATTGCGTTCCCTCACGTGACTTTCCCCCATTCATTCTTAATTATGCCCCACTAAACTCACCGCATGCTTTAGAGAGTCTGTTAAAACTCAGTGGGCTCAGGGGAGACAAGAGAGACGTGGACTCCCGCTGTAACTTTATTACTGATTTATACCTTTTTTTTGTATTTTAGTAATATTTGCATTTTTGTACTTTGTTGAGGAGACACTGCTTCCCTTGCCTCTTTGGAGAAAAATCCCTGATATATATTTTACTATTTAAATTTAAAAAATCTTCATGATCCTAAAAGTAGGCATAATTCTCTTTAAACAAAATATCACTACTTGTTTTCATGTCAGAAAGCTGTGACAGCTGCCTGAAATGCTAAACAGTTTTAAAAAAATTAAATATGTACTTACAGACAAGTTAAGAAAAGTGAACTGAGACATCATTCAATCCAATTTCACCTCTTGAATAGTCATAGACATGTCTACTCATACAAAATTCATTGTTTAGTTATTTGACAGATGACTTAAATGTGTTAATAATCATATTCAAATACAAAGCTTGTAAAAGTCTACAGGGAAAATAAAGTTCTTGCTGAATATCTTCCCTCTAAAATATTATTCCCATGTCAGTTAAATGCTCAACTTTGAAACAAGATCTGATCAAAATTTTAAGCTTAAGGAAATGTCGAGGGGGAAAAAACAATTAGATTAAGTTCTATTCTCAAACAGTTTGTGTACACACCTTGTATATGCATTATCTGAATTCAGATTAAATTAAAGAGGAAGGTGCAGAAAGTGTCAGAGTGGCTGTTTCTTTTTTTTTCTTCATGTTTCTTCCGTGTCTGCCTTTTCAGCAAACCCAATGTTTTGCTGCTGGCAAACTCACTGAGCGGTTGGGAATTACTTATTTAACAGATAGCATTTCTTCTGTTGTCAGCAAAAAAAAGAAAAAAAAAAGAAAAAAAGAAAAAGGTTCTTGTCCATATAACAGGGAAAACCAATGCAGTGTGAAATCAGAGGTCATTTGGAGACAAACAGCGTTAAACAGGAGTGAGCAGGGGTTAGAATTTGTCCTCCTCTTCTCCCAACATTAATTAGCGTCTAAACACAACACGACATAAACATCCACTACTGCATTTCTTTGTTTTGGTGGACTTTTTCAGAAGGCAGTAAAGGCACTTTTCTCTCGTTACCAGCAATGGTTTTGCGGAACTTATTCATAACTCTTTCACTGAATGTTTCATAGAGGTTTAAAACATCATTGATCTTAATCGTGGTGTGTGATGTCTTCCTGATCGTTGTGTCACATCCCTTCCAAGGCCAGTAATAAATGTAGAACCCCAGGCAGAGCGGTAATCCACGTGTTCTGGCTACGGACAAGAGATAAGCTCCCTACCCCTATGGGGAGGAAAAGCGAAAGAACAAGAAAGGAAAAAGCACGCCTCCACACTCGTACTCTTATGTCTGCCTCGGTTTCCTGAAAAGACAGGGGCCCAAATGTACAGGAGAGATAGTGACATGTCTGAACAGGGAAGGTGGGGGGGATAATAAATAAGAAAAACATCTGCATTCGCCTTATCGCGTGGCACTGCTATTTAAATGGCATGCCCATCATTTTCTGGATCACAGTTGTTATTCACGGCTTAGAGCGGTGGAAATTCTTTGAGCCAAGAGGATCACACCTCAGTCGGAAGGACACAGATAAGGACGAGCCTCCGGCACTTAGACACCTCACCACAATGCTTTAACACGGAGCGACATTCTTGTCGGAAGATGGTGGAATGACAAGCAAGACAAATCTTGCCTCATTTAATATTCCCCTGACTGACATTTTTACATCTCAAGGTTTATGACAGGGTTCATACAGGTTTTAAAGGGTTCATTTAAGCACTTTTCCAGTATTTTCAGTGTTGATTCTCCCCAACATCGATGTCTTGTTTGCATAATGAGCACAATGCCTTTTAGGAATTTTATTTTACTTCATTATATTTTACACTTCTGCTCTTCAAACCAGCTGTTATTGAAACTGCAACTTGGCCTAATGATGTAGACAAGACGTGCAGAGACCATTTTTCTGGTCGTGAATGGTTGATGTGAGACAACTTTTTTGCCATACATGCCAATGGTGAGTAAATTGAAAATAACTGCAATTATAAAATATGGAGTTTTATAGAAAATTTTGTTTCTGTCCCAGTAGAATTTTAGTCTTTACTTTACGTATTTCAGGAAAACAGTTCAAAAAGCATCATACACAAAAATCTCAGCCTCAACAAATCTCAGTCTTAAAAGCATTCTGATCAAGATTTTTAGGGCCAGAGCACAGATGGTGCGAGGACCCTGTTGGAATTGCTCAGTTTCTTCTTCTTTGCCAAAATTAATAGCATTTTTAAGGGGCTTAAACATGCTCGAAAACTCATGAAACTTTGCACATGCACCAAAAGTGGTGAAAATTTACATCTGATATGGGTTTCAGAAGTGGGTGTGGCAAAATGGCTCAACAGCATCACCTATAAAATTTCAATGAAGTACCCCTCATGTATGAAATTCGGTAGACACATGTAACACACCAATACCTAAATAAGTCCCCAGGTACAAAGTCCAAAACCCAACAGGAAGTCTGTTATTTAGATTTTTTTCTGCAAGTTTTGTGCCGTTTTTGTCATTTTCAGGCGTTGTATTTAAACAAACTCCTAGAAATTTAAACAGATCAACACCAAATTTGGTCAGTGTAATCTAAAGCCATTTGTGACCTTAAATTGCAAAGATCTAAAGTTTTCGTCGAAGGGCGTGTCCGTGGCGGCCTGACAAACTTCGATGTTGTGTTATGAAACAGGAAGTTTCTATAATTCAGGCATAAAATGTCCGATCTGCACCAAAATTCACGTTTAATAAGAGTCCTGTCCTGAACAGATACCTGTGTTCAGTTATAGCGCTACCTGCTGGCAACAGGAAGTAGCATGTTTATGCTCTAACAAAATCCTCCCAGAGATTTATTGACATCAACGTTATATTTGGTCAGTCTAGCCTAAAGGCCATTGCAATGTTAAGTTTTCGTTAAAGGGCGTGTCTGTGGCGGCCTGACAAACTTCATGATGTTTCACCATGTAAAAGGAGGTTGTTATAACTCCCATATAATGTCCGATCTACCCCAAACTTCACATGTTGAATAAGAGTCCTGGCCTAACATATCCGAACACATCTAAAGGCAAATATACTGTTATAATCATAGCGCCACTGTCTGGTAACAGGAAATTATTTGTTTTACACTAACTTAAACATGCAATGTCCAATCTGCACTAGACTTCATATGTTTGTAAAGAGTACTGATCCGAAGACATCTAAAGGCCAATATTCAGTAAGAATCATAGCGCTACCTGTTGGCAACAGGATATGTCTCGTTTTACAATAACTCAAACATACCGTGTTCAATCTGCACCAAACTGGTTTGAAGACATCTACATGCCAATTTTCAGTTATAGTCATAGTGCCACCAGCAGGAAATTTGACACATATAAATGACTTTGACACATTTCTCCATTATTTACCACTTTAAATTCATACTGCTAAACTTGCTGTTTTCCTAAAGCCACTGGGTGGCGTGAGCCCGGGTGCGAGGGCCCTTTCAACACTGCAAATTTATTTCTTTATTTTGTTTGTTTGTTTTCAAGATTTTCATATTGTATGCGTTTGCCACACACAGTTTAGGTATCCTTGCTAAACTTATGATTGTAAATATGCACAAAAAGGTAAAGCTGTCATAACATTTTTCTACATGTATTACATGTATTATGTATATCATAAAGTTACTAGCAAGTCAAATAATTTTTTGCTTGGCAAAGCACATTTTTACTTACATATTCTGCATGGCAAGTGTTAATTTTGGATTCTGCGTGCATAACTTCCATGCATATGATAAGACAAGACAGTTGCACTCAGTATACACAAATAATTTCTGGTATAGCATCACATTCAAGCATATTTCCAACCTTGAAAGAAAAGTTAAAATCAGCTTTCCAAACTCTGTACGAAGCCTGGATTGATGACTTTTTGCATGTCCCTCCCCAGACACCATCCTGCACTGAGAGTCACGTTATCTTTAAAAATCATTAAAAAGTTAATAATTACATTAAGCTTTTAAAGTATGTAAACGCCCAGGGTTTCAACAGAGAGGCTGAGCGTTAGAAAGAAACCCACTGAGATGCAGGAGACTTTCGTCTCCAGCGCTCAGAACCAGGTGTGTAGCTCCCATCTCAGCCGGGAGCGAGCACTGCAGTCCTGCACCCCCTGCCAGCGAGGAGCCCTGCCATCAAAACCCCCCAAAGCGCCACACACCCATCCATCGCTCCACTTGTCTAATTAAACATAGTTAACATTCATCCCAAGGTCTTATGCAGATGAGCAGAGAGGGAGATGAGGTGCATGGCGCATTAAGAAAAACAACATGGTGGTGGGTGTTGGGGCAAATTGAGACTCTGCGAGATATCTTCAATTTGACCTCATTCATCAATTAATTAGAGCTATTAGGGGGTGGTGGGCTGGAACAAGAGCAGAAGTCATTGCTGTGTCACTCCTGGAAGCTGGTAAATGGCTTCTGCCACTCCTCCTGTGCCTCTAAGCTGACATATGTCAGTCAGGCTGTCACTTTCACTGATGTGGACACACAAATAAACACACACAATGCTTTGACGAAGACGCTCGAGGAATCTTCATCTCCACTGGCTGCTGTCCTAGAGGAACTCCCTGCGCCCCTTATAGAAAAAAAGTGTCTCTAAGACACATCAGCTGGAGTTTAAATGTGCGTGTCTCACTATTATACAGCAATGTCCTGGACCACCAAGGTGAAACCTAAATGCTTCAACCAGTGGGACAGAATGACAGATTTGCAGCTGATTAAACTACAATAATACCACTATTATTCATACATTTTCACAATTCACACAATTCACCTATTTGGACCATGCAAGCAAGCCCAAAAATTCAAAACACACAAACTAAGAGCTTGTACCTTACACTCTGGTTGACTCAGAGTATGGGTAGTGGTTGTTGATAATGTTGGTTGCTGGTGAGGTGGGTTTGTGCCAAAAAAACAGCGGGGTTCTGGGTTGCTGAGTTATGGCAACTCATGATGGATTCATATTTTTCGACACGGGCTCCACAGCCAGCCATGCGGAGCAGCATGGCGCTCCCCGGGATCCTGTTTGTAACTGTCTGCACGACAAGGACCCCAGGGAGCAGGTGCTTAAATTCACTCACCTTCACCAGATACCACAGATCTGTTTCCAAGCACAGGCAGGTGGAGTATGGCCCAAGCCCCTAATATCTTGTCTCAGACACATACACACACACATACGGACATATTCAGTCCTCTGTGGGCACTATATGTGATCTACACGTCTAAACACCATCTGCCCAAAGACGAAACTCGCATGCCAGGAACAGCATCTACCTCAAAATGTCCTCATATACCTGAGTATTGTCTTTTTCTGTCTTCCTCTCTAACTCCCCTTTCTCTCTAAGCAACTATGTGAATAGATTGTCGCCCAGGTGGCAGTATTTGGGTAGGAAGGGGGCTGTAATCCTGGGGTTTTAATGCAGGATTCAGGCGGGGGGCACGTGAAGAGTTGCATCTGTGCCGGAGAGTGACATAAGTGTGTGGTGGAAATGGCCGAGCGAAGCTGAGCTCAGTGGCGTTGAGGAAAACGATGATGAAGTACGACATTAGCGCAGTGATTAACTCCTCTTCTGCTCTTCCTCCTCTCCGTTCGGTCCCATTTCCTCCAGCATGTCAAGCTGTTTTGATCATTCCATGCGAGATTCCCTCGGCTCGTCGTCCATCTGTGTGAGAGAGAGCTAAACCAGTGTGCGGTCCAATGGAAGGCTCCACAAGATGACTCCTTAGGATCCCCCTATTACAGCGTGCAATCCACAAAAAAAAAAAAAAGCTGAAATTTTCACGAGACGTCCCGCACGGTGAGCGTATACTGGTTTACTTATAAAAAAACAAGGCTGTTTGTGGAATATTACTACAAAAAGGTTGTTATGTAAGGTTTAAAGGTTACTGATCTGACTCATGTCTAGCAAGTGGATTTCTCAAACACACAAACACCTCCACAAGCACACAGTCACCTTTAGGCTGCCATATTCTATAGATAAAACTCACAAGTTAAAGGGACAGTGAAAAATCTAAAAAAGAATAATCAGGGGTTACCTAGACTAGGGTTAAGCTATTTTAATAAACATTGTAATAATTTTAATATATATTAATATTTTAATCTGAATGTACTTTGTTACATAAGTAAATAAAAATATAAAAAATACCTTTTATTAAAATGATTTAAATCCACGCACACACACAGATTATCACAACTTCAGTTCTATATTGCCCAGCCCTACCATTGACTTTAAAGAAGCTCACTTCCAGAAAAAAGAAAAATTACAGATAATGTACTCACCCCGTTGTCATCCAAGATGTTCATGTCTTTCTTTCTTCAGTCGTAATAAAAAAATTTTTTTGATGAAAACATTTCATGAATTATCTTCATATAGAGGACTTCAATGGTGCCTACGAATTTGAATGTCCAAAATGCAGTTTCAATGCAGCCTCAAGAAGAACGGTTTTATCTAGCAAAACGATCGGTTATTTAAAAAAAAATATATACAATTTATACACTTTTTAACCTCAAATGCTCTTTTTTTTCTAGCTCTGTGATGTACATGCGAAGTCTGTGTAATCCGGGCCAATACAGTTTGGGAAAAACTTCCACCTAATTTTCTACTCCAATTTTAAAATCATCCTACATCGCTGCAGAAGTACCAACCCAGTGTGTAAAAAGTGAACATGCAAAGAAGGTCAAACGCTCTTTACAGGTAAAACAGCGATATAGGACAACTTTGAAGTTGGAGGAGAAAATGATATGGGATTTTTCAACATACCCTAACTGTACTGACCCGAATTACACAGAGTACTTGAGGTTAAAAGAGCATTTGAGGTTAAAAAGTATATACATTTTTATTTTTTTTAGAAAATGACCAATTGTTTTGCTGGATAAGAACATTATTCCTCGGCTGGGATCGTTCAGAGCCCTTTACAGCTGCATTTAAACTGCTCAAACTTGCGGGCACCATTGAAGTTCACTATACAGAGATAATTCCTGAAATGTTTTCCTCAAAAAACATAATTTCTTTACGACTAAAGAAAGAAAGGCATGAACATCTTGGATGACAGTGGGGTGAGTACATTATCTTTAAATTTTTGTTCTGAAAGTGAACTACTCCTTTAATGGGTGAGGGATCAGCAAGATGCATATTTGTTAATCAGAAGAGCAGGTGGCATGTGGCATTTTATCTAGAATTCTGCCGCAGAGCAACAGTCTGACCGACTCAAACAGCGAGCCCTCATGCTGACGCTTGTTGCCACATCACAACTCACAAATCTAGCTTAAAGTCGTAGGAAGAACAAAAGCCAAAACAGATGAACTTGTGACAGTGTCTCAAAGGCAATGCTATAGAGAGTTCTATAGAGAGGTTGCAAACATGTCTGGCTCATGTTCAGGACGCATCCTCGGCTGCCGCCCGAAGCCTACGGGGAGGTGAGAGTCGTGTCGAACACATTTCTCAGAGTGTGCCTTCTGAGGGACCTCTTTGATATGCAGATTCCAGTGCCCCGTGGACGTTTCGTCACCGGCACCCAGCGCTGCTCGTTAGCATTCTTCATCATTACGGCTAAAAATGCAAAACAAGAATAAATGGTCTCTTTCATTCGCAAAGACAGTTGAAAAATTGAATCATTACGAGAATAACTATTGTTTGCCAGGAAAAAAGCCGAAGGACTGCAGGCTGTTATTACAAGAGAATATGGATGAACGAAAACTCACAGCGAGAAAGAACTGATTTCATCAACAGTAATTCACCCGCTCCGTTCAACTCATCCAAGAATGTTTGCTAACACGTATGTGCTGACAGCAAGAGACAGCATTAAGGATGGCAGAAAGCAGAGCATCACGTCAGCTCCAAACAGCCGGCGTGACAGCAAGTTGGCCTCGCAACAACAACAACAACCTTTCCTCAGCCATCAAGCGCGCCCAAATACACGAGCGTTGGCTCTCATTCCAGTGGCTAATTTCATTAAAATAGCGTCATTCTGCATTTAAATCATTTCTCATAAGGACAGCGGTTTGACTTTACTCAACCAACCGCAAGGACACGATGAAAAAGTCATAGCGTATATATCACCTCTCTCTCATCTCTCATCACTCCGGTCTGCAACATAAGGAGCCACATTACAAGAGAAACTCCACTTTCCACAGGCAAATAATTACAACACTTTCTCTCCCTGATCGCATCCCAGTGTCTCTCATCTATTATTTAGTTTTTAATTTGGCTATTTGAGTTTTGCTCTCATTTGAGGCCAAGTAAGCCACCTGCTATACGGCTTTTCATCAATTAAAGTAAATCCAACACAAGTCAACAGACACCCCTGCTGAGATTGACCATTAAACGGGTTATTGATATAACACACTCTCCCTGGTCATTATCCCCCTAATTCATGTGTAATTGCGTATGTCAGGGCTTTGAACTTTTCTTCCCATTTGTGTGAGGAACCGAGGCCGTGTGCACGCCCATATAAAACACGTCCACATTACCGCCGAGGCGTCGTTTGCCTCCGATCCCGCGCGCATTATCGATTGTTTTAGAATCTTTGCGGGCGAGATGATTAAAAGTTCCTTTGAGCGCATTACAAATGGTCACCGATTCAAGCTTGCGCTTTACCCATTTTCCCTCCCAAAACTATGAAAGACCAGCTGGCCAATCTATCAGAGAAATTCTCTAAGGCCATAATAATATGCAATTGGTGCAAAGCTAAAAGAGAAGACTGCTTTTCACAGGGATCTATTGCTCATTGTATCTCATGTGTCATGCGAGCCGGAGATCAATACTCATCAATAGTCTATTAATAGCCCGGTCGCCGTTCAGTTTCAGTCTGCAACACAGACTTCTAGTGAATAGAAGGGAGCTCAATAAAACCTGATATTCTCCTCTGTTAACATAGAAAGCCTCTTAATCATCTCCCTTTCCCATTGACTCGGTTCTTTTTTGTAATGGGCCTGCTCAGTGCAACGTTAAGCGATTCTCTGGTGGCTAGAGGTGGAAGGATCGCTCTTTTGGGTGGAGTTGAAATGAGATGCTGTAATATTTAACCGTGACACTCTCCATCCGGTGGAATGACCTAATGTGGTTGCCCCCAGACGCTCTCCAGGCATCTAACCTTACCATGTACCGATAGCAGCGAGAACACATCAGATTCAGTCCGTCTGCATTCCAGCTGAGCAGGGATAACTATCTGATGCCTGTGGGACG
This sequence comes from Labeo rohita, assembly GCF_022985175.1. Classification (NCBI taxonomy): domain Eukaryota; kingdom Metazoa; phylum Chordata; class Actinopteri; order Cypriniformes; family Cyprinidae; genus Labeo; species Labeo rohita. The sequence goes on along the minus strand of NC_066891.1, from coordinate 11,485,115 downwards.
GTCTCCAGGCGCCTAACCCGACCAAACACTAATGACGACCCATGAAGGACAAATCCAGTGAGCTGATGGTTATCCGGACTACAGCAGCCCAGTCCTATCACTTTGCTCTGTGTGAGAGATGGCCATCTGGGACACTTACTTTGAGGCAGAAGGTCATTTGTGGAGCCCAACAGACAAGCTACGGTTCCTTGTCTTCTTTCTCTGCTGCAGCCTGATTGGAGAACGGGGGCTGGTCACGTGATCTCCCCGCGGCCCGTTCAGCAGGGACCCGCCCGCTCCGATAGCACAGGGCCGTCACATTCGTCTCTGTCAGAATGCGGCGTGCCATCCATTCATCAGCTCTGCCAGCCACTGCCACCCCTCCACCCTGAGACTGTGCACATCCAGGCCTCACTGCATTCCAGTCATATGCTGGAGCTGCTCACTGCAACACTGATGTTTTTATTTATTAGGCCTTTCATTACCCTGGAGGTAAAAATCCAAATGCACAACCATCGCCCATACGATAAACCCGTTTCCCACTGTGAAAGAAAAAAATCTGGGCTAAAGTGCACATGGAATTGCGCTGGCCTATTTTTATTTGTTTGTGCAGGTTTAGGTGGGTCTAAATGCCAATTCAGCAGCATTACTCTTTCCTCGACCAAAAACTGTGGTCATTACTCATAACCCATCACCCAAAGCAAAGGTTTTTGAACTTTTCATTCCAAGTATTAAACCCCAAAGTGATGATCCTCTTGTGAGAAAATTAGGGCTGTCCTCTACTAAAGATTTTTCTGGTCGACTAGTAGTCGTTTATTTTAAGCAATAGTCGACTATTAGTCACACGTTTATTAATAAACCATATAAATCATAATAATGAACCTTTAATTGCCTACATAGCCTAATAAGCGCTCAAGCGCACGCCAAAAAAGCTCACCACAGTGCACGGGCAGATGTAATAATTATGAATGTGTCTGGGAAAAACAGCAAGGAGACTGCATTAACGTTTTAATCATTTATTGATAAACTAGTGCTTTCTTTGTTTTTCGGCTTAACACTGACTCGTCATTTCCACAGTTTGTTTTCTATTTTAACTGGTTTATTTGAAAGTAGACATTTCACACTCTACAGAACTTGTATATTTTTCATGTCTGTAAGGCAAGTACACACAGAGTTTTGAAGTTTCGTGCTCAAGTTCACAGAAAATGAGACGGCAGAAAGCGCTTTCATTATTTTACAAAAGAGCAATGTTTCATTATTTTGAGTGCGCACAAATAAACACAGAGTCTCTACAGAATCGAAAGATGTATTACATTTATCTGTATGACCAGAAAATGACAGAGTATTTTAAGAGCAAGTGAGTGCACCGGCACCTCCATCTGTCATGCAGTGAACGCGCTACTATTCAGCTTCCACACTCTGCACAGACACAATAGCGCACATTTTTCTAAGTTAACATTAGATTGCGCTACCATGTAAAGTTGCTACTACATAGGGATGGGCGATACCTTATCGTTTGCGATATACCGCAAAAATGTAAAACCGTAAAAATTTTTACCATGATAAGAATTAGTCTTCCCGCGATAATATCGATAAAGTCTACAGTAGCATGAGTACGATACAGTTTTGCATGTGTATGAGCCTGTTTACAAACCTGTCCAACAGAGATATAATTTATTGACATGCTTTTTCTTCAAATTAACTTCATAACATAGCTGAGTGTTTGAAATAAACTTTTGCGATCAGACATGGTTTGATATCACAGAATTAGGCAGAAATCATACTATTTTTTAGTATTATAAAAGCTATGTTGAAATTGCATTATAAATATACTTTATTCTTTATTCTCCTCAGTTAAATTTCATTTTATTCAGCGACAGCAATAACCTGGAGCATTATCAGTACTATTACTTCTGCTATAAAGCATATGTGGAGTTTTTGCGCAAGGGCGCCCTCCGGCTTCCAGTATGAATTAAACAGTCATTACATTGTACATGTGTACTCAGTTACATCTATTTTGGGTAAAATAGGAAAGATAATACTTTTCTATAAAGAAACTGGATTCCCTGAATTATCGTCTTTGATATTGTTATCGTAATAATACCAGGAATTTGTAAGCCCATATCGCCCATCCCTACTACTACATATATCTTTCAGCCATATTTGAGATTGATGAACAATAGGTGAGCGTTTCGTTGTCCTGCCCGATGCACTATATTACCACATATACCAGCCTTTGGATCTGTCCGTAGCGACTAATACAATTTTGGTTGACCAAGCCTCTTTGTTTTTTTTTTCTAATATTGTTACTGCAATTAAGCCATAGGTAACAATTAAAATAATATGGAAATTACTGACTTTGTAAGTGCATCTTTTCTCTACCCATTATTAGAGTGAAGATGTTTTAAAAAAAATTAAATTCAGATGTATTTGTACTTGTTTTTCACAACAAATATCTTACCTACATGAAAATAAATTCTCTCAAATTTTCAGAGGACTCTCTATTTCAGGCCTAAAGCATGAATCCTTTTTTCATATTTATATGAACCTGACTTCCCCATGCAGTTTCTAAAATAAACTGATGTGCTTATCATTTCAAACAATTACTGTGAATGCCTTTATCTAGGTGTGACTGGCAGATTCAAAAAGCAATCTGGCCAATTCAAGCATCTGGAGATGTAGTGTGAACCTCTGGTTCAATACTGTCCACAAAAAAAAAAAAAAAAAAAAAAAGTATTATTGATCCCTAGGCCGGTAAATTCAATATGGTCTAAAGAAGTTAAAATTGTGGATCTACAAGCCAAGCAATTCAATAGTGTTCAACTCATGCAGTGGTGAGGATCTGGGCACTGTCTGATTCAATACAACAAAGCGAGAAAAGGGGCTAGGAGGGCTGGAGAAACCAACAAATGCAATACTGAGCTGCCTGAGTGGAGATCTAAGAGTCAACAAATTTAATACAACCTCTTTATCCCCCTCATATGTTCTGGCAACTAGATTTAGTGCGAGGAGGTCCCCCAAGTCCCCCCGAGGCACCAGAGAGTATTCTAAATAAACCGGAGACTTTATTGCGTGTCTCCCTCAGAAGCTGCGCCAAGTCCTGCTTTAATTATGACAAATCCACACCATGTGCTTCTCATGTCTGCCAGTAATGGGGAACGCTTAACACACAAAAAGAGCAAAACACTCAAAACTAGATTTTTACATTCTCTGTAGAAAATATAACTAGTGCTTACCCTTGCAAAACTCACTGTCATGAAACAAGGGTGGTCGCTTGGTAGTTGGTTAGACGCAGGAGTATTTAAAGCTTAACCTAAAGCCCTAAATAATACTCTGGTCCCTAGATATGTCCCAAGTCTCACCTTGGTCAATGCCATTTTTTCATCCATCACACCTCTTCTCAACAATGCACACATGAGGTTTCATTCATGCTCGTAGCTCTATCAGTACAAGTTTTGTCCATTAGGAAACATAACTACTGATTATAACAGTAGCTAAAGGCAGGGACAATCTATGAGAGTATAGGTGGAGTGAACCAGGGCCTCTCGCTTGGGGAAGATGATTTTCTCTTATCTAACACGAGACATTCATCACTGTGGCCAAATTACAGCATGAATTAAGAAACGATATCGCAGACTGGTGTTCAGCAGAAACAAGATGAATGTGATATACGCCACTCATGAGGATAGAATTAATTTTAAGAAATGTGAAAGCACAGCATCACCGTCGCCAATAACAAAGTAACTCATTTGAATATCTGCCGCATTCTCTCAGGACATTAGGATGAGAGAGTTCTCGCTAAAACCAAGGAGCCTCAAATGTGCGTAATAAACTTTTTTAATTGCAAGCTTTGTTTCTTAATTTGTGGCCAGTGACATTAAAATTACCCATTAAGTACAAACTAGTGAATGCGTTGTTCTGACAGGGTGGGAGGATTGTGCGTGAGGGAAATTTTTTAACTAAAAATTATGCTTTAAACATAAAAAAAGATGACTCAAAATGGATGCCGTGGTTGTAATCCTGCACAAAGAGGCAGCTAATAAAAATCAGCTCAAGGCAGATGAAGCGCTCGTAATTCAAATGCATTCAAGGCACCCATAAATGAACTCTGCAGAAAAGGCTATTTTTGTCGCTTTTCTCTTTCTTAAATCCCCCCTTTTCTGCCTCACACTATCACTGCATCTATTTAGGAATGTTGCTAGGAGCCACTGAGGAAAAACTGAATGTGAACATCCTAAAAAACGGCACCTGTCATGAAAATCTAAAGGCATGGTGGCACAGGTATGTTAACCTGGGGCAATGCATTTATGAGGCTACAGTAAGAAATTAAAGCCACTTTTTTTACATAATGACACTGTTATCACACATAAGTCTGTGCTGACTGACGTCTGTAGTCTGTAGGAATAGTTCACTCAAAACTAAAAATTCTGCTATTAATTACTCACCCTCATATCGTTCCAAACCTGTAAGACCTTCGTTTATCTTCGAAACACAAATGAAGATATTTTTGATGAAATCCAAAAGCTTTCCAACCGTCGATAGACAGCAAAGGTCCTACCATGTTCAAGGCCCAGAAAGGAACCAAGAACATCAACAAAATAGTCCATGTGACATCAGTGGTTCAACCATAATTTTATGAAGCTAAAAAAAAAAAACACTTTTTGTGCACAATATTCAACAATCCTTCTCAAGGTACCGTCCGCCACTATTATCGAGAGTACCACAAGGTGCAGTGCATTTGTGTTCTACGTCAGTAGCACCACACACATGCGCTGTGTTACAAAACCGTTCTGGACCTTTCTGCTGATTGGTCAATACACTGTTCTAGTAATGCTTAAAATACACAATACAATAAAAGCTATGACAAAACAGACAAAACAGACAAAACAACTTAAAAAATGTTGTTGGCAAGGCATGACAAAGACAATATCTTTAAAAATGAAGTTAATAAATTAGCATTAACCACGCTAATTTTTTGATATAAAAACTTTTGTGCTTAAGAAATGACAGTATACGTTTTTGGAAGGTTGTCCCTTTAAGGAAAATCTGTCAACTGTGCAGTCATGTTGGCACAGTTACAGTATATATTATACATACAGTTAGCAATAAATTCTGACAGCAATTATATAATAAAGTTGCTTAGCTCAAATGATGTGCAATCTAGAATAAACATAATCCATCAAAAAGATGAATGCCTTCTCCTATCTCCTCAAAATGTCTAACAAAAATCAAGATTTCAGATCGATATTATTTTGAATAACACCAGTGATTCACAGACGTTCCGTCTAATTCCATTTCAAACCAGCAAATCGGAGGAAAGCTGAAGTTTTTAATCAATATTCCCAATGACCCTTACAGTACACCTCTAAGCAGATTTTCAAGCACCCAAATTGCCTTTTGAATTGATTTCATCAGCTCAACAGTAATGAAACTGACTGTATAGCCAGAATTAAAAAACCTGTCAATCAAGCCATCTGAGCATGAGCATCTCAGTCAGTAATTAAACATCTGATAACAGCTCTGATCGATGCTTTCATAAAGAGGCTCCGAAAGATGATGGCAACACCGGCCAACCCCGTACTTAAAAATGACACAGTGTGACACCGCCTCGACTCGTGTTTTGTCAAAGGCAGATAATTTGAGTTCACTATGAGCCCCTTGAACCTCAAAGAACATGTTCATTTCCATGACTTTGATTTCATTATGCATCAAAGATAAGTGTCTCTCTCTCGCCATCCCAGAACTCTATTTGTCAATGTCACTGAACAAAGGCAAGGGGCAACTTATTCATGCCAAACATGCCTCCAGTCTCAACTTTTGGTTCCCCCTTTGAGCACTCTTTTTTTTAATTAAAAGAGGTCTCCTTTCTTCTCCTTTAGCGGAAGAGTGCTTCTGATACCTCCCCCTCTTGCTCTGTCTCTGAACACAGTGCCAACTCCCGAGAAGAGTCGGGCATGATAACATATCTTTCAATTACAGTTTTAATGTGACTACCATTCTTCTACCATTCAGTGCCATCCCCTCTCAGCAGAGCATACCTGCAAATGGAGGAGTGACACATGGGCCTGCATAGAAACGGCTTCAATTACACCTCTCACGCTCTGGTGGCGAGCAGGAACTCTCACTGTGTTATCAGCGAGCTGCTGTAGAGGTGTGTGTGTGTGTGTTTTGGTGGGACGGAGTGCCGAGTGAGAGGGAAGATACCCCCTCCACCACCCCACCGACGCAAACCCTCTCCACACCCTTCAAAAATAGACAGGAGGGCAGATTGAGGCCTGAGATTAGCAGACGTGTGCTCACAGAAGGCCAGAGAGATACAGTATTGAGAATGAATGGCCATGTCATGTTGTCAATGTTGTAACCTTGGCAACAGACGGAATACTATTTTTGTCCCCCGCTTGGCCACTAGGGTGGTGGATGTGTGTAGCAAAGGCGGCAGGAGTGTCCTTTCACTACATCAAGGACCAGAGGCCATTGCTAACAGTGGTCTAAGACAAAATTATCTGCAAAGTGCCATAGCTGGACAATACTGCATTTTAATAAAAACTAAACATCCGTTTCTAAACAGTTTTTTTGGTTCTAAAAGAAACGGTAGAAATAGTAAAATGACACTTGTCAAGGATTTTACTATTTTTACTCTTTCTTTCAGAACCAAAAAGACTGTCAAATCTTGCAAAGAAAAACTTTTCATCTCAAAAGTGTCATAAAGACACAAAGTACCAGGGTGAAATACAGGCATCATTACCATATCATCATTACGACTGTCAAGATCACCTCTTCCTACACCAGTTTAAAAGTATAAAACCTTCAAACAATCAGGTGTATCAGCTCTACTATGCTTTTTTTTTTTTTTTTGCTAACCATACTAACAAACAGAGCCAGCACAGTAACTAAAGCACTGTTGCAATAGAAAAAGTACAGAAATAGATATAATAAGGTTAATCCAATAAAAAAAATTAAATAAATAAATAATAAAACACAAACAGTCAATTTCATGAACTGGCTAAATGTGACCCATCCCTAACCATAATATGATTAAAAAAAAGATTAAAAAAACCCCAAACACATCTCATATAAAATAGTTGCGAATCCAAAGTGATCAAGTCTCAAGTCAAGTAGTCAACACAATATATTGCATACTGCATGTGTATGAATAGAAGCGGAATGTCTACAGTGGCCACCCCATTTAAAAAAAAAAAAAAAAAAGCCTAAATGGAAGAAAGTCAAACAGCATTTTAAAAATAGCCATCTATCAATAAGTTTAATGGAAAAACACGCTGAAACAAAGTACACGTGTTTCTGCCTGTCAAAGTTCTCTCTGTAATGAACTAATGTATCATTCACAGTTTAAAGGGCTCTTGTTCAAGGGCAGAGTCTCATATTTGATGCATTTTTGATCAAAATAACACTTAATTTGGATGTTGTGTGATTATTTGCCACTGGTGGAAAGTCAAAGCACTGTATTAAAATCTAATCTTTGCACACCAACCTGGCGCACGCTGATGAGCCACGGGCCATTCATCATTGCCATTACTCCACCCCCTACCTTCATCCTTCATCTGATGCTGGCCAGCTCTCCACCCTGAGCCCCCATCTCCTCTTCTCTCAGTCGCTAGAGCCATTTATTTCTCTTCCTTCTCTCCATTTCTGTCTTTTCTGCTCTCTGTCAGTCTTTCTAATCTTTGTTTCTCTGTCTCCCATTGCAACAATGTACCTTTTAGTCACAAGGGCCTTCAAACAAACTTTACACTGAATATCGTGTAAAAAACATGCACTGCATCTTCAAGAGGAAAGTAATGTGCAAATTCTTATATCTAAATAATTTGCATATAAAGCAAATAAAGTAAAAAATAATACAACCATATAAAATAAATAAATAAAAAATGTAACTGGGTCATTCTATAATTGTGGGTACATCTAATGTCCGTGAAGTATATTTTTAATATATTTTCATCAAAGCACTTAATTTTCTAGTTCACGATTATATTTTTCCCAATCACACTACTATATGTTTAAAAAGCCATAACTTTTGTTAAAAAATTATGTTTATATCATATACAGGTGACAGATTTTGTAAAGTTGCTCATTCTACTCTGCATTTAAGCATGAACCTCAAATATACTGTAAAAAAAACAAAAAAACACAACTTGTTGAGTCAGCTGAAAATAATTTGTTACCCTGCTCCCTTAAAATGTTAAATTCAGTCAACTCAAATAAGTTTAGTCAACTTGAAATTTTAACAACGTACATATTTGTGTTTGCTAAACTTAACAGATGGGCAAGTAACCCTGCCTTAAATTTTTAAGTTGAATCAACTCAAATATCCAAGTTGTCACTTAGTATAATTTAACATTTTAAGTTGAATAAACTTTTTTTGAGTTGACTGAACTTAAAATTTTAAGGCAGCCAGGTAACAAATTATTTTAAGTTGACTCAGCAAATTGTTTTTAACAGTGTAGAACCACAACCCCCCCAAAAGGAATGGTTTGTCCCATTCTCACATAATTTGCACAGTATGATGATATATGATGAAGCACATGGATGAAAACACTAAAATGTGTTATGTTCTCTCTCTTTTCCACTAATATTGGTTAACCTAGCAAACCTGTGTCAAGAGTGGATTAACTGACTGTCAACAGTGTTACAAAAATATTATTGCTGCAAATTTTAACAAGACAATTTAACTAAAACTTATGTTTTGTTTATGAAAATACATTTCTAAACATACCATATGCTCAGTAGTTCTAGGCTTCAATTTTGAGTATAGGCCCAAAACACTAAAAATGTCAACTAAGTTACCTGTCAACTGTGATACCTAGTAAAGGTAAGCAAACATAGATGGTATTTTATTCACATATTCCTGAAGATCACCTTTATTTATATAGCACTTTATGCAAAATTTCAAAGCAGCTATGTTTTTGGGAAAAATGAAAACTTTTTCTTCACATTCTCAAATTCTAAATGTACCCCTAATTATAGAATGACTCAATTATTTCATGTAAGGATTTAAAAAAAGAATAATAATATACATAAATAACACCAAGCTACCAATGAAGAAGTTACAAATCCAAAGAGTTCTACATAGTAAATTGTTATGGTCCATTAAGGTCGTATCAGGGCTGTAAAGTAACAAGGGCAGTGTGATCTATGGTGGATACTGAATGCGAGAAGATTTAAAGAGGATGTTAGCAACATGCGAGGCATGTGCAATAAACCCGGTGCATTTGCCTAATGTTCATGGCAAAAACAATTAAGCCCAACCTATCAGAGCTGTTAACTCTTCTTGCGTTCTGTCGTACATATGAGCAAGCAATGCTTCACCAAATGTAAACAAACCTATTTATATTTTAATGAGCCACGAAGCACACGTACAAAACAGTGAGAAAAGCGAGGGTGGGAGTAAAGTCATCTTGCATGTTATTTTATGAGCCGGGGTTTCTCAGACCTGCAACCAAAGCTAGGCAGTGTGTGGCATAATAAAAAGGTCCATACAGAGGCACAGCACAATCCTATAACTCTATATGAGGGCAGTGACTTTGACGATTTGACATCTGTGGACTTTGATCACTCCCTCACAATTCAGTTAATAAAAAATGACACTTACCCATCAATATGGTGAAGAGGCTCTCTCTATTCGTCTGCGATAAATTATGATCGAGACTCAAAGACAGTCTATCAATACAAATATCAAGATTACACTTTCACAATAATGTCATTCTGTTCTAGGGACATAACAGGACACATGAATGCATTCAAATGTATGAATAAATGATAAACGATGAATAAATTCTGTACTGTTTTGTCTGAATGAATAAACATTAAAAACTAAAATTAATTATCTAATTATTTTTTTCAAGACTTTAAGTGAGAATTAGACAACAGCAAAAGTGAAAAAATAAACATTGCAAATGAGAAAAACATTTTTGTGTGTGAATTTTAATTAATGTGAGATTTGTTTTCTAATTTGCCTATATCGGCCAATAACAATTAAATATCCAATATCAGCTGATACAGATAAATTAATACATTTCAAAGATAATAGATATGATATCAATATATTACGTACTCCTAATTATTTTACACAATATTTAATTAAAATTCACACACAATAAAAGGTTTATCATCCAACTGCCTTCTTTTGACTAATGGCATAAAGGCGGTGATCAATCACAGTTCATTTTCACAGTTCATTGTTTATGGGTGGGTGTATCTGAAATAGTTGATGCAACACTATTAGGTTGGCGTACATTAAAACTGGTCTGTAAACAGATTCTGGCCAGTAGAGTTATTAGTAGTTATTGACATGAGACATGACGTGAGACGTAACACTATTAAGGGGCAAGTGAACATTGTTAACAGTCAACAAACACAAAATGGCCAAATCAGCTGAATAATCAATCAGTTTATCACTACTCTATACACAACACATGGCCATCTGAATACATTCACATTCGCATCTACACATACACACTCCTACTTCTCATTCCCTGATGCTTTGTTCCTTCAATTTCACCCGCTCACAAGGGTTCCCTTTTCTGTTGTGCTATGATGAAGAGTAAAAATAGCAGCAGTACTTTAGGGCAGTTTGGCAGGCAGTGTTTTTGGGGAAGGCAGCTGAGTGTGGAGGATTAAAGCAGGAGCTTCTTTGATCAGAGTTGTATTTTTTAGAACTAGACCAGCACTCAGACTCACCAAATCCCTGTTGCCTATTTGCCCAGGGCTCCCAGACAGGAGATGGCACTGTAACACACACAGACGGGACCACACAAGTACAGTAAATGCCTTGACACAAAACATATTCTAGAAGTAGTAGAAAGTTCTGGTCAAGAACATTTTAAACGAACAGTCGCGTCTTATAAAAAAGGCAAGAGTGCAAAAGTGAAGATGTGAGCTTGGAACAGAGTTCAGATCTCGTCGGACAGAGACGCGGCTCCGTAGACATGTTGTACTGTGATTGAGAAATGAGAGTCGAGAGTAGCCTAGCGTCGTCTCGGGTTTAAGAATGGGTGCCGTCGAGGGCTGCGGATCGTTGTTCACGGGTCTCTAATAGAGCAGGGCTGAGGGGCCAGGATCGGTTATACAGACATCGGCAGCACATCTGTGAGCCGATGAAATATTCAACAGCAGGTCTGCTCACTGAAGGAAGGCACAATCCGACTCCTCGTACCTTCTGCAGCCGTTAATCATTTATCAATAAGTATCCTGCACACCAGCCAAGGGAGTCAGGCTTGTTAAAAACACTCATATGACACAGAGAAGAGGCAATCATAAAAAATATATTTATTCAGGGTGGTGCATCACCATCCTCCAGCTGAAATACTAGTTTTTCCTTCTTTTCTGGGAAAGAACTGACTCCATCAGAACACCTTTAGACCCTTAGGGCAGCAGAGGTATCAGACAGAAACAGAAACATGAGTAACACCTCTGATACACAGCTCAGCAATACGAACGTCAACCGTAGACCCGCATCCAAACTGGCAGAACAAAGAGGACTGGGATCCAATGTGATGTGCACACTCAAACTACGCAAGTTCTAAACACAATTACTTGGGGGACTGTTTCATCAAGCATAAGTTTTCTATCTTTGATGACCTTTACAAAGTCTTTCGCATCTGTGTCCCGTGAAGCATAACTTTATAATAAAAACCACTCCTACGTTCAAAAGCACACAAGAGGGATGGAGTTCAAAAGATGGGGGAGCACCTATTAACCTTGGACACGGTGTTAAATGTCATTATTTTCAGCTGACACTAAAGAAGGACCTGGGAAAAGCTTCTCTCCGGGCGATACTGCATGTAAATCACTCGCTCTGAAGGAAATGACTTCCCGGGGCTGAGCGTTATTAATCTAAATTCTCTGTAAGTCAAATTGTTGCACATAATAAATATGGAGCAGCTTGTGATGCTTATCCGCTGTGACATTCCATTCTTGCTAAACATTTTTTCCTAGTTTGCGCTCCGTTCATGTGTGGATGGAGCTTTTCAAAAAGACAGCTCCGCTGAGCGGTTCGTGCCCGCGCCATGTGGTGCAGAGACCGGGCACGGCGGGGCGCCTCTGGCCTGGTGAGGTGGAAACAGGGCTGGGAACCAGAGCTTTTGCTCTGCACTCTGAAACAGTAAATATAAAGCCTAGCTGTCCGCATGGCATTCTCCAGTGTGTTCATCTCTGAATATCTCTGTCTACCCCCTCCACCATCAGCCTTCTCCCTTAATGTATTTTTAATGGCCGTAAGTAAAACACTTTTCACCCACACAACATACATGATTGAGTTTGCAGATTTGAAGATAAAACCGCATGCTTTGGTGTGTGAATAGGGAGGAAATGTATACGTCTATCCTTACATATCACAACATGCATTTATGACGCATTCATAGATTTAGTAGACACCTGGGGATACATGCTCACACTGGTACATCTCCTTTCTGTGATCCCAGCAGCTGTGTGGCTTCAGCTGCGGCCAATAGAAAGCAAGCATTTTAAATTCCCAGCCTGTCATATTAAAATAAGCAACCTTGACAGAGGGATCATTTGCATTTGTTGTCACACCAAACACTCCAAAAGCCACATGGTCGGATGAGCACCATAACAATCACGCTTGGATTTAGTCGTTAAAGCACTTATCGAAGCACATTGTAGAAAAGCTGCTAATTTGCAATACTGTGTACTGTTGCTAATCAATATAGTCATCCAACAACAAACTCCAGTTACTGTTTTAGCTGTAAAATAGCTGCATGATGCATGGTGAAACCCTCTGAGAAAGTTACGTCTTGAAATTTTTTGCCCTTTCATACACCACCACCATAGCCAGACACATTCAGATAGATCTTTTGACCCACTGTGTTGCATTTTGCAGTTTTTAATGGTCATAAGATGGTATGTCAAGTTCCCCTTAAAGATCCCTGCATTCTGCTCTATTTTGTTCTGCTCTGTCGAACCCAAGGATGACCACTGAAAAGCTGCTGCATCAGCAGCACCACGCACACATCATGATACTGTTGAAAAAAGTCATTCTTGTAGTCTTCGTGCACAAAAAGTGTTCTCAAAGCTTCACAAAATTAAGGTTCAACCACTGGTGTCACATGGACTATTTTAATGAGTCCTTACAACCTTTCTGGACCTTGAAAGTGGTAGTTCCAGTGCTGTTTATGCAGGGTCAGAAAGCTCTCGGATTTTATCAAAAATATCTTTGTGTTCTGAAGTTGAAAGGAGGTCTTACGGGTTTGGAACAACATGAGGGTGAGTTTAGTATAAACTGTCCCCTTAATTGTGGCCATTTATTGGTTAGAGGCATAAAACTCTTCCAGAGACAGATAAGTCGATAAGCGCTAATTTCAATATTAGTGTATCTCTTTTGCACTTCCTTACTAATCTATACAACACTGGTGCTGGAGGTGGAGTCTGGTGGCCATGTGGTGGCAGCATAGAAGAGGGGGAAGGACAGGGGGGAGGTGGGTGCTGCTGGCAGGCCTTATTATGCAGGTGTAATTGCACACACATAGGGGGAGTGCAGCCTCAAGGTCAGAGTAGGGTGGCTCATCAGCTTCAGCCGGTAGCAGTTTAATTAACTCCTCTGAGGGACCCTTCCAAAAAGCCTCTCATTTAACATGCAGGAGCATAGATGCACATAGATGGGTGCCATACCTAGGCACCTTCAGGAAAACCATACTTATGAATGTTTACACATACTCAAATATGCATAAGCGCTTATCCAATCACTGATGTCAGTGTATCTCAGTCTGAAACATGGATTCAGCCCATTAGGAAATATTCTGCTGACACATCACTAATGTACCATTTTGCAATTAATGTTTTAGTCAATAAATAAAATAAAAAGCATCAATCCACTTTGGGACTAGAAAAGCATATGGATATTAACTTTGCAGAAGGAAACCGAGGAAGCAAATATGGATGCATCAATGTGGTTGATAAGCTGACAATTCTATATTATTATTATTATTATTATTATTATTACATCCTCACTACCTTTCTGGACCTTGAATGTGGTAGTTGTGTTGCTGTCCATGCAGGGAGCTTTCAGTTTTCATCAAAAATATGGGTAAAAAGCCCAGCTTTTAAGTTTAACAAACCAAATTGTTTAGTCAACTCAAATATCAAATGTCAACTGATAAGTTTTCAATTAGTACAACTTAACATTTCAAGTTGACTAAACTTATTTAAGTTGACTGAACTTAAAATTAAGGCTGCAGGGTAATAAATTATTTTAAGTCGACTTCACAAATTGTTTTTTTGTTTTGTTTTGTTTTTTGTTTTTTTTACAGTGTATATGTTATCTCTATATCATGCATCCCTAAAAACAAGCGCAAAGCCACCACAGAGGTAACGTCCATGGAAGTTTGACCTGAAACACAAAGTCATGAAGCGTGACTGTGCAACTGACTGGTTTGGACAGTACACACCTTAGCTAACAGAAAGGACACTCTCAAAATTTAGAGGACAGCCAAACGCAGCAATCCAAACAGACATACATAGTGTGGTACGCCACCTCTAAGGTGCAGAATAAGCAAACAAGCCTTAAGAGTGTGATCTGACAGGGCCGGGCCCAGAAAGTGCCATTAGCAGTTGCTTTATGAGCCTATTATCAAGATGTTGGCTTGGGAAGATGTGCTTGTTGGGGTTGTGGAGGACAGATTGGTATCACATTGTTTGCAGATCAATCCAGAACTTTAATTAGCACGGGGTCGAGCTGGGCAGACCCCCCGGCGTCAGGTACGGCCCTTCCAAAAGGAGCTTACAGGTACCCGCAGCCCTAATCTCTCCAACCATCACGCCCAAATTAAAGCAGCAAATGGGAAATTGATTTCTGGCCCCCTGTCCGCTGCAATATCTCCCTTTGTCTTAAGGACATTAGGCGGGTTTGCTCCTTGCCTAAGCTGTTCTTTAAAATGTTCATTATTGATACCGAGAAGAGATTGGCACGAGGCCAAAACAAGCCTTCCACCTCCTGTATCTGCAGTACGGAGTTTTTCACACCTGACTGCCAGGGGGAGGAGGGAAGGAACCCTGCGTCTCCAGCCAATCGCAGAGCCTGACAGCCCCACTCCACTAGCAGCCGATAATTGGACTATCTAGTGTTTGCTTCAGAGTTCTCGTCCACCTTTCCACACCTATCACTCGCTCTATGTAAGAGGAAGACTCCGACAGATCTCCAAAAAGTATGAGTGAGTCAGCCAAATCGCCGAGACAGACGTGGAAGTGAGTCCTCCCGCTTCCTCAAGAAATCATATAGAACTAATGGGGTATAATCCATTTGCCTTCCAATATGTCACCTCTTCCAGATCTCTCTTTGGCTGCTGCTCTGTTGATGCCTCCGCTTATGGCAGCGTACTATTTTTCATTTGAATGAAGCTCTCAGAGGGGGAAAATTCCCCTCACAAAACATTTCTCACAGAGTCAGCAGGTGGGAACGTAAGTATGCTATGTCATCTGAAGCACGTGAGGATTTCGACCAAATTCAACCCATAGGAGTGGGAGATGGGAAAAGTGAAAAATGCAGGGCTTAACTTTTTTTTTATTATTTCTTAATTTTTTTTTTAACAATGTATATGTATATTGTATGTATGAAAAGTTATTTTTCAATTTTTTCTTCACTTTACTTCAAAACCCTTAACCTACAATTAATTATAATTAAAATTTAATTGGCAAGTAATACATTATTTAGCTACCCAAAAATTGCTACACAAAAATAAAATTGCTACCAAAGTAACACCAACATTTTTTATAGTTTTTAAAATATACTGATTTGTTTAATAGTTATAAACATATACAAAGACATTAGTAACACATTTTATAAGAAAATATTATTTTTGTTCCTCTACTTTAAAGTCCCCATGAAATTAAAATGTAAGTTTTCTGGCTTTTATTATTAATATGCTAGCCATAAGGTTATCTACAAGCTAGTGGGCTCCAAACAGGGCTGTCGAACAATTTATCGCGATTAATCGCATCCAATATAAACGTTTATGTTTACATACTGTATGTGTGTGTTCTGTGTATTTTTATTATGTATATACAAATACACATACACACGTGTATATATTAAGAAAAATATGTATATATTAAATATATTTATATATAATATAAATTATATGAACAGAAATATATTCATGGAAATACACTGAAATAATTTCAAAATACCCACTGTATGTGTGTGTGTATTTATGTATACATAATAAACATACACAGTACACACATATGTAAACAAAAACTTATTTTGGATGCGATTAATCGCGATTAATCGTTTGACGACACTAGTATAAATATATATAGATATAAATATATTTTTTAAAATATATACATGTATGTGTGTGTATTTATATATACATAAATATACACAGTACACATACATATAGTATGTAAACATAAACTTTTATTTAGGATGTGATTAATCACGATTAATCGTTTGATAGCACTAGATCTAAAACAATGACAAAAATTGCATTTAGAAGATATAAGCATTCAAAACTTACAATCTCAAATTTTCGCCAGTATGGATCAACAATTTTGTTGACATCACGATAACACGGAGCGGATCATATGCGTGAATCAGCGCAGACAACAAAATGTATCGGACCCATTAGAATTCTATACAGAATGCTATACTTCATAGCAATATAGATGAGACTGTAGCTATTATAGACTGTTATACACTGCTTGATAAGTCCCGCCCTGTCTTCCTGTTTTAGTTTAAATTATGTCATCACAAAACAATGTTGCATTCAGTGTCTTTCTTGCTGTTTCTTTGTAGTAGTTTGTAAAATGTACTTACTTTTGCATTTAACATTTAAATCTGAGACACACAAAAATAGATGTACTGTATGAGAACAACATATGTAAGATTTGCAGTAGCAACATAGCACTGACCCAAAAGGGCAAGCAACTGTTCTGTCAACCAGCCTTAAACTCTCTTTCACTGTCCTTGGGTCAGTGGTTCATTCTTATTGTTGATCCCTGAAATGAGAAAGATAGTTTGACGGTTGCAAAAGAAAGCCTAGCTCTAGAGGCTGGTCTGTTGTTTCAGATCCTCTGCCTCCACACGGATTCGATTCTACTCTTGGCTTAAAAAGGTGGCGAGTGAGCTTTTGGGCGGGCAGGCACAGGCCTGGTGGTAAGAGCCCGATAAATCTGCCTGTATGGTGGGGCTCTTTTCTCATTTGTTAAGCAGCCATGTGTGAAAATGTTAATGAAGGCCTCCATAATCTAGGAGATTCTCACTATTAAAATTTTGTTCACGTCCCTGGCTTTCTGCTTACACACTGACTATTGTGTGCATCAATCCTTCCACTGTCGGACTAATAATAGATCTAATTGCCTCCGTCAGCCTGGTAGCTCTGCATCTCATTCTCTCACTCTCTCTTTTACACAAATACACACACACATACACAGTACACACACCGTCTTCCGCCCCCTCTTATTCTCCTTGCATCTTAAAAAGAGGTTGGGGCCACATAGGTGCTGGCTGGGTGAATTTCTTCATTAAAACGGGACAGCGACACACCAGTGTCCATCACCTAACCAGCCCCCATCTACCATGAAATATTAAGTGCCCATATGCCAAAATATTTACCAGGCCAGACCCTTGCACAGCAACCCTTTCTATCTCATTCATAATAGATGAGCCACAATAAAAATAAACTTTATCGCGTGACGTTTCCAGTGACCCTGAGACTTGGTTTTCAGTTATCTTGCATATTTACTAACTAGTTCGATATGTGAACGCAAAGATGGAAAATCTTAAACCACTAGTGGAAAGTGGAAAGGAAATACTCTAAATTCTTCTTCTTCTGACTCATGTTTGTGTTTCTTAAATCATTTATTCATACAATTACGTCTGATTATTTTTAGGGCTGGCAAACGATTAATCGCAATTAATCGCATACAAAATAAAAGTTTGAGTTTATATGTGTGTGTACACATATATTAGGCAAACTCGAACTTTTATTTTGTATGCGATTAATCACGATTAATCATTTGCCAGCCCTAATTATTTAGTATCTCTGATTAGCTCAGTTTTTGGGAACTGCAGGCCAAAATACAACATGTCTACAATGGCACAGAGATTATAAAAGCTGCACATTTCACAATATTTGTGACAAATAATTGAAATAGTATAAATAAATGGTATATACAAGTTTCTCGCTATGGCTATTCCATTATCGCCAATCTGTAGGAGGCGATAGCTGGACATTTTGTAGCATTCAATATCATCTTAAAAATCATATAACACTGTCTTCTGACTTTTTTTGGCTCTCTCTTCTCCCCCAGAATGAGAAGAGCAGGTGGGCCGACCCCAGGGTCCGGAGTCCATCCAATTAAGACACATAGAGAAGAGCACATTCCTCTATACTAGTGCAGCTTCCGCATTGCAAACACAAACACACACACATCGATACACATTCATTTGGACGGAAACACGCAGGCTGCTAGCATAGGCACCATTCCCAAATCAAGCTGTTTCCACTTCAGGATACTGCATGGATAACTAGTGACTCTTTCGGCTTTCGGTGTTGCCTAGAGTAGACTGGCTGCACTGACCACGGATCACCCACAACGAAGCTCAGACAGGCCACCTCAACCTCGATGGAAACAGAGCAGAGTAGTGGATGCACTGAAAAAATAAACTCATCAACAAACTGGCAGCATAAACGAAAAAGGATTATGTGAACCAATACAAATGTTTGCCCCTGATATCTCCCAACAAGGACCAGCTATGCAAATTTGCTTTAACATTTCTTTTTTTAGCATTCAAGTGGTTTAAAACAGCATGTGGAATATTACACATTATCACATTTTGAAAAGATAAAGCACTTTGCGCAAAAATAGCTGTAAGTAAATAAGATTTAAGCAATGATCCCGAAGTACTACATTATATTTTTCATTTGCTGTGCAGTTGCACTGGGAATAATAATCAAATATATTTCAGACTTTTCTTAAATGGAATTAAAAGTTGTCAGATAAACTCAAAACTGTGAGCACTCTCTAAGCTAGATAGCAAAATCTTGTTTGTATTTCTAAAAATAAGTATATATGATATGATTATATTCTTATTCTCCCTATCTATGTCTCATAAATACTTTAGTTACCTGAGAACGCACAGGTTTGTGGAAACTGGAAACAGGATTTTCCACTTCTAAAACAGAGTTTTACCCTATAGACATGCACTGCCATTCAAACATTTATAATGTTTTTTAAAAAAGCCTTTTCTGCTCATCATTTCTGTTGTATTTTATTAAAAAAAAAAAAAAAAAAAATATATATATATATATATATATATATATACAGAAAAAAACAGTAATATTGTAAAACATAATAGAAATTTTAAATAGTGGCTTTCTATTTTATTATACTTTAAAACAGAATTTATATATATATCTGTGATGCTATGCTAAATTTTCAGCATCATTACTCCAGTCTTCTGTGTCACATGATCCTTCAGAAATCACTCTAATATGCTGATTATTATCAATGTTGGACATAGCTGTGTTGCTTAATATTTTTTTTTGGAACCTCTGACACTTTTTTCAGGATCTTTAGATGAATAGAATGTAAAATAAAAATAAAAAATAAAATAGAAATCTATTGTAACAATATACACTACCACTTAAAGTTTGGGGTCAGTATATTTTTTATTTATTTATTTGAAAGAAATAACTAATTTTATTCAGCAAGGATGTGTTAAATTGATAAAGTGCGATAGTAAAGACTTATATTGTTAGAAAGAATTTTGAATTTTGAATAAATGCTGTTCTTTTTATTCATCAAAAAATCCCAAAAGTATTATAGGTTCCAAAAAAAAATTAAGCACCACAACTGTTTCCAACATTGATAATAAAAGTAATAAATAAGCATATTAGAATGATTTCTGAAGGACTGTGTGACACTGAAGATTGGAGTAATGGCTAATTAAAATACAACTTTGAATAACAGAAAAATATATATTTAAAAGTATATTAAAATACAAAACTGTTTTTGTTTTGTATATTAAAATACAAAACTATTTTTTGATCAAATAAATGGAACTTTGATGAGCATAAGAAACGTCTTCAACAACTATTTAGTCATCAGCTATGATAAAGGACAATGTGAACTACACTATTACAGTATGTGGACACAGTCTTAAAGGTACAGTACCTCGTTTGTAATTAGTATAGATCTGCAACAGCAGGGATTTGTGGGAAAAAAGATAATGTAAAACTAGATAACAACAATGTTTGACTCAAGAAAACTCAACTAACAATATAAAGAGTGATGAAAGGAGTCCATAGTCTGGTGCCTTCTCTAGAAACTGGTGTTAGAGAAAAATAATGGCGTCAAATTTCAATAAAACACATTCAATATATTGAATGACAATATATAATCTCTGTTACAATAAATCTGGACAAAACGTCGGTCAAATATATGACTTTATAATATACCACCTGTCATTTAAAAGTTTACCACAGATCACTTGAATGCCTGCTACACAAATTTCAGGATCTTGAATCTCGTGAATCATTCTTAACTGTGTGTTTTTCATTCTCTCTCACTGGGGAGTGACGTCAGTGTAAAAAGGTTAATTGTCTCTTTCAGTAATAAAGTGTTGGACTGTGGGCCGTGACTGACATAAATGGACAGGGCTTTCTTTCTAGTGAATTTTCCCTTGCTGTGTGATCTGGATCAAGGGTCAATTTCCAACAATTGTGATTTATTAATAATGACATTCAGTGCACTTTATGTGACATTCCTTTTATTAGGGACTGGTGATAATGTGGTCGAGTCTGTGGTGAGGGCTGTCTGCCCATGCCATCTTTTATAGGCAAAAAAGCATAAATTTTAGCCCATCCCCGCTTTTAGTGACAAGAAACGATCTCAGTGATGAAATCCAACAATAGTCTCCAGTGTGTTATTTCACATTACAATTTACAAATTTTACTAGGGTCATCAAGAATTGGACAGCACTGTAATAGTCATGTGCACCACTAAAAACCAATAGATTGAGGGGGGAAAAATAAATGAGGGATATGCTCAACTGGAAAGAAATCATCAAAAATGTTAACAAACACTAAAAATTAGGGCTTGGTGATTTTTCAGATTTTATTGATTAATTCGAATTTAACACTTTGCCATGTTGCCATGTTGCAATGGGACTTTTTTTAGAAACTGAGGAATCACAATTTTGAATAGAAATATTACCAAATGTTAGATTTAGAAACAAGTTAAGAGAAAATAAAGATCCAACCACATTTTGGAGCACTTGATTAACTGCTCATGTGTAAAGCACTCATATCGCTAGACGTCATTCACACCAGTGTTGCCAAGTACACAGTTTTCACTATTGCCGCAGGTAGTTTTTGATGTCCGCTGGTTGAAGCGACCCCAATAACATCAAGTTTAGCTCCTGAAATGCAAATTTACCAGGGGAACCCTGACAAAAAACATGTATTTTATGCCCCGGAACACGATTTTTAATGGGGTAGTTTTGGGCTAGTTTTGAGTAGCAAATGGGCGGGTTTTGTTGTGAAAACCTGGCAACCCTGATTCACACAGAATTCGCTTTTGTGTTGATAAAGATGAGAGTGAACTTCTTTTAACTTGAGCGCCACTTGAGTTTTGTGCATGAGACACTGCAAGAGATGCAAGTGCAAGAGTCATCCACGTTTACACAGACAAAACAATGGAAAAGCAGCGCAATACTATCAAACTACTACTGTATGTCTGATATTTAATTTTTGCATCATGGAGACAGGCTCAAAAGCTGCTGTTCATTGTTTTTACAGAACATTTATAGGTAATAATGGTCTACTGGTGTTTATACCTTAAGTCATTTTGAATTTGAATTACCTTGACTTTTGATTTTTTTTTAAGCATTTTCCTTGTATTATTTCTGAACATATAATATGTATGTAATAAGATTGTAGTTGTAGTTCACGCATATTTTCTGCAAAGATATTTAACAATTGATTTGTTTAACATTTACATAATGTTGACAGATTAATGTGTGGTACACTTGGAATTGAATTTAATTTAACTAGAGGGTTAATAAAAAAAAAGTTACTTGAATCATGTTGTAGTTACATTTTCATGTTGACTAGTTAAAAATCGTAAAAATAAATACATAAATAAATAAAATTGAGAATCTGTCAAATGTTCTGAAAAAAAAAGTAGTTTTTTTGCAATATCGCCCATTCCTACTAAAAATAAATAAATACTTTATTATATATAATACATTTTTATATATAATACTGTATAAACAGATTTTTTCAGAGTACAAAGAAACCTTTATATAAAAACATTTCCACAGGCAAACTTAAAAAGAATTGCTGGTATGGCCAGCATAGAAAATGTTTGCCAGCTCTGAAGGTCAAGTATCCTTCCCCATCAGCTGTGTGTGTGCATGAACATTAGAGCAGCTGGGGGTTTATATATGGGGGCTGCCCATCATTGACCACCTTACCTTCCTGCCTAATTAACTCTCTGTGCCCGTTCCCATGTCCTGCAAGCCCTCACCTGTAAATAAGGCCAGACATTTGACATCGGTCTGCGTCTGCGATGTAGCCCTCATTAGACCCCACTACATCCCTCTGACCAGACTCCATTAAACCCTCACACAAAACAAAAGAGGGAGAGAGAAAGAGAATGTGTGGAACAGATGTACAAGAACAGGAAAGACAGGGAGTTGTTGAACCCTTTACTACAGTCGATTTTCCCAAAGGAAGCACCTTCCCAGTGGGGTAAATATCTAATGGGTATAGGTTTAGGGAAGATTTAAAGGGATAGTTCACCCAAAAATGTAATAATTTAGTCACTATTGATTTTTAAGATGATTTTGTTATAATTTATGAAACTTAAAATGCAGTGTACATGTCATATGGACAACCTTTATGACACGTTTATGCATTTTTGGCATCTCCTTTGGTATTCTACTGAGAAAAGTAAGTGATACGGTTTAAAAAAAAAACATATTCAGGTAAGTAAACAATGATTTTTTTTTTTTTTATTTTTGGGTGAACTATCGCTTTAAGACGCCGCTTCTCAGTAATTCAATAACTACAGAAAATACTTTCTATCACCTGCCAGGCTATGATAGATTGCAGGGATCATTTTTCAGATATTGTTCTGTAAATAGCATACAGAAAAAGCTGACGAAATCAGCTAAAACTGTTACATAACCATTTACGAGCAATCACTTCTCAGCATCTTCATCAGAAAACACAATATTAGCTGCACAGAGAGCTTCGCCTTGGTCTCTGTGCAATATGGGTCAGCGTTCTAAGCGCTATGGCTGTACGTGTACATTACCACCTGGGCCTTGTTGGTCTGCCTCCACTGTGGCTTTTCTTCCACGACCAAGATGGAAAAAGCTGTTTTACTGCAGGGTTTATTTGTTTGCGTGTTTGTTTTTTCTTTTCTCTTTCATCTTTGTCTTTCAAGGCTGCCCTCTTCTCTCCCTCCACACTCCCCAGAGAGCGAGGGAGCGAGAGGGGGATAGTGAAAGACCCTTTGAAGGAGAGATGAGAACTGAAATGGGCTGCTGCTGAAATGTGAAGGAAAGAAGATGAAGCAAGTCAATCTGCCTGTGAAGACACAGGACAGAAAGGACAAAGAATAGGAGCAAAATGGGAGAGAAAAGGATGAAAGATGGAGAGAGATCGAGTGAGCAAGGGTGTGCGAGAGAGAGACAGAGATGCAAAAATGAAAGGATGAAAATGTGATAAGGATTAGAACATCAGCAGGAAGCATGTCTATAGATAATGTAAATTGTAAAAAGTAAAACCAACTTCATACAATCTGTAGAAATCACGCTCTAGCATCATTTGCTTGAAGATGCCACTTGGTTTTGTATCTAATCCAGTGACTTATACACATCAAGTGTGACAAGTCCAAAAGTGACCAAACGCTTTTCAGCCGCGCTGAAACCTCTGCCAACGGTTTCTAGAGTGATACTGTAGGACCACAGGGAGGCAGTGTTGTGAATGAGCTGACTTAACTGAGTTTTTAGATCAAACCTAAGTGGCTGCATAATCAGTACATGCTGTTACATCGAAACAGTGTGGTGTGACTGATAGAAGCGTAATGAATCAAGAGATCCCATTTAAATGATCCGCACGCCGACCTGCGGCAACAATGAGATCCAGGTGAAGCACTCTGGATGAGTTGAATGGCTTATTTGATCGCCTTTTGGGAACCTACAAAAGGAATCTTCTGTGACTCTTGAGCAGATTTGTAATTAAGATATGTGCTATCCCATTAGCCGGGTTTTGTTTTGTATTATTCTGTGAAGTGTGCATCCTGTGCATCGCTCACATTGTGAGCATCTGTAATTAGTCTGCCACGAGAGAATGAAAGAAGAGAGGGACGCACAGTAAGGGACCAGCGATCAGCGTCTCTTCTGATACGAGTGAGAATGGAAATCTCCTGGCCTTCAAGACAGCATTCACATCCTTTATTCACCAGCCCTCATTCCCTGCATCCTTCTCAAGCCTCTTCTGATGAGTCTGTCATTTATTTGTTTGCTGGTTTGTTGTTTTTTGTGGCTCTAGGGCATGCATGAAGAACAATAATAGAGTACAACTCACACAAACGCACACACAATGGTTTTTTTTTTTCTCTCTCTCTGTTGAGAGCTGGACGTCTCTAGTGAGTACTGCATATGGAAAGAGAGCACAGTAAATATTAATCATGCTGTTGACAATGGGGCCATCGTGTGCTAAGATGAGCTGACTGGTAGCAGCGTGCCACTGCTAAACTCAGCTGGTGCTATTAAATATCTCAATTTGACATGGCTTTTTGAAATACTCAATTCTGATTGGTTAACTATGGTATTCTACAGTGAAAGATTGTATATAATGGCTGCTAAACCATATATTTGAACATTATTCTGGGCAACCAATTTCACACAATGTGCTATTTTCATGTCTCTTGTATTTTGCTTTATTTATATACCAGTAAATTTGACCAGTAAATGTATTGACTTGTTTAGTAAGCAGTAGTTAAAATAAGTTTAACTTTTAAAAAACGCACCACAAGACCTTGCATTTATTTTCCCCATTTCACTGGCATCGTCTGGTGTTTTTCAAGACAAAAACGTGTTTTGTGTGAATGGCGCCTAACATTGCGACATTGACATTGATACATAAAAGGTCTTTGTATGCATAGATCCTGCAAATTTCATAACTTAAAATGTGTCGAGGCAAGTGTCATGGTGAGTTCACAAAGAAACATATGTTGAAAGATGAAGCAGTACTAGATCTGACTGCAGCTGCGAACCGTAAGTAAATGATTTCATATCGCTTTGTCTGGAAATTACAGTTTTCTTTGATTATGCTTTCAAAACACAAACTTAAAACACACAATAACAAAGGGGCACTGCTACTGTTTCCTATGCAATGACGTTAGCCAATCATAACAGTGATGGATTACTGACTGAATGCAAAGCGAATATGCGTCACTCGCTCTAGATTACTCACAGGATGTTTTTCGCCTCATTTGCATGAATAACAACAACACGCGATAAACCAAGGTGGAGATAATCGCAATCGCTGCTTTGTACCTGTTGTGGAAGTCCCAAATACGCTGGAAAGCAAAACGCAGACGTTTCTGGGTTTAGAGCACCATCCAGAGGCCTCGGTAGCCATGCTAATAAATACAGTACAGCTGCAACTGATTTTGATTGTGTTTTAATTGGCTTGCGTGAGAACGTGTCATGCAAATTTTCTGCTCAAGTTAAAATTATTCAATTTGCATGAATGACGCATTTGAGGCGAATATCGCGTGTTCATGGCAAACACATTGTGCATTTCACGTCGCCCGGGGCGAATTCGCCACTATTTGGATCTCTGCATTGACTTTGTATGTAATTAAGTTCCGCAAATAATTAAATTTGCGTCTGTTGTGAACACCCTTAAAACAGCTTGTTTTTGAGAGAGGTTCAGAATGAGGGTCGGAAATAATCTTTTTTTAAATAATAAGTAAATCTCAAGGAACATAATAAAAACATCCATGTCATGACACCTTTAAAATTTGTGAAAATGACCAGCTAACTGTAAATTATACCTTACATACAGGCCTTGAGCAATAGAAAGGACTGTCCTGAAACCAAGATACAGGCTCTAAATTATCAGAAAACATGCTGCTAAAAAAAAAAAAAGAAAAAAAAAAAAGTAAATATTCAAGGGTCTTAAAAATCAAGAGAATTTGAGTCTCTGTTTGTGTTTTTGCTGTGTTGTGTTCCTGCTGTAGTGTGGACAGTCAATAAAGGGCCAGTGAGTGTCTTTCCCTGGAGGGGCCCAAGGCCCCTGCCTCCTCGCACTCTTTTTGCAGGTGATAAAAGGCTCTGTTTATGAACTCTCCGCCTGGGAATAACACATAGCCTTGCCCCCTCACACCCCTTTTTTTCCCCTCACAGAGCATGGAAATTTGTTTCATCCATCCATTTCTTTATCCTTGCTTTTCTCTCAAAGGGACACTTTTTTTTTCTCCCTCTCTTTCTTGTCCTCCTTTATTCTCTCTCAATCTCTAACATTAGTTTTTCTCTTTGCTGTTCTACAAATCTTCTCCTTCACCTTTTTGAGCCTCCTATATGTCCAGAGGCTCCAAACAGGAGCATCAGTTGGGGACTCTGAGGCCTTGCTTCCACTTTAGAAATCCTAATCCACACCTACTGCACTTCCAGCGCTTTGTCAAGCACCGCTTTGAGAGTAGAACTCCCATTACGTTTAACTTACTCAGCACAGTGCGTAGAAAAATTAAGCAACAAAAGGTGAAGGCGCAAAAGATGCGAGGGAGAATGAGAAATGAAGGGACGGCTGTGGGGAGCACAGATAGTGTGCTTAGTGTTCACAAACCCCCCAAAAACCATTTTCACATAGACAAAAACCTGCATAAATTTCGCTTGGTGGATAAAACGTGAAAGGTATTATTTGTCAGAAAGGGATTGGGCCAATAACGAGAATTACAATTGGCTGTGAATAAGCCACTGATAAAAAGGTTCAATTTACATGTCAAGATTACATGTTTTTCAATGTTCTCACTGCAGAGAGGAAGTCTGGAGAGACAAGTTTTGACTATTAATTTTCAAAGATTGTTTTTTGTTATTATTATTATTATAAAGGTAAACAACAAAGGTTTGAAGATAAAACTCTTGCTGTCTTCAATAAATTGAATTTCCAGTTTTTAAAAAAACCTTCTATGTGAGAACTATATTGCCAAGACAGTAAACTGCAACAAAGTAAAATGTAGCTTTGACATTTTTGTGATAAAACAACAGCATAGCTCAATGCTGTTCAACTTCCTGTAGGTTATTTCAACCTGTCTCAAGGAGACTCAAGACTCAAGGAGGAGGTGAATGTACACAAATAACTGGAGATTTTAAAAAGATGTTACTCACCTAAAATCTAAAATTAGAATAAAAAAAGTAAATAATGCCTACAGTTAACCCATCAAACAAACACTACAACAACCAAGAAAGCACCAGTCTTGGTAACACTTTAAAATAAGGTTCATTAGTTAATATTAGTTAACAATATTAGTTAACATACTAAGTAGGAACAATATTTATACAGCATTGAAAGTTCATGTTAATTTCAGCATTTACAAATGCAATATTAAATATTAAAAAGTTGTGTTTGTTAACATTAGTTAATGCACTGTGAACTAACTTGAACAATGAACGACTGTATTTTTACCGAGTTCGAATCCCGGCTCATGGTCCTTTGCCAATCCCACTCCCCTCTCTCTTCACCCAATGCCTTCCTGTCTTATCTACACTGTCCTGTCTAAATAAAGGCATAAAAAAGCCCAAAAATAAATCTTAAAAAAAACAAAAACAAAGATTAATAAAAAGTGTAAGACATGTATTGTTCATTCCTGTTAGTTAATACATTAACTAATGTTAACAAATGACACCTTGTCATTTTTTGCATACTTCATATATATCACTTTGAAAAAGAGTTGTTTGACTTATTCATTTAACTTAATAGTTCCGACATTTTTTTTGTATAAAGTATAGCTGGATTTGAAATTACGCCGTTTTGAGCATCCCTACTAGATAAGACACTGTATTCAATAATCTCTGATACCTGTCAATTTTGTCAAATGACAAGAACATCTTCAGACAGTACTCAAGATATATGAGAGACAAGCTGAGGTCGTGTGGCAGATGAATTGGGGTTCAAAGTGAAAGCAAGGACACAAAACAGCAGCACACACAATGCAGGGAGCTTAAGTAAGACAAAATCAATTCAAACAACAATGTGCTGCGCTGGGACCCGGTGAGCCAACAAGCTCTCAGCTTTTCAGGATTTAGCTCCGAGACCGTCCCGCCCAGCACTTTGTCATCTTCTCCCACGCAGACACACGCGTAGTTCGCAGACAATTTATTCCTAGCCACACTTCCTGTTATCATAAATCTGTATATCCAAACCACAAGGCAATCCCCATCTGTCTTACTCACTCATGTGGTGTCTGTGCGCTCGCTGACCACTGCCCCATCCAGATGTAACAGCCAGAACAGTGGGCGTCTCTCACTCGTGCATTGTAACAAGAGTCTAAACGCATACAAGGATGGCCAGGTGTGGTTTCTATGGTGTGTTGGCTTGCATGCTTGAATTACATTGGCTCTGCTGATGTGTGTAATGAGGAGAGAGTCAGGTCTTGTGTGCTCCCTCTGAGCTGACATTTACCACAACCACATTTCGGCAAACCACAGAGATATCTGTGAAATAAATGTGCAAAGGTGTGACTTCTCTCTCCACATGTCCATGGACAAAGCCAAGGAAAAGAACAGACTGACTCAAACCCGAATGTGTGGATGGAATCAGTACTGCAACACTGTTACAGATTTTACAAATCTGTACACTATTTAAAAAAGAAAAAAATGCATTAAAGTTATGGTTAAAAAATGTGTGTGTGACATTGAGGGACTTCTGGGAAGGTCTTTTTGTTTTGTTTTTGTTTTTAATTAAATTATAAGGTTCCATGTATTTTTCCTTTACAAAAGAAAGAAAGAAAATTAAACCAATAATTTACTGTAAAAATGCGCATGCCTTTTTTGAGTATTGTATCAGTTTAAACAATTATATGGTTATTCATCCTTCCAAAAAAGCATATATTTTACATATTTTGCAGTATTTAACAGTAAAACAGGATTAAATGTTAAACCACTTACAGTTTTCACTGGTTATTTTGAGGTAACTTAGATAACTGTTAATTGTTAAAAAAAAAAAAAATCCATAAAATTACGAACATTTTAGTGCAGTAGTGTATCTGTAGAACTCTGTTAAATCTACACTACTGTTCAAAGGTTCTAAAGATTTTTAATGGTCTTGATATAAGTCCTAAGTGCTCCCCAAGGCTATTTTTTTAACCAAAAATACAGTAAAAAAATAACTGTAACATTAAAATATACATGTTACTAATTTTTGTAACATTATAAATGTCTTAACTAGGAATGCACGATATTGGATTTTTGCCAACATCCGATATTGCCGATAGCTGATACCAATATATTTCCGTTTGTTTGAAAACAACACCAAGTCTCTCCTGTGCAGAAATCATAAGCAAATTTTTTTTCATTTTGGTTCGTTTTTAACAAGAACTTATTTGTTAGAATTAAATAAACAATAACAAAGTTATTTTATAATGACAGTACATTGAAGCTTTGAAAATAACTATAAATAAACAGTTTATTAATTATTTTTAAAGCTTCAATGTACTGTCAAGAAGGAAAAAATGCAGCGATTAATATATAGTTTAAAACTGCTTTTTTTTCTTCAGAAAAACACAATGGTAACCTTAACATTTTATTTTAAGCTTTAACATTTGTAGATGGTCTAAACGAGTTGTTAAAATTCTGAAAATCTTTTAGAGTTCATAATTTGTTTAAAAAATGTAACATTACACATTAATTACACATTAATGTTTGTGTCGATTGCATTGTTTCGCCAGTAGAGTAACAAATAACAAGTAACTGTTAAAAAAAATATATTTGTCATGAATCACTCATTCGAGAGATTTATTCAAAAACATTCATCCAGTAATGAAACAAGTGAAGCATTTATGAGTGAATCACTGAATCATTCATTCAAACCAATTTTTCATAATTTTGATATTAAAAATTGGTGTATTAAATATATTTAAAATATATTATATGTTAAAATGTTTAATAATTCAAATTAATTAAACTGCAAATTAGACTGCAGCAATTAATATTTTCTTACACATTATTTTGTTTAGTTCAGAATCGTGAGAGAATCGTGATCTCTGTTTGAGACAAAAAAAATCATGATTCTCAATTTATCCAGAATCGTGCAGGTCTATTTAAAGTCATAATCGGTACTCAAAAAAAAAAAAAAAAAAAAACTAAAACCACAATTTTTTTGAATGGTACTATATATGTGAACTTTTTTTCAAAAGCTTTAACCCTCAACAGTTGTTAGTTCCTAATATTTCGAAAACTGACAAAAACCAGCTGCTTAATATTAGTAATTTCAAATGAATCACTTTGTGAAGACTGACTGTACTCAACTATTGACATATTTGCCTAGTTTTTCGGTTACTCGTCTGTGAGGACTACGCAGTTAGGAGGGGTTGTTGACACCACGGCCTGTGGAGAGAGACCTGGGATCAATGGCCAACCGAAAAGCTCTCCAGAACAGCCTCTCCAGTATGTGGTAAAACAAAGCACTCATGCAGTGAAACAGGCACCGGGTCGGACACCAGCAGGGGGAGCAGGGGTCCTGCTGAGGCACCCTTGCTTCAATGCCAGTCAGATCACAGCCCGGCTCCCTGGTCCGTCTCATTACGATAAGCCCCCGGGACCCCTGGCCACACACCACCTCCATAATAACTCAGCCAGCTCTCCCTGCCGCAGGGGCTCCACCATTAACATTCACCACGGACTGAAAAACAACAACAAAAACAACAACTGCAGAGGCCTGCTGACAGCTCTCTTACTGACATCTACAAACTTCGCAAGATGCCTCACGCTCTCGCGGCCTCTCGCACTCGCGTCGGCTGACAAAGCCGAGGAGATTATTGACGTTCAGATCAGACCAAAGCGGCTCTACTGGTGGAACATATGCCCCTGAACAGCTGAAGTTAAATCAAGCATTGCCAAATATTTTCTTACCTGTGGAGTAGCAGCGGATGCCAGATTTCCAAGGAGCCACAGGTCCAGAGCAGACATGGAACAGAGGAAAGAGAAGATTTGAAAGTTAGTGGAAAGCTTAGTGTTGCGACACATTTTATGTAAAGAGTTAACCTCAGACACCTTTCAGACAGAAACAGATTTTCACAAAGGAAAAGAAGGATTTTAAAGCAACACTCTAGACAATATAATTGACGGGGTTTCTACTGTAGCATTCAGCAGCATTCCTCATTACGGTTTGATTCGATAAAAGCAATGATTTTCCCAGAAAGGTGACAAGTTTGCAACCCTGTCTGCTTTGCTTCATCAACAACAAGACGTACTAAAATGGGCCATTGCATCTTTAGCTGCACTCTCACCTCACACAAAGACAGACAACTTCCTTTTTCTTCGTAAACCGGGTGATATCTGATTAGCATTTTAACCGTCAGAATGCTCGTTGAGACCTGCGATATGACACTATCATATAAACATGTCACAGCGCCCTGCGAGGGCATAATACAGTCCAATATCAATTACGACTAACGAGGGAGTTTGTGTGTTTCCTCCCTCGCAGCAACATACACCATCACAGTTGAGTTCCCCAGGGAGACAAGAAACGGGGAGGAGGTACCTGTAAACTGCTCAGTGCACTCCCAGCCTGCCCCTGGCTCACCTGTCACTCAAACCAGACTGAGGCAATTATCATAACCTGTGAGGCAAAAAGCCACCATGGGCTCCCAAACCTTATTTCCATGTGATGCCTGGTTATGTGTTAAATGTGGCATGTTTGCATGTGCATCGTCAGACTATTTGATTTATTCATGAGGCCTTTATAGTTCTTAAGATACGCGACAGGGGACGGTTAGCCACCACTTAGTTTTCATTTATTGGATTCTGAAACTTTTATCACACTTAATGTATTCAAGAAAAAAAAAAGTTTGCTCGCTTATCTTTATACACATATATCTGATGAAGTGTGTACTTTGTATCTTTTTGCTATTGCTTTTAGAATATATACACTTCCTGTTCACAATATCAACAATTATCAAGAAAAAGATGATGTTGTTTGGTTAAAAGCATTATGACCTCATTTCATTCCTAGAAAACCGGATTCTGTTGAACTAGATACTGTACAACATTATTTAAAGGAATATTCCGGGTTAAGTCAAACTCAGTTGACAGCATTTGGCGTAATGCTGACTGCTACAGAAATAATTTTGTCCCCCTTTTTTTTCCAGATACAGAGAAACACTTGCAATTCAAGTGAATCGGGCCAAACCATAAACATTGAAATACTTTTTAAAAGTTTTAATACGTTTTAAAAGAATAGCCAGAAGACACAAACAATATGTGATTTACACTCTAAAAAATTCTGGGTTATTTTTTTTAACCCAAATGCTGGGTTCAACTTGTTGGGTCATTTTATTGTTGATTATTTATGGTTATTTTTAATTTTTTTTTTTACCCCAGGCGCTGGGTAGTTTCTGTGTAACTCAGCTGCTGGGTCATTTAACGCTTTATGTTATTTTTTTCTACCCGTGACTCTGATGAAACAACCCAGCTGCTGAGTTAGAGCACAAGCTTTTTGAGTCTTCTACAGGACAGAGCGGTTCTCAGTGCTGCCGATTTGGTGCAGTTCTTCAGCGACATAAAGGTTTGTATACATTTTATTTCATTTATAAAGTCTTTATTGTAAATTGCATTATTTTACACAACATAAGGATGAGAAGTCAGTCAGCTGCATCAGCAGCAATTTTCACAGGATGGAAACAACTTTTGCCTTGCATAAAATAAATGGATTTTATTTGTTATTGTACTGAGTTTAATTTAGTTTGATATTAAAATATGTTCTCTAATCACAGTACTGTTTGTTTATGGCAGGTTTTAGGGTCAGTTATGGCATTTTAACATTACGAGTGAAACACGAGGCCGCGGTCTGAAGTTCGCAGTTACCCCACGAACAGTAGCCCTTCGCCGGCTCAGATTTTGGCAAAACGCCAGCACAAGAATTAGCACTATTTCAGTAAAAGCGATTACAGAGAGCGGTTGAATAAACTAAAATTAAAATGCTACTTTTAAATGTTACATTTTTATGTCTTAAATGCTTGTTAATCGAGTTTAAATGTATGTAATATTGTAAATTATGCTGTGTTCACCCAAATAAATTCACTTGTATTTTGTCCATGTGTTCTTGCTTAATAACAGATGTTTATCTTTTGATTATTAAGGAGGAAGGACGTGACGTGTGGCCAAGCATGGTGACCCATACTCAGAATTTGTGCTCTGCATTTAACCCACAGAGTAGCACGCACGCACGCACGCACGCACGCACGCACAGCCATATTGCTAATGCTGCAGCACCCAGGGAGCAGTTGGGGGTTCAGTGCCTTGCTCAAGGGACTCACCTCAGTCATGGTATTGAGGGTAGAGAGAACACTGGTTATTTACTCCCCCCACCTGGGACTTGAACCCACAACCTTTTGGTTACAAGCACAACTCCCTAACCATTAGGCCACAGCTGCCCTACTTATTGCTGTTGCCTCTAGTAATTCTGTGTGTTTTTTATAAGCTGCATGTTTGGTAAAAATATTGAACCAAAAATAACTCAGCAAATAACCCAAATAACCCATGACAGCATAATATCACAAACCCTAAAATGATTGTAAAACTAAAAAAAAGCAACTTCATAGCTCAAGTAATACAAAGTATTAACATGTAAGTGCTTTTATAAAATTATATGCTTCGTATTTCTGCTTTTAAATACTCCAAAATTAGTCCTGTTTACTTCCATTGTAAGTCCTGTTAAAAAAAAAAAAAAAAAAAAGTCAAGTATATTTTTGTAGTAATCAAAATTATGCCCTAAGTGCTATTGATTGAGTTTAACTTCTATTAAACCTGGAATATTCCTTTAACAATACATCTAGACTTCATTTAATCCATTGCCAAGGAAACAAAAATGTTCCACCATCTACAGTACAAATACTAGTAATGTGCAAATATGCATGGCAGCCAATATAATGTAGTACCTATTGGCTTGTACACTCTGGCACATGTTTCTTCATTAGGACTGGAGGATCATCAGTGACAACAACTCTTGTTTCATGTGGCCGTGAGTGCATTATTGTTAGGAGAGACATAAAAGAACTTTAAATAAGAAGGCTTATGTTCACCGAGAGAGACTGTTGTGCAACCCTGCACAATAAATCAGACCGCGCTGTTGCCTGGCCCCGACTCAAACACTCAGCAATCATGGAAATGTAACTTGGAGAATAATTTGAAAGAGGGGGAAAAAAACTGTAAAAAACAATGTTTTATGCAGAGAACCGAACTTCACCAATACATCACCCTGATCAACAGAGGAAAAACCTGTGGATTAGACGTGTGTGATTACAGTTCGGACGGGCCATCATTAACCCCAGTATCACCCCATTAATCTCCATCACATCGCCCTAACTGCCATGTCCGCTCAATCACGAAGGGCCTAGCGCCTTCTGTAAACATCACCATTACACGGCGAGTTGGAGGTTTCGGCTCACGCAAAGCATTCCAGCCCGCCCCTCGTACACGGGAGCAAGCTGTTTTACAATGAGGCTGGAGACTGCAACATGCTCTAATTGATATGACCTTTAATTGCCTCACTCACTGCAAAAGGAGAGGGGAAAAAAGACATCAAGCCTGTCCGCTGTGGATTGAGGGCAAAAGAGGGAGAGTCTGCACGGGGCCTACACATTCAGGCCCCCTGGACATAATTAAACCTGCATAACAAACACCTCGCTCTCTGCCTCAGCCTTCGAAATGGGGCTCTGCTGTACAGAAAACAGCCCGGTTCAGGATCGGCGCTCAGGACACACAATCAGCCTGAGTTTGTAAGCGCTAGGGAAACCTACAGGAGCCGTTGTAATGAAGACAAAACAGCATACTTAAAGGAACAGAAGGAAAATTGCACATTTTATCCCATGCAGCCAGTTTCAATGGTTTTAAGAGGATGATTTTTACCAGTGGACACTGTGGTAGGTCAGTAGGGAGAAGAACTATTTTTATTCAGCTTTTCATACAGATGTTATACTCAGCACACTAAGGCAATTTAATACCAGACACTTCCATTTGCACACTAAACCAAGTAAGCTAGGGCTGTCAAAGTTAACGTTAAGACATACAACAAATTAAAGATTTAATGCAATTATTTTTAACAACATTTAATCAATTTAATAGTAACTAGGGATGGACCAAAATTTCTGGGAAACAAGTATCTTCTGTAGCTTCTGAAGGGCAGTACTAAATTAAAAAAATATATATTCAGGCAAAATAAGAAAATGTTCAGAGATCTTCATTCTGTTCAAAAGTTTACACCCCTAGCTCTTAATGCATCAGTCAGTGTTTGAACCTTCTGTAGTAGTTGCATGTGAGCTCCTCAGTTGTCCTTAGTGTGAAAAGATGGATCTCAAAATCATACAGTCATTGTTGGAAAGGGTTCAGTGTTTGACTGTTCGGGACACACAAGGGACTTGTGAACAGCTATCACAAAAAAAAAAAACCATTGTGGATCATTCAGGTAACAACACAGTATTAATAATCAAGTGTATGTAAACTTTTGAGCAGGGTTGTTGTTAGAAATTCAATTATTTTATTTAATGATTTTATATACTATTATTTTCTCTTGTGGACTATGTGAAAAATCTTATTCAGGTCAGTACTAAATAAAAAATGCATTTCGTATGATCCCTCTTATTTTGGTGAAATAATTAATATTTCGCAGATTCTGCAAGGTGTATGTAAAATTTTTGACCTCAACTATATATATGCAGGCTAGATATTCTTGTGTAGGGCAAAGTGTAACTAGAAAAAAAGTGTAAATATAATTCAGAAAAACCCTAACCTGACAAAATCATCTCCATTAATGGCATGGAAAATTACGCTTTCCTGTAAGATGTCATTCTTGTCCAAATCATATCATATTGTCAAACAGGAAGTCCCTGGCTGTGATGAAGTGAGTCACTCAGCTCATTTGCTGTGGGGACACAGTAGGCTTTCCTGCCTACAGCCTGCCACCAGCAGCACAGATGTCTAGACTGCAAACTCATTTGCTTTCCCGTGGCTTGCCAGGCAGTGATTGTGAAGGCCTGCGCTGAGCTGAAGGGAGTGGATGTGTCCTGATTGAGAGCGTCCTTTATTACAGGGCTCTGACAGGCCTGCTGGATTGGCTCACCAAGCCTCCACCTGCAGGCCACCAAGGGGAGCATCACTATTTGCAGCCGGTAGCAGTTGCAAACACTTACCCTGAGTGTTCAGAGCACTTCTAGCAAACTTTTTTGTGATATTTAGTAGAAGACCACCCATAGAGAAGCCTTTAGACCAAGTATTGGGTTGTCCAGCAAAGCTTAAAAACGAGGTGGGAGGTCTTGCTGGACCGGCATGTGAGAAACAACATATGTTATCAACAGGGAAAACCACACAACTAAATTCTAACTGCTCAAAAAAGTCTGTTAAATTTATTAACTCAAAACTCTTGGATGTGACCAATGGTTGACAGATGGTGTTAGTGTGTAGAAAGACTTTTGTTCTCTTTTAAACAGTGCTCTAATATCTCATCTCCTGGCAGCAGAACACAAACCAAGGTCCCAGAGAAGGTCCTGACCTCTTGGCCACATCAATCCCCAACACCGAAGTGAAAGGCGGTGCGGCTAGTTGAATTAGGGCAGGTATAGATGACCTTTCGTCTGCACGGTGGCCCAGTGGCTCTGTCAAATCAACATTTGACACAAGTGCGGATTAAGTGACACCGTTTCTGCCTCCACTTCACCTCTTGCAATGAGAGCCAGGTTCTTTTCCTCGGCTCAGCACTTTCCTTCCCTCCATCCCACCGTTCCTGATATTGTTCCCAATTGGCGGCGTGTTGCACTCGCTTCAGAGAGCCTGTGTAATATTGGTTCCCCTCTTTCTCAGATCCACACAGGCCCATTATGAAAGGTCAAGCTCTCTCGCACTACAAATTATAGCTGTGGTGCCACAGAGGCACTAATCACATGACTCATCTGTACATGGGTGGTATTCTAGGTGATGTCCTAAAATGTGTCCTAGTCATCCCTGTCCCAGTCCGGGGAGAGAGAAAGCGGGGGGCAGAGTGGCTCAATTAAACAGAGGAACAAACAAGTTTTCAAAGCCTTTGCATAATGATGATGCCTGCAGGCCAAATTATTCATCTGAAAGCCATCTTGTGCTCAGGAACTTAAAATAGCTGCCTCTAATTGTAACACAATTGGCTTAGCTTGCACTGTGCAGCTGTGAGCCTGTCTGTCATTTAACTGATTACGGCATACGTGCCAACCAATCAGGTTGCTCATCATGCTGTCTGCCTGGTAAAGGACTCAGCAGTGAGAATTTTGATAGAGAACAAACACAGGCAGGAGTGTGAAGCCAGAGAACACGCTGAACGACGGATCGCTCCATCAAACCCAAACTCATTCTTAACGCTGTTCAACAAAGCAAGCAACACTGACAGGGTTCAATTAAAGATGGTTGTGAAATGGAACCTAATCCTTATTGTGCACTTAATTTACTGTAATTGCAAATGGGGGCTGGCTTTTCATCCAGCAGACAATTAAATATACAGCAGTGAGAGAGCAAGACAAAGGAGGTTAAACTGAGAAAGAGACAGAGGTTTGGGAGGCACAGAGACCAGCGCGAATGCTAACAAATGATCCAATGCTCAGTGGTCTCAAACTATCTGTATAAATATCTATCTATCTACAATTATCTATCAATCTACATCCATGTAAAAAAAGTTTACATACACCTTGCTGAATCTGCAAAATAAGAGGGATCATATAAAATGCACATTGTTAGTTTATTTAGTACTGACCTGAATAAGAGATAAAAGATGTTTACATATAGTCCACAAGAGAAAATAATAGTTGAATTTATAAAAATGACCCTGTTCAAAAGTTTACATACACTTGATTCATAATCAGTAATAACAAACTGCCCGCTGTTCTTCAGAAAAATTCTTCATGTCCCACAAATTCTTTGTTTTTTTTTATTTTTCTGTATTTAACCCTTTCCATCAATAACTGTATGATTTTGAGATCCATCTTTTGACATTGAGGACAACTGAGGGACTCATATGCAACTACTACAGAAGGTTTAAAAGCTCACTGATGCTCCAGAAGGAAAAACAATGCATTAAGAGCTGGGGGGTGAAAACAGAATGAAGATGTGTACATTTTTCTTATTTTGCTTAAATATCCTTTTTTTTTTTTTTTTTAGTACTGCCCTTCAGACGCTACTAGTGTTGTCAAAAGACCCGGTCGGTACTAAAAAAATGTAAATGTTACGGTACTAGGTTTTCTTAAGTACCAGTGGTGCCAAGCACCCGGTCAACCCGGTTCTTGCTGCACTATCCAAAAGGTGCACGCTGCGTTTTCTTCATAAAAGCACAGAGACATGGCGACTGGCGGTGCTGCTGATGCGGCGGCTCTGAATGTGGCTTGTTAAAAAGAAAGGAGGAAAAAGCCACATGTGGAAATATTTTGTATTTGCGGCTGATGACAAGGGCAACATCATAGATCATCAGAAACCCATTTGCAAACGGTGTATTTGAAGTTTACTCTCAAAAGGAGGAAATACATTGCACTTAATAAAACACCTCAAAGACCGACACCCAGATTTAATGAAAGAGTTCAAGCAGGAAAGATTTAATTTAATTTTATATTTAGAGCTTTTGTTATAAAAACTATTCCCTAAATAAACATCGCCATTTGCTTATTTAATCGTTAGCATACACGGCTAAGGCTAACACAAGTATTAGAATAAACTTCTTTATTAAGTGTTTAATGCTCCTATAGCATTTATTAAAAAAAATTATAAGAATTACATACACATAATAATAAAAATTACATATTATAAATTATATGACCTTATATGACCTCCATCAGAAAAGCAGTTCTAGGCTATGAAATATAGTTTGCGCAGTTTGATTAAATAAAAGTATGAATTGCAGTTTTAGTCACTTCCGTGTTGACTTCAAGAGGGAGACCAGGAGGTTGCCGCTTGGTGTGAATGTTATTTTATACAAACATCGTTCATGTTTGTTCATTGTGCGTTAAATAATGTCAACAGATACAACTTTTAATTTAAAAAAAATATTAATACAGTTTGAAATTGAGAATAATTGCTATGTAACACTTGTTTGTTTTGTAAAGGGTTTTTAATACAACAGTTTCCATCTGTGTAACATTGATATACACTTAATATAAGTAATCTTATCTAAATTTATTATAAAAGCGTGAGGTTTGTTATTTACTGAAAAGTTATATTATAGATAAAGTTCTGTTTTGCTGGTGTCAATCTAATGTTGCATTTGGTCAGACTAAGCCCATTGTTTTACTGAAGTTTATTATATTTTCCTTTTAAAGCTGTAGGCTGAAGAAGACCACAAACCACCAAAGCAAACTCCTAGGCAGACAATGGTTCCAGATGCTTTTCAGCAGTAGAAGTAGTACGACAAAAACTCACCTGAGGCAAGAAAACTAAACTGAGCTGTTGCTGAATTCACATGTATTTAAATGTGGATTCCAGCAAATGCTTCATCACCTCAACCCAAAATAACAGCTTCCAAGCCAAAACTTTGTTTTATTTTTGTTTGTTATTAATAAAAATAGTCTGTTGTTCAATTCATGTTTTTGTGTTTTGATTTGGTACCGAAATTGGTACCGTGAACTGTGGATTTTCACTGGTATTGGTTCCGAATACTGAAATTTTGGTACCGTGACAACACTAGAAGCTACAGAAGATACTTACATGTTTCCCAAAGGCACAATAAGTTAAATTTACCCTGATCTTCAAATTCAAAAAGTTGTCACCCCCTGGCTTTTAATGCATTGTGAGTATCAGTGAGCAGTTGAATCTTCTGTAATAGTTGCCTATGAGTCCCTCAGTTGTCCTTAATGTGAAAAGAGGATCTCAAAATCATACATTCATTGTTGGAAAGGGTTCAAACTCACAAAAATGCTCAAAAACCAAAAAAATTGTGGGACCTGAAGGATTTTTGTGAAGGGCAGCGGGCAGTTTAACTGTTCAGGACAAAGGGACTCATGACCAACTAGAACTAAACAAAAAACAAAACAAAAAACAGCTGTGGATCATTCAGGTAACAACGCAGTATTAAGAATCAAGCATATGTAAACTTTTGAACAGGGTCATTTTTATAAATTCAACTATTATTTTCTCTTGTGGACTATATGTAAACATCTTTTATGTGAAATATCTTATTCAGGTCAGTACTAAATAAAAAACAACATAATATTTAGCAGATTCTGCAAGATGTATGTAAACTTTTGACTTCAACTGTATCTATCTCAGCCAATCAACTACAAACAACTTATAATCAACAGAAAACAGTTTGAACAAATGCTCTAAACCAGTGTTTCACATCATTTCTGGTGTCAAGTACTTCCACAGTCTAATCAGCCAATCAGTAAGACACGAGTATCCCTGAATCAACACAAAACTGAAAATGGATTTACTTTTCTTTAAGAATGTCAAAATGTAAATTGTGATTTTTTATTTATTCAAATAGGACTTTTATTTTAATCTTTTCAGTTGTAAATCAAATTTAGGTACCTGCTGGACTCTCTCCACATGCACCCTTGGTTAAGAATCACTGCTGTAGACAGCACAGAGAACGCTTATGTCCCTGGGCTGATGCAGCTGCTGCCGCCATCATATCAGTGATTCAGGCTTATTGACACACAAACACACACGCGCACGCACATACATGTGACTGACCCGAGGGCCAAGCCCTTGATTACACCAAGACTGATGGAACATGGTTGAATTCCTAATTCTGCTAATGCCAGACTATTTACCACATGAGTGAGAGCATGCCCAAAGGCTGGGATTTTAGCAGTGATTTTGGAGACAGATGGATGGTTCATTCACAGGATCATGTTGCACAGATTTCCAGCACTGTATTTAAAGTAGGGGAGCAAAACTTGCTAAGTCTAGAAGGCGAAACTTCTGTGGCAGTTTACGTGCGGGACAAAAGTTCTTGGAGTGGGTCATTGCAGTGTGTCTATAATTGCTACTTTGAGATGACTTTCAGAATTTCCAACAAAAAAAAAGGCAGGAAAGATATTCAAAGTCAATTCTGTGCTAACAAAGTCCTTACATACATAACTTGATTTATAGATACTGTTTCCAATTCATACAACTGCAGGAGAATATGATGAATTATGTTATGCAAGGTGGTACCTCTGTAACTCACCGCTGCTTCTTAGAGGACAACTCAAAGAAAAACTAGAACAGATGTAATCTAAATGAATATTTGAGTTAATTAACCAATATACACATTAGAGCAAGATATGAACCTATAGCTTCTGCTTGGGTTCGTCTTTGACTTGGTTTATCGTGAAAAGAGAAAGGAAGACCAAAATGAAGAAAAAACTAGAAAGTGCTTTCTAATTACAGAGCTGTGCGATAACACTCCCGTCTCCTCGAACCTAGGTATTGTTTCATTCGATTACCTTCATCTACTTCACTTACGCTCATTAGAGTATGCAAAAATATGCTCTTGAGGGTGTTGCCATCTGACATAGAGCCCAAACGTCCACCGCTCTCATTTGAAAACAATAGAGGGGTGACCTTTTGTAAGGGGCTATTATTTATGAGCTCCACTAAAGCAGAAAAAATAAGACGCCATAATAACCATTAATTAATGATAAACATTGGTATTTTGTTCGGTTTTAGCATTAAATGTGAGAACTGGGCAACCTGATAAATTGAAATATTCTTGCTCAGCAAAACGATTCACATGAAAAGCCTGTCTTTGTATCACACGTGTCACATGTGGCGCTAAATTAATTGGCCTTGATTCAATAACAAATTCCAATTAGTTTTGTTTTCAGCGCATAACAATCACATCACCCGTTATGAGGGAAATTAAAAGACATGAAGTGTCAGCTCTAATCAGCAAGACGGACTGATAAAGTTTGTAGGCCTTGTGTATCATTTTATTACACGGCACTTTAGAACACTCCATTCTGATTGGCTAATGACACTGACAAAATATTTGTTGTATAATGACTGACAAACAGCTGCCACGTTCTTAAATAATTTATTCACATTTAAACTCAAATCAGTGCTTTATGTCAGTCAGGTCTAAAAACACTGGCCCTCGTTTAACATCTAAACAGTCAGTTTATGCGATTTCAATCAACCCCTTCTCATTATAAAACAAAGGGAAGATAAACTTTCAGGTTTGATATGGCATTATCAGATTAGATGTAATGAATCATATTTCCATTGTATTCCAGCAGATTTAAAAGCTGAAATATGAGTGGGGGCATTACAGGATCCCAGGCAGGCAGGTTGGGC
This sequence comes from Labeo rohita, assembly GCF_022985175.1. Classification (NCBI taxonomy): domain Eukaryota; kingdom Metazoa; phylum Chordata; class Actinopteri; order Cypriniformes; family Cyprinidae; genus Labeo; species Labeo rohita. The sequence continues at coordinate 11,442,643 of NC_066891.1, read as the reverse complement.
TGTGTGAGGAAAACAGAGAGGGGGAAGAGAGGAGAGTGCTTTGTGTCTGAACACACAGCGGAGGGAAAACCTTCAAGGTCACCGTCAAAAAGAGAGGGAGAGATCGAGACTGAGAGGGAGACGGAGAGAAACAGACAGTGTAAAAGAGAAAGAACACAGGGGAGATAAGCAAAGAGGAAGTAATGAGAAAGGCAGAGGCTCAAAAACATTTCAGAGAGAAAGAGACAATCCAGCGATGGAAGGGAAAAAGGGGGGACATTAATAGAAGGAAGTAAAAGTTAAGGGGGAGCTCAAAAGCACAGGACAGAAAAGTGCAGAGATGTCGGAAATGAAAGTGGAGGAAGTAATGGGTGGGTATCAGGGGAGAGAAGGGGGAGAAAGGAGGACTGATGAGATTCTCTCACGCCGGAGGAGTGGGGGAGTTAAGATAACTGAACGCTTTGGAGACGTCTGACTGAAGTGTATAGTGCACATGAGCGTAATGGGAAAAGTACAATAAAAAAGGCTGTCATAAAACCGTCAAGCACTGCATTGTTTTAGAAATTGCCCTGTGTGGACATACATTCAGGCGTGAAGCTACAGCAAACCTATTATCTGCTTTTCTGTCACTTTGGATTTTCCCTTGCAAACGCAGCACCAGATTCAATTTCAACACCAGATATGTCTGCTTTCCAGACCATTGCCGCCCTCACAATCAGCACCGGAGAGTCGAGGCGGTCATGTGTGTGCGTGTTTGCGTGCGTGCATGGGAGAGTTCAACACTTCTCTCCAAGGAAAGGGTATTCTTGTTATTTAACACACTTCAGTCAGCTCAGAAAAACACTTAGCAGCAGATTTTCAGTTGATTTCTCTGATGCGAAAGCGCTGTGGCTGTACACTGAATTGGCCTTGTAAAAGGAAGCACACAGTGTCCATTTGGCTGTCCCAACAGATAATCTTTGTCACAAATCTTTTCAACGGTTGCAGATGACCGGATTGGCTGAATGTATGAGAGAATACTGTGCATGCAGTGTCAACCTTGTCAACAAAATTACTGACAAGAACTGTGTAAAGTTGCATCTACTTTAATCAGAACATACTGTTGACAAGGATGACATGGCTGATATTAAAAATGCACTAAAAATGCTTTGTTGAGAAATTGCTTCAAATAATCCAATTATAGTGAATGTTAGGGATTGAGCTGTTAGAGCTGTGTAAGCGAAAGATGAATACCAGTAAACTAAAGAGCTTTACTAGTTCAATTACCACACCTAAACACATTTTATACTGTACATATGAGATTAATCAGATAAAAACACAATATAAATTTAATACCTTAAAGGTGACATATTATGAAAATCTATTTTTTCCCATGTTTAAGTGCTATAATCAGGTCCCCGGTGCATCTACCAACCCAGAAAACGTTATAAAGAACATCTGAGTAACTTTGTTTTGGTAAGCCTTTTTCTGGAAGCTTGTGAAAAAATGAGCCGCTCAGTTTTAGTTCCCCCCTTGACATAAAAGAGGGATCTTAATATAATATTACCGCCCTTTAATCTGCATGTTTCCACCCACGGCGTTGTGTGACAGCCGAGTATCTGAAATACAAGTTGTACAGGCACCGCCCTATTCTGGAAAAGAGGCGGGGAGCAGCAGCTTATTTGCATTTAAAGAGACATGAACGCTTCCACTCAAAATAGGCTTTTTTAACATGATATAATCAATGATCTTTGGGGTATTTTGAGCTGAAACTTCACAGACACATTCTGGGGACACCTGAGGCTTGTATTACATTTTGCAAATAGAGGCATAATAGGTGCACAAAATGAAACGAATGCACAAATGAATTTACATGCATTCCAAAACGTTAAAAGCATAAAGAATTAACTGAAGCATAAAGAATTCACAAAGGCTATATTATAATAATGTACTAAAGCTGGTCGATATGGCCAAAAAAATTATCAAAATATTTTTTTCATATCATTCGATATTCATAATTATCACAATAAATGTCAAAATTGTATTTCTTTCAGTTTATTTCTTTCTTTAAGTTTTTAAGGCAGATTTTTGCTACAATTTGAAAGTTGTAAAAACCAGACAGTTTATTGTGGCTTTAAACTATTCTTTATGGTCAGAACTTGACAAACGCATCATCTTTTTTTAATTCTTTACACTTTTTCCAGTCATTTTTCCTTTCTTAATAGAAATAAAAATCTTAGTTCTGCATGTTTTAATTAGTAATATTGTAGAAACAGGTTTGTGTTAACTGATAATATTAATAATAATTTAAAAAAAAAATGGAGTTAGGATGCAGATGTAGATTTATGTTCATTATCAAAATAAGTAATATCTGTAAAAAACTGTAACAACCTAATTTTTATATGGTGAAATGTAATTATTCTTAAGTATTTTTTTATTAACCATTACTCTTCCATTGTAGCATACATTTAGATCATGATAATAACAGTAAAACCACAAATATAGCAGCCCAATACCATGGTAAAAATGTAATATGGTTTCTAGGTATTTGTATGAAAAAAAACAGTAGTCTAAATACATTTAGTATAAATGCATGAAGGCTAAAGCTTAATCACAAAAAAATACTGTAATTATATTACACTACTCCTCCTTCAATATATTTAATACAGGTCTACATTAATAATATAATAAAATTTGACACAAATATGCCCACATTTCTGACACAATACCACTGTGCAGTTCTACTACAGTAAATCTATGGTAAATTATGGCGATTTGTAGATTTAAAACCCTTCTGACTGTATCGTTGTGCACAGTGTTTCTCCTGATTCCCAACACTGTTTCATCTGGCTTTAAAACAAGTCATTTGTGTTCTTCACTGAATTCAAGCACTTCACACTGGACCTCACAGCACTGTTTAGTGACCGAGACTCATCAGCGAGTGAACGCATCTGCTGTAGTAAGTTCGCGCCATGTCCTTTGAACTTTGATCCAAGTGGCAGGGTTGCCAGGTTTTCACAACAAAACCTGCTCAATTGCTACTCAAAACTACTCCAAAACTAGCTCATTTGCATTACAATGGGGGTAAAATACACGTTTTTGAATTGTCTGAGTAAATTAAAATTAGAAGCTATTTTGACATGACGAAATACTGACTAAATTTAATCTTAAATTGGATCCACTACATTGCATCATCATGACTGCTGCTAAGGAGCAACTGTCTTTAAAAATCCATGACATGACAGCAAAAGGGAGGAGAGTGTGAAAAGAAAACGTACAGCAAAAGATTATGTGAAAACTTTAACAATTATGTTTTCATTAACGTGTGTGGCTGTATTCTAGCATACTTAGGCTACTGAAAGCAAGGCCATTTTTATCTGCCAAGTCAAATTCTCCTTGTCAATCTCAGACATCCAATCAATCATTCTCTTAACCAGACCAGCCACGTGTCTCCATGGACAAGCTTGAGGCCGAGTCACCTTGTTCAGAAATGCCTCTATGGTCAAGCCTTTGCTTGAAAACTTTAAAAATCTCCCAGCCGTCGATCATTGCGGTATGCTCGGGCCATAGGAGTCTGAACAGTGGCCCCAGGTAAACATTCGGCAGATAAAAGATAGGAGCTGCTGGCCTCGGACTTGGCTGGTCTTTGTTTACTGGCTCTCTCGGTGTACTCAATCAGAGAGGAGAGGAGAGGTGAGGGCTGAGAGTGGAACAGGATCTACCTCTGGATGAGAGTAAGTTGAGGATGCACTGAAAAGGTAATGAATGAGTATGTTGGCTCAAACCTCAGCTCTCCAAACTTTCACTCCACAATCAGTTTTCGAGGTTATGCAAGCCAAAAAGATATCTATCTCCGTCACAGACACAAACAAACCGATATACAATATAAGCCAAAGTACTATTATTTTAGAACAGTCCTCCAATAACTTTTTTTCTTTCTTTTTTTAATAGGAAGCATTTTTAGCCATATATTGTACATGTATGAAAATGTATACCACTTTTATGTATACATATAACATGGCTATCTGTTTAACACGTTAAATTAATGTATTAGTTATGGAAAAATAATGCAATGGCCCGGCCCCCACACCTGTACGTCATCTTATATTTCATATTGTTAATTGTAGACAAATACGATGCAGGGCAACAACTCCATAAATGCAGTTATGCCCTAAAATTCAAGGTACTGGTGCAAAAAATGCCCCGTATGTGTTTTGTCTCATATTTATATATATCAAATATCACCCAATATCACACAGGCAGCAAGAGCAATATGACACGAGTGCTGATTTTGTTCTGATCTATCACAAGCTTAAATGTGATTTTATACAACAGTTCAGCAAATAAGAAGTTGTTATTGTGTTATATTTTAAACATAATGTGTTTTTGCTCAATTTTGCAGAGAACATATTACTTTTGAAGCTATAGCAGAATTGTTGTGCTCTCTGAGCAACATAGCGGTGTATAGTTTATGAATGAATCCATGTTTTGAACGTATCGTGTGAATCAATGATTCAAAAGCCCATTCATAAAGAGAGCCATTTACTTCATTCGTGAATGAATCAGCCATTTGAGCGAATCGAATGAATGAATGACTCAAAGACATTTATCGCCACCTGCTGGCAGATTTAGTTTCTCATTTAGAGTGTTATTTCATAAAAAAATATAATAATAACAATAATAAAAACATTAAAGGGATAGTTCTCCCAAAAACTTGAAATTCTGTCATCATTTACTCGCCCTCATGTCATTTCAAACCTTTCTTTTGTGGAACATAACTGAAGCTGTTTTGGTTACCAATGACGTTCATTGTATGAACAAAAAATACTAAGATGTTTCTCAAATGTTCTTCTTTTATGTTCCATAGTTTACATTAGGCCTTTGCAGGCTAAATGTTTATGTGTAATACATTTATACCTTCTAAAGCTACTATTTGTAATGTCTACTTGCTACTTTCTCTTTTAACACAATAATAGCTTTAAATAATCTGGGTATTTTGACAGCCAAATTTAGTTTGCGAATAGTTCGATTAATTCATTGAAACATCATGTAATTTATTAGAGTAAACATTTTAATTGACTGACAGCCTAGTATACACATGTACAATTTTATAACTACAATAGTTCAGTGCCTCTCAGGTTTCAATGTGGTTGCTAAGGTGTTCTGAGAGATTTTTAGCATGTTGCTAATTGCTTTGCAAATCATTGCCGTGATGGTGAGGAAAGCGTCTCTGCCATCTATGTAGAAATAAATGTGGGTGCAACAGCCTTGAAGGAGCAGGAGAATTAGGGCTGTCAATTGCAATTAATCACAATATTTTGTAGTGAAAGCATTTACTTCCTATTTAATGGAAGAAAACAAAGCAATGTGTTAACACTGGATTCAGCAATTTGTCTGGATGACATAAGCTGAATATATGTGCATATAGGTGATATAAAGACACCGGACAGAGATAGATTTCTGCAGCAGTGCCCTTTGCTAATCTCATGCACACACAAAAAAAGATTCTTTTTTTGACAAACTGCATTACTGCATTTATTTGACAAAGTCTGCAATAATTAAATATAACTTTCACAAAGATATTTTAGGAACTGACCTGCAGTTCTCTGATGGAATTCTCAGAATGAATAAATTATGCCGTCATGTGAAAAACGATTAACAGCATTAAACATTCATTTGCATACATAAGCTTTGGAAGCAAGGCTTCTTTCATAACCTCACCAGTTCATCCAAAACTAAATCATTTTTATCCTCATGTAGTTAATAGGAATTTGACCAAGGCTTTCACTATTCCTCTTCTTTGTTCTCTTGTTTTTGTTTCTATTCTGAAATGAAGTCAGGCAGTAATACATAATTGAGGTAGTAAAGCTTAACCCAATGAGGTACCGCAGGTGGCATTGCTAAGAGAGTCATTAATGAGCCACTCTCCAGTCTATGAACAGCAGAGTGGCCTCGCCATGGCAACCTTCTGGATCCCAGCCGACTACACATGTCAGACTCTGTGCCGCCAACATTCAGCATGTGGCACAAATGACAGGTAATTAAGACAAACAAACATACACGTACACACACACACACACACACTCAAGTGCCCAGAGAAAACACACACATTCTAAACGCCGGCTGGCTACTTATGTGACACGGAGTCATTAAACGCCTATCAGAGTGACTGGAAGTGAACAAGCCTTTGTGTGTGTATTATAAGCTTTAAATGGCACTCCACCTCTGACCTGGCTTCTCTTTGCAGATAACACCGGCGTCAGAGATAGCTGTCGCATCGGTTTCTGTCATCCTCAGGGGCGAAGAAACACAACAGCAGCCGTTCGCAGAGGGGTACTGCGGGTTGTTTGCATAAACAGTGTCTGATTAAGCCTTATGATTATTATACATATTGCAAATGAGGCAAAATTTGCTTTGGATAATAAAAGGATCTTACCACATCAAGATGTGGAACTATTACAAAATATGAATGTCTTGCTCGTAAACCCCTCAGGTGGAGAAGACCCTACATAAAACTGAGCGAGCTCACAGTGAGAGGTAAAAGATGCAATTTGGGTTGCAACTTTGATGAACCTTGCACATTTAAAGCTTGGCCAAGTTCAGCAGGACGAGAGAAAATAAAAAAGGGGATGAACAGAACAACAGCACACCACATCAATACACTAGCGGTATACCTGGATCATTCCCAAAACCCAAAACCGCAGGGAGACTTTTAAGCTTCCCCCCACCCCTCTTCTCTTTAAACTCCTCTCTTTGATCTTCCTCTCTCTAAAGTAAAGACACTTGCTGGATGCTCCGCTGAGAGTTCCAGCATCCGCCCAAACCTTCCCACTCCTCCAACATGCACAAAACTGACACTCCACATCTTTCACACCCAGGCCAAACTTTTCCCCGGGCCTGAGTAACGGCTTTCAAGGCTGCACATTACTCCTTGTGGTGGCGTTTTAGGGTGGCAGGGTTTGGATTGCTTCTGTTGCCAGCACAGGTGCTTTCATGGCCCATTTATTTACAGCCTCCCCACTGTATTGATCTTCTCTGCTAGACGAACAAACAATCCCAACTTACTTCTGAGCTGTTTGACCCTCAAACAATTAACAGGCCTCATTCAATAGCACAATTTTTTTGTGTGCAATTCTCTGTTATGGAAGGGCTTACCAAACATCTATGTCAGCAGAACCCCTTAGATGTAAAATGTTTAAGAACCCTATGGAATTTTAAAGTTAATATTTTTAATTATCTGATTCTCTGATGTCAGTTAATGACACAATATGAATGCAAACAGAAAATATTCAATCTTTTTATTTTGATTGTCTGGACTGAACAACTTTAAAAATTGTATTGTAATTATTTTGTCATATACTGTGATTAAAACTGCATTATATTTTATTTTAATATAAAATGGTCTCATTTTCCTGCTGCTGAAATGAACAACAAAGACTAAAGGAAACAGTTGGTTCTTATAAAGAGTTAATACCTTAAGTGAATAATAAATTTAAAGTGACATCGGATGCAAAATTCACTTTTACATGGTGTTTGCATATAAATGTGTCTTAGCAGTGTGTAAACACATCCACTCTACAATGATAAAAATCCACTCACTCCTGTTTAAAACCACAAAAACCTTAACAGTCTCAATTATCAAGCTGTTTTGATTTTCCACAAGAGTAAAAAGTATGTTACATTCATGAAACTTTTTTTTTGTGTTTTTTTGTTTAGTAAAAGTTGTTTACAAGTCCCTTGTTTGTCCTGAACAGTTAAACTGACCACTATTCTTCAGAAAAGTCCTTCAGGTCCCACAAATTCTTTGGTTTTCCAGCATTTTTGTGTATTTGAATCCTTTCCATCAATGACTGTATGATTTTGAGATCCATCTTTTCACACTGAGGACTCCAGAAGGAAAAAACATGCATTAAGAGCTGGGGGGTATAAACTTTTGAACAGAATGAAAATGTTACATTTTTCTTATTTCTGCCTAAATATCATATTTTGTCATTTAGTACTGCCCTTCAGAAGCTACTTGCATGTTTTCCAGAAGACAAAATAAGCTAAATTGACCCTGATCTTCAAATTCAAAAAGTTTTCACCCCCTGGCTCTTAATGCATATTTTTTTCCTTTTGGAGCATCAATGAGTATTTGAAGCTTCTGTAATAGTTGCATGAGTCCCTCAGTTGCCCTCAGTGTGAAAAGATGGATCTCAAAAGCATATTTTCACTTCAATTTTTCACTTTCAAAGCTTTTGAATGCAAAAACATTTTATAACCTCAGGATTTTAACATTTTTTAGCTCCTCAAGCTTTTATTTTAGTGGAATATTTTTGAAATGCTATAAACTAACCACAAAAATGCTGCAAAAATTATGCAAATATGAATGTAAACAAAGTGAACATAGTGTGCATTGATGTACGTTAAATTCACAGTGCTTACAGAGATGGAAATTGTGAGAACCATTATTTACTGAGAACTGAGCACTTTAAAAACACAGTATTAAAAGCTGCACTAACACACTGAAACCATGCAAGACTACTTCTTGAATTAAATTGCAGTCTTTGATTTGACAATCATGATTTGAGAAGACACATCGTCATCTCAGTTTTTTTATTTTTTTAATTATGCAGCCCCATTTGTTCATTTTAATCTTACATTTGATTTAATTAATTATTTGCTTTTCATCAACTCACAAACCCCCTGCAGTTTCCTGACAAACCCCTGTTTCAGAAACTCTGGTCAACAGGTAGAACACCTGTAGTGCTATATATGCTTCTAATAATAGTCACAACAATGGCTGGAGTGCTGGCATTGTAAAACAGCTAAAAAAATCATTATGAAAAAAATCTATTGCATTTCTCGTGTTGCTAGGAAATACACATACAATCTTGTTTGTCAGGTTCTTCCGACAAAGTGTAAACGCATATATTGAGGAATTACTGCCTGCCATTTCACTAATGAGGTAACAATGACTTGATGATGGCAAGGATATGTTCACATTTGCATTTCACATAAGGTGCTGATGAGAAAAAGACTTTCGGGACTTGCGCGGTATAATTTTCCTCCTCGTTTTAACCGTTTTTTGAAAAGCAAATGTTACATAAGCCATTCTAATTAGTTTACTTATATTATTAAACATTAGGAAAATCATTAGTTTGAGATTTAAAAGTTCAACATGTAAGAAAATGAGCAGATTAAGGATTGAGAACAGACTTCCGTTCTTTGTTTAAACAGATTTATAGTGTTTCACAATTTCAAAAGGTTAAAAAAAAATCTCTGCTCCCCTGACAGATAAAGCAGACAGTGAGAGTTAGGGTAGAGTGAATCTCATCAGCATGTTTTCACAGGGTGACCGCTTCCTTCCCATGAGCTTCAGCTCTTAGCATTAGCACGGTGATGGTCTCTGATGGTGCTGAGTGTCAGTAAGCCTCCTTCTCGCTTCTCATCTGGGAAAAAGCTTTATCTTGTCCCACTGTCCACCTTAATGCACATTGAGACGTCTGGAATTCAATTATGGACACCTCTTAACCAGGTCCTAATCTCACCACCCTCATCGCAAAAGGCCTGATGGACAGTCTCACACCTTGCCTTAAAAAAAAAGGGGGAGAGAGAGGGGGGAAAAAAGGAAATAGCCGCAAGATTAGGTTGGCATCTTGGCTTCAGTGAGAGGAGAAGGATGTTTGGCTGAATTTCAGACCAGAGCTGAAGTTCTTAGGGGTGAAAATTTATTCATGACTAACCATGCCTATGGGTTAGGACTAAGCTTTGCAAAGAGGTGATGAGGTAGCGATCGAGTAGAGCGGCAGGCATGAATACAGGCTGGTCGGGGGATTTTCTTCCTCTGGCATACAGGAACAAACAGACATATATAACCCTGCATGACAGGTGACCTTTACAGGCCGCAGCCAGGGCTCCGAGCCTGTCAACCTGTCGGAGAGTCATCTGAAAAGCTAGCATGAACGTCATGAGCCTGGCTTCCTCCTGCTGACGGCTGCCTCCATTAACGTCCTGGGGCCCGACATGCTCTTTGATTGGCAATTCCCTCATGTGAGCTCCATGGGATTGACTACTGTGGCGTGGAGGAAGTAAAAAAGCGCGGTGCGTGAAGCTGACCTCATATGCGCTTCAAAGAGAGCGGGCCGCTAACTAACATGCAGGTGGCTAATTGTAAAAGCCAGGGATGTGATCAGGACCACACAGCTGGTAGTTTTATTGTTTTCAGAGGCATGCAGGGAGCTAAATCTGTGGTCTTTCGGGCACTGTGGCATGAGGGGCCAGGTTTCTGACAAACATGCGGTTGCATGTAATTAGCTGGTGTTTATTCCCTCACTGCGTCTGTCAATCAGACAGGCTCTCAAAATTCTGACGGAGATGTCAGCAACAGTGCCGTACCCCAGCGCTATTAACTAAAGTCAATAGAGCAGTGATCTGTGCACGGTATTCCTATCACTTGATAGGTGTGGATGCAAGCTCCCCCCGCCTGGCCGCCTCCTGCCTGACTTAATTTATCTGAGAGATAAACAGGTGGATGAGGGGAGGGAGATGGCGTCAGACCGGGCGTCACTGACAGGACTGGCAGAATGAGTGACACCGCTAATAGCGCCGTCCCATTACCTTACCACAAGCTGCACCTTTATCTCCGCCAAAAGGATTGTTTGTTTGCTTGTAGGATGATAATATTTACCAGGTCGTAACGCGTCAGACATAACAAATGCATTTGTGCATTTTGAGAGGATTCTCAGTGAAGGGTGTCGAATGGTGTGGTTATCTTGAGACCCGACCTGGAACTACACATACAGAGCACATAGGCCTACTATTAGGCAAATACATATTTAGAGTCAACAACCCATTGCTTGCAACCCGTTTCGCTTTCATGCGATATGCATTACTGTAGGTCAGTAAGATTTAAATAAATGCAGCTTTTTTGAAAACAAATATATTAAGCAGCACGGCTGTTTTCAACATTGCTATTAATAAGAAATGTTACATCACATGAACACTAAATCAGCATATTAAAGGAGAAGTTCATTTCCAGAATAAAAATTTACAGATAATGTACTCACCCCCTATGTCATTCAAGATGTTCATGCCTTTCTTTCTTCAGTCGTAAAGAAATTATGTTTTTTTGAGGAAAACATTTCAGGAATTATCTCCATATAGTGGACTTCAATGGTGCTCACGGGTTTGAACGTCGAAAAGTTGAAATGCAGCATATATATATGCTGCATAAATGCATATATATATATATATATATATATACACTTTTTAACCTCAAATGCTCATCTTGTCTAGCTCTGCGATGCGCATGCAAATTCTGTGTAATCCGGGTCAATACATTTAGGACATGTCAAAAAACCCCATCTCATTTTCTCCTCCAACTTCAAAATCACCCTACATCGCTGCACTGCAAAAACCCAGTGTTTACAAAGTGAAAATGCAAAGAAGGTCAAATGCCCTTTACAAAAAAAAAAAAAAAAAGGTAAAACACCGATGTAGAACAATTTTGAAGTTGGAGGAGAAAATAAGATGGGAGTTTTTCGACATAGCCTGACTGTATTGACCCGAATTACACAAAGTACTCATGCACATCGCAGAGCTAGACTGCATTTTGTACGCTCAAACTCACGGGCACCATTGAAGACCACTATATGGAGATCATTCCTGAAATGTTTTCCTCAAAGCATAATTTCTTTACGACTGAAGAAAGAAAGGCATGGACATTTTGGATGACTAGGGGGTGAGAACATTATCTGTAAATTTTTCTTCTTTAACTTAACTTCTTTAAAATGATTTTTGAAGGATAATGTGACACTGAAGGCTGGAATAATGGCTACTGGAAATTCAGCTTTTCCACCACAGTAATCTATTGCATTTTAAAACAGAAAACAGCTATATTGAACTGTAATAATATTTTACAATACTAATGTTTTATGCAGCCTTGATTAGGCCTAAGAAAGTTCTTTTAAATAACATTAAAATCTTACTGACCCAAAACTTTAAGTGTATATAAGATTGAAACAGAATATCTTAACAATAATAATAAATAAAAAAAAGGAGAACTGATTGGAGAGAAGTGGGTATTACATACTAGAATGAGCCAGAACAAATGAGAGTTTGGTGAACAGTTGTAAACCTTAGTCAAGGTAGCACCATATTTAATTTTTTTAATTTTATTTTTAATTTTTTTGCAGAAATTGAAAAAAAGACTGAATACACCAAGTACAGTGAGTTTCATGGACTGTACTGTTGTTTAACAACATTCTGATTGTTAATTTACTAATTGTTGAAATTTCTTAAAATATATATATATTTTTTTGTGGAATCAAATACACCAATGAATCATCAACATCTATTAAGTAAGTAAATAGGGTAATTTTGATATTTCATGCTGACTTTTAAAATAACTTCCAAAGACTTTTACCTGATAAAAGATTAACGCTGTCCTCTGCATAAAAAGTAGAATCAAGTAAATAGAAATAGGCTCCAGAAACTGTAGATATAACTGTAGACTACCAGAAGTCTAACAAGATGAGAGGAATGGAACGGATTATCCTGTGTTCTCTCTGGTCTCCTTCATGCTGTGGTAAAATGTGCTCTGTGGGTTCCAGGTGCTGAGCTATGTAGACTGAGGGATATATCGCTTTAATTGGGGACTTACTGATCTTGCAAGACAATTCAGTGCCAGACGTTATCGTCAATGTTTCTGCCACTTTTCTGCTGTGCAATCACAAAAATGATATCGGGGACAGCAGGTGATCCATAAAAGCCATTTTAAATCCTTGTTAATTATTCCTTTAGAAGCCCAATGAATAAAACAGATAAAACCAGGATCAAGATGTATCTATCCACCCAGCCAGCGGGAGGTTGCTGAACTCTGAAACCTACATCTATAGTGATTTAAAATGGGACCTTGTTTGTTTCATTTGTAGGTGCAGTGTAAAATGTTTGTTTTCATATTTGCAACTTTTAATCAGCTGGCTGGCATTTTCAATGGACTAATGAGAGACTGGGACAAATTAAGCTCCAGCAGCAAGCAAGGGGAAAAAAAAAACAAACATGTACTGTATATACTCTTGAGTTTAAGAAACACCATTAGAAATTTATGTAAGTTACACAAAGCAATAGTAAAGATTATATAGAAATAATATTTAACAATGACAACAGTCCCAGAGGTTTCTCACAACAAAATGTAACAAACTGAATAGGGAAATACATAAACCATTAAAACCAAATTAAAATGCAGCACAGAATGTGCTGCAGCTTTCAAGGGAGGTTTTTCCAAGTCCTGCTCTGTCAATTTACACATTTCTCCTTACTAAAGGTCTTCAAAACTACACATTTTCAAAACTGATTAGTCGGTATGTTGTCTAAACGATTAGTTCACAAGTTAGACTTAAAAAAAAGCTCTAATTAGGCTGATTTCAGTTCATGTCCGAACAGATGCGTTTCTTATGGGGTGTTCACACTAAACATGCTCTTGCATTTGAAAACAGCTAAACAGCAACAGAATGGAAAGTAACTCAACATATCTTAAAAAAGTCTATATGAAATTCAGCAAGAAAAATGGACTAACTATCCACATTCCAACAATTAAAACAGTGCAAAATGAATGTGCAGCCACTCAATAGTGTAACTAATTTATTCAACAAATAAATAGAGCAAATATTTTTTTTTTTTACACAACACTAGTCTTTACAAAAAAAAAAAGAAAGAAAGGAAAAAAAGAGACCTATTGATTCTCAGGTTAGTGTAGATGGATCTGTGTAACTGCCTATAGTTTTTAAAAACTATGTTGAGACGAACTGCCAGTAATAATAAGATGTCATTGTATTTTGACAAGGAATCATTCAACAGGAGAAAGCGTTTGTATATAAACTGCAGCAGTGCATAATACATCATATCATGAGCAAAATAAACAATCATCAATGCATTAATCAAACTCACTCAGAATGCTGACAATTTCTGACACTGTTTTCTACGCATCCTGTTTTAATTTACATCACTGTATGTGGGCAGAAACAAAACATACAGAAGTGAAATCACTCATTGTACCGTTATCTCTTTTGAGATACTGTAGACCAGACGAAGATGACGGATAAGATTAGTTACACTGACTCACTCTTACTGGTACTCATTTGCATAAAATTAAACTTTTCTCACCTCCACGCCAGCCATTGTCTATATAAATTGTGTCGTCAGTAATATTCTGGTCAGTGTAAATCTACTAATGTGAGTTGTTAGCTGGAGCAGTAAAATTTGCCACAAGTGCTTTGACTTGGAGAAGCGAAAAGGGGAAGGAGCAGGAGGAGAAAGAGAATGAGAATGTAAAGAAGAGGGAAAAAGAAGAATAAGCAGGAGGAGAAGGAAGGAAGGAAGTGTTATCTGGACACAAACTTTCCCTGTCCCTCACACTTCTTTCAAAGCCTTTCCTCTTGTGCTGTGCTGAGATTAACTTGACTGGTGTAAAAAGGACTCAAAAGGAGGAAAGTCACTGCTGCCAGGCCATCTCTAATCTCTTTACTGGACTGCCACTGATGGTGGATGAATAATTAACAGCATCGAAAGAGTTAAAACAGCACTTACATCACTGGCAATTCCCTCTTATAGCGGCTCTCATTGGGTATTCATGCCAGATCAGCAAAGCACACATAACTGGTGCCTTCCACATTAGTGTATTTCACAAAAAAATGACACAGACTTAAGGAGCAGAGAGCAGGAAGTGCTGAGGTGGCAGCACACTTCTTTACTCTGATTCACAGCAGAAGAAAAATGCTTTCAAATGAGACTAAATATACACGGCTGCACAGGAGTCTGTGCTGTGTGTGACTGGATGTCAAAGCCCCGTACCCGAGCTGTCTTTTCCACAGTGCTTCATTGCAGCGTGCTCTTATGACATTTCGCTCTGGGCAATTAAAAGGCGAAAACATTGTAAATATGAATTGAAAATCTGCTGTGCAAGCAGCTTCACTGTGTCCGTATAATGCATTGTGATTCAAAGAAAAAAAATCACAGCCTGCTCTTGTAAATACAACACAAATTGCTCATCAGAGTGCAAAATCAAGTGCCTTAATTTCTGCAAATCAGGAGGGAGAAAAAGTACAACATAAAAAGTGCTGGAGGGTACATGCAGAGAAGAGAGAGCAGGCCATAGGAAACCATAAAATACAGCAAAGGAATTAAAAAAAGAGGAGCACAAGACAGTAAGAGAATACAGGAAAGCTGTTCTGTGCCAAGCAACTCAGCGAGCCAAGCTGGAAATGTAGCATTTGATCACTGGGAATCTCAAGCATGGACCATAAATACATAATAAACAAAAATTAGCGGAGGCGAGCGATGTACCAAGTGTTTTATCTGCCTCGGCACTGCCACAGAGTCAAGCGTAGCAAGTTAGATTCATCCATATTGATGCAGGGAGAAGAGCATTTGTTAACACGTCTCTAGCATCACAACAACTAAACTGTGAGTGGAAGGGGGGATTGTGTAAATACATATGCTACAAAAACACTGCATATGATATATAACGCATTGTGTTACAGGCGTCCCAAGTTCGAATCCTGGCTTGAGGAACTTTCCCAAACCCATCCCCCACTCTCTTCCACTTCACTTCCTGTCTACTCTGCACTGTCCTATCGTAATGAAGGCAAATTGCCAAAAAATAAATCTTTAAAAAAAAATTCCAGACTTTTTATTACTATAGATCCCTAAATACAATGATTCCCCTCCTAAAATAAAGAGGCAACTATATATTTTAATTCATAAATCTTCATTTTTCATGTAAATAATATGCATAATACAGTTGAGGGTAAAAGTTTACAAAAATCTTGCAGAATCAGCAAACGTTAATTATTTCACCAAAATAAAAGGGATCATACAAAATATATATATAGTCCACAAGAGAAAATAACAGTTGAATTTATAAAAATGACCCTGTGATTCTTAATACTGTGTTGTTACCTGAATGATCCACAGCTTTTTTTTTTTTTTCTTTGTAGTGATGGTTGTTCATGAGTCCCTTGTTTGTCCTGAACAGTTAAACAGCCTGCTGTTCTTTAGAAAAATCCTTCAGCAATGAAATCCTTTCAAGCAATGACTGTATGATTTTGAGATTCATCTTTTCACACTGAGGACGACTAAGGGACTCATATGCAACTATTACAGAAGGTTCAAACGCTCACTGATGCTTCAGATGGAAACACAATGCATTAAGAGCCAGGGGTGTAAACTTTTGAACAGAATGAAGATGTGTACATTTTTCTTACTTTTCCTAAAAATCTTTTTCTTCCCTTTCATTTAGTACTGCTCTTCAGAAGCTACAGAAGATACTTGCATGTTTCCCAGAAGACAAAATAAAAATCCGTTAAATTTACCCTGAAAAGTTTTCACCCTCCAGCTCTTAATTCATTGTGTTTTCTTCTGAAGCATCAGTGAGCGTTTGAACCTTCTGTAATAGTTGCATATGAGTCCCCCAAATAATTTGTGGGACCTGAAGGATTTTTCTGAAGAATAACTTTTTTATACCCACCATTAAGAGTACTTTTAAATGTATAAACTACAGATAAAAAGATAAACAATAATAAATGTGGTTAATGTGATTTCTGACTGTGATAACTGCCAAATAAATAAATGTCAAGGTTTTTTATTATATATTAATTAAAAATAAAATAATGTAAAAATACTGTACTAGTGTGTCTCAAATTTTAAGAAAACTAATAAATAAAAATGTGTGGGGAAAAAAAACAGACCCCCTTACAGACCCCAGGAACACGATTCAATTATTTTGCAGCCATGTATCAAGAACATCTAAAGCAAACAAAAAAAATGTAAAATTTAGGACTTAATTTTTACACCAGCCAAAAAGCACAGACTCCACACATTTTAATAAATGGCTCAAAAACAAGCATTAAAAAGTTGCAGATCACAAATACAAATATTTGCAATTACAATCGTTCACTTGTGCAGGTTACATCAGCAAACAGCAGCAAGCATGAGGTGATGAATTACCGTGCAGATTCCTCTGTAATACTGCTCAGAGACACTGCTGCAGGAAATTGCTACTCCCAAATTACAGCAGCACCAAATTGCCAAGCGAGCACGGCACTGCACACTCCACGTGCTCAACCTCACCTGCCATGCACCAGTCCGCTTCATTTGAGGGGTGTCACAGTACACCTCACACCTCGCCCTGGTGTTTATGATTGGATTGTCACACGCCATGCTAACGAGCATACAGCTCATGCATGTACACAGCCCCCTGGTACCTTACCGCCAACCTGACACTTATGACAATGGTCCGTCAGAGTAGAGCCAGTAGGAGAGCTGGTAGCAATGATGGTGGGTATGGTATGAGTTCCGTGACAGAAAAGGAAGGTTAACAGTGCAGTGGAGGCTGAAGGAAATGTGTGTACTTAGTCTCTTCAAGGAAAATTAATTAGTGCTGAGCTGCAACCTTGGCATGCAGCCCCGATATTTCCTAAAAGGTCTTGGTGTAGCACAATGCAAAACGGGAGCTGGCTGTGCTGAAAACTATTGACATGTGAAGGGTAAACTGAAGGGGAGGGAAGTGCAAGGGGTCCACTGAGACACTGCCATCAATGACTTCCACTTTCAAATATCTCTTAATTGGAATATTACTACTAAACATCATGTACAACATATAAAAAGTGCAATAATTAGCCCTTTGTGTGGTATTGTGGGCAAAGTCAGTTCATTGCCACTGCTGTCTTTCTAGCATGCAGCAGTGCTGAGCTAGAATAAATGAGACGTTTCAGGCCTTGCGTGAGGGAGACACAGGCAGGCGGTATGGGAGATGGAGCTGATACATCTTTGTGCAAATAATCTCTAAAGACCACAGTAATTGAATTTCCACAACTTTCTTGTTTGCGCCACAACAAAGAAAATTAGATAAAACAAAAGAAAGAGAAGCCAATATGGCACAAAAAAGGAAGGCGGTAAATAAATGTATTAGCAAAAGCTTTTACATTCAAATGTCGAACGAAGCAAACACATTACCTAACACAAAGCTTCCATTCCCTGATGTGCCGACTTCACCTAAATGAACAGGCCGTTTCTCATCTCCTTTGTTTAATTCTTTAAGCTCTGCTGATGAGTCCACGAGAGCACGCTGCAGCTACTTATCCTGGTGAAACGAGACTTGTGCGACTGAACTGGGGTCAGAGAATTAGTCGCTCTGGGGTGCGAGAACATGTTTTCCAGGGCTGGCATTGCGGCTCTCATTTATGATACTAATTGCTCTGGGATAAAATCAGAATGTGCTATGAAAACATGGAGAGTTGAATGTTTCAGAAACCCTGTGGAGTGTAGGACATCTTACTGCTCCCGAACTTTAACAGTAGTGCATACTGTTCAATTAAAAAAATATAAAGTCATTTTAATAAGTAAATTCAATATTAAATATATCTGCAAGCAGCGATTACCAGGGTTCAAGCGCATTAGGTATTTAAGCACATAAGGAAAAAGACATTACATATTATTCAGCGAGCCTGTAACCATCTAAATCAATTATTAAAAAAACATTTTTGTCAAATCCAGGTGATTTACCATAGAAATATGATGTTTTTATAACATTTATGACTGTTATAGCGCCAGCTGTGGTCGCATGTGCTCAGTGGGTTTTGTGAAGTTTTGAGTTTTTATTTAGGCTTTATAGGCTTTTGGGTATATTTGGACAGGCCCCTTTTCTAAAGGACCCTGTTTTAGCTACCCAAAGGATAAATTTCAACACATTTTTGATAATTATTGACCTAGAGAGTCCAGAGAATTGCACTGCAACGTTTTTTTTGAGACTGAGCAAAAAAACCTAGGATTAATTCACAAAAGTAGGTTTTTCACATCTTCTCCATCATTTAAAAAATTGTTTGATTGACAGCAGTGGTTCTAGAGGCAAAGAGTGCTTTCTGCACTGGTTTGGTTCCAATCGAGCGAAAAACCTAGGACAAGTTTGCAAAAGTAGGTTTTGCAAAAAATGCGAAACACTGAAAATTTTGCCAGGCTCACGACTGAGGTATGCGTTTTGTCCAATGACATAAGACACTTCAGCCAGCAACTGACCGTTTAGGAGTTATGAGCAATTTCGTACTTTCGATCACTGTAGTGCCCCGTCACGTTGTAGGTGGTGTGAGTACTACCAACCCTCTAAGTTTCAAGTCTGTACGACTTGCGGTTTTGTCTGCATGATCAGTTTTGTGTGTAAATCGCTCATCTGTGACCATTTTAACAATTACAATAGGGTTTCACCCCTAATAAAAAGCAACCTCGACAAAAAGTAGTCCTTTACATCATTAAAGGAAGACAACATGCAGAACATTACCTCTTACCACTTTTTGTGATTATGGCTACTACTCCTGCAGGCTGGGTGTTATCGAATCCATTTCAGTAGCAGGTCACGCCACAAACTCCCTCTCACTCAGCATCTTTTAGCCAACACTGTATCTCATCATCACTGTTTTCACTGCCTCTGTCACCCAGGCTGTTCTCATTCTCTCTTATCTATTAATCCCTCTGGATACTGATAGCTAGGAATTACTCCCAGGCCTTTTTAAAAAGCACTATCTGCCAATAAACATCTCTAAAATTGACAAAGTTGAGCATGGATGAGCTATACCATCACAATGGCAACATTGTGCCTTGCAAAATTCAATATCTGACAATATTGCACCGTTGAAACAGCTTCCTGGTGGTAAAATCTCAGACAGACTGATGAAATTAGACAGCCGAAGAAGCTGAACATCTCAAACCAGAGCCCCCAGGGGTCACTATTCCTCCCTATGCCTTCAAACACCTGTAAAAGAGGCAAGCACGAAATTCAGGAATCACACAGTGATATCTGTATTATAAATTCTGCATGCACTTTCAGATGGGGGTGGGTTAAACCGGGTTGCCTTCTTTCTCTGACAGCGAGTCAGGACACTGATGATGCTGCCACCAGCTCTATCGCTCATCCTGCCATAATAGTGAAGCAATTACAGATAAGGCGACGCTGCACGCCGGCATCTGCTGTGCAAATATCTATATCACATGCTGGGATGCTTCTGGATCCCCCCTATAGAAAGCATCATGCCCTCCCCCTCCACAGTTCCACAGCACACACAGTGGCAAGTGAGATGCGAGCTGTATATAAAAAGGAGGTGATCGTTCAGTTCAATTTGTTCGCATGCTGGGTAATGTGTGCATTTTGCTGGAGATATTCCAACTTTTATTAGAAATTTCCTGAGGCAAACGGAAAAGGATGGAATGTAAATGAAAAGGCACAGCTTGTTAGAGCATCAACTGAACTTTCTGCATTCAGAGACTCACCTGAAAATGCCCTTCTTTAACTATTCATTGCAAAGAGCTCATTTTTGTCCACAAACATACAAAGCGCCCATCAGCAGCATGGCTACAGCTTGTGCTCTCCCTAGAAATCTGCTTAGTGGTTTTTCTATATTATATTGATATGTATATGCCCTCCTCTTCCCCAAGGTCACGATCGCATCGTAGTCTCGGTACAATGAGCATTTGGAGTGAGTGCACAGCTTGGGGAAAATAACAGGGTTGCCAACACCCAGGTGTTTCCAAGATCCACATGAAACTGCATAAAGTGGACAATAAAACAACAAATGTTCCATCAGGCTAGTTGATCCTCCTGTTCACAGAGTAAAAATAGTAAAAGTGCTTTTCAGTTACCTGTAATCTAAGGGTTTGGGCTGAGGATGAGAGTGGGGGACACCCTACTTTTCTGCAAAAGAGTGTAACAAATAAATGAACTTGCCATTTCATTTGCGTTTTCTCCCTGGGAGAAGTGGGCCAGCCCCCCGAAAAGAGTCTGTCCAGTGTAGAAGTGGCATAACTACGGGAATAAAATTTATCATGCATATTAAACAGAAAGACATGCCATGGAAAATACAGAGCACATTAAAAAAAAAAGAAAAAAGAAAGTAGAACGTGTGTGGAAAACAAAAGTGAGGGAAAAGGCCATAAAGCTAGGAAAGCCCTGGCTGATGCCAGCCTGCCCCATCTGGGAGATAAAAATGAGTGATTCCGCTCCGCATCTCCATCCAACTGCATCCCTTTAGTGCTCAAAAGCCACGCGAGAGGGAGTCAAAAGACGAGGAGGAGGGATTTAATGCAAAAAAAGGCAGCTCTCTACCAAGTTCATCTCAGCTGAATTCAGCTGGAAGCTGAAGAGCGCATTCGTTCTGTGTCTCTGGCTGTTGCATATAAACATCCTCTCAGTCCCAGGGCTCATGCGTTTTCTGGGGTTCCTTCATACTGAGTTCAAAGACAGAATAATTACAATGATAAACAAGGTGGGGCTCGACACTGCTCCTGCCTGAAACATACAAACCTTACAAGATGTCCTCCCTATAGCTAGAGCTGATTTTTCAGATTTTATCGGTTAATTCGAATATAATGTTTTGCCACAATTTTATTTTTTAGAAATCAAGGAATCACAATTTTGAATAGAAATATTACCAAACATTAGACACTTTGACAATATGCCAATGATAACAGTAAAGAGAAAAGAATGATCCAACCGCATGTCGGCGCACATGATTAACCGCTCAAGTGTGACGTGTTCATATCACTAGGCGCCATTCGCACAGAATGCGTTTTCGTATTGACAAAGTTGCGACGCGGGCAGTGGAATAGGAAAAACGTGCAAGAAGATGGGAGTGAACTTCTTTTAACTTGAGCGTTGTGTTTTTAGAATGCCGTTTCGTGCAAGAGATGCTGCAAGAGATGTGAGTGCAATAGTCAAACGTGTCCACGTTTGTGTCCAGAAAAAAACAATGGAAAAGCAGCACAATCGAATAAAAACGTGTAGAGAACTACTACTGTATGTCTGATATTTCATGTTTGCATCATGGAGACAGGCTCAAAAGCTGCTGTTCATTGTTTTTACAGAACATTTATAGTTAATAATAGTCTACTGGTGTTATACCTTCAGTCATTTTGAATTTCAAATTACCTTGCCTTTTCAGATTTTTTTAAAGCATTTTCATTGTATTATTTCAAGATGTAGAAGATGTAGTTGTAGTTCATGCATCTTTTCTGCAAAGATATTTCACAAGTGATTTGTTTAACATTTACATCATGTTGACAACTTCAGGTGTGGTGCACTTAGAATAGAATTTTCTATACTAGAGGGTTCATAAAGAAAAAGGTACTTGAATCATGTTGTAATTACATTTTTGAGTTGATTAGTTAAAAATAAACTAATAAAAAAAGAAATTAATTAATTAAAAAAAATAATAATAAAATAAAATAATTTTTCATAATCGCCCAGCCCTACCTATAGCCATTTTCAATCTCCATAACTGGGTTTAAATATATAAAAACACACAAACTAAGATACTGAATGCTCTATCGACATTGCCCATAACCTTATTTCTACCTGAAGTCTTGTCCAAATGTTGGTATTTGTGAGGTTAAAGGTGAGTACAGCTGGGTGATTTACACTCCCGCTCGGAATCAATGGAAAAAGAGCCAAAGCTCCACCACTAAATCAATGTCTCCAACTGTCGACACAATCGCAAGTAACCCTTTCACTTTTCAATTACTTGCGTGCGTAATTGGACTTCACAAATTTTAATAGTGAGAAGTGATTAGACATCAGAGGTTGGCAGGTGCTAGCAAGGCAGCTTGTCTCCATTTTGCACTAGCAGAGTTAGGTGTGAAGACAACCTACACCCCCCACACAGAGCGAAGAGGCTCACAGCTCTCTTCAGTACACTATTCTGCATGCAAAGTCCCATATGGAGAAATGCTAGAATGACCTTCTCTAGAGCAATGATGCAGCTCTAGCTAACACAGGTTAACTCTAAAAGCCTAAAGATGTCCTGGAAATTGATTTGATTTAAAACACATAAGGAAACTGACTATGTTAATTCTAAAGGAGTTTGGCGTTAGGCATGTTGCTAAGCTAATGAGCATGCAACTTTTCCGAACTGGCGAAATCCTTATGTAAACTTGTAAAATCTTATTTTTTGTTTATTTTGCAAATTTATATTATGTTATAGTTCTGTGAATATGAAATATGAAAATGCTTTTTTCTACAATTTCAGTTCATTATAATGCATTCTGGGAATGTCTTTCAAATCTGGCCAAAAGAAGGTATCTAAGGAGGCAGTATAATTGAGTTAAGTTACCTTTTGAAACTGCCTTTGCATCTGGACCCACCTACAGATGCAGCTCACTTTTTGGAAGAGAGATATGGAAAACAGTTCAAATAAAACAAGTGAGAGAGCATGACCAAAATAGCAGGGGGCTGTCATTTCTACCTGGATCGACAAACAGTTGAACAGTACCAAAATACCATTTTTCCAAGTGACCTTAAAGAAAACGACAGCCACCCTGCGGGGCCCCTTCCGAGGCCAAAGGAAAATTGTCCTGTTTTCCAACTCTCTCTATCCTACTGCTAGAGAAAATGAGCTTTATCTGTGGGACACTGCAGGCCACATGAATAATGCCCCCCTTTCCAACTGTGGCCCCTGTGAAGTCCATCAGGGTGTTTAATGGGAAGCAATCCATTTTTAATTACCACTTTTTGGAATGGAGAGGTTTGGAATGGGAAACACTTAGATAAGCTTTGGGAAGTTCCACAGATGTAACTTGGCCGGGGGCTGCACACGTACAGTTGATGAGAACATTTCCTGTTCCCCAAGGTGACATGAAACTTCCAAAGAGATTGCAGATAATTACCAATACAGAGAGGATATTAATCTGAAATTAATGCACACCCATTTGATTAACTTAGTAGGGCGATGCAGTACATAGTGAGAGATCAGTATGTTTGAGTTTAATTCCTGTGACATTAATCCTGTGCTCGCAGGGATATCTATCTGCTACGTGGAAGACAACACGGAGATGAGAAGATAGAGAGGCTCTTTATAATGCAAGGAAAAATAAACAAATCTCTCAAGTGGTGCTATACTATCAGTACAGCTGCAATAACAATCACCTTTGTTTTCAGCAAGTTACTTGGGCCCAATTTTGATGTAAAAAGAACAGTTATTTAATCAGTAACAAACAAAAGAGACCTTTGAATGCACAACAACAGGTGCATAAATGGTCCTGTCAGAGATTGTTAAGAAGACTTTGCAAATATTTATTTACAGCTTATTTGTTTTTGCGTCTTAGTACTGTATTCTGTATTTAAAGGGATAGTTTACCCAAAAATGAAAATTGTGTCAATAATTACTCACCCTCATGTCGTTCCAAACCTGTAAGTTCATCTTCAGAACACACATTAAGATATTTTTGATGAAATCCGAGAGCTTTCCGACTCTGCATAGACAGTAACACAACTACCACGTACAAGGCCCAAAATAGTAGTATGGACATTGTTAAAATAGTCCATGTGATATCAGTGGTTCAATCTTAATTTTATGAAGCTACGAGAATACTTTTTGAGCACAAAGAAAACAAAAATAATTACTTAATTCAAACATTTCTTCTCTTCAGTGTCAGTCTTTACATGTGTCACAGAGTACCACGTCAGAACCAAGCGGCAACCTCCCGGTCTCCCTCTTGAAGCCAACACGGAAGTGACTAAAACTGCAATTCATCGACTGGCTGCTAGAGACTGGCTGCAAAAGGGAGTCAATCCCATAGACTCCCCATGTTAAAATGGCCAACTTTACAGCAGAAAAAAATATGCTTACAGCCTGGTACAAAAAGTGGTTTTGGTCTATATAGCTAATTTTGCCCTTCATGTCAACTGTGAGGGGAGTGATTTTTTTATAACTCATCCGTTTCAATTATATTAAGCATTAAAGTTCTGCATAATTTAGGGCGTGACCACTTGAGTGATGTGGATTGCCTCTGCTGTCACCACCGTCGCGCTAGGCGGGGGTATGGTTTCAGCAACCAGCTCCACCCACGGGCCACGCAGGGAGTGATGTGCAGTGATGCGATTCCAAGATGGCGACGGCCGACTCCCGCCCACTAAGAGCTTCAAAAATGATCTTCAGAAACCTACGGGTGACGTCACAGACACTATGTCCATATTTTTTTACAGTCTATGGTCAGAACGCTGGCTCCCGTGTCAGCAGCACCACACACGTGCGTGGTACACTCTTAAAAATAAAGGTTCTTTATTGGCATTGATGGTTCCATGTACAACCATGAACATCTATGGAACCTTTCAAAGGCTGAAAATGTCTTTAGAGTGAGAAAAGGTTCTTTAGATTTTTCAAATATTCTTTAAAATGGTTCTTTTAAGAACTGTTCACTGAAAGGTTCTTTGGGGAACCAAAAATGGTTCTTTTATGGCATCACTGCAAAAACACCCTTTTGAAACCTTTATTTTTAAGAGTGTACTGTAATGAATGTGCGACTGACAGGGTAGAAAAAGTCGTTATTTTTGTTTTTCTCATAGTATTGCTGCTTTTGGAGGGTCAGAAATCTCTTCACTGTAAAAAACAAAAAAACACAATTTGTTGAGTCAGCTTAAAATAATTTGTTACCCTGCTGCCTTAAAATTTTACTGAAATAAGTTTAGTTAAGTTGTACTAAGTAGCAACTTAGATATTTGTGTTTGTTAACCTTAACAGATGGGTAAGTAACCCAGCTGCCTAAAAAATTAGGTTGAATCAACTCAAATATCTAAGTTGTCACTTAGTATAACTTAACATTTCAAGTTAAATAAACGTTTTTTGAGTTGACAGAACTTTAAATTTTAAGGCAGCCAGGTAACAAATTATTTTAAGTTGACTCAACAAATAGTTTTTTACAGTGTTGGAATTCATCAAAAAAATTTTATTTGCGTTTTGGAAGATGAACAAAGATCTTACTGGTTTGGAACGACATGAGGGTGAGAAATTAATGATTGGGTGAACTGTACCTTTAACAACACACCAAACTCAAGTGAAATGAGAAAACTTACAATACATTTCTTGTATACAGCTATGAAAGTGTATTTTGCATTATTATTATTACTAAAAACATATATTTTTGTTCTAATGTGTTGCTCATATAGTGTCTGTCTCCCATTGAAACAGCACCTTTATGACCTGCTATTAAAAAAAAAACATCATCATTAGAAAATTTTAAAAAATTATATTATATTATATATATATATATATATATATATAAAATGATAATGCATTATATAATTTTATGTGACAAAAATAAAATTAATAATAATACAAAAAAACTGTAGTGTAACTGGGAGGAATTTTGGCAAAACTCACATTTGGCATATGGTGAATTTCAAACCCTAGGTGTGATACACATCCTGACAGACCTGCCGGGAAAAGTTGCGCCAAGGGCACCTTTATTAGCCTGTGTTTATTGGACAAGCTCCTGGTTTCTTCCATCAACTGCATGTCTGGGCGGAGCTGAACACGAACAAGTAACTCTAATTAAAGTTGAGTTAATCATGAATAGCTGGAAAGGGCCACAATCCAGGCATATGTTAAGAATAAATTACTAATTAGGCCTGGCGAGTAACAAAACAAGTCCCAGTCTGCTCGAGAAGTCTCGGCACGTTACTAATATATGAAAGGTATAAACAAACAGCAATCTGGTTGTTTAGCTTCTCCAGCCCACTTACAAGGATCCAATTATGGCAGATCCCTGGAGCCAGCAATACAATCAGCGCTGAGAGTGCAGGCGTTATGATTAACTGTGAAGGCCACATTCACAATGGTTTCTACAGCCAACCAGGCTGGCTTTTAGGGTGAATATGCAGCAGTTCAGCATCAGAAAGGAGAAGCGTAAGCATGGTGGATATTCACCACTTATCAATCAGAGAAGCAATTTCTTCAATTTCGGTGGCATTTGGCATTTGTTTCCCTGCTCTGTTCTTATTCACGGGTAGTCTTTATACCATTAAGATTACAGAGCGGTTCGACATACGCATGCTCTACTCTTGATTTTTTGCTGCATTTTCCTTTCTTCAAGCCCAGTTATGTACATACATACAGAGTTTGGCCCCAGAGACGCCTACAGTAGGGCCAAGCATAGCTGCTGAGCTGTGTGTTTTATCGAAGATTTGTTCTTGGAAACACCATCTTTGTTGCCAACGTCTGCATTCAGAGCCTGTGATTTAAAATGTATCGAGATTCGCTCATATCAGTAAACCGCACATGCAAAAGCAGATGAAACGGCCAGTGTCAGAGTTATTCCAAGCTGCCCGTATGCCGGAGTCTCCAGTGGGCCCTTTCATGGCGTTTCAGACGGAATGAGAGCAAGCGGTGGAGAGGTTGAGGCTGCGATGGATGAGAGGAGCTTCTTTTGCCATTCATCATTCAATGCTGGAGGTCATGTGCAGTTAGTCTGTGGGCTCTTTGGGATCTGTAAAACACTCTCCCTGATGGCTGGCTGTCAAGTGCGCTGAAGCCAGAGGAGGGAGAAAAACACATACCATGCGATATGATTCCTTCACAGCCCAGCCAATCAATCCTTTTGCCAAGCCCGAAAAATCTCGCACTCCTGTAAGCAGTGGTCGACGGCAGGTCTCAAATGTCTCAAAGATGTTTTATTATTAAGCAAAAGCGATTCTAATGGAAGACAGAAATCATTTGCGATGTGATATTTTCTGTGACACATCGCAGCAAAACCACAGATCATTGCTTTCATCGTACTTCACACATATCCATCTACAAGTCCCAAATTTCAGATTATCAATGTCTGTTTCTGTTCATCCAAGCAGCCTGTGACGTACTGCCGGAGGCTAAACGACATGATAAAGCCTGCTGGCAGACTGGAGACCATCTCACACATACACAAACAGTGGTCTTCTCCTTGACCAGGCCTCAAAAAAAACCCTTGTAGTTTAATTAGACACCCTCATCACCAGCCAACCGCTCAACCTTCATTGCGTGCCAACATTTCATTTGTCATTCCAATTTGATATCAAGCCATTTCTGAGCAACACAACGACAACAAAACCATTCATAGGGGGATAGGGGTTTGACCAGACAGCCCCTTCCTGATACTCTGCTCCATGATTAATATGCATGCCAATGGGCAAATTGAAAGGGGTATTTGTTTGTGGTTTCATTAGTGAGGCGTTGGCCGATTTTCAATCCGTAATCACATCTGCGAGTCTTACTGACCTTTCTGGATTTTTTGCTCGTTTGGCTATAATCAGATCATGTATTATTCAAGTACTTTGTTATGTGCAGTCTGCTCACCACTTTGCTCACTCGCATAAAAAACACTCCCACTTTTGGATGTCTGAGCTCTGTCTGTGGAGTGCCAATAAATGCCACGAGAACCCAAAATGCTTGCCAAAATTGTTCATTCAATACTGTAATACTGTGATCAGAAAATGTAAACTTTTGGATTCATAAAGTCAGAGCCACATTGTGGTCTGGCCTTTAGCACACATGGTTTTATCGTTTTGTGCCTTTTCTACTACCCTTATCAAGAAAGAAAGAGGAAAGGAATTTGAAAAGGTTGCACGAATTCAAAAGAAAGAAGGCAAGCTATAGCCTTATGGGTACTGTTCCACCATATTGCACAGCAGCGCTTTGGGAGACCTGCGTTCAACTCTTGGCTCAAGGTCCTTTCCCATCTCTTGTCGCTCTTTAAAATTGTCCTGTCAAACTAAAAGGAAAAATGACCAAAAATATAATTTTAAAATCAAAAACAAATTACAGTAATTTAGAAATTTGTCACATTTCTGCCAATCCAATTCACACGTTTACTGTGGAAAAATTTAAGTTTGCAATAGACTAGAAAGCGGGTGGGATTTACTGAATAACCTGACATATACAAAGAGGTTTGCACAGCGGCATGCTAACTAGGTTATTATGGGATTAATTACAGGGTTAACAGTGGGTGTCAAAGCCCAGCCTGTGTGAAACGCCATGTCTCTCTCAAACACACACACACACATACATCATGATCTGCTCTCCGCCTGGCCGGCCTCACGAGCTCAGGACAGCAGTCCAGTCCAGCAAAGGCAGAAGTGGGGGGGATACTCCCTTTGCCAGGGCCCTGAGGCTGAAAGTGATATGTTCGTGTTTGTGGGTTGTTCTTTAACGAAATGCTTAAAATGGGCAAATGAGAGCGGTGCTTATCCAGCAAAATTGCTGCTAGATGGAGCAGAAAGTGCACAAATGTTCTATGACACTCCCGTAATGAGGTTTCATATTGATCCGACTGCACTGAGCAGAACTGCTGGCTCTTCTCTCTTTTCTATTTTAACCCACGCTGTTCGCTTTAGGCTGCCATTTATTTGGCTAGACTCGCTGGTCCTCAAGGGCCTCTCATGCACAGACAGGTGGCCCAGCTGAGCATATCACTCCAAAACATCATCAGCCATTCAGAAACTCCATTATTTAGCTGGTTTGAACAAGAGAAAGGAGATGGATGGACTATATTTGGAGGGTAAGAAGAATTCATGTCAAAAATGCATGCTGGGAGATCAGTCTCAGAACACTATGTGTAATGCAAGGATATATTATGGAAATGTGACTTTCTACAAGACCTCTATAAGCCCAGTCACTAACTGACATTTGGAATGAATTCATAATGCAATAATACCTGACTGTTTTACATAAAATATGCCTGATAGTTACACCAGGTGCCTCCGCTAAAATATATTGCAGGGATCCTAAACCTCAGGCAAAGAAACAAAGAGACTTTATTGGATAAACAGTAACTGATGGTTTATCCCAGGCTACATTAATAAAACGCATATTTCTACACACGTTAGTAAACCACGGGTTAACATTGCAGTTGAATATTCTCAAAAACTAACTACCTCAAAATAAAAGATACCATAACTGGGAAAGGCAAGGTAAACTAAAAACCATTAGTGACCGCAAAACAAACCAGTTTTACATTTAATTTACACAAATATGAATTTCAGTCTGTGTCTTGCTTTATGCATCAAAAACATACATACAATATGTAAAAACCAACTAAATTACACATGAAAATACCACCAAAATAAAACAGTGTTAAACCTTTTGCAAATACCAGTTGGTGCAAAGTAATATGTGACCCTGGACCACAAAACCAGTCATAAGGGTCATATGTTTGAAATTTACATTTATACATCAATAAATAAATGAGCTTTTCATTGAAGTACGGTTTGTTATGATAGGATAATATTTGGTCGAGATACAAGAATTTGGAATGTGAGGGTGCAAAAAAAAAAAAAAAAAAAAAAATCTAAATATTAAGAAAATCGCCTTTAAAATTGTCCAAATGAAGTTCTTAACAATGCAAATTACTTATAAAAAAAGTATGTTTTGATGTATTTACTGTAGGACATTTACAAAATATCTTCATGTAACATTAGCTTTTATCTTAATACTTTCTGGCATAAAAGACAATCGATAATTTTGGCCCATACAATGTATTTGTGGCTATTGCTACAAAAATATCCCTTGCTACTTAAAGGAGAAGTTCACTTCCAGAACAAAAATTTACAGATAATTTACTCACCCCCTTGTCATCCAAGATGTTCATGTCTTTCTTACTTCAGTCGTAAAAAAAACATTCAGGAATGTTCTCCATATATTGGACTTTCATGGTGCAAGTTTGAACTTCCAAAACACAGTTTAAATGCAGCTTCAAAGGGCTATAAACAATCCCAGCTGAGGAAGAAGGGTCTTATCTAGTGAAACAATCGGTTATTTTCTAAAAAATGACAACCAAATATACCTTTTACCTCAAACGCTTGTCTTGTTTAGCTCTGCGTGAACTCCGGTTCATGACAGTTCGGGTATGTTGAAAAACTCCCACTCCAACTTCAAAATCGTCCTACATCACTGTTTTATAAAGGGTGTTTGACCCTCCTTGCATGTTCACTTTGTAAACACTGGGTCGGTACTTCTGCAGCGATGTAGGATGATTTTGAAGTTGTAGGAGAAAATGAAATGAAAATGAAAATGAAGTTTTTCGACATACCCTAACTGTATTGACCCGGAATGCACAGAGTTCACGCAGAGCTAGACAAGACAAGCATTTGAGGTTAAAAAGTATATAAATTGTCAATTTTTTTTAGAAAATAACCAATCATTTCGCTAGATAAGACCCTTCTTCCTTGGCTGGGATTGTTTAGAGCCCTTTGAAGCTGCATTTAAACTGCATTTTGTAAGTTCAAACTTGCAGGCACAATTGAAGCCCACTATATATGGAGAAAAATCCTGAAATGTTTGCCTTAAAAAACATAATTTCTTTATGACTGAAGAAAGAAAGACATGAACATCTTGGATGACAAGGGGGTGAGTAAATTATTTGTAAATGTTTGTTTCCTGAACTGAACTTCTCCTTTAAGACTGGTTTTGTGGTCCAGGGTCACATATAGAACTAAAATAGAACTAGACAGCTAAAAAGCAAAACTACACCAGAAATAAATAAAGAGCAACATGCAGAAGAATCTCTAAGTTAGCAAGTTAGTTTGTAACAACTAACACCAAACTGTGAGCATTTGGATATTCTTTTTGGTAAGAGAAATGAGGGCCAACAAGAAATCAATGTAGTGCCACTAGGGAGGTACAACTAACGCTGGCAACACTAATTACTTCATTTCATTTCCATCCAGATTAGAGATGCCTGAGCTGTGCACTGCTTATGCAGATAATCTCAGTCTTCTCTACCACAAAAAAACTGAATCTAAAAAAAATTGTCCAAAAGAAAAATGTGCGATATTTATACTAAAATAATAACATTCAGAAAGTGCCCACATCAGTGCCCTGATTAGACCTGGTGGCTGAACTACACCACACACTGAGATCCTTCGTATTGGATCCTGTGTTTTTTCACAGTGGGACAAGAAGGGCATCCAGGCGTTTCCCTACAAGGTTTAAAAGGTCACAATGCCTTACCATTTATCATCCCTGCATTATTCAAGTGTGAACGTGGCACTCAAATGTGGCATCAGCGGGCCGAGTGAAGCAGAACAACGATTCAGACGTCCTTCCAGCTTCCCTCCCTGCGATTAAGCGCTCACATATCTGTTCACGCTGAAAGGCAAACATGACCCATAAAGCCCATTTCTACTCAGCTGCGTTCTGCGTTTCGCAGTTTGAGGTATCCCAAACCATCCATCAATCCATAGGTCAATGTGACAACACTGTGCCATTTAGTAAGCAGCACAGAGTCTAAAAACCAGAAAAAGGAGAGTAAGTCATTTCTCATATGCTACAGGTGCAACATTACCCCTCCCACAAGCCGAAGTCATATTAAAAGACAGCAATAAAGTAAACAGAAATTTGGTTCAACAGGGCTATCGAGGGAGGTAGTTCATCTAGTTTTTTGTTAAATGGGTAGAGACTTATAAATTGCATTACAAGCGTGGAACGACTGGAAACATGCGCTCTCGAATACTTTAAGGACTCGTTTGTGCAGCATGGCAGCATTTAATTTGGCATATTAACACCAAAGGATCTGTCGAAAGCAAAAACAGGTTGTTCCAGAACTTACATTGGGGGTTCGTGACAGAAATTAATGTAGAAGTCTATCAAACAGTATATTAATCACTAATACACGCCCTATTGTTTTCCAGTGGGCAAATGTATTTAAATG
Source organism: Labeo rohita (assembly GCF_022985175.1). Taxonomy (NCBI): domain Eukaryota; kingdom Metazoa; phylum Chordata; class Actinopteri; order Cypriniformes; family Cyprinidae; genus Labeo; species Labeo rohita. The sequence continues at coordinate 11,410,210 of NC_066891.1, read as the reverse complement.
AAACCTCGACAGATATGGTGACAAAGACGCTTCAATATAAAATGCACGATTCATTCAAAAACCTGTATATATTTGAGCTTAATAAATCTATGCTAGACTGGGATTCAGAGAGTAAAATAATGAAGCATTTAGAAAGTGATGTGTGCTTCACTGGGCCTTACCTGATCTGTGCCACCAGGGGAGCACCAATCTGCGGCATATTAGGAGAGCTGTATTAATCCTAGCCTGTCTCAAAGCTAGCTTCAAATCAGGAAGAGTCCTTTGCGACTCCTCCATTTCTTTTCCCCCTCCTTCGCAATGCATATCCTTTTTAATTTCATCTGAGAGGCGTCCGTGGCTGTCATTGATTTGGTGTGAAACTTCTCTGGCTGCGCTGTGCAGTGCGGCACAGTTCCTCTCCAGGCACTGTGAGCGGTTTTAATTAGAGCACTCTGGGTAAGCACCATGGGGCTCCCCACCTTCCACATAGCAGCCATGGCAACACTCTCTCCTAGCCCAAATGTGCTTTTAATTGAGTGACATCTAATCAGGCCTTGAAATACAACACCGAAGCTAACAAAGCGGGCCAGCGAGGGAAAAGGGCCTGCGAGCCAGCCAACACTAGGATGTGAACAGCTATGTGGTACAAAGTAGCATGCCCGCTGATGTTCAAGGGGCCCAAAAGTATACCATTCCACACGTGTGATGGCATGAAGCTTCAGAGATGAATGTAAAGACATTCTGATGTATGGAAATTACTGACTCTCCCATAAGAAAAAGCTTCATGCACAATTCATGTCTGGAAATTAATTCACGCCTGCTTCTAATAATACAAACAGAAGCAAGTCTCTTTGTCATATGCGAACACCAATGCTCTAACAGAAACAATGAATCGACACAATGTTAGACATTAGGTCTCCAGTCGAGCGGCCATGAAGTACCACGCCGGGAATAATTCGGCTTATCTGGCCCTGAGGCATGACCACAGGGTAACATCTCCCCTCACTCTTACGCTCACCCTGAATCTCCTCTTTCTGCGCTTATTTGTATTCCGAGCCTCCGTGGACCATCACATAATCTGCGCTCCCATACCCCACTCCCTCGCTTCATCTTTGCTTTCTTCTACGCTTGCGTTGGTCCGGCCCCTTCTCTCAAATAAATTCATGGGATGTTCCCCCCTGAGTGCAAAAACAAAGCGGACGACCTTTGTTCACGAGTGTCATCTGCACAGCAGAAATAAATGAGATTTTAAAAGCCGCACTGCACGTACCAACTTGACGCACAGATACGGGGCAGATTGGATCTTATATAGGGCATTATTTTTAATACAGCCTCCAGTTTGGCTGCAGTTCATGTCCAATCCGAGGATGGCAGAAAAGGAGCTAATTGGTGCCATCTTACAAGGAGATGGCCAGGAGATGTGCTCGCATTCAGAGCTTCAGCTTGAAAACAAAAACACTTTTTTAGTTGTATATTAGAAACAAGTTTATGAGTTTAATAGCACTTTAACAGTGTCATGAACAGACTAAAATAAGTCATCTCAAGAAATCTCAAGAGTGTCAAATGTAAATCCAAATGATTGGTTAAAGGAGAAGTTTACTTCCAGAACAAAAATGTATAGATAATTTGCTCACCCCCTTGTCATCCAAGATGTTCACGTCTTTCTTTCTTCCGTCTTAAAGAAATTATTTTTTGAAGAAAACATTTCAGAATTTCTCTTCATATAGTGGACTATGATTGAACTTCCAAAATGCAGATTAAATGCAGCTTCAAAGGGCTCTAAAAGATCCCAGTTGAGGAGAAAGGGTCTTATCTAGCGAAATGATTGGTTATTTTCTAAAAAAAAAACTGACAATTTATATACCTTTAAACCTTAAATGCTCGTCTTGTCTAGCTCTGCGTGAACTCTCTGTATTCCGGTTCAAGACCGTTAGGGTATGTCGAAAAATTCCCATCTCATTTTCTTCTCCAACTTTAAAATCGTCCTACATCACTGCAGAAGTACCGACCCAGTGTTTAAGTAAACATGCAAAGAAGATCAAACGGCATTTACAAAAAAAGCTAAAACAGCGACGTAGGATGATTTTGAAGTTGGAGAAAAAAATGAGATTGAGTTTTTCGACCTACCCTAACTGTCATGAACTGCAATACACAGAGTTCACGCAGAGCTAGACAAAACAAGCATTTGAGGTTAAAAAGTATATAAATTGTAATTTTTTTTTAGAAAATAACTGATCATTTCGCTAGATAAGACCCTTTTTCCTCAGCTGGGATCATTTAGAGCCCTTTGAAGCTGCATTTAAACTGCATTTTGGAAATTCAAACTCGGGGGTACCATAGAAGTCCACTATATGGAGAGAAATCCTGAAATGTTTTCCTCAAAAAACATAATTTCTTTACAACTGAAGAGAGAAAGACATGAACATCTTGGATGACAAGGGGGTGAGTAAATTATATGTAAATTTTTGTTCTGAAAGTGATCTTCTCCTTTAAGAATAGCACAACAACAGTGTAGTTTGGCATCATGGCAAAATGCGTCTGCATTTTTAGTTAGAAACAAAATATACTCAGTTCTTTTATCAAACAAAGCTATCACAAAGCTTCAAAAGAACTGAAATACATATATCCACATATGGACAAGTTTTGAAGCTTTTTGTTGTTGTTTTGTTTTGTTTTCTGAGCTCAAAAAGCATCTTCATATGCTTGCATTGAATCACAGAAAAAGCAGTTTGGAGATTCTGCTAAACATTTCCTTGAGTGTTGTTTCTTTGTGTGAAAGAAATAAAGCCATACAGTTTTGGAATGATGTGGATTAGTAAATGACAACAGAATTCAAATTGTCAGGTGATCTATCTCTTCAATAGTTCACAGATTTCCAGAGTTAAACGCTCATCCTACACAAAGTTCTACACATTCCCTAGTCCTTGCAAATTGGTTTAATATGCTGGATAATTTAATAATGTTTTCAACCTAAAACATTAATATTTTCCAGCTTACTCATGTAGACTGCCCTCAAAAATCAACACAGAATATGTGGGGGGAAAAGGTCATTTTTGCCATACCTATAAAAAAATGGAAAGCCAGCAAATGTCATAAGAGCTTTCTTTTCAGCAAATGTTTGGTAAATATTAAATAAAGGGTATATGAAATAAGAGGGTATTAATAAAAGGGTTCTAGTAAACATACACTTAATTTGGGACCCAGGACCACAACCCTTACGAAAAGTTTATTCAAGTGCGCTATTAGTATACTTCTTTGAAACTAAAATAGGAAAATATACTTGTAGTATACTTTTTATGTACTTCTCAGATATGTGCTTTATATACTTCTTAGAAATATACTTAAAATGACATTTAAGTATACTTGATTTATACTTTTTTTATAGAAAATGTCTAAGTATATTTGAGCTGTACTTGTGCTCTGAGAATCTGTGTTTTCATTGTTATACGCTATTGTACATCATCTGTACAGAACTTCCAAAACACGAGTGAAGAAGAAACCGTTTCCGTGTAATCTAACACAATCGTCAGACATAAAACAGCATCAATACAACAGTCATGTAAAACTGTGTAATGTTATGGAATAAAATGTTGACCCATGAAGAGGTAATAATGACTGTCAAGCTTTGGGGTGTTGATCAACTCCATCAACGTTTTGATTATCAGGAATAGTCTTTTTTTTTAGAGTTTAGTTCAAAATAGAATGCATGAAACTAGAATCAAATGTTTTTGTTTACAAGCACATACCCTGTTCTTTCTTGATGTTCAGATATTCATAACAAAATATATACAAATTAATAACTAAATAGGGACATAGTAGTATACTTAAAGTGGGACATATAGTTCATTTAAAGAAAACTTAAAAGTATACCTGCAGTTAAAACTATTAAACTAGTAATTTACTGAGACTATACTTCAAAGTGTACTAAAAGTATTTAATTAGTAAACTATCAGTATACCTATAAGTTCACTTTTGCATACTTGCATACTGCATACCTGCAGTACAAAAACATAGATGTAAACTAGTTGTTTACTCAAAGTTTACTTCTGTTATACTGAAAGTATACTTTTATATACTAGAAAGTGGGCCAATTTAGTCCCAAGGAATATTGAAATAGTACATTTAAAAGTATACTACTAGTACACTGATATTTGTATACTTACTACATAAAGTACACTTAAAAATATACTTATAAATTTTACATAAGTATACTTAATAAAATAAGCTTGAAGTATACTTCTTTTTGGTAAGGAAAAACCAGTCATAAGGGTACATTTTTTTTAAAAATGAGAGTTATACATTATTTGAAAGGTGAATAAATAAGCTTTAAATTGCAGTATGGTTTGTCAGGATAGGACAATATTTGTCCGAGATACATCTATTTGAAAATCGGCAATCTGACAGTGCAAAAAAATCTAAATATTGAGAAAATCACCTTTAAAGTTGTCCAAATGAAGTTCTTAGCTATGCATAATTCTAATCAAAAATAAAATTTTGAATTACGGTAGGAAATTTACAAAATATCTTTATGGAACATGATCTTTACTTAATATCCTAATGATTTTTGGCATAAAAGAAAAATCAATAATTTTGACCCATACAATGTATTGTTGGCTATTGCTACAAATATACCCGTGCTTGAGAATAAATCATATTCAAACATTTCCATGCATAGTTTTTCTGTATTGATTGGATTTATTCAGGTCTACACCACTCTTTTTAAGCCGATCGGCATTTCATTTGGATCAAGCTCAATCCGATTGATTAAGGTGTTTATATAAAGGCGTTTCAATCCGATTGAGCCATCAATCAGATTCCAAACAGATTATTTGGAAGCGTGTAAACAGATTACACGTTAGTGCTAATTGTGGTCCTGCTACCTTTTCTGTGTTCCACCACAAAATAGAGTATCTCTAGAATCAATGGGTGACATTATTGCAATGCTGACATATTATAATGGGAATTGCCTGTCTGCTGAGAGCGACCTCATGCCCCGTCCGTACACTTCCTCTCCCAGAACATTGGCTGACAAGCAGAGCAGACAGCATTCAGTATTCAGCCAAACAAATGAGGGTCAAAAAGAGAAATCCCATCAACACAGGCCTGTTTCCTTGCACGGCATGTGTGTGTGTGACAGTTCAGCATGCTGTGAAGGTGAAGCTTCATACAGCAGGGGAGAGAGAAGCACTGATAAGGCAGAGCAAGGATACGCTTGACCCTGGACACACTTCACGTGACGGCTGCGGGAACGGGCGGCAGTAAATGCAAGAGGACCCGGCTCATCAAGGCAGGCAGACAGGCAGACAGAGATAGAGGAACACGTTCAGGGTCAGCTTGATGGGCACTTGTTAGTGCACCCTGGAGGGCAACTGTCGACACACTTGGACCACTGACTGCCGTACAGGACGTGGGACGAGGTGATGTTTCCCTCTCGTTTTTGAAAGAGATAAAAGCAGGAATAAATAAAGCTCGCATGACAGCGCTTATAGTGTTGCCGTGCACGTCCCTGTCTGTTATCTATTACAGTGCGCAGACGAGAGGTGACGTTTTCTTTGCTTAGACAAGCAAGACTATAGCACAGGGTGGCAACCTTCAAACTAACCTCTCACTCAGGCTGCCAACTTGCCTCATGTCTAAACTGGGCCCTCACACACTCTCAGACTGTGTATTTGCATTGCAAACATACAATTGAAGCTTCAGGGTTTGTCTGGAAGGAGTTGCCATACATCAAATTTTAATTACAGAATTACTACTAGATAACCAGTACATGCTGGAGTTGTTGATATGAGCCATGTAACGGTGTAATTACTGGCTACTGATTGTGCTCAAGCAGCTATAAATGAATTATCCAGCCTTCTATTTACGTCAACTTATAGATTTAGGCACTGCCTGTTGTGGAAGACTGGAGTGTTAGAGAGACACAAGAAACAAACAGGCCAATATGCTGAATTCACACATCTCACAGCAGCACACATTATTCTTCCTACCATCTCTCTCTCTCACTTGCTCTCTCTTCCCTTCACATAAACACACACACATATTGAGAGCTCAAAGAAACACACATTGGAAAAACAAAACAGAAGAGGAAGGATACATCATGGATCATTGTAAGGGAAGTATATACATGAGTATGTGTGTGTGTCATCAAACAATATGAATCCAATAAAAAAAATGGAAAACATAATTGGCAATTTAGTAATGAAAAAAGAAGGTTTAAATAATATACAGTAGGTACTCAGTTAATGCTGACTGTGCATTTAACATTTGTATACACTGGAAGCAAATGTGATGGTGCAAAACGAAATCAATGAGGATCTGCACTGGAAAAATCAGTTGGTGAACGTACAGTTTATATTTTTTTACATGCTGATTTTTTTTCCTAAATAACAGCCTGCAAGTTTATACTGTAAATAAATTGGCCAATTTTATATGCATTCCCATGGAAAATAAAGTAGAATTGAATTTTTTATTATTACATTTTATTTAAATATAATCATACTTTATCATTCAAAGGTTTGAGGTGAGTAAGGTTATTGAGAAATTACGTTATTGAGCAAGGATGCATTCATCTATAAAGTGACTTTTACGTAGTTAAAAAAAAAATACTGCTCTTTTGAACTTTTTATTCATCAAAGAATGCTAAAAAAGCTGTGTCATAGTTTCCTCAAAAATAATTTTAAGAACAAATAATTTACTCACCCCCTTGTCATCCAAGATTTTCATGTCTTTCTGTCTTTAGTCATAAAGAAATTATGGTTTTTGAGGAAAGCATTTCAGGATATTTCTCCATATAATGGACTTCATTGGTGCCCCGATTTTGACCTTCCAAAATGCAGTTTAAATGCAGCTTCAAAGGGCTCTAAACGATCCCAGCCGGGGAAGAAGGGTCTTATCTAGCAAAATGATCCGTCATTTTCGAAAGATAAAAATTTGTATTCTTTTTAAGCACAAAAGCTTGTGTAGCACAGGCTCTGGGATGCATGTCCATGATGCTACGAATTAGTAATGGGTTGTTCTTGAACGATTCTTTCATTTTGAACAAATCTTTAATGTGACTCAGGAAGAAGGAGTCGTCTCGGGGAGTGATTTGTTCTGTCATGCATGTGTCGAAAAATAATTTGCTGAACGAGACTCAAAGGTCCGAGTCGGTAAAATGATCCGAACTTCCCATCACTACTCCGAATCACGTGTAAGTTCATCGTCTGTGTACTGTGTATGGCGAAAAACTCCATCTTATTTTCTCCTACAGCTTATGAGGAGGACATCGCTGTACCTTTTTGTTTGTAAACAGCGTTTACAAACTTACTTGCACTTTCTTAGTCTTTGCGCATTCACTTTGTAAACACTGGGTCTATAGTTCCGCCTACGTTCCGCATGACCTTTCGACATGATTCAATAGTTCGTAATGTTGTGAATGCGCATCCTAGAGCCTGTGCTACATGAGCTTTTGTGCTTAAAAAGTATAAAAATGATGATCGTTTCACTAGATAAGACCCTTCTTCCTCGGCTGGGATCTTTTAGAGCCCTTTTAAGCTGCATTTAAACTGCATTTTGGAAGTTCAAAATCAAGGCACCCACGAAGTCCATTATATGGAGAAAAATCCTGAAATGCTTTCCTCAAAAATCATAATTTCTTCACGACTGAAGACAGAAAGACTTGAACATCTTGGAAGACAAGGGGGTGAGTAAATTATTTGTGAATTGTTGTTCCGGAAGTGGAGTTCTCCTTTAAGCTGTTCTCAACATTGATTATAATAATAAATATTATAATAATAAATATTTATTGAGCACCAAATCAGCATATTTGAATGATTTCTAAAGAATCATGTGAAACTGAGGACTGGAGTTCTGACTGCTGAAAATTCAGCTGTGCTATCATAGGAATAATTTTTTTTTAAAAAATTAAAACAGAAAACAGTTATTTAAAACTGAAGTAATATTTCACAATAATACTGTTTTCGCTACATTTTTTATCTAATTAATACGGCACTCTTTCAAAAACATTCCAAATAAATTTTGCAGACCACAAACTTTTGAACTGTAGAGTTTATGACAACAGATATTTTTGAATTATGTGCTTTTTCGTATAATTTTCTACAGGTTAATTATTGAAGAAGAAGGTAGCCTAAAGAGCGTGCTAAAACTAAAAACCTGTGCAGTCAGACACTTCTGTGAGGTGCCTAATGGACAACGGTGAAGCGAACCGCTGAAGAGATTGAAAGTGATACTGTAGAATCACTCTCTCTCTCTCCCTGACACGCCAAGTCTCTCTCTCACACGTCTGCCACAGTTTCAGTCGTGATCCAATTATGATATCGCAATGCATTGCGATGTGTATCGTTTTGGGGTAGTTGGTGATACCCAGTGTAGCCTTGAGCTTTCAGCTGATTGGTTCATGTTAAGTGAACATTCTGCGGTGAAGCTTCGATGATTCCAGCATCAAGACATTGTGGGGTAACACATCATCGGTTACTTCCAGTGCATGCACAGTGTAAGTAGCATTACATGGAATCTATAAAGAGAAAAATGGAAAAATGGTAAAAGAAACATAAAGGTGCTTTAAAATAAAAATGATATGGTTACCAAGAGTATGCAGGAGGTCATGGGTCAAGGTCAACATAAACAGGAAAACCGGTAAACATGGCAGCGGCATAGATGTGTCTGTGGAAATAAATATAATAACAAATCAGTGAATGAATCAGAAAAAAAAAAAAAAAAACTCAATAAAGCGATTCCACATGACCGAGTAATCCAAAGCTTCACTTTTGAAAACTCAAACAGCAGAATAAGTCTCACAGAATGTTTTCTGTTTACCACAGGATCAAGTGCACTTCTCTTATCCCCAAAGAGCATTGTGCATCCTGTTTTTATCCCTCGGAATAGACAACCTTAGGTGGGACAACAAACTCCTTGTCATTCTTTTTCATAGTTGCCTGTGCTTTTAATAAACGAAGACTCCCTGTAGAGAGCGGAAAATGTGAGTAAAGTATTCAAAAACTTAGACAGCATCTTTTTATCATCCTTCACTGAGGGGACGAGTCATAAATTACACTAGAAGATTAGGTGAATAAAACTGTATATGAGGACTGTGCTATCACATCTAACAAACACACACTTAGTGTTCTGGCACAAATGAACCACTAAGACATCTCCGAGGTGACATTTCATGCCAGCAGTAATTAACAGAACATGCACCCACCACCTATTCACAGAAGTGCATACTGATATGAAATGGATGGTACACGTCCCCTACCGAGAGGGCACACACGTACAGAGGTATTAAGAGGATCTCCAGAACAATGTAAAGAACGTGAGACACCTTAGAGCTCATTACAAAACTAGATTTTTACAGTGTTGAAGTTGCACTTGGCCATGCAAAATGTTAAAGATGATGTAAGAGTGTTGTGCATGGTTACTTGAGCATTGCTATGCATTTTTTTTCCTACAAGGCTTGCGAAAAAAAAGCTAAATAATTCTCAGTCTTTAAACGGAAATCAATATATGCTGTACCTTAATATTTAAAAGGTTAAAATTACGGTTCTTGATTGATTTTCAATCAGAGGAAGCATAATTGTAACCTTGCAGTCATTACAGCTAATTACATAAATAACGCTTAATACAACAACTGAAATACAATAAACATCTAATTAAAATGATCAAGGCATGTTTCCCCTACTGTTTTTACTAAATGCAAACAGGATTTATATTTAATTCTCCTTTTCATTCACAACAGCAATACTTTCCTGCATGAACTAATAAACTAATAAAACATTAAGTGATGATGCAAACAAAATGTTAATTCAATCATTTTTTATTTAAATGGACAGTTTCACAATACTAATCCTAACACTGTTTAAGCTACTGAATTTTGTGACTGAGACAATATTAAAACATCTCTCACATTTTCATACTCGAGTTACAAGAAAAGGGATTTGTTTAACAGATGACAGTCTTTGTTAAATGTAACCAATTAAAAACTTTATATTGCAGGGAAAAACATGAATTTCATTATATCAACCAGTCTTAGTTGCTAAGTGGTTTCATACTGGCCAAAATCAAAAGAGCCTAGTCTCTATTATGTTCTGGTCTCTAGATATCTATCCCCAAGAATTTGAAGCATCATTTTTTTGTTGTTGTTGTTGTGCACTGTAAAAAAAAAAAACGATTAAGTTGTTATAAGTTGTGTTAACTTAAAAAAAGTAAGCGTTCGTGCTAAGTTTACTCAACTCAAATATCCACGTTTTCATGTAGTACAACTTAACATTTCATGTTGACTAAACTTAAAATTTAAAGGCACGAACACTTAAAGTTTTTTTTTTTTTTTTTACAGTGTACAAATAGTGTAATAGTTAAAAAAAAAATGGGTAACATACACAAAAATCACTCCTTGAGAAATTGTAATAATGATGCCTTTGAAAAACCATATGCTGCAATGATAGAAGCGTCACCTCTATCAAATTTATATTGACATGAAAAAATCATTTTCCCCTCATCACCATCATCTCACTGTCATTGTCATTGTGTATTTGTTATGATCCTCTCCTGATTGAATTATCAAACACATAACAATCCGAGCCTGGGCTAAAGCAAATAATCTTTATTTCAGATTAAAAACCAAACATTAAAACTAAAGCTATAAACTAAAACCTTATCTGAGGTCATTGAGGACTTTCATCATCAAGAGAAATACAGAGAGCATGAGGTAAGCATGAATTTCAGTATCATGATGGGCATGGTGTAAAAGAAGTAAAGCTAAAAAGCTTTAAAGCATTTCAGAAGTACTAGTATGTCTCAAAAATTGTTTTCTCTAGAGTACATTATATCTATAAAAAAGGGAGAAAAATCTTGATCTGAAGATTCAGCTTTATCCAGCCTGGGTCAAGCGAATCACAGACCTTTCCACTCTCTCTTCGTCTATCACTGGTTGAAAGGGGAATAAAAAAAAAAGAAAAAAAAGTCTTTTTTTCCTTCACACTGCTTCATTTGGGTCAGGTTCACACTACTGCTCTGTCATTGCTTCAACGGTCAAAGACTACAGACAGCTGAAATGTGATCCGGCCCAAAGAAACTGGAGCACAGGAGAGGATGTGAGTGTGCAGCGGAGACAAAGCAATTCCAGCCCCATTAAACATGAGCTAATCATCAAAGACAAATTACACTTCAGTGGGATATGTAAATTCCAAATGAGATGCAAGTCATCAAAAGATATGCACAATTATATTTGGTAACTTCAAATGGAAGGAGTCTACTTTCAAACCTAGTTTCCAGACAATGGCACAAGCCTCCCTGATTGTATTAATGGGCTTTCTGCACATCAGCCATGACACGTACCTTCGCCTGCAATCTATTTCTTCTTCGATGGATTATTCTCCCCATCAGATGAAATGCAGTTAGTTTAAAATGGAGAAGCACGCAGACACAATTACCCATTCTATAGGGACTCACTAAAGAGCTGATCGATACACATAGTATAGCAAGTTCAATTCCTTTCCTTTGCCCAAAATATTTATTCAGAGAATGTTCCGCAGGGATCAAAACTATTAGATTCAAACAAAGTGTGCCCACGAATATTGTCTTTAGAGAGCGAGAGAGAAAGAGAGCGAGAGCATGAAAGAGAGATAAAGCGACAAAGAGAAAAGAGAGAGAGAGAAATGCAATGAAATGCACATTCCTGCATTCATTCCCAGTCTATCAATAACAGAAGTGACACTATATGTGCCGTGAGGAAAAGGATATTGCACGAAATTGCAAGTGCGGTGATAGGAGAACAAATTAGAGAGAATGAGAGTTTAGTGAAGGTCAGAACTCGAGGGGAAAACAGCAATGTTGGCACAGCACCTCGAGAGACGCGACTGATGGCTCACCTTCGACTCTGAGACGCATGCACCCTTACATCATTGTTCTTAAAAGCACCGTTCAGTCTATAATATCTGTCAGACACCTTGCAGGGGCCGGTTTTCCACATGATATTTCAAACGGTCGGAGTTATTATATACCATCTGAGGTCAAGCTGATAGATTTAAGATTCCTTAGTTGAAAACTTATAACCTAAAAGCTATTTGATGCCTCTCCCCACATCCACATCCACCACCATCACCACCCACAGCCTCAATCCCCTGAAAACATGATGGGGCTTATCAAGGGAGAACAGCATGCAGATACTGTCAGACCTGCTTTCAAGTAATCCTTATTAAAAAACTGAGATTTTCACGCCAAAACGAACGGTCCCTCCCCGTCTCCTTCCCACTGGGCCTCACAAGGGTGCCCACGTGCCTTTGTGGGTTCTATCGATCTCTTTAGGCATTTGCTGCCTTTAAATCAAAGGACAGGTGTATCATATTACTACACTGCTTTAAATCACTCAATCTGGATGTTCCTGTGGAGATGAGTAGAGGAGCTTCCATCCAGCCATGTTTGGAAAGGTCAGAGAGAGGTATCAAAGAGGTCTGCATTCTGAAGCTCAGCTTTTGACACCCAAAGCCGTCTATCAAATAGAGGTATTTGGTACAAGATTTTCATTTCTGTATGTCAAAAGAAGGCAGGTGCATTCAAATTCTTATTCAGCAGCTGAAACGCCTGCATAAAAACGTGCTCAGACACTTCAGTGGGTTCTGAAGAACGCGAATGAGTGTCAGCCTGAAGGACGGAGGCTGATTATCAGTTATTAAATATGTACAGAAACAGTTCTTTATGCAAGAAATCTATTTGGTTTTGGTGTCCTTGATAATTTAACATTCTTGAAATTGAGTCTTTTGTCTGTACAGGCGCCGGTAAAACCTTGTGTTCTCCTTAGGAAATCTGCATCATTTAAAGAAAGTTCCACTAATCAAAACAATGAGTTATACAAATATTAAAATTTGAAAGAGTGGTTTACCAGGTTATTGTAACAGACTACGAATGCTGAAAAATATCCCCATTAACACCCAGTATATTGTTGCACTTCATATTCCGTTCCCTTTCATTTTCAATGAAATCTGTAAAATAGGGAACTATAGTAATAATAATAAAATGTATTATTGTCATTATTATATTCCTCTCTTTTACATGAAGAAAACAGATGCAGATCCTAATAATCTGTTGCAAAAACAAAACAAAACAAAAAAAGTTACCATAGTGAGTTCCACTTTCTCATAGACGTTTCGATAGTCCAACGCAGCCTCAGGAACGGAGGGGACCCCAGCAAAGGCCCTGCATAGGGCATAGTTCCTAGCCTATATTGGAGCTGTCACATGTGTGTTTGGAGCTAGGAGGCAGACAGGCAATTTTAGCAATGTAGTGAGAATCAATACCCTATCACAGTCCTTGTGTGGAGTGCACCATCCTTCAGAGGCAGCGTAATTTATATTGTTTTTGCCCCCATGCAAACAGCCCAGAGAGGGAATACAAGCTTAGCACAAGTAGATGAGCAATGTCTTCACAGAGGGTCTCATCACACGACATGGATGAGAGTTAATGTGCAGTGTCTCTTACCAATGCAGGTCTTAAATACCCAGGATACATCACTTTATATGGAGCTAAACGCGCCGCTCAGCGGGGAATGCTTTGCCAGTTGGTTTCACTGATATTGGTGTTGTTCGCTAAAACGCCCAGACTTGGCTTCAGTTGTCCCTTCATTGTTTTCTGCCTCTTTCACAAAACTGTAATTATTAGAGTTAGTCTCTTGTCAGGGCTTGTCTATCAGTAGGCATGGATGCATTTCTATTAAGGGTTTAAAATAGACTATTGTTCCATCAAAAAGTTTGTGATGCCTCTATTATGTCTGTTCAAAGGAAAGCTGGAATTTCTTTCTGCGATTTGCATATCCATTGTGGGAGAACATCTGAGCAGGAATGAAAATAAATGAGATGCCGCAACGATTTAAATTGGCTTTATCTGGACATTAGCAGGGACAAAATTAGAGTGTTTTCTCATGGAAGCCTGCATGCACAGATGTCCAAATCTGACAGATACAACACCTCATTCAAACTATTGATCATGCCTCTCAAAAAAGAAAAAAACATTTGTTTTTGGTCCCAAACAAATTAAACTGCCTCCCAAAAACTCCAAGTGAACAAAATAGTATTCTGCTTGGTCATTTACAGCCGGCATTGCACTCTTCTTATAATTGCTTTGTGGTGTTAATGAACCATGTGATCTTGCATTAGCTTGTATGAGACTACAATAGCCTCCCTGAAACCAGCAAGCCAATAATTTAGTTGATTCCATCTCATCTACCAGGAACAATATTCAGACACCCAACGCTAGAAATCAGCAAGACCTGAAGGGAGTAAAAAGTTACCATGGTAGCACGAGAACCAAAATCTCTGCTTGTTGACCCAGACCAGCAGGTGTCTCAGAATCAGATCAGGGCAAGAGATGAGGCTGTTACCGACCCAATCCCAGCATTAAAGCCAGGATCATAATGGAACTGATAATGATACAGCCATTCTGCCTGCAGACACAGGGTCTGCACACCATCCAGCCTGCCTCTGTCTGCTTATCAATCTTATCAATTTTTTTTATCCCACTCACACAACTTTTGCACACTTATAAGGGGAACAACTAACTCTCCAGGTGGTCCAAATATTGTAAACAGACAGTGCCAAGCCAGCAGACTTAATTTAATGCTGGCCTCTCCTTCTTTCACCAGTGCTCTAAAACATACCAAAGTCTGAACCCAGGGTAACCCTTTGGCCGGAGAGTCCACCTGCTTGTTCTGAAGACTTCATCTGATTCTATGTGAACATAAAACAACACAGCCTAATACAGTACGTATCATTTGGCTTATGATCTCATGTGTCTCTTCAGTAAATAGTAGGGCTGCCATCAACTAAAGATTTTTCTGGTCAGCTAGTAGTCATTCATTTTAAGCATTAGTCAACTAATCATGTTTATTAATAAACTTTAATTGCCTACATAGACTAATAGGGCCTCAAGCGCACACATAAAGCTTGCCACAGCACACCAGCAGAAGTAATGATTATGAATGTGTCAAGGAAAAACAGTAAAGAGGGTACATTAACTTAATAATTTAATAAACTAGTGCTTTTTTTGTTTTCGTCTTACGTCGGCAACACTGACTTGTCAACTCCGAAATAGTGAATGTTAGTGTTGGGCGATATGCTCAATTTTCATATCATCCTATCGTCAGCCTCTGAGATCGCCGATACACAATATTATCGTGCTAAGTTCTTTAGTTATTTACTTACTTAGTTTCATTGCCGGCAAATGAACCAACACTAGCATAAGGCTAAAAGCAGCCTAATGTTTTCAATAGGACTTAATTTGTGTTTAACATGATAACAACTTAATAGAAATATTGTAAGGTACTAATGCTTCAATTTCTTTAGTTATTCTAAAAGCAGCTACAGAAAATGAGCAAAGAACATTAAGCCTACATTATCAAAGAACATCATCACTCACTAGCTTAGCCTAGCGCAAGTTTAGTGCCTTTGTGTTTATACCAGCCACCTTGCGGCAAGTTTCTGAAGCGCCCCAGAAGCGGCTCTCTGCACTGCATCGCTGAAGTTAGGCACCTAGTCTATTTTTGATGGATAATATTAATAATCGTTTTGCTATCGTCAAAGGCATCAACAACAGGCAATATCTCTGATTATCGTCAATACACAATACTACCGTCTATCGGCACAACCCTAGTAAAGGTTTCATAAGGATTACATAATCTGAGAATATTTGTTTTCCATTTGAATTGGTTCATTTAAAAGTAGACATTTCGCTCTCTATAGATATATTTTTTCAATGTCTGTAAGGCAAGAACACACAGAGTTTCAAAGTGACGCACTCAACTTCACAGAGACCAAGAAAGTGCATCCTGTTTGCTTTGATTTGCAAAGTTATTGTAAGGTCACATAAATAAACGTAGAGTCTTTACTTATTCAAAAGATGTATTATGTATACTCTTATTTGTATGATCAAAAATGACAGAGTATTTTAAGAGCAAGTGACCACACCAGCGCCTCCATCTGTCAAGCAGTAAGCGCACTACTATTCAGCTTCCACACTCTGCACAGACACTTGAACAGTGACATTTTTCAGTTAACATTACACTGAGCGACCATGTAGCTACCAAGTTGCTACTATTTGCATATTTTAGAATATAAGCCATATGATGTTGATGAATGATAGGCAAGTGTTTGGATATCCTGCCCAATGTACTGTATTACCACATAGACCAGCCATTAATGAACTGTCTGTCACGGACTGCGTGACTTTGCCACTTCCTGTGGATTTTTTTCCTCCGACAAAGCGACTAAAAATTTTGGTAGACCAAACCTAACCTAACGGTTAGCTGACTATTAGGGGGCAGCCCTAGTAAAGAGTTTTATACAAATTGTGCAACATAGTGTCTGGAGTTATACACTCCTCTTCGCTCACTCTTTCCTCATAGAGCAATCTATGTAAAGTTTACAGTGTAGTGAATAATTGAGTTACTGAAGAAGTCAGCAGTTTTGAACACAGTATATGCATGAATGCGTAAAACGCCTCTCACAGCAGCGGCAGGATGTCATGATAGACATGAGCAGAGGCAAAATGTCCTGTTTCCCATCCTCACTTTCCATTCTGACAGCTACTCTCAGTTGCTGTGTAAGAAAGTCTCCTGGCATCATGCTGACGCTTACATTACTACTACAGATGCATTGAATATTGACTATATTGTCTGAACAATTGGATCAGATTTCATCACTTTGCAAAATGACAGTGTGGAATAGTCAGTCCTAAAGAGCAGATTTAAAAACCAAATCTGATTTGTGTGCAGTATAAAGGCGGCCTGTGATATTCTGGTCCCTAGATATAGCTTGAATGACAAAGATTAGTGATGTTTGGCTTGTTTCATAAGACGTCTGCACAGACATGCCTTGTTACTATCTCTAAGGTGAAACACTGACCAAATCACAAGTGCACATTTTAACAATATACACAAAACCAGTCAGGCATTTGTTCAACACTTGGGCTGGAGAGAAAACATGCGCATTTACAATCCTTTCACATTCTCCAAACGGACCAATTTGCATCTGTCTTGAAACCACAACCTGAGAGTAAGAAACTGTCAACCTCCCTCTTACCACGCTAATGACTCAGAGACCAAAGTCAACTTGAAAGCCTCAAAATAATAATCATTATTCATCATGTCAAGGAAATAAATTAAATCTGTTGACTATACGACGTGTTGAGATTTATAAAGGAAGAAAAAGGGAGTAAATAACGAGAATTTTCTATATCCTACCCTATGTATGGCATAAATTAAACACACCTTAACCTTCCATTTGCCTTTAGGGCACAGCTGATTGGCACTGAATCATATGTAACATTCAGAGAGGAATAAACAACCAAGGACTAACTCTGATCAAACAGCACTTCCTCTGTTCTCTCCCCTGACAATATGTCTAAAACCTGCATTTAATTCAGCAACTTGCAAGCGCTTGCCTTGTCATGTGTAAAAAGGAAAAAAAGAGACCGTATCAGTGTACAGATGCCAAAATATAAGATGCTACAAGATGTAGAAACACAAACCAATATTTCCTCTGCTGATACAAATATACATTCTACCATCCGGTGCGCTGTCTAATGTCAACAGACAGAACAACCACAGAACACAGAACAATCAATGACATCTTGGCAATGACTCTAAAACACCCACCTCACGAATACACACACAGACCTAGATAAGGCCAAACAAAAGAAACAGTTCAACTAAAAATGAATGCGAAAGCTAAACTTGCAGTAGTTTCCATGTAATTGAAGCAGCATAAAAGTGGTCTGTGCATGTGCGCAATATTCTTCCAAATTCATACAAAAGCTTAGTGCAGAACAGATCAAAATTTAAGTCAATATTAATTTACATTTTTGTGAGAGATTTGCAAATGTAATCGAACCATGGTTCGAATTTTGACTCAGATTCATTGAAACAGGACGCAAAATAACTGTTCTTGCTTAGTAACATTACCATTTCTCTCATAAATAGGTCAAGGAGAATTAGTGCGGATATGAAGATGTTATTTTGTGAAAATGACAAAATTTGGCAAGCTATTGTATGACTTGGCACAAAAGCTATATAGATCACTGTTTAGTTAGTTATGCCTTTTTGAAGCCTGAAAGCTTCACTCTACATTCACTGTAATTTAGCTGGGTAAACCTGTTTTGTGTGAAGATGACGCAAGTGGGTTGCTCTTATTTATGTGCGTGTAGGTGGATATTTGCATGTGCACATGAATATGTGAGCAAGTGTTTGTGTGTGTGTTTGTGTACCGTCCAGATGGAGCAGGGCATCGCTGCACAGTATGAGTGCCCGTGGTACGAGCTGTCATAGATTGCATGCACCTGCCCTGCACACATCAGCCGTTCCCACTTTCTCTCATTCTGGAGCCACACTGTGAGCACTTCAGCACTGGAGAACAGCCTCAGAGAGCCAGTTTATCTATCAACGTAAAATTACACACAGCCTTGCACTGAACCCTCAAACACTGCTGGATTCCAAGTACAGCCTCAATACATCACTTTAGTAGAATTAAATATATGTCACTATTAACAAAATTTACATTTTAGCTTGTTTTGTACCTTTCAAACCAAGTTTTTCAAAGTGAAGAGGTCAAAGTTAGGTAAAACCAAGTTTTCAGTTTTTCAGTCTGTGATGTTACTCTAAATTTGGGGTGGGCAGTAAAAACAGCCTACTTGGCAGAGGATATTTTATTATGGATTTGATAATTGGACATTGGTTGCACACCATACACAGGGGTTAAACTGTAACACAAGGCCTATCGTGTTTCCAAATGTAGAGAAAATTACACTGTTTTATAACCTAGCGAGCAGATACTTCTGAATCAATTAAAATCCCCAAACATGCGGTCTAGATAGGCATCTCACAAAATTTTTTAGGTTTGTCATACTAAATACTAGCTTATTAATCAATGCACAAGAGCTCCAAAAGGTTACACGCTTCAACACCCTTCATAATTATGTACAGTATCTTAATCACATCAGATGTATGAATTACTCCTCGTTTTCGGAGCATTAATAATGTTAAGTATTCATATTCAAATGTGTCTCGGTTCAGGCGTGAGGCGACAAGATAAATGTGTGTATGTGTGTTTACATTCAAGAGCAGAAGATGCGGCTTGAGGTGACCGGGTTTCAACGCAACTTTTCAATCTAGCCACCCCGTCTGCGTACACAGTGTTGGGTCTATTGCACTTAAGTGTTCCATCACTAAATGCTATCCAGAAGGCACTGGAGGAAACAGGCCCATTACAGGTAAAAATGAAAGAAAAATCATTGTGCTGTGATTGATGGGCCCATTCCCTCAGAGATAAGCCACTGCTTCACTCTCAAGAACTGCAACTGACACAATTCTTCTCAGCGCCATATGGGTTATTATATGTAATTCGCTCAAAATTACACTTTTATATTCCAAAATATATAAATAAATAAAGTGCATCAACAAGCAGAGGACAAGGGCATGTGGTGTCTGGGAGAGGAGAGACAGACACAAATTTACTTTTAATTCATTGTTTGTTTTTACCTTAATACCGAGCGATGTGACGAGAATAAGAAAAATCAGAGGCTTTAATAAGATGCCTGACTGACCTTGAGAAGTCTGAAGTTCTCTGTTTGTTGGAGTCAGGAGATGAACTGCCATAATAAAACTGCTACTAATTCATCTATAATCTCTTACCCAAACACAAAGAGAAAAGAGTAGAAAAAAGCAAAAGAGCAATTTTAAACTTCATCTTGGAGAAGGACCTCCTGCTGTAGTGAACCACTGTTCATTTAAGTGGAGGGATTGTTCTCAGGCTCTGCATTGTTAGAACAAACTACAGCTGCTCTGTGCATCACAAATCCACCTTTTTCCTGAATAACAAATGAGTGCCATAGTGATGGATTCTAGCTTTTATTTGGGTGCCCTCATCTCCTGGTCTCCATAGAAATCCATGTTAAAACAGGGTAAAAATATCAACTGAATTAACTAAACTGAAACTTGAACTAAATATAAAAATGTGCGCAGGGTTAAGCTGTGCTGTTGTTGGCTGCCACAGTAACAGCAATACTTGTTTGTGTACCAGCAACTCATGTTCATGTTGGTACTGCATAAACGATGACAAAAACGAGCATGGCTTGCAACACTTAAGTTAAAACACTGTGTGAAATAATAAAATAAAATGTTAAAATAATGTGTGCTTTTGGCACTGATAACCTTGTGGTTAGCGTGCCGACATATAGCGCAACTGCGCTCGCGGCGACCCGAGTTCGAATCCTGTCTCGAATCCTAACTTCATTTACCTCACATCAGCCTCCTTTGTTACTAAAACAACATCTAAAAGACATGAAACATGTATGTGACCATGGACCATAAATTTAGTCTTAAGTACCACAGGAATATTTGCAGCAATAGTCAGCAATACTTTGTATGGGTCAAAATTATCCTATCCTAACAAACAAAGCTAATTTATTCAGCTTTCAGGTGATGTACAAATCTCAATTTTAAAAACATTGACCCTTATGACTGGTTTTGAGGTCCAGGGTCACATCTGTTGTAGCTCCACCATTATGATTTTCTTATTCACAAGCCAGCAAGTGATCAAATTAAGACTAAACAACAAACATTGTTACTATAGGTATCCACTATTGACCAATGAATTTCTATGATTTTTCCAGTCATTCCTGATTACTGGATGTACTGATTTTCAATACTTCCATTTGGATGTCAGCTATTCATAGAACTTATAGATATAAACGGTTACATTTTTACATTTAAATGTCTTCAGTAGCAAAAAAATCCTCCTGAGATTTGAATCCACCACAAGTTCCTAAACTCTAAACAGAATCATTTATAGCCCAGAAAAAAATTGATATTCACTACAAAATTTCATGAATTCACCATGACGGTTCCAGACCTGGAAATCACAATTTTAAATTTCCTTCATATTTCCACTTTTTCTATGACCACTGTAATCCTGTAATACAGAAACATCAATGCAGAAATCAATGTAGTCTTCAAAGTAATATTTGTCAAACTGTCTATATTCAAAGCCTGACTACATTTTTTGCTAAATAAAAGATCTGAGCACATTATATTTTTATTTATTTATTTTTATAAAAATAGAAACAGTTAAGAGTTTACTCTCAAAAAACAAGTCAAACTAGCACATCAATATTTCATCAAATTTAGGCCCAGATAAAAACATACAGAGCAGTTTGTCTCTATTTGGGCTCCAGACTGGCAAAGCAGGTTTAATCAAATGTTACTTCAGAGGACTGTCACTGACAGTGAGTGACACATTTATCCCGTCTGTTATGTAAGCCAAGCTTCCTGTGCAAAGCTCAATTCCGAAAAGAATGAAAAAAAAAATCTTTCTAGGTTTCTAGGGTTTTTTCTACTCTGTTCAAAGTTCCAGGAAACTAATTTCCTTGACAGACAAGCGCTCTATAATAGATGGAACACTTCCCACACATTAAAAGAATGGAGTTCCAAAACAACAAAGACAGGAGCCGTTTTAAACATCCAATCTCACATTTCACATTGTCACACTGCAAAACACTCTCATCAAAGGCCATTGATTTTCCATTCCACAGCAAATGATGATTAAGGCAAATCAGGCCTTTGTTTCATAGCTCAGAGTCTTCATTTCTGAATTTAGTGGCACTCTGGGTATTTCCTGCAATAAGGCTGCTGAGAATATAAAAAGAGGGCTTGGAAGAAACATCTGATGCCTCTGTCACTACAAAAAAAGCAGTTTTTCAACAGCTGACACTGATGCTTATATGAAATGTGGTCCATGTAATGCAGATACACACACACAAATAATAATAGTAATAATAACACATAGCTCATATGAGCTCTCATGCCTGGGAATCTCCGGTTTGGTGCGTTACTGCCAGGGGAGGAACATTTAAACTACACTTGAACCTTTTGCTGCTCTGCCCTCCAGGCTGGGTGACCTTAAGAGCTAATGCTACAAGACCACAGGACATCAGGTTGCACATACAACATCTTCTACAGACTTCAATTATTGCAGGTCTCCCCTTTAGCCCACCTTCCTTGGTGGCTAATTACACTTCCTTTAATAAAGCTGCCTACAGACCCTGGATTAGCCTCTGAGCGGGGAACCGCCTGCAGTCTTCTCGTCCTTCAGAGAAGCCCGGAAGCAAAGAAGCTCCACACGGATGAGCTCCATCCCAGGAGTTCACACGAGCCCCCGTCATCACGCTTGTTCTTTGAACTATCTGCTGAAATCAAGCCGTCAGACTTTGCCGTATAACCAAAATAAAAAATAAATTTGCTTCACAATTTAAATACGCAAGACCAATTGCTTTGATGAATGGGGGTCACCGTGTTACAGCTGCTTGTACTAATTGCACTGTTTTATGAGTTATTACTCTCTAATTCCTCTTCCAAAGTCACGTTAATGCCGCCCTGAGTATATCTCATATACGGCTGAGTAATGAGAGCAAGACTTTCATGCTCATTGTAATCA
The DNA here is from genome assembly GCF_022985175.1 of Labeo rohita. NCBI lineage: Eukaryota > Metazoa > Chordata > Actinopteri > Cypriniformes > Cyprinidae > Labeo > Labeo rohita. Next base: position 11,387,762 of record NC_066891.1, on the reverse strand, counting down.
TTCGTCTGCTGCAATCACTTCCTCCATTGCTTGCAACATGGGCATTTTATTCCTAGATCTATCTTTTATATGGGGACCAGGGTGATTTATGCTTTAGTAAATAACCATTAGCTAAACATATTATATTACAACAGGTCACTTAAACCTTACAAACATTCTAGAGACAATAAGAACTTTATCATCATCTGATGATAATTATTAGTGTCAATGAAATCAGCACTAATCAAATGCTGGGATAAGACAGTATGACAAAACTACACCAGTCGACTTCATTGCGTTTAAACCAAGCACAAATCTGTAGACTTTTCACACTGTTGTTTCTGAGGAAAATCTGGGGAATTCTGTGGATTAAAACAAGTAAAACAAGTTCAACAGAGCTGACAGTATTACACTCTTATTGGTAGCTGAAAGCATTTTCATATTACTCAAAATATTTCATAAACACACCAGCAGAGTGCTGTTACAATTATCCTAAACTCTTTTTATGCAGAGTTCTAAACAATCAGATTAGAGGTCGGCCTGGTTTATAAAACCAAATGTTTTAAAGTTCAGATGTATTTTTGCACTCTTTATAACATCAGTTTGAGAAAAATAATAATAAAAAAAAACTTCTGTGAACTCCGGCGAAATGGATATCAACATTATTCTAAAGATACTAAGCTTTCAGGAATATGGCAGTTTTGTTCTTTCTGTCATAGTGATTTAGTCAAAAACCAGCGCTGTGATGCTGCCGTCAAAACTCTATAGCATTTGTTGTGCTAATCTAGGGAGAAATGGAGAAGCATAGCTGTGTGGCACAGCAAGGTTCTAGTTTTCAGAGGAAAGAAGCACAGCTTGCCTGGAGTAAAAGTTCTCTCGATGGACAGATGGGAGGACAGCAAAGCAGTTTTGTAGTCTATGTCCTATTGATCTTGTAAAAATAAAATAATAAAAATAAATACATTAATAAAATAATAAATAAAATAAAATAAAATAAAATAAAATAAAATAAAATAAAATAAAATAAAATAAAATGGTAACACTTTAGTATAGGGAACAGGTCTCACTATTAACTAGTTACTTATTAGTATACCTATTATTAACATATTTGGCTGTTTATTTGTACTTATAAAGCACATATTTTACATTCCTAATCCTACCCAATACCTGAATTTAACAACTACCTTACTGACTGTTAATAAGCAGCAAATTAGGAGTTTATTGAGGCAAAAGCTGTAGTTAATGGTTTGTTAATAGTGAGAACTGGATCTTAAAATAAAATAAAACAAAATAAAACAAAACAAAACAAAATAAAATAAAATAAAATAGAGAACAAAGTCACATGATCCAAAACTGGTGTGAAATATCACCAGCTCAGCTCGTCATTCCCGTTTTACTCCAAACACAAGTCTCAATTCTTCTCTCAGACAGTGATTGTCTTTTCTATTAAGAGACTCCTGTAGATATTTTTTCCTTAATCCTATCAACTAATATGAAGTTGCTGATCCATGACTGTCTTGAAGGTTATCTTGTGTGTGATTCACACCCAATGGTATCTATTATTTACATGGTAGTCCACCCTGTGAGGGAGATGCACACAAACAGCCAAAATTTCCAGTCTATGGGTGAGCATCCACATCAGATAATACGCCTGACTGGTTCTGGGAGGACATGGAGCTGAAATTCACATCCCTTCCCTATATAACAGATTATCATCCTTAACAGCTGAGAAAGGATATTTGCGGTTTAAATCAGAGGTTTGCTGCCGTAACGCCTGAGGGAGCCGTTTTTCGAGACCGTTGTTTGTCAACAAACAAGCAAATGCCTTTGAAAGCTATGTTTTAAGCAACAACATTTTGTAACAGGAAACCCTAAGGACATTTTCTCTCTGAAGTGCAGCACTTGTATGTAAGTAGAGAGAAATTTCAAACAATAATGCAGGACTTATTTTCAGCCATAATATCCTGTAGTTCGACAGGCTACCATTCATAACAGTGCGCTCTTTCAAAAAAAAAACTAAAGAACATTCACTTGTTGCATTAGCGTCTTTTACCTTCCTCTAATTACGGAGACATTAAGCTTATTCGCAGGATTAATAGCAACATACGCTTCACTGGAGTCAGAGGCCAGGTATTAAAAAGCACTAATATTTACAGAGAGACTCAGAGACCTCACAGCAAATGTGTTGATAAGCACCTCCGACAATAACACCTCTCTCCATCCACACAATCAAACATCAGTTCACACATCATTTGTGCCTATGTGTTACACAGACTAATCTACAGGCTTTGCCAGACCCTTTGGCCTTGATGGGAACGTGTGAAAAAAGCGCAGCAATTACGTCGGCTTTTAGCAGCACTGGGCCCATTTAATAGAAGTGTGATGGTGACATTTATAGAGGTATGGAGTTCTGCCTCTTCTGTGAGCTTGTTCTAATCTACACAGTATTGGCAGCTTGGCTCACTCATTCAAAAAGTCAGCATGTCAAACAAGCAGCGGGAAAACATGACGTGTTAACAGGTTGTGGAGAAACTAGAACATCGCGTTCTTCGTGGCTCGCTTCACTGCGAAGTTCTGCCACACAATTACACAGGTCAGCAAAATGAAAGCCTTTATAGAATAATTATGCATGGCTGTCAATCAAAATAACAGTACTGGTCACTCAAATAACAAATTACAAGTCTGTCTTAGGTCATTTCCCGATCACACGTCCTTCCTCAACCCATTTTCCTGTCTGCTTTCTACCGTCCTATAGAATCAAGGCAAAAAGCCCAATTATAAAAATGCTGCACTTTTATGCCAAACATCATGTTCTCATGCAGTGAAAAATACATCACGGAGCAAAGAGGACACTGACAACGCGCTGACATACAAGACAGAGCTGGTAACATTTGGTATGAAATAAAGTCTATGTGTTCAAATTTTTTTTAAGAAATTCAAACAACAAATACTGTTTTGTGGCTTTTTAATGTGTCCTGACAGATTGCTGTAGCACGTGGACCAATCATCTCTTCATCTTTACTAGTTATAGCAGGAAACAAAACGTCAATGCACACCATTTTTCACATTCAAGTCCACCGACTAATCTACTCTCCTGTATGGTTTGTTTGTCAGACAAAACAGCATATTTGGTATTATGATTGGTCAGATCGCCTATTAATCGAACTCCTGGAGAAGGGTCAATTGAGCAGCCAAGATTGGGCAAAGTTCAGAAATACCTGGGGCTAAAAAAAATGCCCGCAGTTAATGCCATGTTCTGCACTTTTCACGTGTCTGTTACTGAAGGCCTCTGCGTCATTTAGAGCGACCACTTATCATGTGGTGCGACCAATAACAGGAATAACTGTATTAAAATAAAAATAAAATATCTAATTTCTGTGGTTGAAATATGAATCACTGCTACAGCATGCTAAAGTGAATGGAATTTTAAAAACATTTTTATCAGCTTTATACAATTTACAGGAAAACTAAATCTGCTAACTACATTTAAAAAGGCAACTCTGAAATTCTAAAACAAAAGTATGAAATCATTATTTACAAAAACTCAAAACAAACGCAAATACTTTGTTGCTAAACACTTTAATTACTGAGAACATCTAAAAAATGTTAAGCAAACACCCAAATCCAAATTAGGGAATGAATTAATTTCAATATAAATCATGGTCGCACCACATGACATTTTTTAAGGCTATGGCCAATTCGAGATGAAAAAACACTAAAATCACTTAATTTTACATTTGAATATGAATTTATGTGTACACAACATTCTTAATGTTTGAACAAATACAACAGACATTATTATTTTTTGTATTTTAAAATTGCCCTGTAGAAAATCCTTATACGTCAATGATCCATAAATAAAACTGTCCTTTAAAGAAACTGTTTAATACAGAAGTTGCTTCTGACTCTACTCATGGATCCAGAACAGACCACAAAGCGTATAACAAACTAGAAGAGTGAGAAGAGACATCAAACAGCTTTAGATTAAAAGTTCTGTAAATGTACTAAATGAGAAGGTGGGCAGACAATAAACAAATTACTTAATAAACATAAATAAGCACCCTAGGCAGATGTTTATATAAAACTCTAAAGAGCACTTAAGATACATTACGCATTACAATGTTCTTTTGTGCATGCTCATATTTCTCCTGCAGATTTCCAGGTGTTCTTTTGGAGTTTGGAGATAGCCGGCTTTGATCAGAATATCAGAACAATTCTGTCTTTCATCTCAGGGAGCAGAGTTTAGTTGAGGGGGAATTTTGGCTCAAGGTTTAGCCCAGACCTTGGCACGTCCTAGCTGTGTATTTCTTATTCAAGCCCACTCAATCCTCTCATGTCGGGTATTTGGTATCTACTACATCAATCTCCTGTTAATTCCCCACTGCATATATCTTGCTTGAAGAAGTATTGGCTGCTACCGTCCTGCTCAAGAAGTGATAATGAAAGAGACGAACAGGAATAAGGGACGTAACACTACTAAAGAGCATCTCTGAATTTTCGGCTTACGACTGCACCCAAGTAAGTGCTGATTTAAAGTAGGTGAGGGAAAACATTGGGGATTTCTTTCCTAGTGTCAAACACATCACGCCTTTCATAAATGTCTCGTGTGAAGGCCACAGGCTCTTGTTTATTATTACAGTATACATACTCTAACAATAAATCAACCCCTGTCAAAAATAAAAAAAGAGAACAGAATCACTGTGGTATTTTTACATTCAATTACTCCAATTTAAAAAGCAAAAGGGAGCCTTCAGGTGCTAGTTTTTACTCTAGGAGAGCCAGAACTCTCCTGGAAAAATCCATAGTTTGCTGCAGTAAATGAAAGCAATTTCTTTTGCCGACCATGCATACGCTGATCTCCTGTGTTGATTCAAGAGGTTATAACTCCAGGGCCCACATCCACAGACAACAACACAGGAAGAGCAGTATTGCAGAGGCAAACACAAAGGCAGCAATGTTTGTTTCCTCTCCAGATGAGTTCTACGATTAGAGAAGAGCTTCTGTTATTCATGCCACATCTGCAACTTCAATCCATCAAAATCAGCCAAAACTCATGGCCAGCTTTGATGAGGGGAACTCTGGGAATGAAGAGGAACAAAGAGAAAGTATGGGCTGAGCTGAAAAACTAAATTATTTAACCTCAGAGACAAACTGATAAATTGCTGCACCGCAGGTCAATATATTACAAGGACCTGTTGACCACACCGGTGGTAGGATTTATAATGTGCTGGGCAAGATAAAGGCCATTGATTGCCTCTCGCAAGGTCACACGCAGGCGGTTTTCATCTCCCGGTGTCTCTATCTGTGACAATTTTCTGGAAATGTTTGAGAAATTTCAGCAATTTGGTTAATCAAATTCACAAACTGCTAGAGCTGCAAACAGAGGGAGGAATATTTCCAGCCACTTGACAGGAAAATAAACTTGCAGCACAAACTGGTTCTGGGGCAGAAAATGGTCTGATTTTACATTATTCATGCGAGTCAGAGAAAACGTAACAAGCAATCAGCGGGACAAATGAAACACTGACCCTTATGCAAGAGCCACGCATACAGAGAGAATCAAGAATCTACAAACAGTGCAAATTACAGCCTTCTGTGATCTGAGTTGCATGCTGTTTATCAAATATAGCATTCATTACTCTCCATTTAAATCTATCATTTTTGGAAAGCTGATCATTACTACAATTTCACAGAATACAAACTCGAGTAGCAAAAGACACGCATATCTACATGCACCCTAGAGATCAAAGCTGTACGACTGAAGCCCTATTCGGACAGGACTAGTTTTACAAGGGGTCGTTAGAGAAATGTGCGTTTCATAGATGTACTTTGCGATTTTAATCCCGTCCGAATCTGTCACCTCTGTGTTTTTCTCACACAACCTCTGTAATATTTCCAGAGCAAATTACCTACTGTTTTTTGGAAAACTCAGTGATCCTCTGAGAAAACTAATCCTGAATGCGAATGAATGTGATTGCTGACGATATTTTTTCCCACAGCGCGATTCCTTGTATGTTTTTGCCAATGTGAACTACCGAAGATGCTCTTACCGCACGCATTTTTGATATGTTTCCCTCCCAGCAAAGAAGTAAAAAAAATTAACAATAATAAAATCAATGTCTGTGAATGCTGAAATGATGGGTAAAGGCTAGACACAGAGTAGGCACAATACTTCACCCAAAATTGAAATTTTCATCATTGACTTGCACTCAAAGCATTACATGCTTTTAAATTTTGAAGAATGTACTGGCCACTATTTTTCATACGTGACTCTGGACCACAAAATATTTGTAGCAATAGCCAAAAATATATTGTATGGGCCAAAATTATCATTTTTTCTTTTATGCCAAAAATCATTAGGATATTAAATAAAGAACCATTAAGATATTTTGTGAATTTCCTACCGTATATATATTAAAACTTACGTTTTGATTAGCAATATGCATTGCTTAGAACTTCATTAGGACAACTTTAATGGTGTTTTTTTGTTTTTGTTTTTTTCAATATTTTGATTATTTTGCACCCTCAGATTCCAGATATTCAAATAGTTGTATCTCGGGCAAATATTGTCCTATTCTAATAAACCATACATCAATGGAAAGGTCATTTATCCAGCTTTGATGTATACAATTTAAAAAAACTGACCCTTATGACTGGTTTTGTGGTCCTTGGTCACATACAATAAAAAAGTCAGTTTCACATTCAAAGTCTGCTAAAGCCATACGATTAAAAAAAAACAAAAAAAAAAAAAAAAAAAAAACGTCTAAAACCAAAGGAAGTTATTGTAGTTAGTTGACTGTTAGACTGATTGTAGTTAGTAAGTCATTTGGAAACTTGACGTTGTTAAAAATTTCAACTTCTGTGTTTAAATGAAGAAAGTGAGGTTTTGAAATGACACAAGGGTGAAAGAACGATAGGATTTTAATTTTTTAGCTTAACTCGTATCTTTTGGAAAGATTTATTTTCAGTAGTAACATCAAAGTAGGGGCAGCCCATTCAAAATCTGTTACAGTCTCACTTTCATCTGTGTTAAATTAAAAATGGTGTCTATCTTGACCTTGGTTTGTGGTCTTTCGTTTCAAACTCAGAAAAAACACAGGGAAAAAAAGAGTGAAAGAATGGATTAATGGTTTATCAACCACATCTAATGAAGATTTGTGTGTGGATGCCGGCGTGCTTTAGCTGATTCATCTCTCAAGACAACACCAAGGAGAGGGAGAGAGATTTACAGCCCTCATCACATTTGTAATTAAAGAGTGTTTTTTCTATCTGTGGTGAGAAAGCTCTCCTAAACAGGCAAAATCTAAACTCTTAAAAAAAAAAAAAAAAAAAAAAAAAACTAGCTATCTTTATTGTAACTCGTGCTGTACAAATTAAAATGTGACAAAAGTGCGAACTGAAAAAGTCATTCACTCCAGCACATAACTAGGCTAATATAACAATGTCACAGCTTCTGAAGTTGGTTACATAATTAGATTCAGTGATACGGTCAAACGGGGTAAAGTGAGACTCAACAACATCACGCTGCCCACTGCCAATCTTATACGGGCTCTACTAAAATGATTAATCACATAATGTCTCTACATAGCCATGGGACAAAAATAACTTTAATACACACATCTCTGTCGTAAAACAACAGTGTAGGCCCTCATAAATGAATGGCCACTAATTATGTTTCTTCACCGATTTGAAACATCTAATTAATGTAAGAGAAGCTGTAAATGAAACAATAGCATTTCAGAGGCTGATAGCAGCACAGAGGAATGCTGGACAGGCTTGATAAGTAAAAATCAATTTACAATAATTAACAGTATGCCTCAGTCATTTATTTTAGGAAAAACACTGTGAGCTTATTATGTAAGCTACATGCTCATGCATACAAAAACACAAATACATAATCCCACGGCATAGCATACAACACGTTAATGACTATAACAATGGTTACAATGCATAAAATGTATGTGAAAAATATGCAAGCAAAGAGAAAAGAGCTTTTTGAATATATGCATATCTGTGTATCTTCAGCACAGTGGTCTTGGAGAGGGAGACACACCGAGTGGACTACTAACTAGCTCCTTTCATTTTTTAAAAATTGCCAAGGCTCTCTGAGAGCTCGCTAATTATGTAAACATGACTTAGAGAAATGTTCAGCAGCAGAGGGAGCAGAGAGCTATCGCAGCCCTGCATTACCTCATCAACAGATATTTCAAAAGAGGAAAGCTCGGCGGAATTTCAATGGAACCTCAAGGTTCCGCTAAAGGACAGGCTGCAAGGAGAAAAGGGGTTAGGAGAGGGCACGTTTTAATGAACTACCTGCACCCACCCCGTCGACACCTCAACCTTTCTGGCTTTGGCGGCAGAGCATGTGCTTGTGAATCTTGCCAATGATACAGAGTGTCCCTCAGTTCCAGCAACGCCGGATAACCAAACCTTTTTCACAGTCCGCTGTGCAGTCTCTATTTTCTCGGACAGACGAGAGACAGGACAGAAATGCAATTCTTTTTTTTTTTTAGACTTTCTCTCTGAGATACACATCTATCACATGGTCCGAGGTGGAAGTGAAACACAAACAAAAATCCAAGGCCTCAAACTCACAGCTAAGCATTTACAAATCAGAGCTATTTCCTGGTTGAGTGGGTCACTTCTGGATTCATTTAAAAGTGAAGAAGGTCCTGTGTTCAGGACTGCTACACACAATAACGTATACACGCTGCAACTGTGTACCTCTGGCTACGGGGGGGCTGTGCATTCACATCCAAAATTCAGCTCATTCAAACGGAAGGAGCATTCATAGTCTAATTAGATTTCAGCAAGAAAATCTGTATGTAAGGTGATTAAGAAGCATGGAGGCATGCTTCCCCATCTGAATAATTACTTCATTCATCAAAACAGATTTCAGGTTTGAAAAACTGTGAATAAGGTCACATGCTGGAATAAACCAAAAGAAACACTGGTGATTTTAGCTTGCGGTTTAATGCCCTTCATCACTTCTTATGAGAGTAAGTAATGTCTTAAAGGATTAGTTCATCCAAATATGAAAATTTTGTCATCATTTACTCACCCTCATGTCAATCGAACTTGAAATTGTATGAATTTCTTTCTTCTAAGTAACACAATAGGAAAAATGAACAAATGCATGTTAGGGTATGATTGATGTGCTAAATTTCAGGTCTACTGAAAACATATGAAAGATCTGTGTGACAAACAGAACACAGTAAGTTCATTCAATGATAACAGTCACCTCCAGTGACCCGGAAACCACTGTGACAGGATCATTGAGTAAACTGAATCTGAACCTGTCTTTTTTTTATGTGGAACATAATAAATTATATTTTTAGAAATGTCTCTGTGTGTGTGTGTGTTATTTATTTTTTGCTCATGCAATGGAATGGTCACCAGCAGGGATTGAAATTAACTTTTTCACTCACCAGCTAATTTGGCTGCTAAATATTTAAGTTACCCGCCATTCATAACTTCTACTAGCCATAAAAAATAAACCAACAGCTTGAGGCTGTCTACACTGGACGTGACAAAGCGACCGTTGCAATTTTGTGTTAGCACTAGGGGTGTGCAATATTGACAAAAAATAATATCCCAATATTTTCTGGGATTTTATTGATAACAATAATTAGACAATATTTTGCTGAGTGCATTTTTATGCTGGTATCATAAGGGCTACTGTGGACAGCTGACTCCTAATGTTTTTGATACTCATATTCAGTGTGGTCAGTTCACAGCAGTGATAGAAATGACTCCTTTCCAATAAGTTTAAATTGATTTTTGCCTTTTATGTGCATTTTTACCTTTTTTTTTAGTGTGCATGATCTTTTGAGTAAAATTCTTACATTTAATCAGTCAGTTATAATAATAATACATTTAGGCTGTTACTAAACAAATGAAATCAGTATCAACAAAATTCATCTTTGAAGAAGTTGCATTTAGATGTATTTACACATGTTGATGCAGCTTAGAGTGACATGGAATGCTTTAACCTGCAGTTACAAATGCATAATATTTATATTTTGATAAACATAAACAGTGAATACTGATACTTGAAACTATTTAAAAAATGATAAGATATTTTAAATATGAAATTAAAACCGCCAGTAGGTGGCAGCAAGTGAGTCATTGCGATTGAACTGAATCATTTAAATGATTGATTCATTCAAGAATGAAACAGTCATGTTGCTCAGAGATGCAAAACAGTGCTGTTGCTGTGTTTGGAATGATTTTTGTTGGCAAAATAGAATAAAAATATCCAACATGGTGTCTAAAACGCAAGTCTTTTGATATTAACTTATTGTTTATTGAACTGTATAAAATCAATACCACATTTGTAACCATGCTGATTTTTTAAGAAAACGGCACTCCTCGTGTGATATTTATTAACTACAATAAATGATATAAATATTTACATTTTCTGTCCCCATATATTGAATGTGATCAAGCTTAATGCATATTATTAGACCGAATCATGCAGTAAAAGAACGCACTCTAAATGCGTACACGGAGCAAGTTAGTCTAACCAGACTACAAGTAGTCGAGAATTTGTGCACGACAGTGTGTTTTGTTAATGTCATAATGTCATGATGTCTCACAACTTCAGTATTTGCGGTAAACCTGCACAGATTTGGCTTGCATGAACTTCCCTAAGAAATTAATATGTGAACATAACTTGCTAAAAGTAACCTGCCAAATTGGCTAGTGATTTGATAGCGTGGCCACAGCTGTTTTTTACCCGCATTTCCCGGGTTGGCGGGTCACCAGTACTATTTGGTTTCCAACATTCTTCAAAATATCTTCTTTTACACTTTGCAGAAGAAATAATTACAGGTTTAGATCAGCATGAAGGTGAGTAAAAGATAATGAACCACTTTTAAGATACTTTTAGGTTCTGACAGTTTCATTCCTCTTTAATTATAATAAAAGAGTGGCCATTGAAGAAAAGAGTTGCAAGAATTGCAACAACCTGAATAGGACTAAAAATGGCTAAAAGAAATGTCATTTTTGGGTGAACTGTACCTTTAAGTATGCAAAGATCCCCTCCTGGGTATGTGAAGATGTCTGGCACCACCTTCGATCATCTGCAATCAGACTACAATTAGAGCAGGGACATACTGTGAGAATAAGTAGCAATCACTATGCTCTTTCATCCCATATAGCATGAGCAGCAACTGGTGGTATTAACGATTATGGCCGTGTCAGCCTTTTTAGCCTGGCATTTACTGACATATGGATCTATGGTGGACACTGGCCAACATCTAGCAGCGTAGGACAAAAAACTCAAGTGCCGACCTTCATGAAGGACACCTGTCATGGGGCTTCAACACTCTGACCAATGTGGCAGAAGTAACATTTAAGAGCATAAAAACGATGAAGAGCGACCTTTCATATTGTGATTTAATGGAATGCTGGAAGCAGTAAAGGTCAGGCAGTGTCATCCATTGCTGTCCGCAGACAGCTCTGCAAGTAACATGTGGTCTAATGATATATGAATCCATAGATCAAAGGCTTCCCTACCCCAATAATCTTAGTACCTTGCTGAAGAGCATATGAATTTCTGCAGGCATAAGCTGTTGAGTTGTAATGTGAAGATTCTGAAAGATCTTAAGTGTTTTGCGAGAGAATATGTGTTTGGAGATCCTAAACCTAAAGTGTGAAGAGTGGACAGAGCGCTCACAGCACTCACAGCAGGAGAAATATCTTTGTTTTGCAATCCACCGACTTTAATTCAAAACAGGGATAATGTGATCTGGCAAATATCATGTTACCTTGGCAAAACCCCTGCAGATTTTGACACCAGTACAATGTTTAACTTAGACTTTAATGACAGTCCAGTTAGCAGCAAGTCCAGGGAGTCCTGCTGTGCTGCCAAGACTCAGGTTCTTGGTCAACAAACCCTGTGTAACGCTTCACGCTTATGCAATGAATGCTTGCGACCTGTTGTCACGACTCTAGGAGAGGGAGTTTGCCAACTGGGGAGAAGTGCATTTGTCAGCGCAAAGTGCCGCTTTGAATTTGCAAAAATGATTTCCTGCAACGACACAAAAAGAACAGATAAATGCAAATGCATATATCATGGTTCAAAACAAATGAGTGCATTGGAAAAAAGGAAATCAGGATAATGATGGGCTGAAACGAGTGTGAGCAGAGAGAGTGCAGAAAAGGAGAGGGAAAGAGAGAGCGAGAAAGACAAGAAGGCCTGCTGTGTCCAGGGATGTCCGTTAGATGGAGCTGCAGATGGGCGTGAATCCAAACGAAGAGAGTCCCAGCCTGCTGGCTCTTCGTTCTCAAGGACCTTTAAAGATCAAAGTCCAGCACATAACAAGAAAGGGAAAAAGAGGAGGGATCCTGTGAAGCAGAAGAGCTCGCGTGCCCTTCCACTGATTAAGCTAGAACTTCCCACCCACTGATCTGAACGAAAAGCGCCAGGATGTGGGAATCTATCGCCGTCTCTGTGAATCACCTCTGCAGTTGGCATCCTCTTTCTCCATACTGATGGAGCACAGTTCCCCTCTTGCTACTGCTTCTAGTGTGGATCTGAAGGGCTTCCTGTGAAACAACTAAATAAAGACAAGTCCTACTGGGATGGGTGGACAGGGTCATTTCCACTGGTTAAAAAAAAAAAAAAAGGTATTGTACTACCTGACACACAGCGGCTGACCAGGATGAAATACAAAATAATGCACGTGACCAAACCTGAGGGACATAAGAACCAGGACACTAAGAAAGCTGAGTTAGCCTTGATACACTGCAGCTCTACAAGGTCAAGACGGAGAAAAAGAAAGAAAAAAAAAATACAACAATAGTCAATGTCCTTCACAAATAGCATCAAGAGTATCAAGTACAAACTTTTGCTTCAACCTTTGAACTTTGAGAAGTAAATAAGCGACCAAATTACATCATACATTAAATTTTAAACAGCATGTTATTAGGCCTCTTCCAGTGATATTGTATTCATAAATGAAGGGCGGTTTTATGTGTACGCCCATCTTCCAGGCAGCTCTTGGCAGTGTTGTATAGTCTTGTCTGTGAGAGGAAACCGCTAGCTTCAATAATTAATCCTGTACAAGATCCATCAATCACTGCATCTCTGAGAGTCAGGGAGACAGATACCAATCCTATTTATTTCAAGTGGGGGCGAGCGGCAGGGGTATGGATTACCGGGGTATGCGTGCTAGGCTGGCAGACTCCATGAAATGGAATAATACATCAGGCTTCAGTGTGTGCACCTCAGTTCCCCTGCCATTTGATCCAGAGAGCTGAGAACACAATGGCATTTACTTTCAAACTCTTGTAAATATTAGCTGCACAACAATGCATTGAGACAAGCATGCAAATAAGCTCAACATAACAGCGTTCTTGTTCCTTTAGCCTTGTAAAAAAAAAAATACTAAGTCCTTCACAATGCAAAAAGCCAAGCCTAGCAGTTCAAAACTAAAGGTAGAAATCCATTTCTCCACCCCTGAATAACTTTGCACCTCACTGAACACATGAGGGAGAGGAAAGAAAGATGGAAGATAAGAGGAATGGGAGGGGAGAAGAAGAGAAAAAAGAAAGGAGGAGGTGGGGTGGTGTGCAATAAAAAATGAAAGCGCAAGCTGGGTTCAATTTAGAAGTTCCCATAGGAGGTGAAGTGACCTGTATGTGCAACAATAGAGGTCAGGCAATTTTGAGCAGGCACCCCTGTCATCAGTGTACTGGAGACCCCTGCCTCAGAGCCAGGAGAAAACTGCAAAGTCCTTGTAGCATTCAAGACCCCAGAATGACCCACAGGTAGGTTCTCATTACAGACAAAAGCAGCTCAGCTAAGGCTACACAACTGCCCTCCTACAGCGTGCCACTGCGGTTACAGAAACAGAATGATGGCAAACCAAATTTCCAGCAACACTTGGCAATCAAAATTTCAACTTTAATAATAAAAGCAGTTGGATTTTTCTAAAATGTAACAACTAACAACTCTTGATGTGGAAAAATTAAACAACGTATCAGTCAGTTTTACAACAGTTATAGATGCACTCTATCAGCATCATGCAAACTGAACACATTTGTTTTTGACAAATATATATATTTGATATATTTATAACAGGTAATTATTTTATCTGGTGCTCCTTATTTGGGAGTCACACTTGTGGTCTTCACAGTCAAAAGTGACCTCCCAGTAAAATCAATGTAACATTTTTGTTTAATAGCATTTTTCTTTTATATTTTAAGAGAATTTCATGGTACTAATTAATATTTATGCTATAATTATAATTATTTTGAAAAAATATTTGATTTTTTTTTTCAAATATTTTCTCTTACTTTTCAATTATGGAAGTATTTCATGTTAAAATGCCTTCAAAACTGATTTTTTTAAAGCCAGATTAGAATTTTTTTTTATTATTATTTTTTTTATTGAAATGTTGACTTAAAGCGTCAGTTTTTGAATTATTATTACTAGTCAAACCTGAACACAGAGAAAGCATTTTGTTAAACAAAACATTAAAATTCTATAAAAATGTAACAAAAATAAACAGGAATGTTTTATCAGAGCTTAATCATTCCGGGACTGATCTGATTTCAATCTCTTATTTCAGTTTTCTGACTCGTTATGGCTATATGGTTATAGCCATACCAATTCATTTGAATGTGTACAATTGTGTATGTGTGTGTCTGTTTTGCCTCTCTTGATATTTTAGAGTGTAACCCCTTCCTTGCTGTCCACTTTTTTACTGCATTGTAATTGAATTACTGCTTTTATTTTACATATTTGCTGTGTTACAGTCACACCAGTTCATAGGTGTGTGCATAAAGTGTGTGCGTATGTGCATGTGTTTGAATGTTGGTTTTGCACTCTTGATGATTTAGAGTGTCACCCCTTCATTGCTGTGTACTTTTCATCTGCATTGTGGTAGATCTGTAGATTTTACACGCAAAAATTTGCACAATTTTTGTGTTTTTATCAATTTCTCATTTATTTCCTATGGTCGGCCATTTTTGTCAGAAGACCATAAGTATGACTATTTTTTTTTTCACGACCACTTAACCTGCACAAATCAAGCCCTCAATTTTTTTGTGTGTTCACATTCCAATTGTCATAAAAGTCAACAGGTTTTGTACCATTCCAATGAAGCTGTGATTTTTAAAAATTTAAAACAGAAAACAGAAAAGGTCGGTGTCATTAGCCTAGTGGGCAAGTGCACCAACATACAGTGCCGCTGCACTACGGAGTATAAATCATGGCTTGAGGACCTTCCCCACCCCCCTCTCTCTCTCCCTCTCCCACTTCACTTTCTGGGGAGTGACCGAAGAGCACTACAGGGTTAAGCAGCAAATGCATACTCTTTACAAATTCTACACATTAACCAAAAAACAAAAAAAATGTTTTTTTGCAATGATCTGATTTCAGTAATGAAATCTGTCTTTACACATTACACAAATGACACAACCATTACTACGATTATGGGGGGAAATTTATCAACAGTCACAGGAAAGTAGTTCTCAAACCATAATGGTCTAAATGAGATACTGGCAGCAATCCTAACATTATAAAATATTCAACAGGAAATAAAGAGAAATAAATGAATATCTATCCATATCAATAAACAAATAACAGGAAATTGTTTTGGTGTGCAAATGAAAGGCAGCTAGTTATGCAAATACAGAAGGAGGTGGCATTTGAACCTTAATCTCGAAACCAACATTTGAGGAGACATCAGCAGCTCATCTGAAGAAGCCCCTGAGCACTGCATTTCAAATTCAAGTCATGCTTTGGACACCTGTTCGTAAAAATGTTAAAGCATTTCTCTCACCGAAAACAAACAAGCAAACATGACCTTTAATTTCCACTGATTGCCCCAGAGAGGCTAATGAACTTCTCAGTAAACACTTGCAATTCATACGGGGTAATTTTAATTAGTCACAGTTGAGAGGAACGTCCCATTTACAACATCAAAAGAAGACAAACATTCAATCACAGGTAGAGTGAGGTTCGATTAGGGGAAATGGATCAAACGGTAACAGCTAATATGAAAATAAAAAAAGTGCAGATGGCTTCCAAAATCATCAAACTGCGATAATCAGCCAAACGAGTCGTTAAAAGTTAAATACCTGTCTCTGACAAGAACTGTTCGAACATCTTAACTGTTGTAATCCATAAAGGAAGACTTTAATCCAGGGAAATGTTTTAATGAGCTCAGGCTTGTCTGGGTGGGGGATAGGGAGGCCCTCAGGAATAGAGGCACTGAATGGAGCAGGCGGAGAAGTGGTGGAGGTTACCCGTCTAAATAACAAGCAGTCTGGGCTCTGAAAGGCACAGACAGGCCAATACATCAGCATGCTAGCCATCTAGTGCTGGAACAGATCTCTGCCAAGCTAGATTTTAGTCTGGGATCAGACAATTTGGCATCCATAATAAGAGCAATATGAAGCAGCCTCCACTGACATGAAGAAAATATTTACTTTCTGCAAGAAAAACAAGAAGAGTGGGGAAAAAAATGAGTGTCTGCATTTGATGACACTGGAAGTCAATATGACTGCCACATAAAAGATGCCGTTCCCCCCCGCCACACTCTGCTACTGAAAAAATGTGTTACTTTGTGATAGTGCTAAACACAAACAAACAACTGTCTACTTGGAGCCCTACATGGATATGAACTTCAATTATAGGAATGCACCAGATTTATGGATCAGTGATATAACTCTGCTCTATCTGTAAATACTGAATATTTAGACAGCCGATGTTGGATAAGTGTGGGCTCTTGTTCAAACTTCTTGTTCAAAAGAAAAACGATCAATTTTATTTACAATATCGGCCATTTATTTGCTATCAGACATGACATGCAAATAATTATTGGCTTTTTGGCCAGAATTTCAATATCGTTGAAAAGCCAAATTAATTATATATCAGTACACAAGGCAATTTCACTAAAACAAGCTTGTAGCAAATAACTGAACCACAGCCTCATATTACAAATTACTACTACAAATGAGTAACACAAAGGTTATGCAGAGGTTTTCCTTTGTTCATATGCAGCTCTTTTATTATTTGTTCAGTCTTTGCTCACAAAACAGTCATTATATTTTCAAAGATGCACCAGAGTGATGTGGATATAATTGAAGCCATGACCTGAAACTGTTATTGAATAGATGTGACGCAGATTCCACAGGAGGGAAGGCAAGTGGGGGGTCGGGAAAGATTCAGATGGGAGACGGAGATAAAAGGAAGGACGTTCCCTTTAGTGTTGGACCCCAGCAGAGGAGCTAAACTAATCAAAAGTAGGCAACGTAACAGAGTGTGAGGTTGACTTCTTAAAAGTGACATCACCTCTATCACTACTTTTCTTAAAGAAGAGGACAGGTCAGAAAGTCACGTAACACAAAGGTAAACACTCAGCTCTACAAAAGCAAGGCAAATCAAGATTTGCATCATGAAGACATGATGATATTCCCTATTCTTAATGAGGAATGCTGAGACTAATGTGCCTAACAAGCATTTCGTGTGAATTTAACCTCTCCATTGTAATCTTCAGGACAAGTGTGCATCGGGAGGCTCTCGATGCATTGTAATCAAAAACAGAAGATTGCTCTGATCAGTATTTAATCTGTAAATGGCTTTCTTCAGCAGGTGCATCGACTCTCACGAGGGGTATCATATTGTCTCTGATTTGGTGGGGGAGATGCAGTCATTTCTGGCCCAGTGAGCCAAAGCTCTCTTTTTTCCAGCCCCTCCACATCCTGCGTAATCAGAACCCTCTCCCTGGACGTTGCCGCCGGACGTGACTGTAACCGGAAGATTCCGTTCTCTCTGCCCACGACTCTCCCTGGGCTGCTCCAGTGCCATGTGCGTCCACAATGGCACCCCAGCAGGAGCAGAGGCATATTGCACGCGGGCACCGTGCCACGGCAGTGCCGGGCAGAGAGGATTAGTCCTGATGACAGGGCATTAAATGTGTAGAAGTCCTTAGAGCGACTGAGCTGATGCGCTCTCATCCCACAGTTGGGCTTCGGTTCAGAGCCGAGAGAAGGTTCACAGGTCTTAAGTGGCTGCCACTCATTAGAGGCTGAGTGTCACACTAGCTTAGCTCCTCTCTCCTGCCTGTCTCCCTTTCCCAGAGGGTCCCTTCCAGAGGCCAGCGCTTTTTCGCTCTTCTGATACTGCTTCTGACATTTTCCACATGCTGGATGCCCTTTTTTGATGAGAAACCATCCTACAAGTTTGACAGAAGTCATCATTTCTTGCTTGAACCTCACTGGTTCTCAAGCCAACTAAACATACATGCCACTACACCATGAGAAGGACTACGCCAAGCAGGATGGAGCAGGTGCTCCTAAATTTAGCTATGGTGGGGAAAATCATTCTGAAAACTAGAGTTTGTCCTCTGTATATGGTGTTTTTTTTTTTTAAAAAGTTTTTATTTTAAAAAGCTCAGATTGCTTTTGGTGCTTGCGTATACTACGCCAGAGCACGTACAAATGTCACGCACCAGATGCTGTGCAAGCGCTCAGGACAGTAGGACATAGCGGTGAATCAGAGGTTAAAAAATGATAGAAATACTGTTCAGTTTCTCACACAAACTGATCGTTTCGTGTCTTAGGACATTAATGTATCATCACGAGTAGCAAGGTTTAATTTGGTTTTGTTTGTGTATGTTTTTTCAAAGATTTGGTAGCCATTGACTGCCATTATATAACTGACAGACTTCAATGGTTTGAGTTAAAAATCTTCGTTTGTGTTCTACTGAAGAAACAAAGTCATCTACATATTGGATGCCCTGGGGGTAAGCAAATTAACATCAAATTTTCATTTTTGGGTGAACTATCCCTTTAACGGATTTGAGCACTCACACTCCAAACGGTTGCGGTATATGGCAACACGCTCCAGGCACAGTGCGTCTGCAGCAGTACAGCGATTGTTTCCGCACCGAGTCTATTTTGCTGTGCTGGACGCGCTGAATTAAAGTGACAGCTCATTGTTTGTGCTATATGAACATGGATTGACTAGAAAATTTAATAATTACACCATAAATGCATATAATTAATGTAACTGCCTGTTTTTGCAAAAATAGTTTCATGGCTGGTAAATTTTTTTTGGCTGGTAAATATTCTTATGCCACCGGCCATTGGCAGGTGTGGCAAAAAAAGTTAGTTTTAGGCCCTGGTTGTAGGTATTCAAAGCAGAGACGTATATGCTGCGCCCTCTTCTGACGACGGGGCAGGAATATGCAGCTCATGTCAATTTAAAATGATACACACCAAAACAGCTCTTTTTTGCTTGTTTTTTTGACACACCGCAAAAATGCCATTTTCCTCATGTTATAATAAATAATCTGTGGGGTATTTTGAGCTGAAACTTCATAGACACATTCTTGGAACACCCAAGACCAATATTACATCCTGTAAAAAAGGGCATAATAGGTGCCCTGAAAAAAATTCTGAAAAACTAGAAATCATGTGCCAAAAGGAAGTTAAAACCAAATAAAAAGAATCTGAGGAGGAGGTTTCTGTTGCTGTATACCATTCACATGGAAAATAACAGTAATATTGCCCATATGTGGAGCAATTTATGTCAGATTATGTCAGAAATGTAACTAACAGAGTTCTTCGGTTCTTCAACTTTTCACATATCTCTCTACACAGCATCTCACCTGAATAAACCTGTTCTTTTGATTTCTGTTCATGGAAGGCATTGTCAGATTTCATAGATCCCCATTCTAATTAGTTTTCGTGTTTGCCTCAAACTTTGTTATCTGTTGTGCCTTTATTGTTAAGCCTATTTTCTTTTCTACAAAGACTGTGGTGCTGTGGTTGCTACAGTTAAATAAATTGTCAATTCTTTGCTCATATTTTCTTCAAATCTCATTCTGACAGTTTAAAAGCAGAGCGATGCCTTTGTGCACATCACCTCTTTTAAACCACCTACATCCTTACCTCCTCCTCTTGCCATCTACCTCATTTTGAGCAGATTGGTTTATCTAACTTTCCAGCAAATGCTTGAAATTGAATCCAACTCTCAATCTCCCTATGAATACGCACAAGGAAAGACGACAGATATAAATAAGGCCCAGAGTGCTGAACATCCAGTACAGAAGAGATGGGAGCCCACACATGACCGCTAGCCTGACTTGTTTGGACTGTGTTAGAAGTTACGCTGTCATCTGACTGCGCTTCAACATGGAGAACTGCAAGTTACATGAGGGAAACTCAAACAACAACAGACTTGGTGAGAGAACAGAAAATACACAACGTATAACATGATGTGATGTGACAAATCTGGTTTGATTTGAGGTTGATCCTGTATTTCCTGCCCACATAAACTCCAATTGAACCCTCATCGTTAAGAAGACATTATTTCGAGAAAGAAAAACACTACTTAGTGGGAAGAGCAGCAGGAGGGATATAGAGGAAATACAGGAGGTGTCACTTTCAGTAAGAGTCACACAATCAGCAGCAATGAGACTGCTTAATACCTCTCAGTCTGCCATCAGTGACTCACTCTAGCCTCAGTGTCTGCCTGGCACAAATGACACACAAATGCCCTTGCTTTTTGGGGAAGGTTGTCTTCCCTCCAACCAATGGTGCAGACCATCCTGATGCACGCAACATGAACACACCATCACAATAGCCTTTTCTCTGCTCTTAAAATGCAGTGTTGCTGGCTAACATTAATCTAAAGCGGTGTTTTCCCAACTATTTTAATCAGCAAGGATCACATATAGGGTTGGGTATCATTAGAAGTTTATCAATTCCGATCCGATTCTTTTGGATTGCAGTTTCGATTCCAATGTAAATAAAAGATGATATCAAGCATATTTATTCTGTTTCTTTTTTGCTAAACATTTAGTTGCAGCTGAATACCATGAACAAAAATAAACAGGCTACATAAAAACAAGATTCACAAGAGTTGTTTGCAAAACAGACCTGCGTGATTCTGTATAAATTGGGTGGATGTTGTTGTTTTTTTTAAATGGAAGTTGTGGTTTCTCCCACTAAAAAGATGGGCCTTGGTCCGCTTCTGAAAGAACTCTGGTGTGGTTCGAATTAAATATGAATGCAACATGGACCAAAGACTTCTAAATTAACCAAAATCAGGAAGTAATGACAAGATGTGACGCTATGCGGCATAATTTCACGAAGGGAACAAGCAGTGTATCCAAAACAAAAAAGGCAAACGTGGAGCAACGAGGCAGTAAAGTGCCTTTTATAAGCTTTTTGTGAGTTTGCAGTTGGTGAAAATAAAATCATATACACGCAACAATGAGTGTGCTTAGTCCAGCAGATGGCATGTATTAGACTTAAAGTGGCACTGAGCAGACCGATCAGTGAATACTTTCATGTCATACACCCGCAGTGCCGCTTTAAGTTGAACGCACCTTTTCCTTTTGTTTGAAGTGTGCGCCGAGTTCCGTAACGAAATAGAAGTCATTCAACCTGACCAATTAGGTTGTGAATGTATCACTATGCCTTTAGGTTCGGCATTTTTAGGTTCGCTGTCAAAAGCTAAGCGGACCAGGACCAAATGCATCATTTTCTTTTTTGGTCCAGACTAAATTAACCAAATGTACCAAAACTACAAGTGTGAACACACCCTTGGATTATCAATGTAACCTTTTAAAAGATAATATTTATGGATTTTCATAAACTGAAAGTCTGGGACAACGATTTAAACACAGCAAAAAGTAAAAGCAAGTAAAATTAGCCTTCATACTACCAAAAAAAAAAAAAAATCCACCTGGACATTAAAAAGTGCTTGTAGTTGAAGAAATGGCATGATATTATTACAATGATTCACTTTGAAGAAATCTTTGATACATATAGAAGACAGTGAAAGTCAGTGAAATGTGAGTAATGTCATTATTTCATATCATTATTGTAAATTTGTATTGTTTAGACTTTGCATTTTCCAAGCACTTTTATGCAGAAATATAGGTTTGTTGTTTTATAACTGAATTTACTTACATTTAGTATGTGTAATGACGTAAAAATAAGACAAAGTGCTATATTATTGTGAAGAGAGAAGTGTAAGTGAGGCTAGTAAAGAGCACTGCTGCAAAAATGTACATTTTTTATAGGCTATATGTGCACATATATCCCATATTATGAGTATCATTTCCACAAATGAACACCACATACATAATGCTTTGTTTCCTAAAAGAATTAGGGGGGAAAAAACATGAAATAATCTCCTGAAGTTCTTGATTTATTTCTTTCATAACACATCATATTAGGACAAGGATGACATCATTCCACAATAAGTGCTGACATTTTTAAATCAATTCCAAAAAACACGTTAATTAATTTTGACTGGAAGCGCAACACCGCAGGTCAAACGCGTTAAACAATCAGCTTCAATTAGAAAGGCAGCCGCTGATCTGAAGCAATATTCTCGTTCACTTGTATCATTCCAAACCAGACCACAAATATGCACAAACACACTGAATGCCTGATATTATTTGACAGTGTTTGAATGACAAGTACACATACATAGTTCAGAAATCTCAATTTTTACTCTGAGCATTGCATCATATTACATGGAAATAAAGCCAAACAATGAACCATATCCCATAATGCCATATTTGCACTTCAAAGACAAACTATTCAACAAAACGAAACGGAGTCTCTGGTTACCAGAACCACAGAGGGAAAACATTCACAGCTAAATCTGACAAGACACAAACACTCAACGGCTGGTGCTTTCAATGTCTATTTCAGCATTGTCATTCACATCCACACCTCTTTCCCTTCAAAAAAGCCACTTGTCACTCCATAAAGAATACGCTGAGGGATAAAGAAGTGTATTCAATTCATAAATATCCCTTTAAGAGGGTCGCGTCAGTGATTTGTCACTGGGGACTTTTGGCAGAGCTGAAATTGATGTAAAGGTGACATGTGAGTTATGTATGTGGCTATGGCAGGCGTTTTGATATTACCGAGCGAGGAAGGCAGGCTCACTAACCCATTCCTGCTCATTCCTTTCTTCACCTGTCTGTACGAGAGGATGTCATTAACTTGAGGTGAAGAGTTAAAAAAAAAGAAAAGAATGAAAAACCCCCAAAAAACTTGACATGCACACACAATGTTCCTTTGTCTCCTGCTCTCTGATGACGCCTGTCACTTAATGTGTGAAAGCCACGTGTGCTTCAATGGGATCAATTGTAATAAAACTGCATCGCCTTCACTGAGCTATGAGTTTATGAATCTCCTTAGAGAAACTCAGTCATTTAAAATCCCTCTAGCTTACGGCAGTGAAACAATGTTTAGTTTCAATCTCCCCGCAGCCTCCGCACGGAGGGAGCCACGCCGCACAACAGACTGAACACGAACAACAAATAAAATGTGAAAATCAAGCAAGTCACCGTCTCATTTCCATTAAATGATAAAGTAGCTGCACTGAAAAGAAATGAACTAATTTAAAACGGCTGGCCTATAGGTCAAGGACAGCTGGAGCAAACAGTCTCTGATTTTTCCTCCCACAGTCATACAAATAAAAACATTTTACATTTTCATTTTCAATACCCAAATCTAAGAGGCTTGTTATCTTTTCTTATTTGTTTGATGCATTGTGTCTGAAATGCCTTCAGGCTGTGATAAACGTACTTAAAACACATTTTCATATGTAGATTATTAGGTATATGGCTTTGTTAGATAGCGAGGCTTCTGTGCAGTGGCACAGAGGGGTCTGAAATAGCATGTCAGCGTCTACTGAAAGTCAATAAACAACTGAGCCGAGCTAAACAACTTGCGTTATTCTAATCCTAAAGTATTTTCAGTTCCTTGAATTGTTAATGTAGGATCACATGGTGCTCTGACCCGTGGGAAAAATTTCAAGGAGTCTTGAAAAAGTTACAATTGTCGCCAATAAGCTTTCCACAGCTACAAACATACTGAGCCAAGCTCGGTAGAGATGGTGGAAAAAAAGAGCATTCTTGATTTAGAACCGTAATGACTATGGCCAAGATTACTTTCATCACACAAGTTAAAAAAAAAAACATAAATAAATAAATCACATCCTGTCTATATTTCCAGGGAATTAAAACATCTGTGAATAAAAGCGATGCTGGAACAGATGGCCAAAAATGATATACATTGGAGTTTCAACTTACAAACTGCTGTGCAAATTCACCACCAAAAAAGCAACAGAATATGAGCTAAAATATTGAACGCCAGAACATAAATGTTTTACGAGCAGATCATAAACTATTGCAAATTTATATTTGCATAAATGTAAAAATGAGATCTTTGTATATACAGAAAGCTTTATGAACCTGCTGTTTCCTAAAACACTCAATCTACATCCAGCGAATGAAAATCCTTTGCAAGCGCAGCACAGAAAATAGGCAACTTCCTCCTGCCACAAAAATAAGGCAATCACACAGTTGCTGTTAATATCTGAACTGACTGCAGAATCCCTAGAGAGGTTTCTATTAACACATTGTGTCCGTTTCACTGCTTAAAATAAACGAGGTTTTATCTCTATAAAGTCAGCAGGAGTTAAAAAAAGACAGCAGCAGATGGCGGAGAGAGGTGACCTTACCTCATTGGTGTTCCACCTGTGTCTCTCTTTTGGCAACGTGGAGCATTTTGGTAGACATTCAAGCAGCTTTTTGGGCAGGTATATTTTCAAATGTCCATGTTCATCTGCAAAACACACACAAAAAAACAAGCTTGCATTAAAAATAGAGGTAAAGAGGCAGTAAAGCATTTGTGTCATTAATCAATACCCATGATGGATTGATGCAATCATGCTAATATATACAGCTCAGTGTATGAATACAATAACCAGTATATATGATTTAATGTTGGATTATCCTTTGCAGTTTTTCTACATTCTTCATACACAGCACATAATAAGGATCATTAATTAATGGCCGCCAATTATTCTGACTGCAAAGAGCGACTAATGAGCAACTTGCGGAATGAAGGTAAAAAATGTTAGATGAATGAAAATGTGAATTAATGGGCCAAGCATGCTATGAGAAAAAAATGGCAAAAGAAACAGTGACATATTGTGATGAGAATCATCCGACTTCAGGTGTTTCAATAGTGGAGGTTCACTCTCTAGGGCTTAAGGGGAACTGATGGTAAGCTTTATTAAGACTTTAACTACCCAATAAAGTACACAGCCACCCTGATCCTGACTGCTCGAAAGAACAGTAAAAAGCACAAATGCTGGCTAAAGATAAAAGAAAAAGGGAATACAATTTGTTCAGGGGCAATTAAGGCAGGGCTATACATCAGGCTTTCTTCCATTCTTACCCTGTCTGTCTCTCGTTCCCATTCCTAAGGGCTTGGCAGGCCAGTCAAATCACTGCCATTTAACTTTCATTGTTAAATGAAAGTTCACTTTCAGGGCAGAATTTCTAAATTACAATGAAATTGTCTACAACTGTAAATTGAGTCCAATTATAATCACCTTGTTACTACCAACTGCTGATTATACATTCGTCTGTCACCTATACCCACATGACATTCACATTCCATTCCACTAAAACCCTGCAGGAGTAAGGAGGAATGGATGAAAGGGGGAAAAAAAGCTTTGACCAGACTGAATATGCCCGAATAATGGGAGAATATTGCTTCTTTTTGGATAAAAGAATCGGACATAATGTGGTATATATATATATATATATATATACACACACATATATATATATATATATATATATATATATTTTTTTTTTTTTTTTTTTTTTTTTCAACCATCCAAATAAAATCATTAAAGGGAACCCCGGATATTAAGACTTGCATGGCTTATTATAACATAAATGGTGTCTTTTATTGAAATATGTAGTAGAAAACCCATAAAAGATTTAAGTTATTTAAAAAATCTGTGTCGTTTTATATTTCGGACTATGGGGCGACATTATTTTGATGACGTGAAATGGCTGCATTGGTGAGCTACTGGCGCTACCTGTTGATATTTTTAATCACAACTCAATTCGAAAAATAAAATACTGACACGAGGCCACATTGTGTGGCTTTTGGTTGTAATTTTCAGTCGAAGGGCAACCAGAGAAGTGATGCAAGTTCTCACTGCTTTTCCTAGTGATAAGAATAAGAGAAAAAGATGGGAAGATGCCGCTTTAGCCCTGATGCCTTTGAGGCTTTTAGCAAACCACAGGAACGCATTTGATTTAAATCTACACTTATATCCATCACCACCTGTAAGCTCTTTCAGTAGCTGTGGTCATATCAGTATTTTATTTTCCAAGTTGTGTTGCGGTAAAAATAGCAGCAGATAGTGCCAGTAGCTCACTAAGTGCAACCATTTCACGTCATCGAAATAATGTCGCACCCCCCCCATAGTCCAAAATATGTAATAAACAACGTGGATTTTTAAAATAAAGTAAATTTTTAATGTATTTTCTACTACTATATGTTTCAGTAAGAGACATCATTTACATTATATTAAGCCATACAAGAAATTCAAATTCATTTCATAGAACTCAATCCTACAATGTGAAGGACTGTCAACTGTGAAGCAAACAAATGTGCATAAGATGTCTATTTTTAATTTTCTCAGATGTTTATATTAATGTTATGATTATTAAAAAAGAACAGGAATCCATACAAAAGGACTTAATTTCATGTTCATGTCTAAGTCATTACTTTATGAGCTCAACCTACATTTCAACACCAGCACAATGACGGGATGTCTAATCCATAACGAACATCCTAACAGGGAGTCAAAAATGTGACATAATATGCCTGAGTCACTGTCAAAACCACCCCCGCCATTTTCCTAAGGCTGTAATTGTGACAAACAATCGTCTATCATTTGCGAATGAGATGCTATACCAAATCCTGTAAACGTGGTTATGAGCATGCTAGCAAATCAGTTCGATTTTCTCCGTCTCTAAGCTAATGCGCTTACACGTCACCATGTGTTCTGCAACCTCTCACGTCACCGATGACAAATCAAGACACATATGATACAGCTAATTACGCATCTCCAGGTCTGACGGGCTGCGATACGCTGTCAGATGATTATGCACAATTTAAATAACCCTCATATGAGGGCCTCTTTCTCCACATCAGCGAGAAAGATATTTGCTTCTCTCAAATGACAGTGGCATCAGCTAAACTGGTCCAGTTGTGAATCTTTCATTGTTCCACAGTTGTCAGAAAATCAACTCTGATATTGCAGACATCTGTTTATGTCAAAGAATAGGATTTTGTCATCTGAAAATACGGTCTTAAATGACATTATCATGTTAGAGATCTCTAGTATTCTTTCTTTTTGCCTTCTACACCCAAAATAATATTTTCATTCAATGAAAAATGTACAAACATCACTTATCACTGTCTGCAAAGCCAGAACAGATTGGCTTTGCTTGCTATAATTCACATTAAAATCGGTGGTGTGAGGGAAGAGGTTAAATATGAGAGTCATCCTTTAGCTGAGTGAGGAATAACATGCAGTCAGGCGGTCATTATCGCAAAGCAAATTCTGACAGGGTGATCAAGCCCCTGACACAAAGTAGAGGTCTCTTGTATCATCCTGAATGGATAATGACCAGCTGACTGTATATTTTCCCACTCATTACACAGCTACTAGCCAATTATATACATACATACAAAATACTGCTTTGAGAAATTATTTTATTATCTTACCTATATATCATAGAATTGCTAATTGGTGGCAATTATTCTAAATTGTGTATCATTTATCCATTATTATATGACTTATTATTATCTGATTGCTTAATTTGTATTTTCACATATTTTATTATTTGTTAACACAAGCATTCTAAAGAATTTCGCAAGAGGAGTGTGTTTCAATTTAGACGGTCTGACTTTTAGTTGTCCTTCCTGTCTAGCTATGCCACCTTTGAAAATGTGACTGTGCTCAACAAAGTCTTATACTTTATTCAAGGAATGTGATTCTCAAGTGTGCGCTTCTTGTTACCTGAACCCTTTTCAATTTGTCTGAGAACCCCACGAAAGCCCAGGCTTCTGTTTGTGAATATAAAACAAAGACCTGTGTCTCAAGCACAAGCTGACCAGAAATCAAAGATGTACACTTCAAATGGCAAACCCCCATGTCCCCAGTGCTTCTTAAAGGCAAAGTCACCCTGCCTGTCCGTTTTATTACACCTCTATTTTTAATTTGCTCAGATGTTTGGATGTCTAAAGCTATAAAAGACAATATTGGAGAATATGGACTTAAAGGATGACTGTGAAATCTTTAAAGAATGAGAAAAGGTAGAGGAGAGAGAGGGGGGAAAACAGCTCAGTGAGAAGTAATCCCAGCCTGGAGCAAGGTCCTAACAAAGAGTTTACAGCTACCTGATAAGGCCGTGAAACAACAGTGTGACTCTCTGTGCTCTTTCGTTTGGGGCATGGAGATAATTCTAGAGATTGGAGTATGTGCTGAATGTGGCATACACTGATGGGAGAGATTGTACAAGGGTAAATGAGTTTTACAGTAGAGAGCTCAGACTGGTATCTGGAATCATTTGACTCACTCAATTAACATTAGCATAGAGCACCTGCTCACGAATGACAACGAGCCGCCTTCCCACACACAGAAAAAAAAAAAACGATTTATCTTTGTTGCAACCAGTGTCAAAAGCAAAAACAAAGGTAACATCAAAAACATAATGGCCCAATCATTTTAAAATAAAACAGTAGGCATTAAACAGGCAAGTGGTTATTTTATAAAATACAAATATGTGAATATAATCATGGAGAACAGTTTAAAGTCAACAAGAAATGGCATTTACTATGCATTTTATGTCTGTAATGTAACATTTTTAAGCATAACAGAACACACACTCTCAGAAAAAAAGGTACAAAAGCTGTCAAAACGGCATATTAGTACCTACACTGTACATAAATGGTGCCTATTAGTACCTTTTAAAGGGGTACCGCCCCAGTGATAGCTTTTGTACCATTTTCCCTGTGAGTATATGGCAACACGATCTTATCCATCAGGAATTGCTTGGATCGTGAAAAGTGGGCGTTTCAAAGCAGAATAGAGCCAGCCCCGAATGCTTATTACATTTTGATGAAAGATTACAAAGACGAGCGGGTGGTGACAGGCCTTGGTCATCTCCAGACAACCTCAGATACAGATCAGACAGTGTGGGCGGAGCCAGACTGGCCAAGACTCTAATACCTACCCTTCTGTAATCATTTCAGACCACACAAACATTCAGCACACACCCAAGGCCTACCACCCATCAGAGCCAACAAACACATTCCCTTTGACACGCCCACTGATGACATCATTCACTCCAGAGCAAGGTGGTCTATAAACCCTAAATAAAGGTTAGCATTTTCATTCATCTTAATGGCGGTTCCTGAACTGGCGCAGGATGCTAGAAGTCTAACCTGGTCCGTACTAACCAGTCAAACCTGGAGACCCGTTCCAGAGCCATTATTGCACACTGATGTGAATATCCACATAGGACCGTTAGTTCAGTGAGTTACTATCTGTTTTGAGAATAATGAAATGGAACATTATGATTATAAAACAGTGTGAGGGGCGATAATTAAATGGTAAAACAGCTCAAATAAGCCGTCCACCGTATTCGTTGTGAATTAAAAGTGGACGTTTATCAGTGTAAAATGCTATTAGGGACTTGAAGACAGGTATGAAACTGACTTGTGCTGAAACTAAGTACACATCCAGGAGAGTGAAAAACATTCACTGCTCCGATTAGATGACTGGTTGTTAATTAAAAACCCCTCATACTAATAAAATCCCTTCTAACTCCTCCCAGAGCACAACTTGAAAGACCTCTTGAGATGTTTGGGCTATGCTCCTTTTTCACCAAATAAAATGAATGGCATTGAAATGAGGGCTCATTGCTCCGCAGTTAAAAGCAGACAGAGAACAGAGCGGAATGCTAATTCACTAAAGTTCTAACGCTGGCTGCTTTAATAAAGAGCAGTCTATCAGTGTCAACACACACCCTTATCTGACATTACTGCGGCTCAGGGACTGGGAATGAGCTCCGGCGTCATAAAAAATAAAAATAAAATTGTAGAACGGCAGAGAACAAATGACAAAAAAACATTCAGAGTAAAGGGGCTGTTATGACTGTGAGCAGACACATTGGCGAAGCAGAAGGCTGACAAAAGCTTAGACATTATGTGTGCACATATGAAAATTCAAGACAACTTAGAGATAATATCCATGACTTCTAATCTAACATCAGTATCGCAATCCTAAAATCCCAACCCATAATTGACAAGCTGAATCTAGATCCAATATCATCATCCAGTATCATTTTCTGCTTGTATGAACAGAAAAATGTCTTAATTTGGAAAATAAACATACTCAAAGTTCCAGTAAAATTAAACTAATTTTTTTTTAAATAACAACCATATTCACATTCATACCACTAAAATTCAAATTTAAAACACAGCCTGTGCTGAAATGACTGTGGTGTAAATAGATTCACCATACAAAGCACTTGAACTTGCTAAGGCTGAGCTTAACTGGATTTTATAATGACTTACTAAAGTTTATAAATGGCATATAAAACTGTCAGATATTACTACATTTAATTATGGTGTTTGACCTCAGGTTCAAGCATACAAATTTGCCATAATATAGTAGTTAACATTTGAAGTGGATCAAAAAAGTTCATCAAAGTTGTCCTAAGACAAGAACGGGTATTGTTTTGGTTTTAGGACAACTTTGATGAAAGGTTTTGATTCACTTCAAATGTTACAACTACTACTGTAGTTAGCTAACTTTATATGCTTCATATTCAATGCATCATTTAAACAAAATAAAACAACATGAAAAAGGTACCAAACCTCCACTTAGACTAGCTTTACCCTGCAGCTGGATCTCCCCGTAGACATAAGCCCCTTTCACACAGCGTGTTGATCCCGGAAAATTGCCAAAGTGGCTTTTGTGTGAACGCAAACAAGTCCCGAGATTGATTCCAGGAATGATCCTCGGACGAGGACCTAGTAACACTGCCGGGATCAGTCCCGGAATGAGCCCTGTGTGAACAAAAAGCAGGACCACAGGGCATTTGCGACTGAAAACTACTGCATGGGACTATGAAAAAAATATTTAGGAGCACCAGTGCAGACTGACCCGATCATTTGTTTGCGCTGAGGGGAAATTACAGGTTTCTACGTGCTTTTGCAACGTTG
This sequence comes from Labeo rohita, assembly GCF_022985175.1. NCBI lineage: Eukaryota > Metazoa > Chordata > Actinopteri > Cypriniformes > Cyprinidae > Labeo > Labeo rohita. The sequence continues at coordinate 11,356,682 of NC_066891.1, read as the reverse complement.
AGTAATGTATCACAGACATATCTCACAAATCCTTTCATAAAGTATAGAGAGAGTGTAAATAAGAGATTGATTGTGCAGTGTAGAGAGCTTTGTTGATTACAATGGAACTTTGTGAGATTGCATTGAACTAAGATGAGTGACAGTTTTTAAGGGAGTTTGTGAATGAGATATTGATTTATTACAATAGTTATATAAACAAGAAGTTAATATTAAGTGACTTACTTTATTGCCTGATTTTGCTATAATTCGTCATCAAAAGTAGTCCGAAACAAGTCACAACTAAGCTGCTGCGCATCTCAATTCAAACACAGCGTTGTTTTGTTTATGAATGAATGTGTGTTTTTTATAAAATCTAGTCAATGATTCAATTTCCCATTCATGAAGACAGTCACTTGCTTTATTCCTGAATGAATCAGCTGTTCGAACAAATAAAATGAATGATTCAGTAATTATATCAGTGGCTTGCTGCCTCCTGATGGCAGAGTTAGATTCATTATTTCATTAAGTATCTTTTCAGTTAATATTTCTGTATTCTAAGTTTTATATTTAAATTATTAATCTTAACCTTAGCCTGAGCCTAATGAAACATGAAAATATACCTACAAGCCACTTTTGTGTTCTTCTGTGCCACCTCTGTAGTACAAATTATTTTTGTTAATACTGATTTCATTTGATTGGTAAATTATTCTAACTACTTGTTCTTATTCTGTTGTTTTAATTAGAAATTTTAAAGAGCTTAAAAAATATAATTTTTTTTTTTATTTGACATAAAAGATGACTATTTTAATAAAGTTGGGAAAATGCCATTACAAACATAAAAAACAAAATTCCCCTGCATATCAGTTCAAGGAGTCAAATAACACCTCGTAAACGGGAAGGCTAATTTTTGATTGTTTATTCGAAGGTGCTTCTGAAATTTTGACTGTGCTCCTAAATGATTTAAGTTAGGAGCACAAGTGTGGCGTTTACATCCATGTGCCGTCTGTGTGAAAGAATCTATAAAGAGATCTAATATGGACTGTCTTGCAAACCAACAAGACAGCATCAGAGGATGAAGTCTGGTTTAACAATCCAGCTCCAGCCACAACTACTTCTGCTGGGCCTCAGCCATAACGACACTCCTCCCCACTTTGATCCCATGGATGTAAACGGCACATCCTGCTGCGCAACTCCAGCCTCTAATGCCATCTTGTTTCCTTTATATTTCTGCCTAAACAGCGGTGACAATGTGGACATTAACATAATTCTGTCTCCCTAGCCGTGAACAACAATTTAGTTGTCAGATCCTAAAGTGCAAGGCAGGCTGAAACCGTAGCCTGTTATATTGGAAGATGTGCTGTGCTGAGCCGAGCTGAGGGGGCAGCCAATTACTACAGCAGCCCTGATCAGGAGAAAGCAACTCTCCAGTCAGGTGCATGAGGGGAAAAAAAGTACAGAACAGATAGAGGACCAAGAGAGTATAATAGATAGCCTATAGAAAGAGCTCCCACAAACAGAGAGAGTTAGAGAGAAATGAGGAAGTAGTGGAGGGACAGAAAAGGTTTTTCTGCTTCTGCTTGCCACCCACTCAGATGGGAATTCTCTCATTAGAAGGGCAGGTAGGACGGAAAAAATATCACACCAGCAGGTCTTGACACAGCTGTGCCTACAGACACGGCTTGTTTCCAACTCACAACTTCTAACTGTTGGATTGTGGGAGTTGGGGGGTTTGAAGTGGGATGGGCCCCAGTCCAACACTTACTAACTGCAAACACAGAATTTCCCAAAAGACATGTTGCTGCTTTTTTGCTTTTACAGATGCCTGTGGTGATCTCTTCAAACAGGGCTGTTTATTATTTCAGGGAGGACAACTACCTTCTCCACCAGTTTGTCTACTTCACGTCAGCTGCAAAATACTGACATCTTACGTGTTATGTTACTAATTGTGTCTACTCAAGTGCTCAAATGATAAATCAACTAAATACTTTGGGGGTCCATGTTCATTATCATTTAGTTGCCGACTTATGTATGTATCAAACAACAACCAAATGTCTCCGAAATCGGTTTGGACGATATACTGGTAGATATGATAAATTGCAAAAAATTTAGCATTTGAGATTTTAGATTATCATCTCTAAAACGCTCATATGATGTTGCATCGTCACAAAATTATCATTTGCATGCATTTTTAAGCTTTGCCAGTTTAAACATTCAAGTGATTTGAAATCATTCCAAATAAATGAGAATAAACGTATATTTAATTTAGCCTTTTATTTTATTTGATTTGTATCTTTGTTCAGTTGTATTTATTTCCTGTATGTATGACCTACTGCTTATAATTAGGGTTATTGGTCTTATGTTATTACTGACTATTTATTCCCAAGAAAGCGTAAACATTTTTTTACTTGCATTAATTAGGCCAGTATTTTTTGGTGTGATATCAAAATTGATGTCGAGAATTTTAACATTTCAATGGTCTTTAAAATTTTCATAGCATAACTTTATTTTTAAAAAATAACAACTATATTGTGATATATATAGTTTAAAAATTAAATTTCCCTATTCTGAAAAAAAAAAAGATCCCTGCATTCAGGAAAGCAGGAACACCCTCTAACCACTTCCAAATATTACTGTCATGAACTGAAAAGTCACTGTAAACAGTGATGTTCGGCCATTGCTGTTATGTCCAGTTACCCAAGTATTTGGATACTTGTGTGTCATATAGAAGTGCAAGGGTGTCATATAAAAGTGGACATATATTTCTGTGGAGAGAAGGTGACTGATCCTAAGATTATCTGAGATGCCATTCCTGAAGGAGACGGTTTAGGAGCTTTAACAATATCAGTCACGCCAGCTTGAGCTAGTCTCACCCTGGAGACAAGTGTGGGTCATGAAACTTGAGAGGTCTGGAAAAAAAAAAAACAAATCTAAAATCAATATCATCCACAACGCAAAACTCTCTGCTCTCTCTCTCACTCTCTCTGTGTCTGGGTACTTCTGCAGTGAGTGACACTTGCTTTTAATTGTTGCTTCCCTCGGCAAGATCCAATGGACAGTTTATTCAACCTTCAATCTAAAAGTTATCATCAATCACGGTTTAAAATATCAATAGCACATTACATCAATTCAGGCACTTTCAAAGGCGATTACGATTATGCAGTCCTTTTTTCAGAGCTTGGTTCTAGTTGTGTCAAAATTCACAAATATATTATTGACATTTGCTTCAATATGCATCCCCCCCGTAATGTGCTGTAGGCAATTGGCAGTGTCACCCTGAACGTAATGAAAACATAAGAGACTATAGCATTTCCCTCTGTAGTCCACCCATAAAATCACTAAACATTAGAACAGACACTATTTGCAAAGCCATTCTCAACTGCTGTATCGATCCATTCAATAGTGATCTAATAAAGTTCTTGTGACCAAAGAGCAAGAGAACTGAGTTGAAATAATAATCAGATCGCTATTATGATGAAATATTCCACAGCTTTTATATAGCAGACATAAAATATACAGCAATAGCACACCCATAAATGTGATGAGAAGACTGGCCTTCCCTTTTTTTGGAATGATCTGGTAAAACCCAATCTTTTTCTCCGTCATTGAATTTCTGGCTGCTCTTATTGAAGAGCCGTAGCCATTGGGCTATTTGTTAGAAGTCTGCCGTTGCACAGAACCTCTGATCCTGCTATCACAGCTCAACTGATGAACTCAATTTAAACTAAGGCCTGGTGGGGCCACAGACTTCTCAGGCAAGCTTGTGCTGTCCAGAGATTGGGCTGTCATCTAAATTTAACTCCCTGAGAAAAAAGATGGTGCTGCTTTTAGAAGAATCAGAATAGCTTCTGTTGTTCAAGAATAAAGACCTCTGTCTAATCTCCATGCATTCACAGGGCTTTCTTTTGATTTTGTTACAAAAGTAATTCACAAAAAAAAAAAAAAAAATATGCTATCATAATCTGATATACACCCTCATGTTGTTCCAAACCTGTTTGACCGACTTTCTTCCACGCAAAAACAACTTAATTCAATTGCGGAAAGTGGTTCCACGCTCTGGAAATAGGGTTTCTAAACATTTAATGAAATTGTAAACTCAAAAACTGAAATTCAAAAACACGGTCTAGCAGAAACCAGTATAAATACAATAAAATCAGACACATCAAACTAACCCAACCAAATCTTATGCAGCTAGCAAACATTAGCATGTTAAATAAAACTTTTATTTACCTTATGTGACATGGTGTCAGTATATATTGGTTCTTGCACTCATTTTTCAGTAGCATACAGCACACTCCACAACCTAAGCACAGGCTCTCTTCACCACAGTAGTAATCCCACAAAACACCAACCAACAACTCTTCTAAATCCCAACATAACAAAACATTCAACAGAAAAAAACAAGTCTCTCCCTTTTCTCACACTGCTACAAAAAAACACATAAAATAGCACTTAATTTCAGCAATAATTCTCCCTATTCAGCTCCTTGCAAAGCATGCTGGGAGATGGAAATCCCCAGCCTAGTTTTAGCAGTGCTATGTTAATGCTAGGAAAAAAAGATTAATCCCAAATCGATTAACTAAACTTCTGTTTTACAAATGTAAATGGATTGCACACAATTCAGTTAGTCTACTAAAATTTCATAAAAGCTTGTTTTAATCAAGTACACTGAGAAAGCAGATGTTAATGGATGCTAATGGCAGGTGTAATGTGGCTCATACAAATGACATGAGGGTGAGTAGAGTCCCATGAAATATCTTTTATTTTTTACCCAAGTTACATTTCAATTTTTCCGTATTATATGTTTCTGTAATCTGGTTTCATTTAATTTGAAAAATAAAAAGGGTGTCTCTACGCTTACTGTTTTTTTGTCCTAACTTACTAAATTTAGGAGCACAGTCAAAATTTCAGGAGCACCTTCTAATCAATAATCAAAAAATCTGATAAAAAAAAATTTGCCTTCCATATTACAAGGTGATATTTGAGGGGAATTTTGTTTTTACATTTGTGTTGCATTTTTCCAGCTTTATTAAAAGTATGTCACCTTTATGTCAATTTTTTTAAAAGTTATATTTTATAAGCTTTTTAAAATTTCTAATTAAAACAAAAGAATAAGAACAAGCAGAATAAGAATAAGTTACGAATCAAATTAAATCAGTATTGACAAAATTAATTTGTGCTACAGAGGTGGCACAGAAAAACACACAAGTGGCTTGTAGGTGTATTTTCATGTTTAATGAGGCTCAGAGGTGGCACTGAGTGCAATCAAATTCATAAATTCATGTTGAGATTAATGTTTTAAACATAAAATTCTGAAAACATTAACTGCCACCAAGTGGCGGCAAGTCCCTGATTTAATTACTGAATCATTCATTCATTTGATTCGTTCGAACAGCTGATTCATTCAGGAATAAAGCAAGTGACTGTATTGAATGGGAAGACAGTCATGAATGGGAAATTGAATCATTGACTCACTAGATTCGTTTAAAAACGCACGTTCATTCATAAACAAAACGCAAAATTCAGTTGTGACTTGTTTCGAACTATTTTTGACGACGAAATACAGCAAAATCAGGCAACAGTGTTATAATCAGACAATGTCACTTAATATTAACTTCTTGTTTATCTGTTGTATTAAATCAATATCTCATTTACAAACTCCCTTAAAAATCATTAAAAGCTGTCACTCATCTTAGTTCACTGTGATCTCACAATGTTCCATTGTAATCATTGAAGCTCTCTACACTGCACAATACATCTCTTATTTACACTCTCTCTACACTTTATGAAATGATTTGTGAGATATGTCTGTAATACATTGCTTAACATTGCAAAAACACATAGAAACCTTTGACGCTCCCCTCAGCACAAATAGCATAGCATAGAATTTTAATTTAATTTTCCCTTAATCAATTTTTTATTTAATATAAAAAGTCTTCTGCATTCTAAAATTTTACTATGCCATATCGTGATTGAATTTGATTAATGGCCAGCCGAAATTGGGATTCATTTAATTTGTCTTTGAAGTTCTTATTCTACTATTTTTTTGTCTCTTTTTCACAGAAATCACAGGCCCCAAAGTGACTACGTTTTGAGAGAAACATGGGTTTTGGGAAAATCATGTACCATGTTTGTTATTGAATATTCTAAACCAATGTAACAACCAAAGAGAACAAATGTTAAGAGCCCTGCTGGGCAACTTATTTAGATGTAACTTCTAAAACATCATGGATGAAGAAGAGACAAGCATACAACGCTTAAAGTACAAGCGACAGGCATGTGTGCACAAGGCCCCCAAGCAAACACTAGACAGCTGTTAGAAAAGCCAAGCTGAATTACTACAGACATACAATGAATTAATATGGATAAAAACTGTTTCACAGACTTCTCATTTCCTCCATTTACATATGACTAATATTCCACTCACTAACTCTCGGGTGAATTAGTTTATCTAATCTAAGAGACAGAATCACCACATGAAATCATAAACATCTTTGAAAGCACCACATCAATAAATCAATGACTCAAAATAAACCATCAATTTTCTTAAACGGATGTCAAACTAGGGACAAATAATTACCTGGAACAAGGCCCAACGCTAAGTCACAATTACCACCTGACTCAGAGTACTTCTACATTGTAAGAAGCCAGACCTTGCTATTATCTTGAAAAGAAATAAAGAAGCATGGATTGAAGCATAATAGCAAAAGCCCTCTGAACCAGCATAATGTTGACTAAATCATATGCTACCGTTCAGTGGCAATCAGTTACACTTAAGCATGATAGTTGTGAGAAGAAGTAAGAAAATGATTCTTGGCACGACCGACTGTGAGTGACTGAACATCTCTTGAGGGCATAATAAAGAGAACCACATCTTAAACCTTTTAGACCTGGTGTCCATTACTATGAATGTGCATGTGACTCTGCTTTAGATCTTGTCGATGAAAGGTTGTATGTTTAACGGCTAATCAAATAGCAATATCGACCTTCATATTTTTATTTTAGAAAAATAAAGCACATTGATGACAGACATAATGGCACTTTAGCCAAAGTGCAAAAGTAATGGACCTTTAAAACTTTTTATATTACCAGGCATCTCATAACAGCTTGATAGATTTATTGTAAGGTTAAACTGATTAAGTCCTATTTCAACTACAGCTTTACAACTTTGGCCATTAAATATTCTTTTTTTTTCCATCCAAAAATTCGGATCTAAATGCTTTGAGCTTTTTTTAGTGTTGTTGTGAATGGACAATTAATCAGTGCCATCTCTTTAAATCTGCATTACATACTTTCTTTTCCAAGCTTTGCTCTTTGAAAAATCAATGCTTGATTAATTGCAAAAACCTAGTCTTTGCTGAGCAAAAGGATGACGGTGTCTAAATTAAGGAGCACAAACAACATCATATCAGCATCTCTCTTTCACCTGATTATGTTCTTGTTCAACTTTTTGATGTATTAGAAAGCAGTAATATTGTCTGTAAGAGGACAGACAACAAAGTGAGCTCATATTAGAACCATAATGTGTTATAAGGAACACATTAATAATGTGAACCAGCCATATGTATGGACAAACTGTCTGCCTTCACTGAATGCTGCTAGTATACGGCCATAAGAAATACTGAGACACTTTCTATTTTTCAATATTTACCCTGAATCCTCAGACTAGACATACTACGCAGCAATGTTCAGCTGTGTCTGCCCATAGTGCTGTTTGTCAGGCTGGCTATAGCCAGTGTGACAAATCACCAGCAGGCAGCCTTGTTAAAACACTGATGTGGTTTAATGGGTGATGTCCGAGACTTGGGTACATCTGATGAGCTCTCAGCAGACATTAGTGACCAGCCATATCCACTAGAGTGATCGCAATTCTGGCTGAAGTTTGCCTGTTTAGTAATTCTTCTTCACATAGCGAAACTAAATCTAGATTATGCCGCTTATTTGGTTCTACGCTGACTAAATCATTACGAGCATCTCATCTAAAGGTTGTCAGCATTCAGATACAGTAGGAGGCTGGCCCAAATCCAAGAAGCCCAAAACAGCGACTTAATTCAGCTACCAAAGTGCCTGCAACAAACTGAAGAGAAAAACGAGCCTTCTTATGTATTTTCAGCCTCAGCCAAGCTCACCCATCCATGAAAATCCCATCTCAGGGAGAGAGGAGGTGAAGACCTGCGAGCACACACACACATTCACTCGCACACAGCAGACAGTAAAGGACACGCCGCCAGATCCTCACTAAAGCCCTTTATCCTTATCATAACTACTCCCACAATTACTCACATGAGTGGTTTACCTGTTTCCGCCAAGCCATGCTGCATTTTTACTGTCCTAGTGATACGAAAACCTCTCGGCACCAAACATTAACTGGGCCGCTACAGACAGACACACACAACGGTTACATCATGCTGGAGCATGAGAGTGTGAGATGCAATACTTAAAAGCTCAGATAGATACACAAGGCGGCATGCTCACATATATACACACGCCATCTGAAAGAATATCAACATGACTGCAAACAGCCGCTTCTGCCGTTTACTTTACATCTCTGGGCATGTTCATTAAAATCTTTGAGCTTTGAAATGGCAAGGACTCACTCAATGGCATAATGAGCAGACAGCATAACAAGAAGATGAGGCTGATTTAACTCCACTTACAAATTTACACAAAAAATGAACGGGCTTAATTACACAGATCAACTAAGTGTTCAGAGGTGCCAAGAGAAAAGATACACTGCCTATTAAACATGAGAACAGTGCCACTTTTAGGGTAACCAGAGCTTCACAACACACCAAGCCATATTAACATGCACATGATTCCACAACAAATGCTTTATGCTTAAAGTCCAACATAAAATATGCATGTTTTATACTCTAAGGGGAAATGTGTCTAGTAGTGTTGACAAATCATTTCAACAAATAGTAGAGCTCAGTCTTGCTGTGCTATTGGATGGATGTTTTTCCAAAGGTCGACTCTAACATTTGGAACACAAGGGCTACATACACACCGCAGCTAAATTTGGTTGTCAGTTCACCTTTCAGTGCTTAAATCTGTTCTGTACACAGAGAGTTCAGTAGTTTATGAGAGTGACAACTGCATTCTACAACAGAATTAAGTCCTGAAAAATTTGGGTAGTGACGACCACATTTACAAAAATCCTATGCAGTGCATATGGAACTATACTAAACAACTATTATTAATGACGTATTTAAATATTTTCTCTTCTGTATGTCCCGTGCAAATCTTACCAGAAAAGACAGTAAACAAGATCAAGCCCATAATAAACGTAAATAAATCCAAATACTTTATCTTGTAAATAAGATCTTGTAATGTTTACGACCTGAACTTGGCTACTTTATTAATTTTTATAAACCGAATGGCTTTATGAGCCCAAACAACAAGCCTAAAGACACTTACAATAAGTGGACATGGCAACACTTCAAGAGCATGCTCTGTGAAACAGCCTTCCCATCATAAACAAAACATGATGGCTCTGTCAACAGTAGGGATGTAACTACTTCAAAATCTCACGATACGGTATCTCAATATGAAGTCCATGATACAATATTTATTACGATATTAACAAAAAAAGACAAATGAAGACTTGGAAAAAAAATGACTTTTTTTCAGTTTTATCTAAAGCACTTTGAGAGTTAAAAATTAAGAGCTCCAACTCATGTTCTTAACTAAGAAAACTTAAAGAAGAACTGACTCTACTGACTTGTACCTGAACTTTAAAGGGGACTCAGCCCTCTTTTTACTTGTGATATACTGTCTCAGTCTAAATTACATTCGCACTGGTGTTTTAGGAACCCAAACAAGTTTGAATATAATAACAGAAATAACAACAATTTTATATTATTGTTATTCCTATGTTATTCCCTGACATATATTGTAAAACAACTGCACTGTAAAATAAATGAAAATTAATATTTCACAGGTATATTATTTTTTATATTACACTTGAAAGAGATATTTTGAATTTTGACTGCAGTAATGTTACATATTTAAAACAGTAGCTGTCAGCAATTTTGCACTTTCAAGCTTTTATTTTGATGGAAACGGCAGTAGAGCTTTTATTTTGACGAAAACTCCAGCTTCAGTAAATATGCTCACAAAAATGTGTCTCACTACAAATCTAGTGAAATGCTGTAATCATCTGCCATGAAAATAAAGCATAACTGGTGGCCGTTGCATTTTCAAAAATGCGCTAAACTCACAGCACATGCAATAAACGAGTTCACTGCATTCACTGTGAACTGAGCCGTTCTGAGGCGTGGAAAACACCGGATCACAAACTGATTGCCTGAGTAAAGTGTGTGCTTCATTTTAAAGCACAGCAAAAAACAGACTTGATTAGGGGATTACACCATATTGTGCTTTTGGTTTTAGTTTGATAGATACTAAAGCATAATGGCCCAAAACACAACTTTAAAGATCTTTTATGTTAGAATAACAAGTTTAAATATATTTTAAAAACTACACTTTTTGCCCGGAAGACCTATCGTTTCATATCATTATGTGACCACAATGATATTAAGACAGATTTGCTATCGAGATACCACGATATTGGCAATACCGTTACATCCCTAGTTGACAGTGGTTTACTTAAAGTCACCAAACCCAGCAATTCTTTGGTCACTGTAATATTACTTTTGTCAAAAATAGTGAGATGGCAGGATGTTATGTTTACCACGGTGTCAATCATGGAAATATCACAGTCAGTTCTGTTCCATACACTCACAAAATGATAATTCATGGGATTCACTCCCATATGTGACCCTGGACCACAAAACCAGTCATAAGGGTCAATTTTTTGAAACTGAGATTTATACATCATCTGAAAGCTGAATAAATAAGGTTTCCATTGATGTATGGAGATATAACTATTTGAAAAATCTGGAATCTAAGGGTGCAAAAACATCAAAATATTAAGAAAATTGCCTTTAAAGTTGTCCAAATGAAGTTCTTAGCAATGTATATTACTAATCAAAAATTAGGTTTATATATTTATGGTATATTTATGGTAGGAAATTTACAAAATATCTTAACGGAACATGATCTTTACTTAATATCCTACTGATTTTTGCCATAAACATTTTTTTAAAATTTGCTACAAATATACCCGTACTACTTATGACTGTTTTTGTGATCCAGGGTCAGATATTTAAATGCGGTTGTCACTCAAGCTTTACAGTGTGTACATAACCAAGGTGTGCCCGATCTTACCCACCCACTGTCACTTTTAGTTACTAACAACACATCTTATATCGACAACATAACCCCGTCAAAGCACCGACTCGTCAATCATCAAAGAAAGTCCCAACATGAAGTCCCAAGGGAGGAGAGGACGACAAATGAAATCAAGAGGTAAATAAATGAATCGATGGATGAATAATAGATTAGGCAGCAAGTGGCCCCTTCGAGCAATGCCACGAATGCAATATTAATAAGCAGCTCTTACTGTTCGTCTCTGTGTCATCACTGACACTCTTAGGAGGAGCATGGGCCGAATAACACACAGCTGATCTGTACATTCGATCCGGATTACGGATTTTCTTCAGTCCTTCAGGAAGCAAAGAGAGAGTGGAGAAGAAAAAAAAGAATTCTGGGAAAAGTACACATTCCCGGATGTACAACTTTGTTTTAGTCTTTATTTCCCCCATGCACATAGCAGGAACTTACAAGAATGTTTACCAGGGTCAGCAGTGTCACGTCTGCCGAACCCCAGTCTCCCTCCCATCAGCAAGCCCATGCATCCCAAATGTGTCCATCTCCATGCTGAAGAACACCTCTCCCAAACAATATGCACCGTTCAGCCTCAGAGTTCAGCGTGCCTATTTGCTTCTCCCCCTTTTTTTATCAAGAGCATTCAGGGGTGCATTTAAAGGGATTACTTTGGCCTAAGGTGCTGCCTTGTGGGGAGAAAATGCAGTTTCATTTGCAGGCAGGGGTACGGACGAGGAATGTAAAAGCACTCGCTTTCCTTGTAACTTGAGACCGCATGCACATTTTCATTAACTGTAACAAAGTATCATAGATAGCTCCAGCTGTTAAGAAGTGTTACACTGCCAAAAGAGAAAACAATCTAGACCACTGTATATACAGTAATAATGCTAACTGTCCAATGCTAACTGGTTTGTTCAAAATTACCTGACATGCTGAGCATGTCTGCCGGTTTTTCTTGTTGTTGTTTTTTTTTCACTTTTCACCACAGTCTTACTGATAAATCTGTAGGTGCTGAAATAAACAGTCAAGAAACAGCCCCTAACAGGTAGCAATGAGGGCAGCAATCAAATTCATTGTGGTCCCAGGGCTGTTTGGTGAGGCTCAATTTTAGTAAGCTACACCAATCGATGAAGTTAATGTGTGTTTCTGTGTGAGGCAGGTAGGGAAGGAGCGAGACAAGCCGAAAGGATCTGTCAGGACTCCCCAGGAAGAAGTGGCATCTTCATCTATCCCTGCCATTCACTAATTCAATTAAAAAAAATAAAAATCTCAAAGCATATTCTCAAACTAAGAACTGTGGAAAATGACTATGCATAGATTTAGTTAATTTTCTGGCTCAATATGTCATAATCCCTCTTTGGAGAGCTTGTATCCTTCAGTTGTTGTGATAAAAAGCACCATAGTCTCTGTAGGAACCAAGAAATTTAAATAGATATGTATAGAAATACATCACCAAATTTATGTTTATACCCACAGCTTGCTCAAAAATGAAAATAATCTGTTAGTGAGTAAATGAAATTTTTGTTTGCTTGTTTTGGGTGAACTGTCCCTTTAAATGTACAGTTCTCTTGCACATCTCAATCCACCGCTGCCACCTTCCATAGGTACAGCCCCAGTTCCTGGCCATCTAAAAAGTGAGTTAGGTCATATCAGGAGACAGAAGAACTCTATGGGGTGCGTGAGACATTAACCATGTTTTCATAGCAGCCTCCAGCTAAGAACAGCCTGTCCTTATGTGCAAAAATCCCTGCCAAATAATAAGGCCCTGGAGAACCGTGCTCTATGCAAACATTTTAAATGCTTCAAGGACAAAAGGTTAAACTACAGGCAACAATCAGCGCTAAAATGAATGGCGTGCAACACGTATACTGGCAAACTAAATGCTGAAAGTGTGTAGGCCTAGAAATTAAATATAACACACTGCCAGCTATATGGGACTCTGAATTTAGTTGTAGCTATACGGTGCGGAGCACTCTATATTAATATGGAGGTGTGGAACACTAGCTCCTCCCCCATACATTGACCTGACAAGCATGACAAAAATAACCAAGCCTGTTCTGCAATGGGAGTCACAAGTCGGGGTTTCTAAAAAGCTCTTGGCTACTGAGATGCATTGGCAGGAAGCAGGCCAGTCAGAGACACGTTTCAAGGCTGGTTGTGTTTGTTTGCATCTGAAATGCACACGCAGACATGCAGAGATTGACAAACACATGCACACACCCACAATCACACACATACACGCACAGAGAGAGCTAGTTTAGGTAGTTAGCCTCAGTGCTGTTTTGAAAACAAACGCAGATTTATATTTATGGTAATGCTCGTATTCTTAGCTGACACAGTGTTAAAAATATAACAGGGAACCGTTAGGAAGCTCAATACCACCCCCTTGTGGATTTCTATATGTCCAGATCCTTAGGTTTGGTCTGAAGTCATGTTTTAATGTCAGTTTATATTAGGATAATTTATTATGTCTATAGTTTGTCAACATGCATAATTTACTACACAAAAGTGAGGTTTTATGATCAAACGTATCATTCACCTAAGCTATTTAGCATTATGAAAATGGACAATTTATCATCACACCATGATTTATAAACTCATTTTGCCGTCTTCCCCTAGAGGCTAGTTTGTTAACTATCAAAAACGATTATAGACTATATTTTTGTTTTAGCCAATCGTATTTTTTAAGACATGTTTTCATGATTTGCCCAAATAAAGTTTCTTTTAACTCAATGTCGCCACCTTGTGGTTTATAAGCCATTATTTGCTTTGATCTCACACTGAAGGTGAATTACAAACAAAAAATCCTCGCAACTAATGACTACGTTGCCAAATACCTAGTTGTTTATACGTTTTATATACAAGGAAATATATCACACGAGAGTGGTGGCAGCTTAACGCAACTGTTCAAAACGTAATTCTTGTCAGAGCTTCAATAATACTGAAGCAATACAGCAGACTACGTCTGACAATAACAATTAGTCTTTTTTTAGCCAAATTTAGCAGCGACATACTGTAGACATACATTATATTCAGTTGCATTAGAGGTGTCTCTGAGTGAAACCAACTCTTGTTGCCTTATTCAAAAGACAAATCTGAAAAGTATTCAAAACAGTTATGTAAAATCTTCAATAACACCTCTTCTTTCTTCCTGACGTAAGAATAAAATTAATTTTGCGTTTGGACGCCACATTCCATTGGCTGTATAAAGGTCCTGATCTGGAAATATCAGACTCCTTGGTTATACAAGAATCTAGTTCATAGATTTAAACTGCTGTTTATGTGTATCTGACGTAAAGGGGGCAAACTGGTATGGAAGAATGTGTCCTTGAAGCAAATTTGAAAGTGAAATTTCTTTGACCACATATGACAAAACCGCTAAAAAGAAGGTCAGTTGGAGTCTATGGACGCGTGAAAGTGACTGACAGAAAAAAAATTACTATTAAACAAGCTTACCAGCAGTATTTTTTACGACTCCTGGCTGTAAGGTAGTTTTAGGTCAAACTACGGTCTTCAGAACTCTATCCCCGCCAACTCAGAAACAATTTACGCAACCGAGGAAGCTTGGTACATCGAAAAAAGAAGTTAGAAATCGACAGTCGTTGCGGCTCACAAGTTTTGCTTTGAGCGCGACCGTTAGGCTGAAGCAAACGGAGCGCGAGACGGATTTTTGAATTTTTAGAGGCGGTCGCGCTTTCGCTCCGGCTTGTTTTTAAATATATGTGATGCACGCTGCTGGCTAGCTACCGATGCTGGCTAGGGTGATGTGATGTGATGTCTCCGTGCTGGAATAACGAGTGTGTGAGGATAAACACAGAGGCTTTACAATCCCAAAAGCTCCTCGCTTCTCAACTGGCGGCTCTTCCCTGCCTGCCTCCAAATTTTTCCCCTCGCACACTCTTGTCGTACAAGTAAAAAATATCCCCGATGTTTCTGACTTACCTTCCGGCTTGTTTTCGGCAGCCATTTCCCCTCCGCGCGCCACATCCTCCTCCTCCTCTTCACGAGCGTTGGGTACCACGCGCGTTCACGCCGAGGACAGCAGCACGAGAAGGGACTGGCGAGGCAGAGGCAAGTCCAACCACAGCGCACTCACGATTGGCTGTCGAACTATGACTGACCATGTTGTTCTAAAATGGCTTGCGAGAGCAAGGCAAATATCCTCCCCTTCAAAGTGGCTCTGAGAACCATTGGGTAAAGCGTGATGTGTAGATACACCTTAAGAAGTACCGAACCAATCCAAAGTGAGCGCTCTTGAGACGTTCGAGTGCAAACGAAAAGGCGATGCAAATATTTCAAGTTGCTAAATTCAAAGGCAGAAAACGTGTTTTTCAGAGCTTTTGCTTTACATTTCCTTCGTAAGCAATTCTGGACAAATTATTTGTACGTTATGTACAAGTTTTTCGATAAAAGTTGATGGTCTTCATTCATTTTATGTTGTAGCTGTGCTACCAATGCACTGGAAACATTTATACTGCTCAGAGCGAAAACTTTCGACTACTTTGAATTGAATTAGTAATGAATGAAATCGCGTTGGCAGCAATGACAATTTTGAAAACATTAAAACCTAAGCCACCTATGTTAAAACACACAAAACTGCTTCTTATGTTGTTAAAGCAGTGTACGCCATTGAGATTAATACATAGCGATTCATAGATTAACCTTGAAGATGAAGCAACGTTTGGGCTGAATGCGCTTAAGTGCTGCGCCATGGTGCTGAACGGACAGCTCCAGGTGGCAGCAGCGTTCTACTGTCACAGTGCGCTTCTACGAAAAAATGTAGCACCAAGACCTCCAAAATGTCTTATGGCTCACTGAAAGTATCCGGAAAGTATCCTACACTGCTGAGCCTACGAGGGAAATAGTTTCTGACAGCCTACTCCAATAGTATATGCATGATGCTGTGGTTCTGGGTCCCATCTGAATTGCCTAGAAAACCTCAAAACTGCGTTTAGGACTATGGAAGTGGCATTATACCCGAGCTGATTAATTATTCGTTAGATTAAGCATTCGTTAATTGCGTCGAGCATATAGATAATGGCTTAAATGCCTCTCTGCCCGCAGCGAGTACCCGCCATGAAATGTTATCATTAAAGCGTCATCTTTATTGCTTGCAGTTGCTTGATAACACGAGTGCTTTCCAAATCCTTATCTGTTCATTTTCGAAGTGAAAAATCTTGGATTGTTGAATAAAATATTCTAAATGACCCGTGGAGAAAACAGTCGGCCCAGTCTATCAGATGAAACATCTGGTAATGGAATAAACATAACATTGTGACTCATAAACAAAATATTTGTGGACTAAATAAATCAAGTTCTATGTATATACAGCAAAGGTTTAATTTAAGATCAGAACGTGTTCAGAAGGCTAATAATAATATGTGAAGCTCTTGAAAAATGTTGGTATGCTACAGCTTTTGAGGCATCTGAATTCTCTAAGGGAGTGAAAATTATACTACAGCACAATTCCTTATGGAACATCTGCAATCTATTCTTGCCAGAATCACACATGGCATCACACAGAGGTCTTCACAGACTATCTACTCGTTACTTAATTCTCATTACATCATCACAACATCTTTTTTTCCATCTATTTAATTTGTCACAATCATTTCTACTCGATTTTATGAATTTTTAGAATTGATTTTATTCGTCGGTAATTAAAATCGAAGTGGACTTATTAAATGATTCCACACATACTGACATGACACTGATTTATTATTAGATTTTTTTTTTTTTCAAACACTAATGGAACTCAGCTTGGGTCTGACGTCAACTACAGCCCATTAACTAACCAAATGTTAATTAAGGCCAAAAGAGGGCGCCGGTTGACTTTTAAAACGAAATAAAGTAAATTAAACCAGAATGTTGGGTGAATAAAATGTCTATAATGAAAAAAAAAGTCTGATAGAAATGTATTTATTCTTTTAGATAGTCTTTGTGGATGTTTTGGAAAGACGCACCTGCACCTGCATTTCCATCACGTGTAAAATTATTTAATCAGTTTATATGAACTTCGTGCTATCAGAAGTCTAAACACGCTTGAACATTAGTAAACTTGCAGAGAAAACACATCGCATACAAAGCGCTTGTCTGAATATTCACATTTGGCCTCTTGAGAGCATGGGCAAGCGATAAGAAGAAAGCAGTAAAGACTGTCCCTGGTCTGAAAAATGCCAAAGCTCTGCTACTTTAACACACGCTAAATCCAGACTGCCTCTAATACCGCCTCAGATCGATATTTGAGGATAGTACCAATTAATTCATCGTATTTGAGAACTCATGTCCTGGGAAAACGCGTAATGTCAAAGAAAACTTTCTAGGCCTAAGTTAAATTAATAAATATTACATAGCCATATTCAGAGCTGGGTAGATTGCTTACAATTTGTAATCTGTTACTGTAAAAAATAAAAAACACAATTTGTTGAGTCAGCTTAATATAATTTGTTACCCTGCTGCCTTAAAATTTTAAGTTCAGTCAACTAAAATAAGTTTATTCAACTTGAAATGTTAAGTAACAACTTAGATATTTGTGTTTGCTAAACTTAATAGATGGGTAAGTAACCCAGCTGCCTTAAAATTTTAAGTTGATTCAACTCAAATATCTAAGTTGTCACTTAGTATAATTTAACATTTCAAGTTGAATAAACTTAAAATTTTAAGGCAGCCAGGTTACAAATTATTTTAAGTTAACTCAACAAATTGTTTTTTACAGTGTAGGTAATATAATAAGACTGCTTTTTGATTACTTTTAGATCATTTTTGACCTAGCTTGGTTATCACATTCAGTGTTGGGGGTAACACATTACAAGTAACTTGGGTTATGTAATCAGATTACTTTTTTAAAGTAACTATAGAGGAATGCAGTCCTTTTAGATTCACAATGAGTCACTTTTCCAAATAAGTAATGCACTTTGTTTTTTCGTTTATTCATTGACATCCCTCCTGTCCCCATGTTGAGGGAAACTGGGAGTGAGGTGCAGAGACAGAGCCACTTCCATCAGCCCAAGGCTTATTTATGTCACTTTTGATGTGAAAGGGTCTTTACAGTTGCCAGAAATATAACTTTTGGGTTTTTGGTTAGTAATAAACAAATAGGCAAACCTAGCCCAGGTAAAGTAACACAAAAGTAACATAACAAATTACGCATTAACTAAGTAACGGAATTAGTTACTTTTTTAAGTAACTCAGCATTGTAATGCATTACCTTTGAAAGTAACTTTCCCCAAAACTGATCACATTGATTTAAATAGGATAATATTGTACTATATTGACATACAAATACAAAGAATATGAAAATATATTCCATTTGTTGTGTTTGTGAAAGAACTGCATAGGGTTTATGATTTTACTGAAAAACTAATAATTCATTAAATCATAACAAAATGTTAAATTCAAATGAATTATTTTAAAATCAGTCAAAATAAATAGCTTACTAAAAAATATATATATAACGTTTTATTTGTTTGCCTGTATGTCATGTGATCATAACCAACCTAAGAGAACCAATGAACATGCAAATATGATACTTGATTATTAAAATATTTATTTTAAAATCTGAGGGGTACTTCAAGTAAATATATTAGGTAACAGAGGATCAGATGACAAAAAAGTTTGTGAATTTGTGCATTTTAATGTGTTAAACATAGAAATGCCTACAGAGTGATAATTTAAATAAATAAATAAAAATAAATAAATATGTTCATCAGTAGTTGAGGCAATGTTGAAACACTTATTAAACCTGAAATGATTTTTTTGTAAATCAGTGATCAAATGCTGTTTCACCACCTGACTGGTCTTTGTGTGACTGTCCACAAATCTTGAACACTTTGTGATTGTATATAAGCAGTAGGCTATTTTAGAATGGAAAATTTAAAAGACGAACAAGAAGAATTAGGGAGAATCAATATATTATAATATATTATGAATAATGTATTGCTATTGTGTAAATATGTAATCATGTATTCCATAAAATAGTAACTGTAGTCTAATTGCGAGTATTTTAAAATGTAATTTAATCTAATTACAAGTACATAATTTTTGGAATCTGATTATGTAATCCAGATTACATGTAATCAGTTACTACCCAGCTCCAGGGCCTGTTGTTTAAAAGTAATCTGATCGGATTTTGCCCATTGGATTGGATAAAATCTTGACATGGGGTGTTCAGAAGAAAAAAAAGGATTCTGAATTCGAGTTAGAACACAAAATAGAATCTTGATTTTGATCTGGATTAAATCCTCAGTTTGATACTTTCGATCCTAAAAAAAAAAAAGGATTATTCTGATCCCAGCAAAAAGGTGGATTTCAGGAACAAAAATGTAAAAAAAAAATGTTTAAACTGGTCCAAAAAATATGAAATTTAAAATGCATTATATCAAAAATATATTTATTTGACAGTTTTTTTTTTTATCAATGATTGTAAACTGCATTGCCACAATCATCAGAGATGGACCAGTCAGAAGTAGATATTTGTGTAAATGCAATGCAAAACTAGAATGCAAAACATTGCCATTTTTCCCCATATCTCTCTCTCTCCAGCTAATCAAGGTTTTCAGGATTACAAGAAACTTCCAAGCAGGTGTAATTTGGAGCTAAACTCTGCAGAGCTGTGACCCTCCAGGAATTGAGTTTGAGACCACTAGTATAGATACCTATTAGGACAGGCCCAAAAGAACTCACCCCTACATCCTCATGGTCAGTGTTTCCTCCCATCCTAGGGGTGGCGCTGAAGACCTTCACGCGCTCCGACTCTGCACACCAAAAATCAGCGTAGTTTGATCTGGCGCTGGGGCGGGGATGAAAGGTGGTAAATATGGCGGCGGCCTTGGAGGAAGATGAAATCGACAATGATGACTATTATTCTCTGTTAAACGTCCGCAGAGAGGTATGACATATTGTTATTAACAGAGAAGATTACGGTGAGACAGCTGCAAGTGAATAATAAATGTTGACGCTTCAGGTATCGCGCTTTTAAACAGGATCCGACAGCATGTTGTTAAGCTGTGGCTCAGTCAGCACACCGTGACCCTTACTTATCATTGTCTTCATGCAGGAATTTGACTGCATGCTCACTAATAGAGCTGATGCATATAACATGTAAATGCCTTATGTTCTCTTTAGACTTAAACGGGAAGAACCGAGTTTAAACACTAACCAAGTGATTCTTTTTAGCACTTCTCAACTCTAAAAGTGAAACTCTTTATAAAGTGTTGACTTCAATCAAGAAAACTCCACAAATTATAATAAAAACACCCATTAAACAAGATAGTTTTGTTTTTGCCAGCTGTTGAGTTTTAAAGAATTTATTTTAATAAATCTTTTACCATTTACTCAAAACCTGTAAAACTTTCTTTTGTGGAGATGTTATAAAGAATGTTAGGGATTGACAGCCATTTTTTTGTATACAGTATAATCAAATGGTAATTTTGACGTTTTCACTTTGTCAAACTTATTGGAATGGAACGAAAAGTCTTACGTTTTTGAGCTAACTTACTTTAATGTGTTCAAAGAAGTATTGAAAGGATTTTCAGTTGTGTTGATTACAACTTTTGAACTTGTTTTTGGACTTGCTTGAAGGTAATGTTATGTCCTCCCAAGAGCAATGCTGTAGTTTAAGTTTATGATGAATGCTTTCTTTTTAACTTTATATCCAGGCCACACAGGATGAACTCAAGGCTTCATATCGCCGTCTTTGCATGCTCTACCACCCAGATAAGCACAGAGATCCAGAGCTTAAGAGGCAGGCAGAGCAGCTTTTTAACTTGGTTCACCAGGCATATGAAGGTACAATGTTTTTGCACACTCAGACTTTTAAAGCCTTTGACAATGCAAGCCACTTTTGTTGTGGTATGTCTCTGTTTGTACTGTCAAGGAAGTGTTTTGTTGTGTCTGAAAGGGATAGTCCACCCAAAATGTAATATTTTCCCATCATTTACACACTCATGTTGTTCCAAACCATGCATTTTCTTCTACTGAACTAAAAAAGAAATATTTTGAAGAATCTTGATAACCAAAACATTTTAGTTCAGCTATGTCTTCCATTGTATGTTTTGACCATTCAAATGGAAGTCAGTGAAAACTGAAAGTGTTTAGTTACCAGCATTCTTCACAATATTTTCTAGAAAGTCATACAGGTTTGGAACAACCCTGAGATATTCATACAGTTTTTGGGTGAACAGACAGCTTCTCTTTACTAAAAGCAAGTTTTTAATACCAAGTCCTGAATATTTCATGATTGTGATTTATATTCCTTTGCAGTACTAAGTGACCCACAATCTAGAGCAATCTATGATATATATGGGAAGAGAGGGCTGGATGTGGAAGGATGGGAGGTAAGTTGAAGATTCAGAAGACTAAAAAATCCCTTAGCATTCGTTCCATTGTTCCATAACATTTCAAGCAAATCATTTTCCCTGTGAGCTTTTGTGTCATCTTTTTTGTGCTCTCTACAATAATGATGTCTAGGTTGTGGAGAGGAAAAGAACGCCAGCAGAGATCCGTGAAGAGTACGAGCGACTTCAAAGAGAGAGAGACGAGAGAAGACTACAGCAAAGGACCAACCCTAAGGTTTGACCTAATGCCTTCAAAGCAGCAGCAGCAGCTGTCATCATTAATACAGGTCTCGCTGATTGTTCCTTGTCTTGCTCAGGGGACAATAAGTGTGGGTATTGATGCGACAGACCTCTTTGATCGCTATGAGGAGGATTATGAAGAGATCTCTGGCGGTGGTGGCGGCCTACCGCACATTGAGATCAACAAGATGCACATATCCCAGTCTATAGAGGTACAGTTTTTATGTCATGTTTCTTCTAATGCATACTGTTGTAGATACATTACTGTTCAGAAGAATGGATCGGGAAGATATTTGTGTTTATTATGAAAGACAAATACTTTTAGTCAGGAAGAACGCAAGTTAAAACAATAAAGATTTGTAATGTTACAAAAGATTTCTATTTCAAGTAAGTGCTGGGTCATTCCGTGTTAATTCAACCAATTGAGCCGGGGCCCAAATTTTTGAATTTGCTAATATTTTTTCTGAAGAAAGATAGATGTGTATAGTGATGAAAGCCAAAATGTAATGGATGAATATTTACTGAGTAATCCACTATTTTGTAGAGGGGGGTCAAAATGGCTGTTTTCATCTGAGATTCAGACCCAAATTACAAGGGGGTTAAGTAAAAGTAAAATCTGTTGACTTTAGCCGTCTATGTTCCATTATGTGCCGATGAAGACCATTCAAAAATGGGGAAACGGCACTTTTCAAGTTTATATCCACAGTTTGCATGCCTGTCACTCAAAAAATGTTAAATATATCTTAATGCCCTATAAACATTGGGTCTTAAGAAACTTTCCTTTAGGCATTGTCATTTTTAGAGCCCTGTGTAGTTCGGTTCCAGAGATACTAGAATTTTAGTGTGGCTCTAAGAGTAAATTATTAAATTGTACACATTTTCAGTGGTTAGAAACCAAATGTGGGTCCATATCTGTGGGGACATATCTGTCTGAGTGCCATAAATATTCTTTTTCCAAAGTTTGCATGCCTATAACTCAAGAAGTATTAAGATATCGCTAAAGATAATCTTAATCTTTCAAGGCCCTACATCATTCAGTCCCAGAGATATGGGCACTTCAATGAGGCTCCATGTCCATATTGTTAAATATTACCCATTTTCAGTGGTTGAAAACCAAATATTGGTCACTTCGCATACAGCCACATACATATAGATATTTTATTTAAAGAACAATGTCTGAAAAATGTTTTCCTCTATCAAAACAATAGCATGGGACATACTTGTTTGACTGTCATAAATATTCTTTTTCCAAAACTTGTGTGCCTGTAACTCAAGAAGCATTAAAGTTATGAGCTGCGGAAGGATTTGAAATTTGTTTGATTTGACATGGAGTGACCCTGCTGTTCTTTTGAGCTTTCTGTTCTTCCAAGAATACCTGAAAAATGTATCAGGTTTCCAGAAAATATTAAGCAGTACAACTGTTTTTTCTTATGATAAGAACTGCTGATCATATCACATTTTTAGCAATAAATCAGCGTATTAGAATGATTTCTGAGGGATCCTGTGACAATGGATTGATGGATACTGAAAATTCAGCTTGTTCATTGCAAAAATAAATTAATTATAGTTTACAATATATAAAAAAAAAATTCTCATATTTCACAGTATTACTGGTTTCACTGTATTTTGTTTAAATTCAGCTTTGTTGAGCATGTGACCTCTTTCAAAAAATGTAGTAACTCCAGTCTGTTAGGAAATTATGAATTATGTGTTTACATATAAATATGTTTCCTGTGTATAGGTCAGTTAGGTCAGTGACGTGATGATTTTTTTTTTTTTTTTGGTCCCGTTGTTTTTATACACGTTGTTTGTATTTGTTTGAAACACTTTTTATTCTAAAAATGTGTTTTGTGGTAAATATACAGAATTAATAAAATATATTTATTTTTAATCCATTAAATTCAAACTTGGGTCCCACTTTATATTAGATGGCGTTACCTACTATGTACTTTGCAAAACACTTTTGCTGTAATTCAGGTGGGATACAGGTAAGGTTAGGGACGGGTTTGGTGGTATGGGTAATTTTAAGGATAGGTTAAGGTATAAAGGATGGGTCAACAGTGTAACTCTAAATGTAATTACAGAAATTACTTACAGGTCGAATTGCATGCAGGTATTTTTATAATATAAGTACAATGTAAAAACATGTATGTATATCGTAAGTGCATCGTGTCAAATGATTAATTTAAATGTAAGTACATAGTAGTTAAGGCCACCTAAAATTAAGTGGGACCCAAACTTGAAAATGAAAGTGTTTTTTTTTTTTTGTGTTTTAGTGTTTTTTAGGGGAAAAAAAACCCCATGAAACATGAAAAAGTACATAGAACTTTCTAGGGGACTTTTTTTGTTTTAAACTAGATGCGCTATTTCTTTTCTTTTCAAAGATTTTTACTGGTATTTATTGTGGAAACACTTATATGTCGTTGACCTTGATCTTAATCTAATGTCCATCCCTGCTCCCTTAGGCCCCTTTGACAACCTCAGACACAGCCATTCTCTCTGGCTCTCTCTCCACACACAACGGCAATGGGGGAGGAAACATAAACTTGGCCTTGCGACGTGTCACATCAGCTAAGGGCTGGGGAGAAGTAAGTGCTTTCAGTTAATGCAGGGGTGCCCAAACTCGGTCTTGGAGGGCCGGTGTCCTGCAGAGTTTAGCTCCAACTTGCCTCAACACACCTGCTGGGATGTTTCTAGTATGCATGGTAAGAACTTGATTAGCTGGTTCAGGTGTGTCTAATTGGGGTTGGAGCTGAACTCTGCAGGACATCGCCCCTCCAGGACCAAATCTGGCCAGCCCTGAGTTAATGCTTTACATAAAAACAGGTCTCTGTGCTTACTTTTCTTTTTAGGAGCACAGTCAAAATTCCAGGAGCACATTCTAATCAATAATCAAAAAATCTAAACAAAAATTTGCCTTCCCATTACAAGGTGATATTTGACTCCTGAAAGTGATTTACAGGGGAATTTTGTAATGGCTTTTTCTAACTTTATTAAAAGTATGTCATCTTTTATGTCAGTTTTTTTTTTTTTTGTATATATTTTATAAGCTTTTTAAAATGTCTAATTAAAACAACAGAATAAGAACAAGTAGAATTATAAGAAGTTACTAATCAGATGAAATCAGTATTAACAAAATTAATTTATGCTACAGAGGTGGCACAGAGGAACACAAAAATGGCTTCTAGGTTTATTTTCATGTTTAATGAGGCTCAGAGGTTGCATGTGTGCAATTCATAAATTCATGTTGAGATTAATGTTTTAAATATATCATTTTGAATACAAAAGTCTTAAATGATTTAAATAACTGAAAAGATACTTTTAAAATGAAACTAAAACTGCCAGTAGGTAGCAGCAAGTCACTGTTTTAATTACTGAATTATTCATTCCTTTGATTCGTTCAAACGGCTTATTCATTCAGGAATACAGCAAGTGACTATCTTTATGAATGGGAAATTTAATCATTGACACACTAGATTCATTAAAAAAAAAACGTTCATTCATAAACGAAACACTGCTGTGTTTGAATGGAGATGTGCAGTGGCTCAATTGTGACTTGTTTCAAACTATTTTTGACAATGAAATGGAGCAAAATCAGATAATAGTGTTATAATCAGGCAATGTAAGTCACTTAAAACTGTCACTCATCTTAGTTCATCGCTACACTGCACAGTAAATCACTTATTTACACTCTCTCACACTTTATGAAAGGATTTGTGAAATATGTTTGTGATACATTACTCAATGTTGCAAAAACACGTGGAAACCTTTGAAGCTCCCCTCAGTGCAAACACAAATATGCTGATCGGGTCAGTAGCACTTGGTGCTCCTAAATATTTTTTCATAGTCGCATGCAGTAGTTTTCAGTCGCAAATGCGACTGAAATGGTCGCACTGTAGAGCCCTAAATAATGTACTGGATTATCATTTTTCCTGAGCATGTAACTGAGTATGATTCATACATGTTTAATACAGGTTGAGTTTGGGGCAGGAGACACACATGGCCCTCTCTTTGGGTTAAAGATTTTCCGTAACTTGACTTCACGCTGGTAAGTACAGCACATCTCTGTGGTTTTTGAGTAATTTAGTTGAATTATCGTTTAATTTCTTTTTTGTTAAAAAAAAATGTATATTTTGACTGTTTGCATGATATTGAGTGTATTATATACTAAGAAATATTTGTTTTTTAGCTTCACGACAGCTCATTGTGGCATGCAGTTTTCATCCCGCGGTATACGGCCGGGTCTCACTACTATGCTTGCGCGCCACCTGGATAAGAACACTATGGGTTATTTACAGTGGCGCTGGGGAACGCAGTCTTCCATGAACACCAGCATCGTCAGGGACACCAAAAGCAGTCATTTTACCTTCGCTGTGCAGGTCAGTTGCTGTTTTTGCGCAGCAGCCCCTGAGCTTTATTCCAGTGTTTTATCTCAAACACTGTTCATCATCTTTTTTTTTATTACCATAGTTGGGAATTCCACATACATTTATCATGATGAGCTACCAGTACAAATTCCAGGATGATGACCAGACCAAGATCAAGGGCTCTGTCAAGTATGTATCTGTGAAAGCTGCCTTTGTTTGCTTATGTTTTGCATAGAGTTTGTAGTTGTATTTTTTTGGCTATATTTGATTAGTTTAAAGAGTTTTGAATATTATTATACCCAATAATTTGTAATATTTATTAACTGAAACTAACTGTATTTGTTTTTTGGGGGGAAGGGGGGGTTTGGGACATTATTCATTTGCTGTATTTGAAGAGTTCTGTTTTATCAAAATTTTTCATTGTTATACTTTGTGTTCACATTGTGTTTTACATTTTTTGGGTTGAGTTTACATCACTCACCCTGTTTGGCACAGATTTTTTCTTGACTTTGTGTAAACATAAAAAAAAATGGTTTGCATCAAGTTCAGATAAAATCGGATATGAACCCTGCTCAAATGAAGTTGAAAACCACATATACATTGAATTTCACCTTTCCTCGTATTCGTACAGCCTATTTCAATCTTTAGTTCAAGCTGTGTTGAATTAGGTTAGCCTTGTAGCCTTGTGTTTTTGGTTGCTTATTTCACATTTGAGATCAAATATTATATGGCAAGTACTGCTGTGGACTCCCTAGGAGTCATAGACTTACTGTTAAAAACAGCTGGTCTAATCAATGTAAATAAATAGGAAATCTGTGTATTTGTCCTTGCAGTGCAAATGCAACTATCCTAGATTCTGTGTTCATATGACCTCCAGTTTATTTGTGGCTAATCACTACCAAGCGTCTTAATGATTCTCATGTTCTGTTTCTAGCCTGTTAAATTAAAATAACAGCACTTGTGTTGCAGGTCAGGGTTTTTCGGTACGGTGGTGGAATACGGTGCTGAGACTAAGATCAGTCGACACAGTGTCCTCGGCGCTACAGTTAGTGTCGGAGTACCTCAAGGCGTCTCTCTCAAGATCAAGTAAAATGCTTTTGATCATTTTGCAGCTCTTTCCCAGTAGCAGTTTTTCAGCAGCTCTGAAATCATGGTATTTTTTCCTATTCCCTATCCCAGGTTGAACCGTGCGAGCCAGACGTACTTCTTCCCAATTCACTTAACAGATCAGCTTCTACCCAGCGCCGTTTTTTATGCCACTGTCGGACCTCTTGTGTTCTACTTGGCCATCCAGCGGCTAGTTATCAGACCTTACCTTCGTGCTCAGCAGGAACAGTAAGCCTTTTTAGCTGATTAAATGTGCAGTAGCATTCTCCACCTGTTTTATTTTGTTGTCTTTTATTGGCCAGTTGACTTCCTCCTCTCCAACCTTTGTCCCCTGTGAGTCTGGAAAATAATAGACTGAAATCCGTTTAAATGGCTGTGAAACTGTGAGTAAAAGAGCAAATGAGTAAATTAAAATTGAACCTTCCGTCTTTTGTTCAGGGAGCTCGAGAAGCAGCGGGAGAGCTCGGCATCAGACGTTGCCAAGAAGAAGCAAGAGGCAGAAGCAGCTGTGAGTTCATAACGTCTAAATACGCTGCAAATAATTTATAACGCATGACCGTTTAAAGTGGTCATAACTTTCACGGCAGGCTCTTTGTGTTCACAGAAACAATGAGTTAGCGTCAGGCTATCGTTCTTATCTGCACATCAGTCGCTGTGTCAGGGTGATAAATGTGTGCCTTCACTATGTGCATATACAAGCAGTCTCATTTGAAATCACTCTTTTCTCTAGGTTCTGCTGATGCAAGAGTCTGTGCGTAGAATTATCGAAGCAGAAGAGTCCAAAATGGGTACGACTGCGTAACTCCCGATAGCATTGAACAAGATCAAGCTATGATTTGAACTCTGTGCCGAGTGAGGATTGGTGACTTAATCTTCTTGTGTACCAGGTCTGATCATCCTCAACGCCTGGTATGGCAAGTTTGTGACAGACAACAGCCGTAAGCACGAAAGGGCAAGGGTCATTGATGTGACGGTCCCTCTACAGTGCCTGGTGAAGGACTCCAAGCTCATTCTCACAGAAGCCTCTAAGGTAAAGCACAGTTATGCTTGCTTTGTAATTGCTTTTGGTCCAGAAGACAAATAAGGGATGAGAGTAGAGGGTTATTGGAACAGCAATGAATTCTCAAAAGGGTTTATCTAGTTTTATTCTAGGTTTAAGGTTTTCTGTATGTTTTGTATGTGCTTTCCAAAGCTTGATTTTTGCTTCTAAAATATTAAGTGTATCTTTGGTATTGCTGTACTGAAAGAAATGGAAAGGCAAACTGCAAATTAATGAAAATTCTAAACAATTATAAACGAAGATGTACACGAGTTCAAAAGTTTGAGGTTGGTATGATTTTTTTTTTTTTTTTTTTTTTATAAGAAAAAGCTTTCAGCAAAGATGCATTAAAGGATTAGTTCACTTCTAGAATAATATTTCTTGATAATTTACTCACCCCCATGTCATCAAAGATGTTGATGTCTTTTTTTCCCTTCAGTTGAAAAGAAATAAAGGCTTTTAAGGAAAACATTAATTCCAGGATTTTTCTCCATATAGGAGACACAACGGGTTGAAGGTCCAAACTGCAGTTTTAGTGCAGCTTCAAAGGGCTCTACACAATCTCAGCTGAGGAATAAGGGTCTTATCTAGCAAAACGATCAGTCATTTTCTAAAAAAAATAAGAAATGATATGCTTTTTAACCACAAATGCTCATCTTGCACTAGCTCAACTTCACGCATTACATATTCACGTTGGAAAGGTCACGGGTGACGTAGACTGAAGTACCAACCCAGTGTTTACAAAGTGAACGTGCAAAGAAAGTCAAA
Organism: Labeo rohita; assembly: GCF_022985175.1. NCBI lineage: Eukaryota > Metazoa > Chordata > Actinopteri > Cypriniformes > Cyprinidae > Labeo > Labeo rohita. Next base: position 11,327,622 of record NC_066891.1, on the reverse strand, counting down.
AGCTCTTTACAAAAAAAGGGCTTTTATTGTTTCACTAAGACCCTTATTCTTTGGCTGGGATCGTGTAGAGCCCTTTGAAGCTGCATTAAAACTGCAATTTGGACCTTAAACCCACTAGCTCCCATTGAAGTCCACTATGTGGAGAATATTATTAAAGTGTCCCTATTATGGATTATGAAAGGTTCATATTTTGGTTTTGGGAGTCCTCAAAAACAGGTTGGCATGCAAGGTCAAAAAGCACTTTCATAGTCTTTTTTTTTTTTACCTTTTTTGCTCAACGACTCCCAAATTAATCACTCAAAGAATCATTTGTCCATACCCCTCCTTTGTATGACGCTAATCTGCGGTGATTGGTCCGATGACCCAGTCTGTTGTGATTGGTCTACTGCGTGCAGCACATTTCAGAAATGGAACGCCCATCAGCATTACTCTAACCCACAACCTGGTGGTAAACACCCAAACAGCCTTAGTATATGTGTTAGCACAATGCAAAAACGTATTGCTAAAGCACTGCAGTTTGTACACTATTGTTTTGCTCTTTTCTTTATCAGAACTCCAAGTAATAACAACAACAAACATTCACTATTCAACGACATATTTCTAGACAATTGCTAGCGAACAGATGTTGCTGTTAGCCGGTTAGCCAGAGACCTACAAGCTGCATAGAACGACCACAACACGCAAAACTAAATACATATTTTGCATGCTACAGAGTACACAAGAGCAACAATTTTGAAAGGATTACTTCACTTTCAGAATAAAAATTCTGAATAAAAAACATTCCAGGATTATTCCCCATATAGACTTCAGTGGTACTCAATGGATTAAAGGTTAAAAATGCGGTCTCATTTTCTCATTTTTCTCCAACTTCAAAATCGCCCTACATCACTGTTTTACCTTTATTTTAGTAAAGGGCGTTTGACCCTCCTTGCATGTTTACCTTGTAAACACTGGGTCAGTACTTCTGCAGCGATGTGGGATGATTTTGAAGTTGGAGAAAAAAATGATTTGGGAGTTTTTCGACATACCCTAACTGTACCCTAAGAGATTTACCCTCAGTGCAGAGCAATTTGTGTAATTTTCAAAAATCCATAATAGGGGCACTTTAAAGTCTGCTATATGGAAAATATGAAAATCCTGGAATGTTTTCCTCAAAAAAACTTAATTTCTTTTTGACTGAAGAAGGAAAGACATGAACATCTTGGATGACATGGGAGTGAGTAATCATCAGGAATTTTTTATTCTAGAAGTGAACTAATCCTTTAAATTCATTAAAAGTGACAGTGAAGACAGTTAAGATGTCACAAATTTACAGTTTCATAGAAATGTTGTTCTTCTGAACTCTGTACTTTTATCAATTTCCACAAATATATAAACCAGAACATCTGGTTTTCAACATTGACAATAAGAATTGTTTATTTGAGCACTGAATCAGCTGAATGGTGCTGACATTTAAAAAAAAAATTAGCATTTCTGAAATTTAGCTTACAGCATAAAAAAGATTGCTTTAAAGTTCACTTCCAGAACAAAAATTTACAGATAATTTACTCACCCCCTTGTCATCCAAGATGTTTATCTTTCTTTCAGTCAATAAGAAATTGTTTCTTGAGGAAAAAAAAAGGAATTAACATCATATAGTGGACTTTAATGATGCCCCCAAGTTTGAACTTCTAAAATGCAGTTTAAATGCAGCTTCAAATGGCTCTAAATGATCCCAGCTGAGGAAGAAGGGTCTTATCTAGCAAAATGATCATTTTCAAAAACAAATTGACAAATTTTTATACTTTTTAACCTCAAACGATCATCTTGTCTAAGTCTATGTGAACTCTGTTTTTTACGGTTCAATACAGTCAATACAGTTAGGGTATATCTCAAAACTCCCATCTCGTTTTCTTCCCCAACTTCAAAATGGTCCTACATCGCTGCAAAAGTACCGACCCAGTGTTTACAAAGTGAACATGCAAAGAAGATCAAAGGGAAAACAGTGATGTAGGGTGATTTTTGATGTTGAAGAAGAAAACGAGACGGGAGTTTTTTGACATACCCTAATTGTATTTACCCGGATTACACAGACTACTCATGCGCATGGCAGAGACAAGACAAGACGAGAATTTGAGGTTAGAAAGAATACAAATTGTCCATTTGTTTTGAAAATGACCATTGAAGTCCACTATATGGAGAAAATTCCTGGAATGTTTTCCTAAAGAAACATAATTTCTTATCGACGGAAGAAAAAAAGGGCATGAACATCTTGGATGACAAGGGGGTGAGTAAATTATCTGTAAATTTTTGTTGTGGAAGTGAACTTCCCCTTTGAGGGTCCTAGTGTTGTACAAAATGTTTAACAAACAAAAGATAACCGAACTGCTGCACCCCTAATGTTAAACACTCTTGCAGATATTAATTGGATGTTTTTCCATGCATGTCCTCAGGCTGGGTTACCGGGCTTCTACGACCCCTGTGTAGGTGAGGAGAAGAGTCTGAAGGTGCTGTATCAATTCAGAGGTGTGATGCACCAAGTTCTATGTGGTGACACAGAAGCACTCAGGATACCAAAACAATGTGAGCAATTATTTTAATTCTTAATATCCTGACTTTATGATGACAGATGCTTAATTATGTTTACCAGCAGTGAGGATGAATGCTATTCCCAATTGTCATTTAAAATCTCTTGTTGTTTTGTCTTTCCTCTCTCTTGTAGCCCACAGGATTGATAATGACAGTTAGGAACATGTATCTCTTGAGCTAAAAGGGACAGTTTGGACTGGTATAGACTGATGAGACACAGAGTATTGCCCTGGAAACACTCTGTGCCCTTACAAGTCTTCATATACCTATTTATCCTTTATTTTGTGCTGTTTTAAATATTATTCTACATGATGTCTGTTTGCAAATTAGAACTAATTGGAACATTTAATTTGCTGGATTTGCATTAATAAAAATGTCCTTTCCCAGAAAATGCTAGATACAGATATATTTTTGTGTTGGTAGGCCTTACAACCATTTTTAAACAAAGGCCCCCTTCGTCAAATATGGATCCACAACAGTGCCTGTAATCAGCACTCAGCAGAGAGAGCTATTTTATCCTCATTACATCACAGAGAAACCATTGCTGCTTGATCCGACTCACTGAATCCCACAGGAGCCGGTGTACCCCAGCTGTCAGCCTTCTTTCTATATCTGACTTTTTGTACCACCAGCTTCCAAATACATGATCTTGCAAGTGTTTAGGAGGCAAAGCATGTTCTTCGTGAAACCCTGGCTGCTTAATCATTTGCATTATTTTTCTCTTTCATCCCATTCCCTCAAGTCTAATATTTGGAGGCCCACCTCTTGTACTTCACATCTGCCAGCAGTGACATAGGAGTTGAAGGGGCCAGTGCACACAATATGCCGGTACTGTCTATTGCGTGCTGGTTGAGGAAACAGAATGTGAACTGCGTACTAAATCTCATGTAAGGCTAGTCTCCCACCTTGTGTCCAAAGACTTGAATAGCAGTGGATGAAGGGATAATAGTGGAATGTCCTCTGTTTGTGTTTTAGACTCAATCTCCCTTAATCCATGCATTTAGTGCCATAATTCATACAAGATCCAAACCCCTATTACAGTCTTTGGTTGATTTAAACTTTTTGTTGCCTTTTTTGGTATTTGGGATCTTTATGCAAAAAATGCATTTGTCATGATAAATGACTCTTTATTTTAAAGACTGGCTGTATGGAATCTCTGTTTCCTTTTTGAGTAGTATAATTTATATGAAATGTGTCCATTCTGCACATTTGCCATTTGAATGATGTTAAAAAAGACGATCTATAATTGTTGGCTGGAGTATTGGTTTGTTCAAAGGTGTTTGTTATACTTGACCTAATGGCCTACCACTTACAGCAAGTATAGACTCATTTTTAAAATAAATCATCAAGGAACAATGGAAATGTATGTTGTGTTTGAATGGTGTACATGGTTTTTATTTTAAAAAAAAAAAAAATAGAAAATGATGTTTTCTCAATTGTTTTAAGCAGGGTGACATTTGATATATGTGACCGTGGACCACAAAACCAGTCATAAGCAGCAGGCTACAGGCTATTTGTAGCAATAGCCAACAATACACTGTATGGGTCAAAATTATCAATTTTTCTTTTATGCCAAAAATCACTAGAATATTAAGTAAAGATCACGTTCCATGAAGATATTTTACACATTTCCTAAAATAAATGTATCAAAACTTAATTTTTGATTAGTAATATGCATTGCTAAGAACTTAATTTGGATTTTTTTTTTTTTTTTTTTTTTGCACCCTCAGATTCCAGATTTCCAAATAGCTGTAACATATATTGTCCTATCCTAACATAACCATACATCAATGGAAAGCTTATTTATTCAGCTTTCATATGACTTATATATCTCAGTTTTGGAAAAATGACCCTTATGACTGATTTTGTGGTCCCGGGTCACATATTGTAATCAATAGCACTTTACAGTAAGGGTCTATTTAACATTAGTTAACATTAACTAACACTGAAGTAATACTTTAATAGCATTTATTAAACTTTTTTATGGACCTGAGCTAGCATGTACTAACAATTAACTTTTATATTTTTTTAACTAATGTTAAAGATAAATAAATGTGACCTTACTGTAAAATGTTACCATTTATTCTATAAATATTATCCTGAAAATCTTTGTGCAAAAAAATCTTTTACACAAGTCAAACCCAAAGCACAGTAATTTCAAGTTTTAATTGGACATATCTGTCCAATTAAACAAAAAACTTGTCACTTTTGCATTTTTTAGAGAAATATATACTGAACACATTTTCTGTGACCAAAAGTTCAGTCTTCCTTAAAGTTCAAAGTTGTTTGTGCAACCCGAAGTTTTCATTACTGCTTGACTAGGTCTTTGAGCCACTTCCACATTGTACTGGAAGCTGCGAATGTCTTTGACGATATGTAGATCTACATTTGAGCTGTCTACGCAAAGTCAGAAGTTTTCTTTGAGCGTCTTGCAGTTTGAGTTGCATTCTTTTTATCAGTCTGCATTTAGTCTGCAACCTTTTCTGCAGCCAGTTGTTGGTGTCTAAAACATTAAACAGACGAGCTTTGGTCGTGCATGGATCCAAAAGAGCATAGGTGTGGTCTGTGGCAGCTAAATCCTGTTAAAAAATTATAATAATCCATAACTATTATTATATATACACACAATAATACAAGAGTGACTGTAAGATAAAAGATTCACTTTTGTTGTTTGACAGTGATCCTCTTCATTGCTGTGAGAGTGTTGAGCATCCTCATGCATTTCCTCAGTTTGAGTATCCTCAATGAGAGGAGGCGTCCTATCAGGCGCAGTGTCATCCCATTTATCAGCAGCAGATTTTAAAGCTCGCTTCAGCCTCTTCCTAGAATTATTTTGCTGACGGCACAAAGACAATGAGACTAAGATGAAAAGCACATTTTGTATTAATTTTTTTATCTATACAGTGACCTTATTTACCTTTGTATCCTGAGGTGGGACTGCAAAGAGAGTTGGCACTGCATTCCACAGCAGATTTTTACGGTTGCCCAAACCACTGAAACAATCTGGGGTGAAATGAAGTGAACAGATAACCATGTGCTTTCTTGGCTGAAAGTCGTCACGTCCAATGTTGTCTAACCATTGCTTCAGAACCGATGGTTTACTAAAAGGGAACCTGCCAAGGGATAAAGGTTAATTGTCTTTCAAAATATATTTGTGACCCTGGACCACAAAACCAGTTTTAGGTAGCATGGGTAAATTTGTAGCAATAGCCACAAATACATTGTATGGGTCAAAATGATTTTAAATAAATTATTTTATAATAATTTTTTATTTTATGCCAAAAATAATGTTCCATGAAGATATTTTGTACATTTCCTAACATAAATATATCAAAACTAGTAATATGCATTGCTAAAAACTTTATTTAGACAACTTTAAAAGTGATTTTCTCAATATTTATTTATTTATTTATGCACCCTCACATTCCATATTTCCAAATAGTTGTATCTCGGACAAATATTGTCCTATCCTAACAAACCGTACATCAATGGAAAGCTTATTTATTAAAAAAAGAAAAAAACATCTAAAAAATTGACCCTTATGACTGGTTTTGTGGTCCAGGGTCACATTTAGAAAGTCTCTAAGATCATCTTGGCAGTAAGCTGTCTATTATTACCTACCTGTGGAAGGTGATTTCTGGATTTTTGTTATTGTACCTATTTGTGCAATTAAATGCAGAACAACTTTTCGGCATCTTTGCCCCGAACAAAGATGGCTCTTATCAAAAGCCCCGCAGTGTCTCAAAATGTTTAAAACTTACATCATGAACACTGATCTTTGCTGAACTATACGATATAGTCATCATATTACAATCAATAAAAACAAAATAAATCTAATATCACATCCTTATTTACAAAAACAATTCTTAAAACGAACGGAATTGTATTTATTTCAGTTATGTTTTCCGGTGATTCTCCACCATGTTTTCAAAATAAAAGTCCCAGGGAAAGTGCGCCTCACTTTAGAAACTCACAAAAGTCTTTGTTAACTCGTTTAAAATTTCTTAACCCATTTAATACTTCTGAGAACATTTATTTTTTATAAACATATTTTACAGTCAACGTAAATAAAAGAGTGGGCTTTAAGTGAACGTTTCACATGACACGGTTTTTAAGTCCCACCCGAAATGTGATTCAAAGCTCCATAAAAGGAAGTTTGTACAACATGTCAATGATGTTCTAAATGATTATTTAATTACAATGCTTATTCAACTAAAAAGCTATTGTTAAAATGTATTAACATCCATTTCGTCCACGGGACCTTATTGGTATTTAGTATTTTTATTTTCAAGTAGGAATATCAATATACTTTAAATAAAGCTTTGATAAGTTCAAGATTGTTTTGTGAAGTAAAAATCCACAGAGAAAATATACAAAGCACAAAAAAATAATAATTCCAGTGTTTTTTGTGTGTCGTGCTGCCTAATATGAATCACGTTTGATCTCGCCGCACATAACAATGGGCGTGGCCTCATCCCGTCAGATGCGTCAGATGAGCCGCGGCTGTAAGAGCGACTGAAGAAGAGGGGGATGGGGAGAATTGTTTTTGTGTTGCATTCCTGCAGTGTGTTTGACCTTTGACCTCATTGTTGTGTTCTCCTCGTCTTGCATTCCAAACTGAGGATTTCCTGCAGTATGCCAAAGGCTGTTGGGGCTCGCCTGTTCTTCGCCCAGTCTCTGTTTACCACTATTTAACCAGCGAGGCGTTATAAAAACTCTCTGGAACGCCGCTGCTGCAACATCCGAGTGCTTTTTTTGGCAAGCCGTTTTACGGAAACCCGTGCGTGTTTAAACAGAGCGACTACGCAAGTACTTGGGGCGAAGGGGAATCAAAGACCCGTTTGGTGTTGCAGCTAGCTTAGCACGCTAGCGGGCTTGCCGTATATCACGCACACGTTTCATATCCGCTGCAGAAATCCGCACCCGCGCGACAACGCTGAGGAAATGAAGGACAAACAGAAGAGAAAGAAGGAGCGCACGTGGGCAGAGGCAGCTCGTATGGTAATATATTAATATTTTTAAGTAAATTGTAGCGGTTTAATCCCTGTGTGTAGGGTTAGGGGTGTAGTACGGCAGCCGCGAACAAAGCTGTCTCGTCGGGTTGGACACATGCAGGCGCCGCCGCCACTGCTGCTGCTGTTTGTGTATCTGTAGTCAATGTGTGGTATTTCATAACCCGGCTTTTACCTTTGGGTTGTCCCGGCTCTTAATCCACGTTCCCTGGACTTACCCTGTCAACATAAGCGTTACATTTCAAGTGTTTGTGTCTTATTTGAATGAAGGAGCCCTTGCTGGTAGCCTAGCGTATTAGCTACTATGCCTGTTTGACCCTTTGTTTGCAGGGCTGCTTTTAGGGAGCTATGTAAAATACTAAAAATAGCCAATTAGAACATCCTTGTCTGTCATTAAAGACAGTTTTTAACAAATACGTGTCTTAAATGCTCATTTGTACGTCTGGCTTGCTTTAAGCAGTGACTATGTACAAATATAGTAGGCCATGTTTGTATGTTTCTGTTCACTTCGTGAACCATTGATCTTCTTTGTCAGTTTTAGATACTAAACAAATAAAATCACTAATGCTTCCCGTCTGTATCAAAACATGCAAATGTGTGGCTGATAATATGTAAAGACTAAAGAGGTGTGCATCTGCTGTTATGATAGTAGGGTTTCTCCTTTGTGGTGATCCAAGGGTGTATAAGATTGGTCTGTCATGCATATATTGTTGCATATTAAATGTGAATTCTACATCCTGTGGTCTATATCCCTCAAATGCTTTTCTTAGATGATCTGCATCATCTTTGTTGCGTTTGGTGCAAATTAAATGGAAAATGCGTGTCAGTGTTTTGCACACAAACTAAAAATAACTAGCTAGCACTTGCAAGAAAAATATGTACCTCTTCACGTCTGACTTCTAGACTTTCATCTAAGTCTTATGAAGAGATATAGTAGAAACAGAGTTGTACAATGAATTCATAAACCTGTTTTTGCTTTGTCTATGAAACATCCTAAGTGGTTATTGTCATCATGTCTGTCAGGTCTTTGTCTGCTTTTTCTAGGTGATCTTTGCAGCTCTCGCTCTTGAATTTGATCCACCCAAACAGCACAGACTGTCTTTGAATTTAGTCATTTCTGCAGTTTAGCTCATGGCTAGTTTGAGATTACAAGCAAGGACGGTTGGATGAACTACAGACTGTGATATCTGGTAAAAGTAGATCTTGAAACCCAAGGGTTGCCGTTTTGGGTGGGGATCTCATGTGCTGGAGAACCACTGCTTGTATGATTTATTAGAGTGCTGTGTTATGTATATCACAGTTTAGAACCTGTAATTCATATCAAATGTGATGCCAAGGCTAAGTAACATTACTTGTAATCTGCTATGTTTATTTAATGCATTGTCTGGGGTCTAAATCCTTGAAGATAATCAACTCAACCAAACAAATTTCAGACTGTGCTCTTTTGCAGATCTCACATACAGTGATTGAGCTTTGGGAAGCAGGTATGGGCATGTCTGTATACCAGGAAGAATAGTCACCCACCGGATCCTCTTCATAATAATAGGACATTCTCTCAGGGAGATGCGGGCACAAGGGAACACTCACAACCAAATAGACTGAATTCTTTAAATGCGAGAGCAGAATTTCATTAATTAAAGAAAGACTGGATATTTAGAAGATTCAGTTGTGTGAATGATTATGGAGCTTCAAAGAGCATTGCACCATTATATAATGACTTTGAAACAAAAGCAGCGGTGTGAATTGGCAGCTTTGGGAGTAAGATGCAACCAGATGCTTGGGCTCAAGGCCAGTGTATATCAGATCATCTTGCGATACGCTTAGAAGCAATAGGAAATGTGAAGCAGGCCACCTATTTTAGCATTTCTGGTCCTTCTCGATGATTCCTTGCTTAAGGTGATGGAAACCGTATAGCTGTTCTTGGTGTGTTAAAAAGACTTTTTTTTTTTTTTTTTTTTTTGTGAGCGAGAATTTGGTTTTCATTAATCCTGATTCTGGATGTGGGTGAAGCTGCGGTTTGTTTTTTGTGGTTGTTTTAATACTGCATCCTCTACAAATGGATTGGATTTTTGTGGGAGCAAAGGAAAAGTCACTGACTTAAATGAGGATCAGAGTCTTTTTCATTCAGCATGAGTTTTGTAACTTTAACCCCTTGCCCAGTCTGTTGGATATTTATTCCCTAATCCATATGATGATGATTGTTCTATATAAGATCTTTAAAAAGATGAGTTCACCCTTAGTTCAGTTTTTTTTTGACCTAATATTGTTAGTTCTTAGAAAATATCTGCCCTTTTGCTTAAAGGGATAGTTTGCCCAAAAAAAAAATCTGTCACTCACCCTCAAGTTGTTCCAGACCTGTATAATTTATTTTTTCTTTTCAAGTATATTTTCCATATTGTGGGAGTCAATAGGGATCAACAACTGTTTGGTTACCCACATTATTCAAAATAAAGTATTTTGTGTTTAACAGAAGAAAGAAGCTCATACAGGTTTGGAATAACATGAAGGTGAGTAAACAATCTTACATCGAAATAGCAGACCTCTCTCTGGTGATGCATGTCAGATTTCTTTTTTCATCTGCATACACTTTGCTTTTACACACACTTTTCTTACAGTAAACTGCAAGCTCACATTCAGATATACCTGCATCCAGTCAGCAGCTGAAGCACTGCATTTTTACACTGCATCTGTTTGGATAGTCTGTAGATGCACATTCCAAATATGTAAGCAATGAAGTTGCTACTTCCTTTTTTTTTTTTTTTCATTCATGGCTTTAAGAAAACCAAGCGATGCATTAGGGCTGCACAATGAATCGAATTTCTAATCCTGATTACAATTAAAGATGCCACAATTATGTAATCGTTAAAAGGCACAATGTTTTGCTTTCTTAAGATGTGTGTGTGTGTGTGTGTGTGTGAGAGAGAGAGGGAGTGTGTATTTTTCCTACAGGTTATCTTAAGTGGTTTTTTTTTTTTTAAATTTTTACTTTTTTTACTTTTTTTTTTTTTTTTATATTTAAAGAAGAAACCATATATAAAAAATGTGGCATGCAGTTGCTTCAAACTGTGGTATAAAGCTATTCAAAACATCATTAAATTCAATAATCGCAATTACAAGGGAATAATTGACAATTATGATTTTTGTCATAATCGTGCAGCCCTACTATGCATTTTTAAATGCGTATATGTTAGGAATATTTTCTGTTCTCTGAATGATGGTGGTGTGTAATATCACTCCATTTTTCATTCCCTATGGTACCATGAAATGGCTTGGGGTGAGAGTTATAAAGACTAGGCTGGCACAATGCACAACTCTCCACAACGCTCCTTTCAATCGCATTTTGTACACATGAATTTTGGTGCCTTGTCAGGAAAGTGTTATAAATAACTAGGACGTTTGTCTTGTCATTGGCCTAGTAGTTTGGTTGAAGTTCTCTCAGCTTGACGTTTTCATGTCTGCTTCCTTGCAGGAAGTGCACCTGGTGTTTTATAATTTAGTGCACATTTCTTTTGTAGCTTGTGCTGTTCCATTTCCTGTTCCAGTGTCCTTGGTTCTAGACTCGGCTGAGCACAGTGGGAGCAGTGCTTCCCATTTTAACCACCGAACTGACAGAAGGTTACCTGCACCAGGACTGAGAGGAAATTTACTCTGTATAAATGGAGAGAGAAGTGTTTGCTGTTGTTATAATCCGTCCCCCATTCCACATTTTAAAAGCCTGTCATACACGCCTGGAACTACTCAGCTGTGTGTGGTGGCTGCAGGTCGAGGTTATACTTAGTACATTGTGCAGAATCTCCGTAATATAGACCTAACAGAAGAAAGCCGAGTGCTTCTGTTAAAACTGACATGGTCTTAAAATAAGTATGAATTGCTATGGCACTGTAATTGGCAAGCTGAGAGCGTGCTGTGCTTTAACTGTTAAGCGCTTTTCACAGTAAACCTTCACTGAGAGATTGTCTTTTTTAATACATCCTCTTTACATGCGTTTGTTACATTCATATAGATACAGTTGGACTCTTCAGTGGTTGCAGTGCAACTGGTTTTGAGTCTCATGGCATTACAACTGGTTATCAAGTTTAAAAAAAAACAGTGTTGGGATCATTCAGTTGCACTAGGGCTGCACGATATTGGAAAAAAATTACATTGCGATGTTTTTTTCCAAACGATATATATTGCGATATTGAGAGCCATCAATCCAAGCTAAAGTCAATAATTACCAATAATTGCATATTAATAATTTCACTAATAAGCAAGCTTCATTACAAGTGACAAAAAGGTCACTTAATATTTTATTCCAAAATTAGAACATTTCTGTAAACACAAAAGCAGAACACATTTTTAAATAAAACAGCAGCTTTACACCAACCCCCCCTGGTTGGTTTACAACAATATAACTTAAATATATATTTTTTATAAAACAACTTATAAGCATTTTGGTTCACAATCTTTTAAGTCAACTTTTCTTAGCCAAAGTAAAACAGTGTTGGTGTTGGTCATCATAATCATGGCTAAATATATGAAATAAACAAAATGAAATAAAACTTTAATATATTTTGTATTAAATCTTATAAACAGATTAGAGAAAATATTCCTGTAAACAGAAAAGCTGAACACATTTAAACAGCAGCTTTACAACACCAACCCCCCTGATTGGTTCATAACATAACTTAAATATATTTTTTTTATAAAACAACTTATAAGCATTTTGGTTCACAATCTTTTGTTTTTAAGTCAACTTTTCTTAGCAAAAGTGCCAAAGTAAAACAGTGTTGGTCATCATGGTAATCATGGCTAAACAAAATGAAATAAAACTTGAAACTTAAACTAAACTGAGTATTCTTTAGCATGATCATGATCATGCATGCTTATGTATGCTGTATGCTTTGCTTACTCAAGGTTTTTAGCTAAGAACACAAGTCTATCAACCTTTGCAGGCTTGAGACAGGTTCGTTGGCAAGTGACGATGTTGCCACTAGTACTAAAAAGTCTCTCTGACGGCGAGCTTGTCGCAGGAATACACAGGTATTTGCGGGCAAGTCTGGCGAGATGAGGAAAGCTTAGTTTGTGTACTTTCCACCATGCAAGTGGATCCTCCTCTTTGTCTATTGGAGGTGTTAGCAGGTAAGTGTTTAACTCTGCTTCCAAAGCATCCTTTAGGGTCAGAGAGGAATCACCCTTTGCTTCAGTTTCTCTCTGTTTAAAGAAGCTTCCCAGTGACTTCTTTGCTTTCTTTGCCTGGGTTGCACTGGTAACGTTGGGCTCCACATCAGTGCTGCAGCTTGATTTCTTCTGGCATTCCATCATCTGTGATGCCACTGTGGCCTTAACTTGGGTCTTCTTGTCTGCACTGATGAAGTCCATCTTGAACCGGGGGTCCAAAAAGATGCCATATCTAGCAGCTTCTGAGTATCATCATCTTCGTATTTCTCATTGAGGTAGTCCAGCATCTTCTTTTTTATGTTCTTGGTCAGGTCTGTGTCTTCTTCTCGCATTTCCAGTAGTGAAGTGTTGAAGAGCTGAAGAACTGGCTTTACAAAGGAGACACTGACGTATTCATCCCCTGAAAGTGCATCAGTGAAATCCAGCATTGGGCCCAGTGACTTGCTTACAGATTCCAGCACATCTATATCTTGCCAGGTTGGAATTAGATGCCGCAGCTTCTTGTCTGCAGACAGGACCTGAGTTAAAGCCTGCTGCTGCTCTAATATCCTGCTGATCATCATCTGTCTGGAACCCCATCTTGTTTGGCATTCTGAGATGAGACAATGTGATGGTAGACTGAGTTCCTTCTGGACTTTTGCTAGGGCATCGCTGGCCTTCCAGCTGTGAGAGAAGTGGCTCACCAGCTTCTTGCAGACTCCTATAGCACGATCAATGCGGCCATCCTTTTTCACTGCATTTTCTAAGCGGAGAAAACAAACAAAATATGTAAAATATTGCAATGAGACATTTTAATTGTTTATTAATAACTGCGAACATGAAAAATAAAAGACAAAAGTCTTTTAAAAAAAGACAACCATCAATTTTTGGGAAAAATGGATGGAATTATAGCATTTTGAAAAGAAAAATAAATTTGAATTTATCAACAACAATATAGTTCGTTTGATTTAATAATCATTAATCAACATGTTCAGACTAAGCAAAAACATTTTAACAGGATAAATTGAATTCACAACATGGTCTAGGTAAAAAAAATAATAATTTTCCTGAAAACTATTGTAATGGAGTTATCGCGTTTTGGAAAAGAGCTCCTCAAATGTGCTCATAAAACTATTTTTTTGCCACTGATTCAATAATAAGTTGTTTAAAATTAAATGTTTAGTGTCTGTTTTTTCCTTACGTTTTAAAGCTCTACGTACACACATGCAACAAATTCATTTTACAATTTTTGTCAGGTTCAGGACAGGTTATTAAGTAAAACAGCTGAGTAAAAAAATTATATTTATTTTGGATAAAGATCATGGACATTACTCACCAATTGCAAGATGCAGTCTGTGGCCGAAGCACTGTAGCCTGGTCCACTTGTTCAGATCGGCAGCTTTGACCATGTTCGCTGCATTATCTGTTGTTATACAGACTTGACGTGTCTCATCTAAACCCCAAGCGGACACCGCTTCTCTCAGGGCCTCTGCAATATTCTCGGCTGTATGACTTTCCGGGAAAAATGCCGTCTGCAAACAGCGACTTTTTAGCTCGAAGTCCTCTGTGATGAAATGGACCGTCAGACTCATGTAGGGCTCCGTTGTCCTGCTGGACCACAAGTCTGTTGTAGTTGCATAGTATTCCACGTGCGACAGTTCTGCTTCAATCTTAGATTTGCATTTTTCATACAGCTCTTTTATCGCAACTTGGGAAAAATATGTGCGGGATGGTATAACATACCGCCTGTCAAGCGTTCGGATCATTTTCTTAAATCCCTCTTTGGCGACGGTATTTAATGGCAACATATCTTTAGCGATATGAAAAGTTATTGCGTCTGTTATTTCTTTTTGTCGTTGAGAACCTTTCTGGTAAGGTGTCACACTGGCAAATGCATCACAAATATTTGTTTGTTTTGGTTGACATCCAGATTTGGCTTTGTATTCGTCGTAAAGAGCTTTGTGGTGCCGTTTTAAGTGATCAGACAAATTGGTTGTGTTTCCATGTTTTGTGGCCACAACTTTATGACACTCCATACAAAGTACCTCATTTTGGTCAACATCCTCCTTTTTGTAGCCGAAATAGTCCCAAATAGATGATTTCGACTTTCTTTTTGGTACGAAATCACTTTTTTTGCGGCGGATCCTCTTCGTCGCGCATTTTTAGCAGTGAATGTTGGCTGTGAGCGGTGAGCAGCGGCACAGCGAACCAATCACTGTGCCGGCACGCGGAACGTGCGTGTCACCCCAGCAACAAGCTATACAACAAACTCGTGTTTACTTTGTGCTACCGTTCTCTTAATACACCATGGGCTTCTACCCTTCACATCGTATGTTCCGGCGATGTGACTATCGCTCACGCGCACATCGCGATGTCGATGTGAAAAGAGAATATCGTTCAGCCCTAAGTTGCACTATGCCTGGCTGTTTTTAAGTGTAAAAATGTAATGTAGACATTCCCAAACCCTTCCTGCCTATTTACACTAAAGGCTTTTTAATCAACTAATTTTGACCCATTCATCTGAAAGCTGAATAAATAAAGCTTTCCGTCGATGCATGGTTTGTTAGGATAAGACAATATTTGGCCAAGATCTTAGGGCGCAAAAAAGTCTTTAAAGTTGTCCAAATGAAGTTCCTAGCAATGCATGTTACTAATCAAAAATTAAGTTTTGAGATATTTACAGTAGGAAATTTACAAAATATCTTAATGGAACATGATCTTTACTAAATATCCTAAAGATTTTTGACATAAATAAAAAATAGATCGTTTTAACCCATACAATGTATTGTTGGCTATTGCTACAATATATCCGTGCTACTTGGTTTTGTGGTCCAGGGTCACAATTGTTCACGAAACCCACCATCCAGCCAAATCTGAAAATATGTGGTGTACCAATCCCTCATATGAATGAGTTGAGTGGGCTAATTGTACACATGCAAAATTGGCAAGTTGTTGATTTGATGTGATTTGTTTGAACTCTTGCAGGTTCTGGAGAACTTTTCTGATGCTCCAATGACGCCCAAACAGATTCTGCATGTCATCCAAACAAAGGGGCTGAAAGAAATGAGGTCTGGTATAAACCATTCATGAACATTAATGTACTGTTTCTGTTTGAGAAGTAATATTTATGCCTGAGATTTGTTTCCATGTTTATAAGTACATTTTTGCTGCCTCTTAACCTGGTTTGAGTATCTTTTATAAAAATGTTTTGTTTTTCTTTCTTTTTTTTCTCAAACCTGTTCACCCTGAAATAGAAGGTAGGTTGAGTTTATGTATCTATAAATTGTATTTTTACTTCTTGAACTGTTTAATTGTACTTTCCTAAACAGCACTTAGACATTTCTTCCCTACTTTCCATCCTTCCTCAGCGGCACAGCTCCATTGGCCTGCCTGGTCACCATGCTTCACTCTCAGGTCAGAGGAGACAGAGTGAAGAACAGTATTTTCTTCAAGCTTCCTGGAAGGATGAGTTTGTTTACCCTAAAGGTAGAGAGTCCACAAGTCCTTCTAGCTTTCTTTCAGTGCTTTACACGTTTCACTCTTGTTTAGCAACTGGATTATGATGCCAAAACCCCCATAGAATGAGCTACATATTCTGTGTATATACCCACTGATGCCTACAGAAAAATGCACCTCAGTGGACAAAGAGCCCGACCGCGAACGAGTCTGGAGATGGGACTGGCACTCCAACAGCATCCACCACATCAACAGTTGAAGGAGCAGAGCAGGAGAGTTGTGACTCCACAGAGACGGCTGCTGCTAGTGGTGAAAATGATGGTGTGTGGACTATTCATTCTTTTCATTTTTTTTTTTTCCCAGAATTGATTCATTCAGCCTCTTTTCCAGTAAGTGGAACAGGCTTATAAATTAAAGAAGCGTATAAAAGAGCTGAAAAGTAGAGGCCCCATCTTTTCATTTTAAGAAAAGCTTTGATTCCAAATGGTGATGAGCATTAAATACCCTGAGCTTAAGAAGCATGTAGTGCCTGAGAGACATTGATTTCTTTTTTGCTTTGGATGTGTGTGTTGCCATGGATACTGCGGCACATGACACATCCAGCAGTGACCTAGATGAGAGTGGTTTAGAACATGTATTTGTGTGTTGCGTGAAGGATAATACGTGCAAAATTATGCCTGGAAATGACAATGTGTTTCACATTTGCCACATTTGATGAATTTCTGTGGAAAACTGTTTCCTTTCGTTCTTAATAGATGTGGAAGGATGGTATTTCGAAGCCTGATGTTTTCAGACATCAGCAGTATCTATTATTATTCTATTTAAAATATATTTACCGTAACTAAATATGCAAAAGTATACTAGATGCCATAAGCATTATAAGGCAATTATGAGTCTTAAACACTTACATGTGTTCTCTGTCCCTGATTAAGGTGCTGGAATCCAGTACTTATGTTGATTTTTCTTTTCCCTTCTGGGTTGAAATGTTTTTGGAACAGAATACATGCATATATAAAGTATAAACCGAATACTGCTTATCATCATCATTATTATTATTATAAATGGTTATAAATGGTATATGAAAAGTGTGCAATGATAAATATTTTATATGGTTGTATACTGCTGAATGTCATTTCAGAGTCTGATCAGTTAAGAAGTAGCTGCTATTCTATTAGGGTTCATGGTTTTTAAAATGTTTTTAATCAAATTAATAGGTCTTTAATATCTAAAATGATAGGAGTCTTGATTATCCTTTTGAAAAGGTGTTAAATTTGAGGACAAATAGACGGGCAATATGTGATGACTAAACTTTAAAGGCTGTGTTTTTAGTAAATAAATGATGTTTGCATGCTGTGCATGGCTCATGGGTTCAGAGCAGTTCATAATCAATGAATATTGCATGTTTATATGCCAAGTGATTGCTTATTAGCAACACTTAATAGCTACTGAGAGGCTAGTTAGTGGGAGAACTCGTTAATAAGCACTCATACTTGCAATCAAGAATAATATTGATGCCGTTTTTGTGCAGTTTATTGTGATGAAGCATGAGACCAAATGTGATATAAATGCAACACATGAGTAGAAATTCTCTCTATTCATCTCATTTGTTTCTAATACCAAACTATCAACCAACAATACATAGTAAAGGAGAGGTAAATGTTCACCTATGCCCACGTGTTGGTAAAAAAAACACATAACACTATTGACATTGAATTATAACGTTGTTTACTCTGTGATGTTTATATTGAAATGTGCTGTAGATGGTTAATGTATTTATTTAATCTCATCTTTTTAATGAGCAGCTGAAATGAGAAACACTAGTATATTATAAAGAAATTATT
Source organism: Labeo rohita (assembly GCF_022985175.1). Lineage (NCBI taxonomy): Eukaryota > Metazoa > Chordata > Actinopteri > Cypriniformes > Cyprinidae > Labeo > Labeo rohita. The sequence continues at coordinate 11,309,606 of NC_066891.1, read as the reverse complement.
TGTCAATCGTATTTGTTTTCCCTTTTCTCTCTCAAATTAACACAAGAACATGATTAAAATGTGGTTTGCTTAAGTAAAATTGTTGATGGATGTTCTGCTTTTTGTTTTTATTTTTATTTTTTTTGTTTTTTTCTAGCCTCTGTGGATGAGACTTCCTCCAGTGCTTCTTGCTCCACAGAACCACAAACAAGACTCAGTCGCTCCTCACAGGTACCATCAGTGCCTAAATTCACTTTTGCACTGAACCATCTCCTTCATAACTAATTTCTACATGCAGGACCCTTCCAGAATGGATTTCCATCTCACCGTCATTCTTTTGCGCAGCACTCAACTCCTCCTCAGATCACCAGTTATGCCAGAAGGCAGTTCTGACTTGCATAACGTGACTATGTGAAAATGAGTCATTAGTGAAGTGCCGAAAGTTAACTTTGAGTCAAATCAAGAAAACCCCACAGATAACGCTGACTGCATTAGTCATGACTAAGACCTTTTTGCCCTTTGTGTGTTGTTTCAGTTTCAGGTCAGGGATTTTTTTTTATTTTTATTTAAATATGTCATTGGATTCTAATCAGATCATTTGCTTTGTTGATCATTTACAGTAAATGCTGTAAATTATTTTGTGATTTTTTTTTTTTTTTTTAAGCTTAGAATCCACAAGAAACCCCAGCACCAGTTAGCAGATTTTGAAACTTAAGACTGCCTTCATGCTTTTCCGCTCTCATTTGCTTAATGTTGAACTTAGATGCTCACCCTTCTTGTCAGTCCCGCAATCCCCTGCCAGCCACTTAGCTCTTGTAGAGAATGAGCTGAACTGTCATCTCCAGGACAGTTAAACCCTGTCCTTTCTCTTTACTTGCATTAATCTTAAAGGAGAAATTCACTCCAGAACAAAAATGTACAGATAATTTACTCACCTCCCTGTCATCCAAGATGTTCATATCTGTCTATCTGTCTGTCTGTCTGTCTGTCTGTCTGTCTGTCTGTCTGTCTGTCTGTCTGTCTTCAGTCGTCTGTCTGTCTGTCTGTCTGTCTGTCTGTCTGTCTTCAGTCGTAAATAAATTGTTTTTTGAGGTAAACATTTCAGGATTTATCTCCATATAGTGGACTTCTATGGTGCCCACGAGTTTAAACCTCCAAAATGCAGCTTCAAAAGGGCTCTAAATGATCCCAGCCCGTGGAAGAAGGGTCTTATCTTGGGAAATGATCGGTTATTTTCTAAAGAAAAATTACGATTTGCATACTTTTTTTAACCTCAAATGCTCGTCTTGTCTAGCTCTGCGTGTACTGTGTGTATTCCAGTTCAAGACAGTTAGGGTAGGTCGAAAAACTCCAACTTCAAAATCATCCTACATCGCTGTTTTACCTTTTTTTTGTAAAGGGTGTTTGATGATCTTTGCATGTTCACTTTGTAAACACTGGAGTTCACATAGAGCTAGACAAGACGAGCCTTTGAGGTTAAATAAAAAAGCATATAAGTTGTCAATATTATTATTATTATTATTATTATTATTATTATTATTATTATTTGTATGTATTTATTTATTTATTTATTTATTTAAAGAAAGTAACCGATCATTTTTGCAAGATAAGACTCTTCTTCCTCACCTGGGATTGTTTAGAGCCCTTTGAAGCTGCATTTAAACTGCATTTTGGAGGTTCAAACTCTGTAGGAGTCCACTATATGGAGGGAATTCCTGAAATGTTTTCCTCAAAAAAAAAAAAACAATTTCTTTACGACTGAAGAACAAAAGGCATGAACATCTTGGATGATAAGGGGGTGAGTAAATTATCTGTAAATTTTTGTTCTGGAAGTGAACTTCTATTTTAATATTTCATTGTTAAAATCCTAACATTGACTTAACAGACACATATGCATTTCCATTTAAATTCTCCTTTTTGAGCATGCTGTCATTTTCCATGTCTGCGGAGGACCTGTGTGTATGTGCTCATGACTATTTCTCCCATCTCTCTTACAGTCAGGGAGGCAGAGGAAGAAAGCTGTGATGATGCCCCGTGTAGTGCTCACTCCTCTCAAGGTCAACGGTGAACACGTCCCATCAGGTTACAATAGCTCTTTTTCTTGTTCACTTATTTTCTCCCCCTTCTTTCTGTTTTCCCTCCACTCTGCAGTGGTTTTTGTATACCTGCTCCCTCTGACTGTGGATGCTCTTTATCTGAGTGGCCTGACAGTGTTTGTAATTTTACGCACTGACACTCTCTAATCATTTATAGTGCAGTCTCCTCAAGGGCAGTTTTCCCACAGTTCCCTCCTGTTGACAGCCGCCTCCTCTATCTCTTGGTTAACTTTGCACTAAAAGCAGCATCTTTTCTAGAAGCCACTGACGTGTTTGTCACTCGAGCGTCAATACCCCTCAGTGTGAAAGCAGTGTTTCTGGTTTGTCCTGTCAGCCCTGCTCTGTTCCCCCTTGGATATCTGCTTTGCATTTGCGCCTTAGAGATATCCATTCACCCCTCTTCCTCTTTGTCTCTGTGCCTTGGGATATCCGTCCCTTTGACTTTTCGTGTTTCACGCACATGCCAAATCTTTGCCTGTCACTTTGGCCTCTTTAGTGCCACTAGCCTTCATGCCTCAGCTGCCCTACCCACACTCACTCGTTCTCAGAGAGTCTCACCAGCCTCCATCCTCCCCCCACCTTTACCCTCAGGAGCAGCGGGGAGGCGCAGGGAAGGCTCTAGGGGGGGTCCAGGCCCCACTCTCCGTACCCGCTCCGAGCTGGGCTGGAAACGCACCCAGCACTTCAAGAGCATACGTGGTCTTCGTTCAGGTACAGAGGATGAAAACCAAGGACCCCCATGTGTTAATTACTACCCTAAGCCTCTTGCTCACCACTTTCCCCTAGAACATCAGTAATTCAATAACTCCTTCCCAGGTATTACACTGAAAGAGTGAATAGCTAACAAGTTTGTGTCAATCTAATGACAAATAATGTCCCAGTCTTCATTATTTCTAACCTGCAGTTAAGACAACTGGATGAAGGAGTAGGGAAAATAAACAAATAGCCAATTATTCATATAGTTTAATCATTTATTATTTGCAGTGGATGGTTGCATGTGTATTTTCTTTTCTTTTTTTTTTTTTGGGGGGGCTTGATGCTATTAAATAGTTTGCTATGTATATCTTGTCATGCTGGTTTCTCAAAGTATGTAATGATGTGTTTTGACCTGTAATAAGCTACGCCAGCTGTGACTTAAACTTTCAAAATTTAAGGTATGGATATTTATCTGTATCGGTTGGGAATCCAGTGTTTATTATTTTGCTTCAGCTCAATTTATTGCTTCTACCTTAGTGTAAGTGGGACAAGCTCATAGAAACCTCACTAATTTCAAACACTGGTCTAGACTTTAGTCTATAGCAGAGTACCATCCATGGTTTGTCTTCAGCATTTTTTTTCAGTGTCAATGTACTTTGTTTTATTCTGTCATATCTAGCTAAGACCATCTTAGTGAGAGATTGTCATGTCTGCATGTCTCTTTTAATTGTAGATATGTTTGGTAACGTGCATTATGCTTTGGTTTATTAATTGCAGCACTTGCTGATGTAATGTTCAGTTGCTAAATAATGTAAAAGTTGTGTGGATTGATCAATAGCTTAACTGTTATTTTTGCTTTAGAGTTCTGGCATAACACCCTCTGACTTTATATATTTGCTAGCACTTTATATTCATATTCGTATACGTTATCATACACTCACAGTTTGATGTGAATGTAGACCAGAGTCTGCTCTGAAGATATTACATAAATGCATTCCTGCCGTGCACAAAGGTTTCAGTAAGCAACGTTCTTATGTACACTCAATGTAAGACTGTATTTTGCAGGTCCCATGAAAAGGAATCGAGGAGGTGTGGAGGTGGATTTTGAGACTCCAGGCTCCATCCTAGTCAACACGAACATTCGTGCTCTCATCAACACGCGCACCTTTGCTGCTTTTCCTTCTCACTCCCAGCAGCAACTGCTTCAGCTGTTACCAGAAGTGGACAGACAGGTATATTCTTTGAAGGTTTTTGAATTTTCACTTGTTATAATTATCTAAAGAAAAAAATTTTTTTTACACCAAATTGTTCAATTCCTTTAATGCGTAGGTTGGCCCTGATGGCCTTGCTCGGCTAAGCAGCTCGGCCCTCAATAATGAGTTCTTTACTCATGCATCCCAGAGCTGGAAAGAGCGTCTAGCTGAGGGTAAGTCTCTTAGTATTGTCCTATAATATGTGTAAAGAAATTACAGAAACTGACCAAGACAAGTGGCTCTAGGTAATTTACTATAATGGTGGATAAAGTGGGGATATTTTGACTCTCTTGAAGGTGAGTTCACACATGAGATGCAGGTTCGCTTCAGGCAAGAGATGGAAAAGGAGAAGAAAGTAGAAGCATGGAAGGAAAAATTCTTTGAGGAGTACCATGGCCAAAGGTTTGCCTTCTTAGCCTTTTTAAAATATTCTTAAGCACCTTAATTCCAAGAATTATTTGTTTTTGTTTTTTTTTTTTTATTATTTTTTTCCCTCATTTATTTCTTTAGGTCTGGGTTGACGAGAGAAGAGGCATTAAAGCTGACAATGAGTGATGCTGGAGATGTTGCTGGTGCAGTTCTTGACTCTGATACTGCTACAGTGGCTACACCCAAGAGGCGAAGTGTTGGAAGAAGACGGAGGGAAGGCCGTATCAGACGGCGTTCACGGGCTGACCTCAGACGCAGGGCTCGGCGCACACTTTGCAAAACTACAACACCAACTGTACCTTCTGCAGAGACAACGGAAAGCACTCCAACTCCTGATGTTGAACCATCAGTTGCATCACCAGTCCCAGAAGCAACAGCAGTGCAGGCAGAGGTGGTTCTTCAAACAGACCTTGGACTGGAAGCTCCAGAAGAAAACCTTTCTCCAGAGGCAGTTCCCTCCCCTGCTCCTGTACCCACACCTCCTCCAGCTTCTACAAGCTCAACCTGCGATGAACCAGAAGCCTCCACACGCCTGTTGCCTGAAGTACCCGAACCAGTTGTTGCATCCACCTCCTCTCCTTCCTCATCCTCCTCTTCAACATCGTCGTCATCATCACCCTCTTCTTCTCCCTCTTCTGCCTCAGAAAGACAGACTTTTGCTGCAAGCTCCGATTCCTCTTCTTCCTCTTCCTCCTCCACTGCTGCTGTTGCCACCGACCCGCTGGATGACGGGGCTTCGGTCATTACCACCGGTACAGCAGGCACTGGCGCAAGCAGCCGGGAGAGCAGCCCCGCAGCCAGTCCCGCCACAGCAAGTCCAGCAATTCAGCTCAAGGAGCAGAAGAGAAGGCCAGACGAGTCCCAGGCCTTCACCAGCTTTCCCGAGAAAAGGGCGCGGCTGGATGAGCGTCAGTCCTTTCGTAACACAGTTGACTGTGTGCACTCAGAAAAGCCACAACCTACAACAGAGGAGCCCAAGGTCCCGCCAATCCGGGTATGTTCGACACGTTATTTTCTTCAGATTAGTCTTTTATACCATAGGGTTTCAACCCACTGTCCTGCAAAGTTTCTTTCCAACCTGCTTCAGTACACCTGGCCAATGACTTTTCAAGTGATCCTGAAGACCGTGATTAGCTGGTTCTGGTGAGTTTCATTGGGGCTGGAGCTGAACTCTGCAGGAAAGTGGGTCCCTAGGAGCAGGGTTGAAGACCTATGTTTTTTACACTTAAGTGTAGTTGAGTGTAGTCTTAATGTTAACCACATCTCATGAGTGTTTCTTTTCTGCCCATTCTACTAGATACAGCTCTCCCGGATCAAACCGCCCTGGGTCAAGGGGCCGCCAACGTACCAAATCTGTCCCCGCATCGTCCCCCCCAGCGAAGGGTCGCGGCGCTCTGGGACAGGGGCGCGCACCCTGGCGGACATCAAGGCCCGTGCACAGCAAGCCCGTGCCCAGCGGGAAGCCGCTGCTGCTGTTGCAGCCTCTGGGGATGGGGGAGGGCCTGGGGGGAGCGGCCCGGGGGGTGGTACTGGGATACCGGATCGCTCCAGCGGGAGGCGTTCGAGAGAGCACCCAGGTCCCGTTGAACCTGGAGGAGGAGGAGGAGGAAGACGAGGAGGAAGAGTTGATCTGGAGGAGCAGGAATCGCCTGCGAGCTCTCATTCGTCTGGAGCACAACTACAGCTATCCAGTGTAGATTCAGCAGACAGGCCTCAAACCTCCACCCCGCTCACCGAACCATCTCCTTCCTCCGTGTCTTCAAACCCATCTCTACCAACATCAGAGTCTCCGAAAACACTCACGCTATCACCACCTGCGACCGACAGCCCTGCTTCCCAGGATCAGGTGGAAGAGATTTGTGGAGTGGAAGAGGTGACTGCGTGCCCAAGTGATAAAGCCTCAGAGCAGACCTTAGACACCCCAGTGCCTACACCAAGTGAACCAGAGTCTTTTTGCAGTCACCAAGAAGGGAGAGGCGAGGAGGCAGAGTCCAGTGAGAGCAGAACAACTACCCCTGTTTGCACCTCAGCATCAAATGATGCCATATCTTTAGTACCCACCTCTATACCAGACTCGCTGCCAAGATTTGGTGCCCAGGGTGTGGATGTCATCAGGACTTTGGCAGCTTCTTCTCAATCCTGGGAAGGTGAGAAGAATGGTGGTGAGCACCACCCAGGGACAACTGGAGTTATCCAGCATGGCTCAGACTTGAAAATGCCCAAAGAGACACTTGTTACAGCCCGAAATGGATGGGTAGAAAGTAGTGAAGAGCATTCCATGAGAGACGGGATGCTGCATGAGCATAGGAATGGAGGAAGTGATGCTGATGGCAAATACGAATCAGCCTCTCTACCTTGTCTACCAAGTAACGCTGGCGAGGAAGACACTGGAGCACACAGTGATTCCACAGAGACAGCATCTGACTTTGAAAATGAAACTCAAGAGGATGAAACGGTGGACTGGCATGGAAACCAGATGGGCAGTAACGGCATGCAAGCTCAGAATACAAAGTCACAGAATCAACCTGTCATTCAGACCTCAAGTCGACTCACTTCATCAATGTTGAATCCTCCTCAACACCAGCAACCAGTCATACAGGCCCATGTATCTAACCCCAACCATACTCAAACTGTCATTCAGGCTCGCTTTCCTAATGGTGTGCCAAACCAGCCCGTCATTCATCCCCACAAGCAGCATCCAATTCATACCCATGCTATAAACCATGCTCAGGACCAGATTCCCACTGCGCCCTCACAAGCCCAAGTGCAAGCTTACCTGACACAGGCAGAGAGGGACCAAAGTAGAAATCTACGGCTGAATGATAATAGCAATGGAGTGAAGCTGTTTGTCTCAACCGAGGATGACAGCAAACCTCTCGGCAGAGAAGATTTTGTTTTAAAGAACTCAGTTCCTCCCGTTGGCAGAAGAGTTCAAGGTACATCACGACCAGTTTCCTCTGTAGAGGCTAACAACCCTCTTGTCACCCAGCTTCTTCAAGGCAGCCTACCCTTAGAGAAGGTCTTACCTCAGCCTCACTCTGTCAGCAAGCTGGAAATTAATCGACTTCCAGGTGCCCCTGCTGGTAACTCAACCAGTCGCCAACCTCTGAGAAATCTGGGACCACGTTTTAGAGGCCCATCTGAGTCAGGAGGACCTATGGAAACTGGTGGCTCTGACTTCCAGCACAAAGCCCCATCCACTCGAGTATCTCCTGGACCTGGTCGGAACTTTGGATCTTCACCACCGGGTTCCACTCCATCACGAATGGCCTGCTTGTTTGAGGAATCTAGCCCAAGATCCACAAATGTTCAGTTCGCTTCTCAACCAGGAGGTGCAGTGCCCCCAGGAGCAGTACCTGTCATAACATCCCTCCCTTCAAACTCCTCTGCTAGAACCTCAATGGATATGAACTCTCATAATGCTCCAGTATATGAATCAGCTGTCATTAAAGAGCACCCTGGACCTCTTCCTCCAAGGGGTGAAACTCCAGAGAGGCCAGTTGGCTTTCAACAGCATCCTAACAATCTCTCGCAATCTGTGTGCAGAACCACACCTGATGCTCCCTCACCTCCACATGGCGACCTTTGTCCCTCAGAGGTTGTGCCTACTGTTAAGATTAACTGGCGCCCAAGCAAACCCCAACCGCCTCAGCATCTGACGTATCAACAACAGCTATCTCCTGTAGCTACAGTAAAGAATGAAGTCTCCTCACGCCCTTCGTGCCAACAAGCTCTGACCAAAAACTCGCCCGCTCCAAACAGTGGCAATACTTCTGTTGTAATAACCAAAAAGGAGCCTCTGGACAATTTTCACGGAGGTGGTGGAGCTATGGAAGGACTGCTAAATATGGAAATGTCTCTTGTTAGAATGGCCAAGAAGGAACAAGTCAAAAATCCATACGGCCGCCAAGCAGACACCTCCGCTTCTCCCGTCTCCTCCTCCCCTTCCTCATCGGCCTCCAGTCTCCCTTACCAGCTATATGGCAAGCTACCAAAACTACAGCAGAGTGGGGGCAACGGAGGCTCCTCATCCGGCTTCAGTTACACAGCTAATGTGTCCGTGGTGGACGGTAGCGGGTTCTCCCGCAGTTTAGCCGACGGTGTGCTGCAGCTAAGGCCACGTGTGAGCGTCGGCAACAGCGGAGGCCAGAACGCTACACTTAGCATTCAGGCATTCGCGGACAGTGCTGCTGAAGAAGTGGCTCTCAAGTGTTCCTGCCGACTTAAGGCTATGATCATGTGCCAGGGCTGTGGCGCTTTCTGCCATGACGATTGCATTGGCCCTTCGAAACTATGTGTGTCATGTCTGGTTGTCAGATAGTTCGTTGCAGCTCCTCTAACACTGAGCCGGTTGGTCAGAGCAAATGCTTTGGCCACTCCAGACAATTCTAGCCCTTTGCCTGTGGTTGGATACCACTGGAAGTCTTGGACTCTTTTGAGCAAAGAATCAGGCAGGACACTGCAGTGTTAAAACAGGCCAGATTTTTTTGTTTTTTGTTTTGTTTTGATGGGCCAGGCAATACAGTAGGGCTGGAAGATAACTTGTAAGATAAAATTCAGTCTGTATTTTTGTTGCATATTTTTTCTATTGCTGTTATGATGGTGTTATTATTATTATTATTATTATTATTATTATTATTATTATTATTATTATTATTATTATTATTATTATTATTATTATTAATATTATGATTACAATAATAATGATATTGTTATTATTGGTATTATTACGTGAATTTACATGGCACGGTTGATTGTAAATTGTGCCTTTTTTTCCCCCAACAAAACATTTACCTCATCTACTTGACACCAGTCATCAGTTCAGTGTGAAAATGGTGGCGTTCCTGTTCGTTTTCTTCTCTTGATGCCTCTCTGTGAAGAGAGCTTTAGGAGAATTTTGTGTGTAATGTCTTGCAAAGAAATATTTTTTTAATCATTAAACAAGAAAATACATTTTCGTTATTTTGTAAGTGCTTTCACTCTTCCTTTTTGTTTCCATTTTTATTTTCTTATCCAAAGTGAAGTCCAGTCTGTACTTGGCGGTTAAGCACAGTATTCAAATCTAATAAAGCTGAAAGTGAGCGTATTTTCTCTATTTGATCTTCTTTAACTGAGGGTGAAGTGGGCCAAAGTTGTGTTTGGGGGAAAAAAAGTATCATCGTATCGTCACAGTGATACAGAGCATCACTTTTTCACAGCATGTCCAGATATTTCTTTTAATGTCACCCATTTAGGGAGTATTTATTATCTCCAGCCCTCATTATAATGCATAAAGTATGGTCCACACTTTTAGAAATCTAAATTATGCATTTAATCTGTCTCAGCCCAGTGTTTATCAGTGTTTAGACTTTATTTAATTTTACATTAAATGGTTGCAGAGACTACGGTCTGAGTTTATGTATCAGAGTACATACATAATACTTTGGTTTGTATTCTCCAAAAACCTCAAATTGATTTACACACCCTCTAGTCTTTGCTACATTTGGCACCTCATTAAACTGATGCAAACTTTTGTTAATTGTATGCCACATGCACACTTTCATTTGCATAATGCTAATAATGTCTAATCATTTTTAAGGTGAAGGATTTTGGTCATGATATAGACAATATAAATGTATAATTCAAAACAGTTTTTTTCATTAGTGCATTCTACATCACTGGACAAAGTGCACATCAGAGCATGACCACAATTCAGAGCACCATTTTATAACTTGTTACACAACTATAGACTATACCTTTCATATAGCAAAAAGCAAACGCAAAGGCCCTGAAAACAGTACAAACCCAATACTATTTCAAATTGCCAAAACACCTTAGATAATCAGCCTTTCATTTTGAATTCCCTGAAATTGTACGACATTGTTGGACGATCACATTTTTAAACGTGCCATTGTATTTTTCACACAATATAAGTGTAATTCAGCACACAATTAGACATATTTTTACAAATCCATATATCAGAAGAATATTTCGATTTTTACTTTTCATAGTAAATCTATGAGCTGAAACTAAATGGTATATAACACACAAAACAAGTGAGAATACACTGCATTTATGATTTAGTAAACTGTGAACTGTTGAAAACATCACTGCACAAATAACATGAAAATGTTAATAAATCAGTTTTCACACTCTTTCTTGAATCCAAGGTTAAAGGAGCAGTCCACTTCCAGAACAAAAATTTACACATAATGTACTCACCCCCTTGCCGTCCAGGATGTTCATGTCTTTCGTTAAGTCGCAAAAAAGATTGTTTTTTGACGAAAACATTTAAGGATTTTTCGCCATATAATGGACTGCTATGGTGCCCCGAGTTTGAAATTCCAAAATGCAGTTTAAATGTGATTGTAAACGATCCCAGCCGAGGAAGAAGGGTCTTATTTAGCAAAACGATTGGTTATTTTCATTAAAAAAATACAATTTAAATACTTTTTAATCTCAAACGCTCGTCTTGTCTTGCTCTGCCTGAACTCTGTGTATTCTGGTTCAAGACAGTTAGGGTATGTCGAAAAACTCCAATCGTATTTTCTCCTTCAACTTAAAAAAATCATTTCAAAATCATCTTACATTGCTGCAGAAGTACCGACCCAGTCTTTGCAAAGTGAACATGCAAAGAAGATCAAATACCCTTAACAAAAAAAGGTAAAACAGCGATATACGGCGAATTTGAAGTTGAGGGAGAACGTGAAATGGGAATTTTGCGACATAACCGGAAAAAAACCCAGTCCAAGACAAGTTGAGCGTTTGATATTAAAAAGTGTATAAATTGTATTATATTTATGAAAATAACGATCGTTCCACTAGATAAGACCCTTCTTCCTCGGCTGGGATCGTTTGAAGCCGCTTTTAAACTACAATTTGGAAGTTCAAACTCGGGGCACCATAGAAGTCCACTATATGGAAAAGAATCCTGAAATGTTTTCCTCAAAAAACATAATTTCTTTACGACTGAAGAAAGAAAGACATGAACATCTTGGATAACAAGGGGGTGAGTACATTATCTGTACATTTTTGTTCTGGAAGTTGACTTCTCCTTTAATTGTCAGCATTCTAGACCATGAATCCAGATTGAGCATTAAACCAAATGAGAATTGGTTTAACTGACTTTGCAGAACAAAGAGTGGTGCAATTCTATGAGAAAGGTTACCAGGATTATGCAAAAGTGCCATGGATTCTTGATTTGACAGTGCTAGGTAGATTCACTTTTTCACTGGAAGGAGAAGTCTACTTCTCTCTATAGTAAAGAAGATACATCTTGAGAGGCTCTGGCAAAGGTAGGCTAAGGATCCTCTCTCTTAAGAGGTTAACTGGAGTCTCTATCACCAAAATACTGCCCTCATTCCTCCTCTCATTTTCGTCTTTCTCCTCTAGTTGTTCACAAACCCTTCTGCAGTCTTCATCCTCATCCTCATTGTCTGTGGATGACTGGTTGTTGTTGTTGTCCATGGGTCCGGGAATTAAGCGACTCATGAACAAATAACTATTGGTCAGAAGAGGGGTGTCACGGTGCTCCCGTCTCTGTTTAAGGTGATTTCTTCGCTTCAATCCAGTTCTCCTGGGTAGCGGCAAGGATCCAGATCCGGATTTCTTTAGAATGTGGCGGATGGTGATGCGGGCCAAATCCTGAAGACTCCGCACCTCGAACATGGCAGCTGGACAATGTGAAACAAGGGGGATTTTGACTGCATTTAAGTACAGTGTTAGGCATGTTACTTTAAAAAAGTAATTAGTTATAGTTACTAGTTACAAACACATCATTATAGTTACATCATTATAAAAGTAACTAATTATCAGGGAAAGTAACTACTGTGTTACTTAATTAAAAAATGTTCAAATATGTCAAATAACTTGGATGCCCCCAATACTAAATATGTTGAATGAAATGTAAATTAATGAATTTTTTAGTGTACTCACTAGATATATAAAGCTTAATGGCACAGTTTTTTAAATATCAGTCAGTTTTATTAAGTATCAGTCAGTCAAGCATTATAATATGACATTATTATAATTTAGCATTAAGCTTTAGTAATTAGAACTTCAGAATAACCATGTACTGTATAAATGCATATTTGTCATATTGACTGAATTTAGGACTGGTGGTGGTGCTTAAGATATTGTCTGTAATTTACTTTTTTTCTATTAAAAAAGGGGGGAAATATAAAAATAATACTGAAAACATAAAACTACTATGAATTCTACTACTAATAGTAATATAAAACGCACTAAAGATTAATGAGCTGTTGGGTTCATGAATATTAATCACGTTGTCTGCGTTCGCTTGAACTGATTTGCTGAAATCAAAACAGGTGCGACAATAGGTGAGCGCCAGCCAATGAGATTGCCGTTTGCGCATTAGTTCCGCCTACTACTAGAGAAACCGGCAGTTATTAAAAGCTGAAGAATTCCAAAGGAATTCCGTTATTTTGACAGGAAAATAAGCAAAGAATATCGTTTACATGTAGCGTGTCAATTCTGCATGGTATATAAGACTCTCTCGCTCTGAGTTTACGGTTTACACTAGGGTTACGGTTCGTCAGATACAGCTACGCTGCGCATCCATTCCCATGAACTGAAAGCTAAAATCATAATAATATTGCAAAAAATTATAGTAACGCCGCATTTTAGCAACGGTAACAACACTGTAACGGGAAACATTAATTCGTTTGATTACCCATTAAATGTATATACTTTTCAGCACAAATGCTCGTCTTGCACTAGCTCTGCGATGGGCGTCCACGACTTTGCGTATTACGTAATCATGTTGGAAAGGTCACACATGGTTAGTTCTTTGTCTGCATATTCTGATTTTAAAAGGTAGGGTAGGGTAGGGCGAGAAACTCCAAACTCATTTTCTCCTTCAACCTCAAAATCATCTAACGTTGTTTTACCTTTTAAGGGTGTTTGACTTTCTTTGTACATTCGCTTTTTACACAATGGGTCGGTACTTCCGCCAACATCACGCGTGACCTTTCCAATGTAATTATGTAATGCGTGAAGTTGAGCTAGTGCAAGACAAGCATTTGTGATAAGCTAAATAAGACCCTTACTCCTCAGCTGGGATTGTGTAGAGCCCTTTGAAACTGCAATTTGGACTTTCAACCTGTTGGCTCCCATTGAAGTCCACTATATGGAGAAAAATCCTGGAATGTTTTCCTCAAAAACCTTAATTTCTTTTCGACTGAAGAAAGAAAGAAATGAACATCTTGGATGATATGAGGGTGATATTATTACAATTTGAATAACTGTTTTCTATTTTATTTAATTTATTCTTGTGATGGCAAAGCTGAATTTTCAGCACTCATGACTCCAGTTTTCATATCATGTAACTTGTATACACAAAGTACAGCAGGTGACTTACGTAGAGACACTGCTCTCGGTTTGCCATTTTCCCTGTGTTTAGGGAGCACAAGTGGTGCGAAGGACACAGCAATTATCTTTCTCGTCTCCCATGTGTTATATCCCGTCCTAGTAATTTTGGTGAGCTAGAACACATTAGAAATGCATAGACATACATAAATGTCATGCATAATGTATCTCTGCTGGATTACCTGAAACCAGATGCACTGTAAAATTGCTTTATTCACCTTTTCTTCCAGTGGCAGTACTAAGATACCCCCAACCTTCAACAGCTTCTTCATGTAGTCTTCATGTTCTCTCTGGACCCCTGCGCCACAATAAACCCTGTCATACTGCCTGCTTTCTGGGGCAATCTCCAGGCAGTTGCCCACCACAAAGGAAGGCTCACAAAACTCAAACCTAGACCAAAAATATTAACAGTGTCAGTCACTTTACACATTTTCAACAAGAGAATGCGTTTATTTTAATACAAATGTAAAAACCCAAAAGTTTCTACACCTGTCAAAACTATCATTAGTCTTGATGAAGAAGTCCAGCTTCTGATAAGCATATTCTATAACATCTTCATGCAATTCCACACCATGATTCACACCAAATGGCCCTGGAAAGATGGCACAGATAAAGTCCGTTTCTGACTATTGAACATGGTCAAGAAGAAAGTTTGGAAGTTTGGAAGGACATGAGGGAAGTAAATGAAGGCAGAACAAAATCAAAGCCTTCATATTCTCTATGAACTCACCTAGTATAAGTCCCACCATGGTGCTGAGGTAGCCTGTGCCACTGCCCAGGTTAAGAAAGGACAAGCCAGGCTGCAGGTCTAGAGCCTCCATCACCTCAGAGTAGATGCAGGGCGCGGAGAGGTGGATGTTGCCGTGTCTCCAGGCCAGATCCTTGTAGGCACTGTCACGGAATTCTTCCAGATAGTAGTCAGCACGATCAATGGCCCTGAAGGCATGTTCAACCAGGTCAGAGCGAATGTACTGGGCCTCCTTCAGGTTGTCAATTAACTCGTCATTGTCCTCCCCGGCGCTGACCGCACCTCCCATTTTAGCTCTTTGTTACGGACAAAACAGATGAGAAGAAAATAAAAAGATGTAAGTGTGCACATAAACGAAGATGAAAAACTGCCAGCATACTTAACTGTTGATTTGGAGCTTTATAAAGAGTTGAACTGATAAACAGCCACTTTTATTAGTTTCTTGCTGTAACAGTGGCATCCCAACACAGTATCAAGACTGAGTAACATATACAGTCAAACCAAAATTTATTCAAACACCTACAACATTTCTCACATTATCACTGTTTATTCGCTATAGTTTAGAAAATGGTAATAAAATATGACAAGAACTCAGAACAAATTCATCTTGATAATGTCAGATACTGTCACTTTGATAGAAAGGTATGTAATCAATCAAAAAATTAAGACAGCTGTTAGTATAACAATATTTACACAACTATCAATATTTTGTTGAATGCTTAATTTTGTTCAGTCTGTGGTTTAAAAAGGTCGGATTAGTACTTAAAGAAAAACACTTAAGCAAAACATGGTCAGGTCTGAATAATTTTTGGTAAAGTTTTACTGGTAGTTCTATGTATGAAGACTTTTTGGGTGTAATATGTCACAGTTTACTTTATTATTCTATCCTCGCTTACATAAATGAACTATGGTGTCCTGCACCCACTAGTAAAAAATATTTATAAAAAGATTTACCTGGTGTATGAATAATTTGACTGTATAGGAATAATATGCTAAATTATTAACTTGACATAGGGTGAACAGAAAAATGTATTTATTTTTTTACACTATTTTTTAAAGACTTTAAAATCTCTTAAATTTATTTGATCAAAAATACACTAAAACAGTAATGTTTTTGCAATTTAAAATAATGTTTTATTTAAATATTTTTTTAAAAAAATGCAATTTATTTTGTTGGTGGCCAGGCAGAATTTTTAACATCAGTACTCCAGTTTTCAGTGTAACATGATCCTTCAGATATCATTCTGATATGCTTATTTGTTTTTTTTACTTTTTGAAATAGAAATTTAAAAATAACATGTATTAATGTAAAATAGAAATCTTTCGTAATATAAATGTATAAATAATATACAAATAAATAATATAAAATTTGTTTTCTCTCACTTATTATCAACTGAATGCATGTTTGCTTAATAAAAGTATTAATTCATTTAAATTAAAAGCATACTGCCTATTACCACTAAATGTTTTCTAAATTTTAGGTCAAATTTCTCTTGAAATTTGTTGGTTGGCAGCCAATAATAAATCAAACATATCTAACCGAGGTTGACAAAGTGTGGTGAGCCTGTTTATTTTGCTATAATATGTATAACTATGCACAATCATATTAGTTGAATTTTATTCGTTTTTGTATAAAATACACACTGCTGTCCCAGACAACCATTTAAATTGAGACCCACCTGTTGAGAACCACTTCCCTACAAGATGAAGGATTGCATGCATGCTTATACATCTGGCCATTTAACTGTCTGACAACCAGAATTTGTCCAAATGCATTTTGTAATCATTCTTATGTTCATAAGTTTAAGACTTATTTTTAAGAAGTATCTTGCTTATAAGATGTGTTGTTGTATTTCTTCAAATGCCACTGTATTTAATATCTTGTTATGTAATGCAATGACACGTACATACACCTTTACATCTTTAAGTGTCAGAATACTTTTTAGGAATACTGCACATGTTTTGGGCCTAACAAAACCGCATTTCTATCCACTTAACGGATGGTGGCGCTGGACTGCGCTGCTGGAAAGTTAAAGCTTCCCCAGAGACGCTGTGTAGAAACTGCAGATGTGAGAAATGTTCCCACCAATCACCGCGCGCTCAAATGCAGCTGCGCCATTCGCTAACAAACGCATATTGTGCAGTGTTTTGTTGAACATCCGGGTAGTTTCTCAAATACAACTAAATATGAAATAACATCCACAAGCCCGTTATTTTTATCCATCACGACCTGCCATTCATTCTGCACGCTACTGGTTAGGCTCAGTGAAAATGCACTAACCAATAGTTTATTATTCTATCATCACGTCAAAATTATAGTATATAACAGCGAGCATGACTCATATAATGCGCTTACCTGCAAAAAGTAGACGCAAATGAAGACAAAGACAGGAAAAATCGGGATGGGGGTGTTTTGGGTAGAAACTCGTCACGGGAAACACCCCGACGACTTCACAGTCGACCGAGCTGAATCGTCTGACAACCCGAAACACACTGAATATGCTGAGTTTATGCTGTCTATTCGGTTAACTGTCTCCTGTTGTTTCTATCTCTCGGTTTCTTCCCATAAACGTTCACGGCGAGCAGCGCTGGATGTAAACATTGGCCAGCTGACTCCGTGACGTCACGCACACAAACAGAAATATGGGCCATGGAGCACATGGGTCCTGCACTACATTATTTTATGACATATTCATAAACAGCAATCTCTGGTGTTGATAAGGATAGGGAATAAAACGGAAGTAGTCAACACTATTTTTTTACTCCGGTGTGCAATTCTCAAAGTAGTTGTTTTTATCTGTTTATTGTATGGGCACATGTTTATTTTACCCTATATATAGGGCATATGTAGAACATTTCCACCGTCACAAAAGAAAAGATTGTTGACCAGGAGCAGGACATGGCGTCACATCATATGGGGTAAGTTGTCACAAAGGAGCCTGTCATTAAACAGCCTGTTAATGTTTTATGTATTTATTTTTAGCTACATGTAGGCATTAAAATACAACTATGATGTTAAAAAGACATGATAACTAGCTCTGGTCTCCTTTAAAATTTGACAATTTCAAATCTAAAGGAAATAAGCTCTATGCACACTTTCAAAATGTTGTTGTTGGGTTTTTTTTAACAATATTTGGGGTTTTATTATCAATCATTTTATCAGTGTTAGGCTTAATATTAATCTTGACAAATACAAATACATCCATTTTTTTTTTCAGCTGAACAGAAATCGTGACTGAGTAATTTTGTATCCAGCAGATGTCAGCCAAGTATCCTACTGAGAAAACGTTTGGTTTGTATTTCATCTTTGGTCTAATAAATGTCAGAGAATCCAAAATTATTGGGACTGACCAGTGTCTCACAAAATATCATTGTTGGATCAAGTGCAAATACAAGCTTGTAAATGTGCAGTCATAATAACTCCATAAGTATTAAATATGACATACTCTGTTGTAGGTGATAGAATTCCCATTTATTTTATCAACAACATGGGCAAAGACTATCCATATGCAGCAACCACTAACACAGAGACATTTACAAAATAAATATGCAACAAGATCTCCATTCAATTTGTTCTTAAATACTAAATAAATAACAATAAATACATCATATCTGTTCAACCCACTTCACTCTGGAGGGTGTCAAAATACTTTATGGAAAACAGAACTCATTAAATAAAGAAGAATATTAAAAAACAATATAAAAATCGTTAGGTAGAAAATATTTGCACTTAAAAAAGAGATTATAAATCTCTGTCTTTAAAATAAATAGGAAGGTTTATAAAACAATTTGCTGTCGATATTCTTAAAATATTGCCTCTTTCACAACGCAGAGGGCAGCGTCTCTCCTCTTAATAACCGTTTAAAAGCTGTGTATAGAATTTTGCTTTGTGAAATAAATTAAGTCCATAAATAGACACTGATTAATAAATAAACAAAACAACCCTTAACATGAATAAATAATAAGTTAAACTTACATTTCAAGGACCCAATTTAAATAGCCATAATAATAATAATCATAATTACAATAATAACATGACGATGGAACTACAAACTATTCATGGAAGTGCAATATCTATGTTCTCAAATACGATAAATATTACTGAATGGAACAGGAGCGCATTTACACCAAATATGAGACAACATTATCATACAGGGATCCAATGTAGCAGTGCTGCATACTAATCATATTTTGTCAAGGGAGGTCATTAATTGTGAATTCACCTTCGGACGTTACACATAAAACACTCTGTTACGCATACACACATAGACTCTCCTCCACAGACGCACGACAATCTCACGACTTATTGTTCACGGCAACCTCCATGCACTGAGGGAAGTAAGAAAGGCAGATCAGTGTCGGTGAGAGTTGCTCTAAAAAACAGTAACAAATGCTTTGCTCCAAAAGATACCCCAAAACAAGAAGAGCCAGCTTGGTTTAAGAGGCAAAGGATCATGGATCTCATCAAAATTGCTAAGCAGCATAATTTGGAATTGGAATTTGGTCCTTTTCTCTGACTTCCGCGGATCTCGTGGCGCTCCTCGTTTACAGAGGGAGCCACGTACAAAACCTGAATGTCCTTAAACAGTATTTTTATGTTGTTGGTCTGGTTATTTAACCCACAGTGTCTTCCTCTGCTCACACCTCGATGCCTTTGACGGCCTGGTTGATCGACTCGAGTAGGGCTCGGTTCTCTGGGTTCTGATAGCACTCCTTATCGGTGAACATGTGGGTCAGTGTGTCCACGTAGGTGTCGAAATTCTGCTCAGTGATGGGCTCTTGCTGTGGTAAACAACAGATTACGGGTTGTTAAAACCAAGCTACATAAAAGTATAATGTACAATACTTGTTTTTGTTGGGCGTAGTCATAAAAGGTAACAGATAGCAAGCGGACTGACCATCTGTGGTAGACGGATGTTGGCAAGGCTGCGGATAAGAGCCTGGCTCAGGCCTGACAGTTCCATGAACAGAGCCTCATTCTTCTCCTCTATGAGTTTATTCTCTTCCTCCATGCTCTTGAGGTTCTTCTCCATGGATGAGATCTATTGAGAGATTATTAAATGCCTTAATAAACAGCAGCTCCAAGATCAAGCTGTGTAGTATATCTTTGTGATAATGAAATACTGATGTTTGTACTGTAGTAGTTGAAGTACTGTAAATATTATCATTATATTTCTTCACCAATAAGAACCTCAAAAAAAAGCTACTTACATGGAGTTACCAGAGAAGGGCCCTTATGCTATTTCAGCCATGTATAGAGTAAATATGACCCTGGACCACGAAACCAGTCATAAGTAGTATTTGTAGCAATAGCCAACAATACATTGCATGGGTCAAAATTATCGATTTTTCTTTTATGCCAAAAATCATTAGGATATTAAGTAAAGATCATGTTCCATTAAGATATTTTGTAAATTTCCTAACGTAAATATATCAAAACTTAATTATGGATTAGTAATATGCATTGCTAAGAACTTTATTTGGACAACTTTAAAGGTGATTTCTCAATATTTAGATTTTTTTGCACCCTCAGATTGCAGATTTTCAAATAGTTGTATCCTAACAAACCTTGTTTAACACTAACAAAGCTTATTTATTCAGCTTTCAGATAATGTATAAATATCAATTTCAAGAAATTGACCATTATGACTGGTTTTGTGGTCCAGGGTCACAAATCAATTAGATTTTCTGATACATGTACTGTTCAAAAGTTTGGGGTCAGTAAGATTTTTAAGAAATAAATTATTTGAATAGCAAGGATCTGAATTGGCAAGGATGTAATTAATTGATCAAGAGTGACAGTAAATACTCACATTTTTTTTTACATTGCAAAAAAAACAATTTTAAATAAATGCTGTTCTTTTTAAACTTCCTATTCATCAAAGAATCCACACTGAATGACACTGAAGACTGGAGTAATGGCTGCTAAAAATTCAGCTTTGCGATCACAGTAATACATTTCATTTTTAAAATATATTAAAATTAATAAAATTTTAAAAAAAAAAATTAAATTGTAATAATATTTCACAATATTACTATTTTTATTGTATTCTTGATCAAATCAATACAGCTTCGGTTACCATAAGAAACTTTTCAAAAACATTTTAAAAAATCTTACAAACTTTTGAATAGTAGTGTATATATTTATTTAATAAAAGCAGACCTGTGTATGGAGGTTGGCCATGTCCGCTTCCATCTCAGAGTTCGACTCATTCAGTTCATTGATCTCTTTGTTCAGCTGCTTTATGTCTTCATCATTGTCAAGAACTGAGGGGATAGAAAAAGAGTGCATATGTTAATGAAGAGCACAAAATGAACATAATGGGGATGAAAGAATAGAAGCAAATTATATTTGATCTTACCATCACTTGCCCTGAATTTCTTGCTGATATAATCATCTCCTGGGAACCTGGCTCTCTTCTTGTTAGCTGAAGCTCTAGGGCAACCTGAAAGACTGTAGAAACAAAATATGATTACAAGATTTGTAACAATTTATTGTCTTAGACTAATTGCTTCTATTACATCATCCCTCAGTAACCGAAGAAAGCCAAAAACAGGCATTTCTAATATTCAAAAACATATTATTATATCATTTCCAAGACATTTGGTATTTGTTATACAGTCAAAAGTTCACATACACCTTGCAGAATCTACAAAATGTGATTTATTTATTTATTTATTGATGTGAATTTTATTTTATTTAGGTGAAGGTTTGAACCTTCTGTAATAGTTGTATATGAGTCCCTCAGTTGTCCTCAGTGTGAAAAGATGGATCTCAAAATCATACAGTCATTGTTGGAAAGGGTTCAAATACACAAAAATGCTGAAACACCAAATAATAATATGTGGGACCTGAAGGACTTGTCTGAAGAACAGTGGGCAGCTTAACTGTTCAGGACAAACAAGGAACTCATTAACAACTATCACTAAACAAAAAAAACACAGCTGTGTATCATTCAGGTAACAACACAGTATTAAGAATCAAGTGTATGTAAACTTTTGAACAGGGTCATTTTTATAAATTCAGCGATGGTTTTCTTTTGTGGTCTATATGTAAACGTCTTTTATGTGAAATATTTTATTCAAGTCAGTACTAAATAAATTCTAACATGCATTTTGTATGATCTCTCTTATTTTGGTAAAGTAACTAACATTTTGCAGATTCTGTAAGGTGTATGTAAACTTTTGACCTTAATTCTATATCTAGCATAAAAAATGCATAGTTTTAATTCACTCACAGCTTGCCCTATTTCTGGAATATTTAATACTATAATACTAATATTTATTTGCATATTTCACTAGGCCTGTCTGTACCTGCGATGAGTGAGAAAACTGCCGTTGGCATGTCCTGATCCATCACATCCTGGCGTAGGGCAGGTCGGGCCCTCAGTCTTGAAGGCCTTCCAAGAGAATGGTGTGCCATTTAACATGCCCTCCTTCTGCCGGCGTGCTGCCAGCGGGCACCCATAGGCACTGCGGTGGGTGGCGTATTTCCCACTGATATGCCCCAGACTGTCACAACCTGGCACCGGGCACCTATAGAGAGGTAAGTGATGAACTGGCAGTCAGGTTTGGCATTCTCTAAAGACATAGGCTGTGCTCAATAAATCCAATGTTTTTGTACAGAAAAAGTTTAGACTGATTTGTAAAAAAAATTACTTTAGGAGTTCAGAATCTTCCTTGTCATCCTTAGTTGGGGTGGTTTTGATTCCTCCCTTCTTGGCACGTGGACATCCAGACAGACTGTAATAGAGAAAACGTAAATTGTGACATTTTTGATACATGAATAGTTTCAAAGCTTGGTGCATCTTGAAAACTGGTACAGTTAATGTAATATTTGTTAATTTACATACCTTCGATGGGAAGCATAGTTTCCAGTGATGTGTCCTGATCCATCACAACCTGGTGTAGGGCATCTGGAGGTCAAAAAGAGAAAGACAGGTTAGCATAAACACTAAAAAAAATTAAAATATCACACATACAATAATACTACAAGTCTAAATAAACACTTGGGCTTCAGCCTGGGTACTTAATGTATCTCAGCTGGTTTGATGCATCTCTAAGACACAGTACAGAAAAATTATTTGGCCACTGAAAATGTAAAGTGATTACTGGTTCAAAGAGTGCATGAATAGTCAGTAAAAGGGACAGTAAACAGTTTTTTGCTGTAAAAGCAGTGTTAAGTAAAGTCAAATAAAAGCAGTAATCAGTGAAGTTTAAGAATTCATTAGAGGAAAAATTAGAGCACAGACATACTTGAGTTCAGCAGTGTGAGCAGCCATGAGGGTCCGAAGACTTTTATCAGCAAGTGGACAACCAGAGAGACTGAAGAACAGTAGAAAAACACCAGGAAGAAAGAATAGAGGGAAGAAGATTTAACTGAAGACGAAAAAGATATATATTCTGTAGTATGTCGATATGTAATTTCTATGCATGTATTTTAGCCAAAAAAAAATACACACACACACTATATATATATACTTTATATATATATATATATATATACTTTTTTGGCTAGAAATCATACAAAAATACATAAAGTAACTTAAATTAACTACAAAGAGATGTGAGTAAATGAGTTGGCCAAATGCATTAAAAAGACAGATTGCAGACTGATTTTTTTTGCAGTCAATATATAGAGCAAAAGCTATAAGGGTCCAGCAAGAAGGGAAAAACAGATAAAGAAAACAAGAAAACACAAGTAGGGCTGAGAAATGCTGTTTCAGCTTCTGGCATACCTGCGGTGTGATGCATAGTTCCCAGTTATATGTCCACTGCCATCACAACCTGGGGTGGGACATCTGGAGGGACATAAAGAGAGTATTAAATCCCCGTGGAATCATTCCAGTAATTTATTAACCTTTGCAAGACTTTTACAGACTTCTTTTATTGTCTTAGCAGATGTGTTTTATGTTTAAATAAGGCTGGTGTTACAGCAGACACTTACAGCAAGACCTCTTTCTTGCTGTCCTTGGGCTGGAATTTAACCTTGAAGCTGGAGGTTGTGACCTCCCCAGGGTATTTCCTGTCCTCCATGCTCTCCTGAGTGGCATCGTCATCTTCTCCATCAGAGGAGGCGTATGAGTGTGTGGTGTACTCAATCTGAGGACATGGCACGTCACAATAGAAAATTGTCAAACAGGAGCAATGTCTAAAATCTTAAAGGGATAGTAGACCCAAAAATAAAAATTCATTAATTACCTTCATGTTGTTCCAACCGCAAAGACCTTCGTTCATCTTCAGAACACAAATTAAGATATTTTTGATGAAAACTGAGAGCTTTCTGACCATGCATAAACAGCAACGGAGCTACCACATTCAAGGCCCAGAAAGGTAGTAAGGACATAGTTAAAATAGTCCATGTGACATCAGTGGTTCAACCTTACTTTTATGAAGCTACGAGAATACTTTTTGTGCAGAAAAACAAAAAAACAAAAATCACTTTAAACAATAAATTTAACAATGTCCTTACTACTTTCCTGGGCCTGAAGGGTCAGAAAGCTCTCAGATTTCATCAAAAAAATCTTAATTTGTGTTCAGAAGATAAACGGAGGTCTTACAGGTTTGAAACAAGATGAGGGTGAGTATTAATGACAGAACCTTCATTTTTGGGTGAACTATCCCAATAAGGTTTTTATTCCAAAATGCTGTTAACCATAATATAACCATGAAGTGAGACTGTGCGAATATATCTCAAACTGATATACATTTACCTCCTCTGGCTCCTCCTCTTTTTGTCGGTTTGACTTGGTGTAGTCTAGAGGCCCCTCCCACTCCTCTTGTTTGTAGGTGTGGCTGGAGTGGGGTGAGGTGACGCCATGGTGTTGAGAAGATGATGACGAGGACGAAGATGGGTCTGGTGACCTGACTCCTTCCCTCTTGGGTTTCTTCATGCTGAGGTCCAGTGTGCCATTCTCATCCACTTCAATGTCCATGTCCTAGATTGTAGAAGACATTCATTAGAATATAGCGTATATAATGTGGATGTTATGGCACTCAACTTTCCAGATTCAGATAGATTGGGACTCACTTTGCTGGCCTGTTCTGGCTGTCTGGTGCTGAGGTTTTCAGGCCTCTCCCAGCAGCGGGTGGACAGGTTGAGAATGGCAGTGGCAGCCATGTGTGCGGCTTCGGCATCATGGGTATAATCGTACCCGCTTGAGGTGGAAGAGGAGCTGCTTTTGGTGTAGCCTCCTGACAGGCTGTGGCTGGGGGACGAGGCTTTAGGGAACGGTTTGGCTGTTTATTATAATAGCAATAATATGCATTTCATTGTGCTATCAATAATCTATGAATATCTCTTATATTTGTTTCTTACTCTTTATTTTAAAGTGAATGAGGGGGGTGCTTACATTTGAAGGCTTTAGGTGAGGTTTCGCTGGTGGGCATCTTGGGTGCAAGCATGCGCTTGCCGAACACCTGTACATCGAAGCTTGCATAGTCGAAGGACACCTTAGAATACTTCTCCAGCTCCTTAGCCAGGTTGGCGCGAGGAGTGGCTGGCATGGCGTTGGGCCTGTAGCTACCGTACTGAGGGATGTCCAGCTGTTTCACAAAACACATCGGCCTGTAGAGAAAAGAGTGTTTAGTTATAATGTTTACACATCAAGCATTTTTGTGTTTGTTAAAGGGATAGTTAACCCAAAAATGAAAATTCTGTCATGTTATTCCAAACCCATAAGACCTTTGTTCATCTTCAGAATACAAATTAGGATATTTTTGATGAAATCCCAGAGCTTTCTGACCCTGCACAGACGGCAATGTAATTACCACGCTCAAAGCCCAGAAAGATATTTAGGACACCATTTAAAAAGTCATTATTTTTGGTTTTTGCATACAAAACGTATTCTCATAGCTTCGTAAAATTACAGTTGAACCACGGATGTCACATTTTAATGATGTCCTTACTGCGTTTCTGTGCCTTGACCGTGGTAGGATCTTTGCTGTCTATGCAGGGTCAGAAAACCTTGAATTTCATCAAAACTATCTTAATTTGTGTTCTGAAGATGAATTTGGAACGACATTAAGGTGAGTAATTAATGACAGAATTTTCTTTTTTGGGTGAACTATCCCTTTAAGGTTCTAGCTAGGATGCTGAACAGTAGAGGAAAATACTCACCTGAGAACTCTATCAGAATTTGAGCCTCCACAGACAGGATCACTGACAGAGGTCTGCGGCTGTGGCAGCTTTTCATGGCTTTTGTGTTTCCCTGCAGCAGCAATAGGGCAGCCAGAGAGACTAAAAGTGTAAAATGGAAGAAAAACACATGGTTTTAGAGGAAACCTGATGTGAACGGAAACTGGTGGCTCAAAATGTTTAAATAGTTAAGGAATAGTACCTGCGATGTGTGTTGCGGTTGCTGTTCACATGTCCCTGTCCAGTGCATCCAGGTGTTGGACACTTTAGTACGTTCTCGTGCATTGCCAAAACTAGTACCAAAAACATACATTAGTATATTGAATATTTATACTACTGTTTCAATGTTGTTGTTGTTTTTTAAGACATTAATATTTATATTCAGCAAGGATGCATTAAAATGACCAAAAGTGACATTTATAATGTTATAAAAATACTTTTTAAATAAATGTTCATTAATCAAAGATTAGATCAAAATCTATTAATCAAAGATTACACAAAAATATTAAGTAGCACAATTCTTTTCAGCACTGATAATAATAAATAATAATGTTTTTTGAGTGCCAAATCTGCATATTGGAATTTTTGAAGGATCATGTGACACTGAAGACTGCTGAACATTCAGCTTTGACATCACAGGAATAAATTATGTTTTAAAATGTATAAAAATAGAAAACAGTTATTTTAAATCATGATATTGTTTCATAATAATAATGTTTATACACTACTAGTCAAAGGTTTTTTAATGTTCTCTTCCGTGATAATAAAGACATTTATAATGTTACAAATTATTTCTATTTCAAATAAATGCTGTTCTTCGGAACCTTCTATTGATCAAAGAAACCTTGTACACAGCTGTGTTCAAAAAAATAATAATAATAAATGTTTTTTTAGAAGCAAATCCAAAAATTTGAATGATTTCTAAAGGACTTGAGTATTTGACTGGAGTAATGATGCAAAAAAAATCTGCTTTAAAATCACAGGAATAAATTACATTTAAAATATATTCAAATAGAAAACAGTAATTTTAAATAGTAAAAATATTTCAAAATGTTACTGTTTTTTGCTGTACTTCAAATTTAAAAATGCAGGCTTGGTGAACAGAAGAGACTTCTTTAAAAAAACCTTTTCAATCTTTTCAAAAACTTTTGACTGGTAATGTATATACAAACAAAACAGTTATTCTAAATCGTGATAATATATTTATTTATATATTTTTATGTAAACATTTTATAATTTTTTAATACAGTTTTACAAATAAATAATAATAAAATATATATATATATATATAAATGTATATATAATATATATATATATATATATATATAAATGTTTTTTAAATATATATTAATATATATTATGCGTGTGTCACATATTATAATAATAGTGCAGCACAAAGCTTACTCTCTGGAGGGATTCTGTCCTTGTGTGGGCACCCAGAAAGGCTGCGGTGGTGTGGGTATAATCCAGTTACATGACCTGTCCCATCACATCCTGGAGTAGGGCACTTTACTTCCTTTTTCTCTGATCTAGAACCTTCTGTGCCCAAGAGTGAGGAGACAAAAACAAATTAAACTCCATACCCACACACACTGTACCTGCATCATAGATAATGTTATCTAATTTAACTGGGGTCATAAAAGGTAGGCAGAAATGTTCTGTCACCTTTGCCATAGTATGCTCTACGAGCTGCGATGTCCATGGTCTTCATCCTCTCCTCTGTGCTGTGGTAGTGCTGCTGCTCAGGAGAGCAGCTCTCTTCAGAACTGGGTCCGGTTTGTTTTGCTTTCAGTGCAATGGCCTGTTCCAGAAGTCCCAGATTTCCCCGTGTCATGTCATACGTCTCTGAGTCATCTGTGACCTCTGACCTCTGTGACATGCTGTCTAACTCGTCATCGTCCACTTCATCGGGCTCCTCTTCTTCTCCGTCATCTTCATCTTCCTCTTCTTCCTCTTCCTCTCCCTCTGAACCCAGCTCGATGACTACAGTGGGCGAGTCTTTATCCGAAGCATCATCTCTTTCTTCTTCATCCTCCTCCTCGTCTTCACCAAGAGGGTGGTCTAGGTTTATGTTGCTGTGTGTCATCACGTCTAATTCCTGAGCTGAAGCAGCGGGGACAGGGGCAATTAGGGAGGAAGGCTCTACCTGGGATTGGATCTCCTCCTCATCTTCTTCCTCATCGTCATCATCTTCACTGTCCTTCTCTGTCTCTACAATCTCTTTGGTCTGAATTTTGCCAAAGTCTCCGCTGAAGTACTGGTGGTCCGAGTTGTTCTTCTGGCTCAAGCATTGTGTTTCCTCTTCCCCCTCTTCCTCTTCCTCATCCTCATCCTCTTCTTCTTCCTCAACTGTTGTCACAGGCTCGTCGGTCTCTTTCAGCTGCTGGGTCACTCGCTCCTCCTCTGTAATCTCTTCTGCTTCCTCCTCTACCTCTTCCTCTCTAGCCTGAATCTCTTCGGCGACCTGTAGCCCCTCTTCTGCCTCAGTATCCATGGTGATTTGTTGGATGGACGTAGCCTCGATATTGGCTTCTTCCTTTTCAATTTCATTCTCTGGCACTGGACTTGACGTTTCTCTGACAGGCGACTTTTTCTCTTCTGAATCCACTTGGGAAATTTCTTCTAAGGGAATGACAAAAAGGCCAATCATAAACTATGAATTTTTATGTTTCTTGACCATTTTGGGTGACAGTTGTTGATATAATAAAGCTTTTTTTTATACAAAATGCATGTTATTTTTTATTTAGTACTGACCTGAATAAAATATTTCACATACAAGATGTTTAGATATAGCCCAAGAAAAAACAGTAGTTAAATTTATAAAAATGACCCCATTCAAAAGTTTACATACACTTGATTCTTAATACTGTGTTGTTACCTGAATGATCCACAGCTGTTTTTTTGTTGTTTTTTGTTTAGTAATAGTTGTTCATGAGTCCCTTGTTTGTCTTGAACAGTTAAACTGCCTGCTGTTCTTCAGAAAAATCCTTCTGGTCCCACAAATTCTTTGGTTTTTCAGCACTTTTGTGTATTTGAACCCTTTCCAATAATGACTGTATGATTTTGAGATCCATTTTTTCACTCTGAGTACAACTATGGGACTCATATGCAACTATTACAGAAGATTCAAATGCTCACTTATGCTTCGGAAGGAAACACAAAGCATTAAGAGCTAGAGGATGAAAACTTTGAAAAATTTTGAATATCAGGGTAAATTTAACTTATTTTGTCATCTGGGAAACATGTAAGTATCTTCTGAAGGGTAGTACTAAATGAAAAAAAATATGATATTTAGGCAAAATAAGAAAAATGTACACATCTTCATTCTGTTCAAAAGTTTACACCCCTGGCTCTTGATGCATCATTTTTCCTTCTGGAGCATCAGTGAGCATTTGAACCTTCTGTAATAGCTGCATATGAGTCCATCAGTTATCCTCAGTATGAAAAGATGGATCTCAAAATCATACAGTCATTGTTGGAAAATACACAAAAATGCTGAAAAACCAAAGACTTTGTGGGACCTGAAAGATTTTTCTGAAGAACAGTAGGCAGTTTAACTGTTCAGGACAAACAAGGGACTCATGAACACACAGCTGTGGATCATTCTGGTAAAAACACTTTTGACCGGGGTCATTTTTATATATTCAACTATTGTTTTCTCTTGTGGACTATATGTAAATGTCTTTTATGTGAAATATCTTATTCAGGTCAGTACTAAATAATAAATAACATGCATTTTGTATGATCCCTCTTACTTCGGTCAAATAATTAACATCTTGGTGTATGTAAACTACAGAAAACTAAAATTTCTGTAGTTAATAGGTTATTACCCACCTGTCATTGCTTCTGATGTAGGTGCTTTTTCTTCCATCTCTTTATCAGCAGTGTCCTCTTCAGACTCCACTCCCTCATCTTTTGTTTCTGTTTCACTGTTTGTGTCACTATCCGCATTGAACCCATCATCCATGGCCAGCTTTAGGGGGTTGGGCTTCTTTTTGGGAGCTGGCTGATTCTCCTCGGCCTCCTGGAGTTTTCTTTTCTTAGCCAATGGGCAGCCCAATGCACTGGAACAGATAAAAACCTTAGTTGACCAATTTTTGTCATTTTTTTATTGGCAGCTATAAGAGACATAATTCTTACTACTTACCTTCTGTGTCGTGCATACTTTCCACTGACATGACCTAAGCCATCACATCCTGGCGTAGGGCAGCTGCAAAACAGGGGTTTTTATTAGCTATAGTCATTAACCTACTAAACTCCAGTCTTTATGAACATGATGAGTAACACTACAAAAACATAAAAGCTCTCACCTGTACTCTTGTCCAACAAGCTCAAGAGGAACTGACACAAGAAGAGAGATAAAAGCTCTGTCAGTTACTAAATTCACAGAAATGCACAAAAAGGTCCTTTTTTGAAAAATGGCAAAAAAAATGACAAAAAATTAGTTTTTAAGAGGCTCTCACCTCTGATTCCTTTTGAGCGTGTCCTCGTTCGCTTTTCATCTGCGTCTTGGCTCATCTGGAACACAAACACATGGGTGGTTATGAGATTATTATAAGTATTTCTTAATGTCTTGAGATATTTACACTCTCCATTTCTTTAATGTGTCTTTAAAAACATATAAAACCCACAATATTACTGTTCTCCGGCTCTTAAACCTTCAGACTG
Source organism: Labeo rohita (assembly GCF_022985175.1). Lineage (NCBI taxonomy): Eukaryota > Metazoa > Chordata > Actinopteri > Cypriniformes > Cyprinidae > Labeo > Labeo rohita. The sequence continues at coordinate 11,279,234 of NC_066891.1, read as the reverse complement.
TGATTTTTATCCTTAGATCTGAGGAGGTCTGATTTCACAGACACCAGAGTAGCCCCCAATCCTCTTAAATGCTTGTAAAGAGCTCAATCAATAATACACATCCAATAAGTTCTTTCAAATGCACATCCCTCCCAGTCCTTAGTGGTAGCGAAGTGAAATATAAGAAAGAAACGAGGCCCTCCCAGACTGAGAAAGATGTCAGAGCTTCGGAAAAGGAAATGTACTTTTAGCTTCTTTGGTTTTGTGGTAGACTATAAGACAAGAGATAATCAATGAAAATGAAGCTCCTCTGACCCACACACACACACATAATGTCTCACTTTTATTCTCCTACTCCTCTTGTTCTCACAGCTGCTGACTCTGTCCCCTCGTGTCCACCTCTGGCTCAGCAGCTGCCCTCTGAACTCATTCTCTGTTGGACAGAAAGGATAAGACAACAATTTCAGTCTGACATGTCCAAATATTAAAAGGTGCAAACTTAATATTAAACAATGAAATGAGAAAGTAAGCAAATCTATGCCAGTAATGCTGATTCAAATGCAACTATTGTAATATCATTTTCAACAGGATGACTATTAAAATGGAACACCCCTAATCCAGAAGCAAACACTGAATTGCCCCCAGAAGACCCATGCACTTTGGTCACTGAATGGGCTTTCAGCAGTCCATCACGTACTGACACCGTCTGCGTGCCTTCATGGCTCTAGTGTTGATTATTCTTCCTGGGTGACGAGAGATCCGGCCGTGACCCAGCTGTTTTTATCAGAGCGTCATTACACGTGGTCTGATTACATTTTAAGTAGCACCTGGTGCTCAGTCACGTCACACACGTAACAGGGGAGGGAATTCCCTTGAGAACCGCAACAATTGCGGCACTTGCCGCATATGATGCAATATGAAATGCAAACCTTTCTTAGAACTCAATGTCCTGTGTCTGTTCAAATGTAAGTAAATGAAACTGATTTTATTGCATTTGCCGAAAACTGTCTAGATAAGTAAGATTAATACAAAAGGGAGGAACATTATATCTCTGAAAATAATTGATCCAACACATTAGGAGTCAAGTAATATAAATGGTAATGTTCTTCAAAATATTGCTTTCAAAGACACTTCCAAAGACAACTACATGCAAAAGATAAGGAACATTTCCAGGCTCTCAAAAAATAGGGCCCTGTATTTCCCAGCATACAAAAAACATTGTTTGACTCCCATATAGTAGGCCCATGCATGAAATGGACCAATGTGAGTGCATGTTAGCCACAAATTGCTCTTACATTTTAGTATAGACTAATATTAGTATCTCTTTTGTCGCATCAGGCCCTTGACTTCAAAAAAGCACCATGATGCTGCTGCGCATAACCTCTTTTAGCACACCACGCCTTTCAATTACCATCAGCCAAACCCTCCGCCTTTAAAACACTGTCACTTTCCTCGAGGAGAAACAATATCCAGCAGACCATGTTTACAAGACCCATGACTGTATTATTAAAGCAATAACGTTTAAAGCCCAACCTACAGAGGCTCTAAAACAACCATAAGCGATGAATAAAGAGCAATTTACATGTAAAACTGAAAGAAAAGGCTTTAATCTAACAAATGAATAGTGTATTATGTAGGCCGAGCCTGAAGTAAACAGATGGTTCGTTTGCATTGTTTTGCTTCTCGTAAATAACGCACGCACCCAAGACGAAACATATGCCGCTTATGCGTTGCTTAAGGGTTTCTAATGAGTATTTGTCCACTCCCATAAAACACACTGTATTTGTATATGCATCTCTGAGTTAGTGTGAATCGACAAACTTCAAATGAATATTCCGCTTGGCTTTAAACTTCCACGTTTGCGATTCGACTATAAATGTTGTTTTAAAACAAGCACAACACTGAAAATGTAATATGAGAGCCTGGATATTGTGTTGTAGATGCAGTAGAGGCCCTTTTAAGTTCTTGGGTTTCTTTAAAATAAATCCGCGATGTAACTCACAATACAATTATACAAAACATTGTTGAATCGTTCTTTTTACACAACGTATTTGTGGCGTACAGCACGCAAGTGAAAATAAGACAAAATGTGCAAGAAATGTAAACACGGTGGCACTTCTTCTTTAAGAGATTACAAGTCCGGCGTCCATTTGGCTTCAATAGTAACGGAAATCCAAAACAGCAAACCTTTCCAAACATAGACATTTTCATCCGCATCACCATCCGAATTAGTAAACAAAAATAATACCATAGGCAACGACGTTTTTTCAAGGAGATGCGAGCGGCCTCTTGCTCTTTGTAGGCTCTGTGTGTTAACTTCAGTGTTGTACACCTCCCCTTCAGAATGAGTCTCCTGCCGCTACCGTTAAAAACCTTTAATAATTCGCTCAGGACCGGTCCGAAACCTCTTCATGTTGTAGGCAAGACGCATAGATCCATTAATCGACAGGTAATATGAGCACAAATGCTGCCAAAATCATTTCTCCACACGCTTTGTCGAACGATACTGACTTACCTTTCGCTCACAGGCCCATTGTCCACCCCTCCTCTACCCTGCGCCGTGACATCATCATAGTAAATCATGTACAACACAAGATGGAGAGTGGGCCGCTATTGACCCCCACCCACCCGATATGAAATACTCACACGCAAGAGGAAAGTCGTTTGACGTTTAACTTACAATCTAAACTACTATAGTAGGTTATTTTGAAAAAATCTCTACGTTTAGATGCGGGAGCTCAGCTGAAAGTTCAGCACCCAGAACAGCGCTGTTTCAGTACCATGGACAAGAGCGCTATCCGTGGCAGGTGTCTAGTTTGAAGACAACGCTGTTTTGAATGAGTACAGAGCAGTTTAACGATAAATACACTTAATAAAAAAGTTAAAAATACGCATAATAGATCTATTTTAACAAATGCAAGCTTTTGTTTTACGTTTAAAAGACGATTGTCCGATTGCTATACACAATTATTTTCAGTATTAACAAGAAAGATAATAATTTCTGTAATTGGAAAACATAGTTATTTAGTATGGATCTATTTTTTCTTGCGCAATGACACATTTGCCTTGCTTCAAAAGCGTTGAACTACTTTTCTTTTATGTTTTTCCAGAAGCCTAACAACGTGACCTAGTTTTGTGGGAAATTATCGAATTAACTTCATCTGTCTGAGCAAACGGTTAAATTAATATTATTATTACTATTTCTTCCGAGGTTGCCAAACAGTAAAATGTCAAATAAAAGTTCAGCTTAAAGCTTAACTGCTGGATTAATTTTTTTTAAAGATGTCAAAGTGATTTTAATTGTTTGAAAAACTAACTTTTCTACCTGAGTAATGAACATTAAAAATAAGCTCGTTTCATTTTTTGATGAAGAAAAACTGTTGTTAATTATTAATCATTTTATATTCCAGTAAACCAACCAAAAAGTTCAGTTGCATTTTACCATTATTCAATATAATGGTAAAATATTGAAATCAGTCTATAAATGCTATAAATGTATTATAATAGGTTATTATGTAGTGGGAAGAGATGTAGCTTAAAAGGGAAAATTCATTTGCTCTATAATGAAGGGGGAGGGGAACTTTTCTAAACTTCACTAAAAGTTTATCATATATGAAGCCTTTGAGAGTTTTGCATATTTAATGACACCGAAGTTCTTCGGTTACCAGCTGGAACTTTGCTCACCCCTGATCCTAAAGTTTCGTATACAGATGGATAGCCCAGCATACAATTAAAGCCACAGTCTGTTCCCACTGGCCAGACACTGTGTATAAATATTACATAGGATGCCAGCTGAGCGAATGAGAAGCACAACACGCGGAATCCCCCCACAGCCAGATGGACTGATCCCTCCCAAATACAAAAGTTTTAATACGCCAGAAGTCCGACGGCCTCTGTGTTTAAAGCGCAACTCCCTCTGGCAGACAAAAGTTGCCTTTGTTTAAAAACTGTCTGGACAGGGATTTCGTTTCACAACTTTTAAAAGATACAAAAAATCAGGGAAATGGGTAAAAATACTACACGTTCGTCAATAGCAGAGTACTTTGAAAAAATTAAAACATAATCCAAGTCTGTTCAGTCAACATTTTATAATAACACTTAGCCTAAAATGAAAGTAAACAAAGAAGGCAGCAACAACAACTATGCCTGTCGGTATAGGTTAATAATCGGAATAAACAATTAGTATAATTATATCACTCGTGTTTTACTTACAATAACAAACCTATCGTGAATAGTTATTGTTAACAAGAAGTTAACCGAACCCAAATACACCAATTATCAACAAAACCACGGCGCACCAGACTATATCTAAGTCTGAAGCGAGCAAACGACTTAAAATGAAATAATAAAAAAAAAATAAGTCCAGCACTCACCGAGAAAAGTTTTACACAACTTCATCCTTGCGGTGATTTCTTCGCCTTTGACACCGCAAACCTACTCAACTTCATTACAGAGAAAGTTACTTTAAAGAAAACTTACAGACAGAGGTGGGCGGGCTTACTTCGTAGAAGTTTGCTTCCGCCAATCAGCGACGGCCATCGTAGTTTTTGTTCATCGTAACAAGCCAATGAGAGCGCGCCTCACCGCCTGCGTCCCCCACACAATGACCTCTGAAAATGAAAACAAAAGCTTGTCTTGTGCGCCTTCAGTCATGTGTCAGGACTTTAAAAGTCTCACTGTGAAACTTTGTACAGAGTGATTTTTTTGCATTTCCCCAAAAAGTACATACATTAAACACATTTAAACAAGGTAAGAGAGCACAACCTGAAACTACTGTTTCACTGCTGTTCCTTGTTTAGAGACACATTTTCACAAGAGACAAAAGAGACAAAGAATTAAGAGACAAATTTTGGTTGCCACTACTTTTGTGCTGTGTGTCTCAAAGCCACGACCCTAAATTATAAAGCACACAGGAAATGTTATATTATTTATAATATACACTACCTAGTACACTAGTAAGATTTTTAATGTTTTTGTAAAAAAGTCTCTTTTGCTCACCAAGCCTGCATTTATTTGATCCAAAGTACAGCAAAAAAACAGTACAATTCTGAAATATTTTTGCTGTTTAAAGTAACTGTTTTCTATTCGAATATATTTTAAAATGTAATTTATTTCTGTGATCAAAGCTACATTTTCAGCTTAAATTACTCCAGTCTTCAGTGTCACACAATCCTTCAGAAATATGCTGATTTGCTGTTCAAGAAACTTTTATTATTATTATCAATATTTAAAACAGTTGATTACATGTTTTCAGGATTCTTTGATGAATAGAAAGATCCAGAGATCAGCATTTATCTGAAATCAAAAGCTTTTGTATTATTAGACACAGTACCATTCAAAATGATTTCTGAAGGATCATGTGACTGGAGTAATGATGCTAATAAAATAGAAAACAGTTATTTTAAATAGTAAAAATATTTCAAAATTGTAATTTTTTGCTGTACTTTGGATCAAATAAAGGCAGGCTTGGTGAGCAGAAGAGACTTCTTGAAAAACTTTTTTTTTATCTTACTGTTCAAAAACTTTTGACTAGTAGTGTATACGTCATTCATGTGATTTCTGTACAGTTTAACTGATGTCTACCCCATATGAATTAAATTTCAGTAGTAAGCAGCTACATTTAATAATAATAACAACAATAACATTTATTTATTTAATTTTTGTTAGGGCCTTTAAGGACCCCAAGGTCACTTTACAAAGAACAGGGAAATGATTTAAAATGTTTATTTAGAAGTACAAAAATATTTAATGTTTCATAAATGTATTTAAAAAAAAAAAAAAACCTTTTGATTAACTATAAATCAGTTAATCAATCAATCAATGAAACTTCATACCCTCAGACCAGGCCTTCTCATTTTTCCCAAACTCAATCTGTGCACTCTGGTGTACCCCCACCCTTTCCCTGTCAGGCCAGTGAGAAGGCATATGTGCTGGGATACTGCTGGAGCCCACGTAGGCCTCTTTACATGATCTGAAGTCTTACCCCCCATGACAGATGGGCCTGCTGATAATGATGCTGAGAACACCCCCCCACCACCACCACCAACTTGCAGTTGCCATGGTGAGTAAGGAGGGGGACCATGGGACGTATGGAGGGGGCCAGGGGGTGCTTATTAAGGCATTTACACTTAGTGGACACCAGGCCGGTAGAAAGTGTGAAAAGCTTTTAGAGGTTTATTTGAAAGGACGCGTATGAACATATGAGCGCCTGGAGTCTGTCAGCAATGGCTTTTATGTGTTTAACTGCAGATTGTCTCATGTTGATGATACTGAGGATTTTATGGTGTCTGTTTTAGTTCTGTTGCTTTGATTAATTATTTAAACTCTTGCTTCTCATACATAATGGTTGGTGATGACTGTTTATTATTGTATGACATGCTGTAGAGTTAAATGAAAACTGTGGGTAAACTCAGTCTACGGGGAGGGAAGAAGTCTAAACCCACTCACTCTCCTTCTTCATACACATGCACACGGCCCCATTACAATAACAATGGCTAACCACACTTAAGGGCGGAGCTTAGAGTGTGATTTCCAGGCCACTGAGCCAGGCTCCCTAAATGAGCTTTGTGTGTGTGTGTGTGTGTGTGTGTGTGTGTGTGTGGTGAAGGGCTTTTTGGCACAGCTGTCACCCTGGAGGGTGATATCAGGCAAGCCCAGCTAGTCTCCTTTTTTCAAGAATCTTGTGAGAAAAAAATGGGGGAAGGGACTGAGAGGAGAAACAACTAAAGTTTAGATGAGATAACAGCAACCAAATTATGACTGAACAATGAGTGATATTGGACACTGCACAACATATATCAACAGAACAAATGACAAATTAAGCATTTAGCTGTCTTTATTTTTGTGGGTGTATGTTTGAAAACTTTTGCAACTTTCCTTGTAGTATAAATTAAATATCCTATCCATCTATTTTTTTAATCTACCTATTTAAATACACTGCCGTTGAAAAGTTTGGGATCAGTAAGATTTTTAATGTTTTTTAAAGAAGTGTCTTATGCTCATGAAAGCTGCATTTATTTGATCAAAAATGCATTAAAAAACAGTAATATTGTGAAATATTATTGCAATTTAAATTGGAATTTTCAGCATCATTACTCCAGTCTTCAGTGTCACATGATCCTTCAGAAATCACTCTAATATGCTGATTTATCATCAATGTTGGAAACAGTTGTGACGCTTCACATTATTTTAGAACCTGTGATACTTTTTCAGGATTTTCTTTTTAAAAAAAACAGCATTTATTTAAAATCTAAATCTTTTGTAACAATATAAATCTTTACTATCACTTTTTGTTAGTGTAACACATTCTTGATAAATAAAAATATAAGTTTCTTAGAAAATTTACTGACCCCAAAGTTTTGAACAGTAGTGTATATTGTTAGAAAATATTTTGATTTTAAATAAATGCTGTTCTTTTTAACTATCTAATTATCAAAGAACCCTGAAAAAAATATTACATGTTCCAAAAAAATAAATAAATAAATAAAAAGCATCATAACTGTTTAGAACATTGATAATAAATCAGTATATTAGAATGATTTCTGAAGGATCATGTGACAGTGAAGACTGGAGTAATGATGCTGAAAATTCAGCTTTGCATCACAGAAATAAATTTTATTTTAAATAATATTAACATAGAAAACCATTATTTTAAATTGAAATAATATTTCACAATATTACCGTTTTTTCTGAATTTTTGATCAAATAAATACAGCCTTGATGAGCATAAGAGACTTCTTTAAAAAATATTACAAATCTTGCTGATCCCAAACTTTTGAACGACATATTGTTTTTTTCTTTCAATATATTTTAGTTAACTTCTTAACTTGCAAAATATAAGCTTACATCATAAGTCTGTTTTGTCTGGCTGTGCAATATTGTTATATTGTGAAAAGACAAAGGCCTTTGATTGCTTGTGAACTAAAACCTCAAAAGTTCAATAAGAACTTTCAGGTTTCGGGAAACTTTGCTGACTGCTAACACGTCAAAGACAACGGCCTGCCTTTTTGTGTTCCCTTCTTTGACACAACAGATATGCAGCTAATCTCTGGGAAAATCAGCTTAGCAGCTGTCCTAAAGTATAGGTTTTCTTGTCTTAGTGAGAGAATAAAACAAAAGTAGCTGAAAGAACAGGAGACAAGCTCTTTTCACACCATCCCTCCTGCTCTCTCTTTCTTTCTCTTTCTCTTACTACTGAACCCTCATCCAGAGTCTCTGCTCCACCTGTTTCCGTGCCCCACAATTCCCCTCACTAATTATTCACATTCTGGACACAAAAGTCTAGATTGGCGATCTTGACTCGTATTTGATGGATAACCTCATATCTGAGCGCAGAAGTCCCCTAAAAGTTGCTCTATTTAAATGCTGCCTAAGCCATTATGTAATTCTGTGTCATCAGGCCCTTAAATTTAATGATCCAAGTGGTGCTAATGGTATTTTGAGAGGGTCTGCTCAATTAGTGATCCAATACAAATGGCCCTCACCCTTTCTCTCAAAAATATCCATGGTAATTAAGATGCCACCTGTGCCCAGTGATCGAAACACAGTAGCCATGGTGCTATGAAGTATGCTTGGAAATTATGGGCCAGTCAGCAACTCTTGCCTTGTTGCCAGGACTGCAGCCCTCCCTCCCTCCCTTTCAGCCCCAAAGTGGGGCTGACTAGACATCTGTATGCAAATAAACTAAATAGTATAGAAAGTACATACATCAGAAGAGGGGGGTGAGACTGCTTTCCCCAGCACTACAAAGACTAAATTGGTGGATATTGTGAGCATGCACAGCTGACTGGCTGGTCTGGAAATTCCTATTCAAATATCCATACTCACTCACCATCTGCAACTTTTCAGATAATAGTTATTCAAAGTAATCACAGGGTAGGCTAATCACAAAAGGTTAAGAGGCAATTATACATTTACATTTATCAATCTTATGTAAAATATTGGGGGTGTATTTTATGATAAAATTTTCATCCCTTTTTAGCTTAATTATATTATTTATATTTTATTTTACATTTTTAATTCTAAAATAAATAATTATACATTTTAGTTTAATGTTAATGTAAAGTTATTTTTACATTTTACATATTTTATTTTTATATTTTTCTTTTCTGAGTTTCTCCATTTTTTTAAAATAAAAGTTTGTTAAATGTGAGTATATATATATAGATATATAGATATATAGATATATTTTATTTTGTAACTTTATATATATATATATATATATATATAATGTTATATTGTATTATATTTATATTTATTTATTAATATATTATGTATTAAAATGTATATATTACTATATATATTTTTTCCTTTTCTGAGTTCCTCCATTTTTTAAATAAGACTCAATAAAAGTTTGTTAAATGTGAGTATATATATATATATATATATGTTATATTATATTATACTTATTTTTTTAAATATATTATATATTAAAATGTGTGTGTATATATATATATATACATATGTATATATATATATATATATATATATATATATATATAATTTCTTTTTCCCAAATGTAATTTATTCCTGTGATATAAAAGCTAAATGTTCAGCAGCCATTACTCCAGTCTTCTGTGTTTCATACAGTGCTCAATTTTTTTTTTTTTGGAAATTGTTAACATTTTTTGGATTGACAGTTTAGAAGAACAGTTTATTAGAAATAGAAATCATTTCTTTTAAATAAAAGTATTTTATTATTATTTTTCATTTTATTGTTACATTTTACATATTTTTAAATATACCTTTTTAATATATAATAAAAAATGTAAAAATACATATATAATATATAATAATTTAAATATATAATATACATATATATATATATATATATATATATATATATATTATTTTTCTATTCCTGTGATAGATAAGCTACATTTTCAGTAGCCAAGTGCTTAATATTTCTGTGAAAACTGTTACATTTTTTAATAATTCTTTGTTTGATAAAGAACATTACTTAATAGAAATAACATTCTAATATTATAAATGTATTTACTGTCACTTCTGATCAGTTTAATGCATCCTTACTGAACAAAATAATTAATTTCTTTCTAATTAAAGTATTAATTTGTTTACAACACACAAACACATAAAAAACACCCCCAAAACTGTTCAAAAAAGTGACCCCAACTTTTTGAACAGTAGTACACATGCACAAATTTTCCTCCAGAATTTAATTTCTATGACAATGTTACAAAGCATTTTTTTTTTAAATCAGAAACACACAGTAATACCAAAGGTCCCAAACTAATCACCAGAACTACTGACAAGTCCTGCCAGCACACCAGGAAACGAAATGCTTCCGGGTCCTGTTAAGATTGGACGCAGTGCATCAGAGTCACTATGGGACAGCCACACCGGTCAATGCTTGACCTCTGACCCACCGAGGTGTTTTATACACAAGGGTCGTGACCTTTGTTGATCTCTTTATTTCAGAGAGCAGGTGCTGTAGGAGAGATGACCCTAGAGAATGCCAGGACAGGGTCACTGAGGGTCACTTCTTATTTACTAGTTGTGACATGGCACACGTGCCACTTTCCCAAGAGAGTGAGAAATCAAGTCAGCACTGTTGACAATTCTCCTCACACTCACATTTTTGTATGCTCTGTAAAGTGCCGCACTGTCAAAACAATCAGGTCGAGCTTGTATAAAGCTCATATTCCTGAGATAAAGCGCTTCCCTGTGTTCCTGCACAGGACACATGCACACACAGATACACACATTTAAACACCCTGAATTGAAGAGATAAGAGGCCCTGATGGCTGAAATCTGGCTCTGCTCACTCTGGGCACAGAATGAGAGGTGCAGATTTGCAGAGGAGACCACCCGAGGTAAACTCATTAAGACTCCAATAAAAACCTTCTGTCGGGACGGCAGGACTCCCACAGATACTCCAGTGACAATACCATCAACAACAAGAGCAGAGAAAAGAGAAACCCACAGACAAAGGAGCCCTCTAATTAGCAGAGCACTTCCAAGTGACATATGCTCCTGGAATCGGGAGTGAGGGATAAGGGAAAAGTAGGAAAAGAAGAGAGTGAAGAGGAACTGCCTCAGGCGTGTAGACAGCAGGGCCTGTGAATGACTCCTGTGCCATAAAGGCAGCACAAAAGGACCTGAAACCTATCAACTGTACCGCCGAACCGAGATAAGCAACGCATCGGTCTGTGGTCATTCTTTCTTTTGTCTGGATGCCGGGATGACGGTCAGAACGGACTCCGTAGGGAAGAGCGGTGATAATGTGCGCTTTGTTTTACGTTGACATTCCTAGCAGATTAAATGAAAGAAGATTAAATATTGAACACTGAATAATGCTTCATGTATTTGAGGGAAATTCTCTGTCCTTTAGTGCTCTGTGGCATCAGATAACTTCTGTTGATACAATCCCAGCATAATCTTTGATGCGTGGATGACATGCTTCAACATCCACACACATATGTAGCAAACAAATATTTGCAGAGACAATTGTGTTACATCTCTCTCACTGCATGTACTCATCATACCTGATCAGACTGTTGCCAAGCAACATGCAAAATACATTGACTGAACTGTATAATGCAAATATCACAAATGTAGGTTAAATATATATGCATATGCACATACATATACGGGCCAAAACATCCCATGTTTCTGTTGTGACTGCACATTTTGGGTAGTGACAGTAATGTTTGGTAACGACCACATCACATCACAGAATTTTAACCCATATACTAAAACACAAAAACATACTAAAATACTAAACAATTGCATAACTGTACTAAAATGATGTTTTTTAGTACAAAAGGATTTTGTGTTCCCTTTTTTGTGTTCCCTTTTGTCACTACCGAAACAATGACGACATATTTCGGTTGTGACTGTTATGGAAGTGACAATTTTAGATCCTTTTGAACCTAGCTCAAAGATGCTAATCAGCACATGGTTAGCTAGCACAGTTATGAACAGTTGTACACTCTGGTGAAAAAAACAGCATATGCTGGTAGGCATGTTTTGATGCTGGGATGCTGATTAGGTATGTTTTGGTGCTGGTTGAAGCTGGTCCTTTGCTGGTTTTTGCTGGTCCTTAGCTGGTTTATGCTGGTCCTTTGCTGGTTGATGTTGGCCCTTGACCAGCAACATGACCAGCATAAACCAGCTAAGGACCAGCTTAAACCAGCATCAAAACATACCTAACCAGCATCCCAGCATCAAAACATACCTACCAGCATATGCTGTTTTTTTCACCAGGGCACACATAAAAACTCAATTTTATGGAAATACATTCAAAAAACGTTGCCACTACCGAAACTTCACCAAATGTTTCAGTCATGAGTGTTTTGGTAGTGACAATTTTAGATCCTTTTGAAGCTAGCTCAAAGATGCTAATCAGCACATGGTTAGCTAGCACAGTTATGAACAGTTGTACACACATAAAAACTTGATTTTAGGGAATAACACCCAAAAACCCTGTTGAAAAAAACAGCATATGCTGGTAGGTAGGTTTTGATGCCTGTTTTAGCTGGTCCTTTCCTGGTTTATGCTGGTCCTTGACCAGCAACATGACCAGCTAAGGACCAGCATAAACCAGCAAAGGACCAGCTAAAACCGGCATCAAAACCTACCTACCAGCATATGCTGGTTTTTTCAACAGGGAAACAATGATATTACTATCGAAACGTCACTAAATGTTTCTGTCATGAGTGTTTCAGTAGTGACAATTTTAGATACTTTTGGGCCTAGCTCAAGATTGCTAATCACCACATGGTTAGCTAGCACAGTTATGAACAACAGTACAGATATATAAACTAAATGTTATAGAATAACTCTCAAAAAAGTGTTCAATTACAGAGAAAAAGTGTTTGGTAGTGACTTTAAAGTTATATTTTTCAGACTTTTTGAACACCTCAAAACGATGGGGCCTATCTACTCACCGTGTAGCTATGAGAGAGAGACACATAAATATTTCCTAAATATAAATATAGGGGTGTAGTTGAAATGAGTCTCAGCCAAAGGACTTAAACAGAGTTTCGGTAGTGACATGAAAATGCGTTTTTGTTTCATAATTCAGTTTTTTTACTTCACTTTTTTTTAAATGTTAAAAAGAAATGTTTAAAAACAACAATGGAATAAAATGCAAAAAAAATATTAATTTCATGAATTCATTTTCATAAGTTGAAATTTAGGCCTCAGGGTTCAGGTGATGATTTTATATATAGTAAGCTTACTGATATTTGAAATATTATTGTGGGTTTCAGCAGATAATAAAAGTATATATCAATATATATATATATTAAAAGAGACAGCATGCTATTTTCTCCTAACAGTCGATTGTCCACAAATACTGGCTTGAGCTGATCTGAACACTTTTGAACTTTGAACATTTATGTGGCATGTGACCTCTCGATGTAAGATTCCTCTTTGACCTAACATTCCTTTAACCTTACAGACACAGTTTGCTGAGGTCATGTGTATTTCCTACAGCTCAATAAAGCTGTGAGCTCTGTCCCTTTCCCATAAGGTTAATGAGTGTTCGGGTCCAGCTGAGCAATGCTTCAGTGACATCACTGAATGACATTATCTAGGCTGCAAGTCATTTGGTTCTGATGTAGAGTTTGTAGTTTCTAATTAGCAATAGCTTTTTTTTTAATGTAAATGCATTGTAGTTTAATAAAATGGCTTATAATGATGCAAGTAATGTAGTGCATCACAATCAGTGTATGAACATTTCCATTTACTTTGCTAGATTGTCAGCTGTTAGTGCGTTTGCATGATTATGTCAAGTGAACAAACAAAAAGAGAGAGACAGAAAGACACTCCTTTCACTGTTCCAAATTTGTGCACTTTGCGGTTCGATACAAAGTGTGTTAAAAAGCTTACTGAAACCTTACTTCAGGGTAAGGTTACTAAAACTAACCCCATTAAAAATAATAATTATAATTTATTAAAAAAAATCTTTAACTGAAATAAAATGAATTATTTTATTTTATTTTATTTTATTTTATTTTATTTTATTTTATTTTATTTTATTTTATTTTATTTTATCAGGTAGTTTCCAAAAAAAGATTTAGCATTTTCTTTACATTTAACAATGTATTAAATTAACTAAAACAAAGTAGACATATTTAGGGTTAGTTTACTAAAACTAACCCAATTACAAAAAATAATAATAATTTTTGCTACAATAATTTTTGTTAAAAAAGAAAAAGAAAAAAAGAAAAAAGTAAACTGACATAAAATGTAATTTTTTTTTATTTTCTAAAAAGCTTACTGGAACATTATTTCAGGGTTAGTTTACGAAAACTTAAAAATGATAATAATAATTATGTAATTTACTATTTTAAAAACTTTAACCGAAATAAAATTAATGTATTTATTTTATTTTACTTTACTTCAGGTGGTTTTCAAAGCAAGATTTTGCTTTGAAAAAAATATTTTATTTTATTTTATATTATTTTAGATAGTCTTTACATTAACAATGTATTAAATTAACTAAAACTAAAACTGTAATAAAAGCTAAATAGACATATTTAGGGTTAGTTTACTAAAACTAAAAACTTATAATAAATTCTGTTGCTAAAAATGATTAGTTATTTTATTTTATTTTATTTTATTTTATTTCAGGTAGTTTCCAAGATTTTGCACATTCTTATTGTTTAACAATGTACTAAAATAACTCTAAACTAAAACTGAAATAAAAACTAAATAGACATTTAAAAAACAGTAATAAAAACGACAAAATTCTGAAACATTGTATTCTGCAATAGTATCTCAATCATACTAATATAACTACATTACTTGTTTTATAGATTTAATTATAGACATGGTACAGTGCTATCTAAAGTCTAAAACCTGTAAATAAATTCAATTCAAAGTCACAAAAAGAAATGTTATGACAATAAATAAGTAAAAATGTTCACGTTTATGCACAGTGTTTAAATAATACTAACTGTTTATAAGTGAGTGTTTGCGTTCTTGGTTTAAATAGAGTGAAGCGGAACATGGCTCTCTAGCGCCACCTCTTGATACGCCGAGAGTCTGCTTCATTAAAATTCTGCCCCCTGCTGGAGAAATGAGGTCACTAAAAGTCTGTCAAATGGTTTGCAAATCAGGTTTCATCTTGAGTATGTATTTACGTGTTTGTTCGAATTTCCTTCATGTTTTGACATGCACTTTAGTGAAAGCCAGTCTCTTCCATGTATTGACCTGAGCAGCCTCAGCTTCACATGAGCGTCTCATCTTTTAAATCTTTTCAATATTGAGAGAGGGGAAAACCACTCTGTCCTCATTAGACTGAACTTTTATTCTCCTCTCTCCCTCATATTTATTTCCTCCTCCATCTTTGCCTTTCATCTTATCCGCGGTCTGAAATTGTCCTGTGACAGACAGTGTGTCTGCGTTATGTGTCCAATGATTTGTCTAGTGTCATCCTCGGTCATTGTTCACATTCTGTTTAGAGGTATCTCTGCTTCCTTTGTTCCCTGAATGCTGGCAGACCAGTCTATTGCCTCTGCCAGCCTGAAATATAAAACAGCAGAAAACAAACAACAAGGCAGAACAACAGTTTTGATCCTTGTGGACAGAAAACGTCTACATTTAGCTGAGAAAAGGCTAACCGCACAAGCAATAACATCGGGGATTAGGAAGGATGAAACATCTCTATTAGTTCCCAGTCTTTGTTATTGGTCATCAATAAGAATGTTGTGAGCGGAGCTTGGTCCCCAGGCAACAGACTGAATGGCAATATTTTTTTTCATTAGTTCAGAGGCCAAGAACTTTTCAAGATCGCATTCATTATGCAAAGAACATGCTAAACACTGCCTTTCATCTGGGAAAATTAATGGCTACAATTGTGTTCATTTGGATGAGAATTCCAGGGCAGAGCAGGACCCCGTGACCGCAACCACTCTGAATGTGCTTCTGGAGGCTTCACGCTACAGAGATGATTAACATCTTCACTCATGCATACGAACATCATAAGCAACTTTAAATTCAACACAGAGAGCTAATTGCCTTATCGCTCTCAATTTTAAATATTGTCCCCCTTCAGAAAATGGTTGATCATTCTGTTTGTGTGAAAGCATTTGCATTCAGCCATCTTCATCTGTTACGTTGTCATTTAGCTCGTATCATTTAGGACTTTCTAGATCACTGACAAATCATGTGATACATCCGGAGAGGATCTTTACAAAGAAAATGCATATGCAATTGCATGTTACATCATAAGAGAAAATTTGGCAAATTGCTTAATTAGTTTAATCTCCCTTTAGTTTTTCCACATTATAGTTGATCTATTATATTTATTCTTCTCTTAAGAGTGGGCGCGGCCATTTGTAAATTTTATGGGTCTGGCTTCCGGTCTCATCCGCGTCCAGCTAGTTTTGGTGCTTGTTATTTCAAATTGACGTTTCTTACCATATTATTTTAATGTATTATCTTAATTATGAGCACATTGGTTTGTAGTGCAGTTTGACCGTTTACTGCATGTTGTTATTGTTCTCGTTATTTCCCTATAGCAGCTAATGAACCGAAAGTCTCACCCGTAGGCTTACTTCCAAGTTGAAGAACAAGGTGGATACAGAAAACAGAAAGCAATTCATATACATAAAAAAGACTCATTAGGAAATTAAACACAAAGATAAAAGAAATTAGAAATAAAATATAAAATATTCATTTAAATATAAGACGATGCTAAATAAACTTTTGATTCACATATGCATTATTATTTTTCTTTACGTTCATTTTCTACTTTCATGTATCAAAACTAGAGTCTATGAAATTTATTGATTGATTAATTCATTGATTCACTGAGTTTTTTTTCCCTGCAGCTTTTTCATATTGAGGGAGAAAGTCGTCCGTTGTATAGCTTTCAAATAATAAAGTTCTGTCTGCAAGTTTATGCTTTATATATTTTTGTAAAGATACATTTTTAGTCATTTGCAGAGATTGATAATCATTGTTGGGGTAACGCATTACAAGTAACTTGAGTTACGTAATCAGATTACTTTTTTTCAAGTAATTAGTAGTGCATTACTTCTTAATTTACAGTAAAATATCTTAGTTACTTTTTCAAAAAAAGTAGTGCTAGTTACTTAATTTTATCCATTTATTAACTGACAACTCTCCTGTCCCATATTGAGAGAAATCGTGAGTAAGAGGTGTTGTGTGCGTTGTGTAAGCATGATAATTATTGTAGTTCTAGACTAAATATGAACATTATTCATCTCACAAAAACTGACACAGAATTCCTCAAACGAATGAAAACAGTCAAAAGTCAGAATATGACACAAACTTGCAAAAATTAAATAATTACTTTAGCCTAGGGCTTATTCATTTCAGCGTGAAAGAGCTTTTACATATGCCAAACAAATAACTTTTTAATATTAAAAACATACAAGCAAACCCAGTCCAGATGAGAAAACGTAACACAAAAGTAACGTAACGTATTACTTACCATAAAAAGTATCTAAGTAATGTGATTAGTTACTTTTTAAGGAAAGAACTCAATACTGTAATGCATACTTTTAAAAGTAACTTTCCCCAACACTGCTTATAATTAGGGATGTGCCTGAATTTTTTTTTTTATTGCAGAACTTGTAAAGAACACACAAGAACAGGGAAATGAGACATTGATGTATTCCTACAAAAAACAGTCATTAAGAAGATACGGACAGAAAACTAATATTCTGGTTTTGTGTACATCAAATTAAGCATTATCCATACAGACAAGAAAAGTACAAAAATAAAATGACATCTTTTTAG
The DNA here is from genome assembly GCF_022985175.1 of Labeo rohita. Classification (NCBI taxonomy): domain Eukaryota; kingdom Metazoa; phylum Chordata; class Actinopteri; order Cypriniformes; family Cyprinidae; genus Labeo; species Labeo rohita. The sequence continues at coordinate 11,261,519 of NC_066891.1, read as the reverse complement.
AAAAGTCATAATACATCATAATGCATCTTTTTATTATTTGTAAATCTAAGACATGAAACAAGAGAATCAAGTTCAGCAAAAAAAAGGGGAAAGACAGAGGAGATTTAAGCCATTTTTGACTTATGAATGAAGAATTTTGCATTCAGTATTAGAAAATTAACAACATATTCAACAGATAATAGTTTTGGATTTTCATAATAAAAAATAACATCTTTGAGGACGAAGGTATGGGTCACATTTGTAAGGCTGGAAACATAGAAGTCAACTCTTGATTTGTTAATAATACAATCAAAGAATAAATGGGCGGCCGTTTCCTCGACTAAACCACAAAACGAAAAAGACTCATCAACAACAGAATATTTAGAAATAGACAAATTAACAGGATACATTTTATGAGGAATTTTATAATGAATCTCCTTACCCTGTTAGACAATAACTATAATATATATATATAACTATAATATAATAAAAGTCAAGGCCTTTCTCCAATTAATATTTCTTCTAAAGAAACCCCAGTAGAATTTCCTTCTTGGAGTAATCTTTCTCTTTGTCGGATGTGCCCAAATCTGAATACCGTGTTTGGAAAGGAAATGAAATGTACTACGAAACCCCCTAACGGGAATAAATGCGAGATGGGAGGACAAATATATACTTCCATGCTTTCTTTTAGAATTATATCGTTGAGTAATTATACTGTTTATGCTATTAATATGCGGGACATTAAATTCGCTTTTAAATGCCCACTCACTTTTTACTTTCACTTTCGAGATTCACAATCCGATTTGGAGTACTATAGACTGCCAAAAGTCGAAGAGTGCAAAAAAGTCGAAGAGTGTCTGAGGAACAAAACAAGTTTGTGGTTGGCCAAACTGAACCAGGGCAAGAATCATGACAACATTTGTGTTTTTTCTTATCATTTCCAGACAGACAGGTGAAATATTAGGCTAATATCTTAATTAATACTGCTTGCACATTTTTTTATCACCTATTAACTTTAGTTTGTCAAAATATTGTGCCCTTTCCTACTTACTAAGTCCTTCTCTATATGATTTAGCAGCTTCCACACATTTTTCCGTGGTTTAGACAGCATAAATTAGCAGAACAACGTATTCAGTTGTACATTAACCAATGCTGTTGTTCACATCCGAGTATCTCTAATATGGCCGCACATCTGGGTAGCTGACCAAACCGTGACGTAAGTGCAAATGCTCTATACTACAGAGCGGCAGTGTATACCACACATGATCAGATGTTTGTCAGTGTTGCTCAGGATCTGCAAATCAATCGCCATCGTCCTATCAGTCATCTCTCCTTACTCTGTTTATGTTAAGTCAAACTGTAGCAAGCGGCTTTACCATGTCCCTTTACTAAGCACTCAGGCACATCCCTACTGATAATGCATTTTTATATAATCATAGCTATAATATCTGCAGTTATGATTTGGTTTTTTTCAAAAATTGGTGTTTCTTTGTAAAAATATTTCAAATGCAGTTGTGGCTATTTATGTTTATGGCACCTATAATCAGAAAGTGTTAGGTTTATTGTTGTTTTTATATTTCAGCCAATACTTTTTGCACTGCAGGGAGTTCATTAAAGGATAATACACAGTTTGAAAACATTATTAAACACATAAATCAGTAAAGGGTGTTAATCAGAAATATTTATTGAGCAAGATCTGAGATTGGTTTGCAGTATCTGGACTATGGCCATGGGCCACACTGAGAGCATCCCAAAACCAAATCCTGAAAGTTATGGTCCTTTGCACTCTATAATAACACTTAAAATGTGAAAATTCTTCCATCATTAACCCATAATGCCCTAAACCACAAACACACACAGGCACCCAAGTGTAAAACTAACATGTCCATATAATAATGCGTGGACACTCTCAATACATCTATGAACCCTGCAGCCTGCTGGAAAACATCTGCACATAATAAATGTGCTAATTGCGACAGCACTGTTGTAAATCCATGAGGCCTGTTTATAGAGCAAGGGTACAGACTGCTGCTGTTAAGAAATAAGGAGAAAATAAGGGAGAGAACATTTTAATGCATTCACTTCCTGCCATTACTGAAAATTGGCTCAGCACCACTCATTTGTGCATTAGCAAAGAGGTGCTAACACACTGCTTTTTATTGGCTGGAAATGATTTCAAAACCCACAGGGTGGAAAGATGAGTTAACAAAAAAATGAAAATAAAGAAAAACGCCTTGAAAAGCCTTATTTGATAAATCATCCCTGAAATGAGAGAAGGAATCTTGAATAATCTTTTGCAAAAAGCTCAGGCCTTCAAAGGCTAGTGAAACAGAAAGCATCAAAAATCAAAAGCTGCTTGAGTCGCAGACTTCCAGTTATAGAGAGTTATATAAAATTATGCCAAAATGCGAAGATATTCCATTTTTAATGAAAACCTACAAAACACGGTGTACACAATGTAGCTAATGTGGCTAATAATAATGTTCTACATTTACGGATTGTAACCCAGTAAATACTTTCTAAAATTTATTTATGTATTTATCTATCTATGTATCTATCCCTTTGGCTCCGCTGGCAGTTTCTAAGTGACCAAACTGGTTCGAATCTACTGAATTAATCACATCTCCTTGCTTCTAATGCATATCAATAGTGCAGAGAGATGTCTCTTTGAATCTGAATCTAGTAAATATACATGTAACACCTGTACGGCTTATAAAAAATATAAATACACAGATCCTCACTTACAAAGATTGGTGTGGGAATCAGCATGTGATGAGGTTGTGCCTCAAATTCCAGCATGGAGCATATGGTGGAGCTGTCTGGCCCTGCATCAGTCAACCTACTTTTCTTTTGTGCTTTTCCTCTGTCCTTGAAAAGAATAGTGTGTCCTATTTTGCAATCTGAAAGGATTTGCTTTTACCACTCTGAACACAACTTTGTTTCATATAAATGCACATTCACAGAATACTACATGTGCAAAAGCAACATGCATTGGCATAAATTAAATCATTACAGGCACTTTGGTCATCCTGCAGAGCCATGTGTTTCTCACTGTAGAAGAGAACACAAAAAGAGAAGGAAGTTGAAGAAATGGCATTTTGGTTATTTACTTGTGGTTTTTTGTACTCTTTTTGTTGTGTTATAATTAAAAGAATTTCAAATAAATGGGTATGACTAAGTTTTTGAGTCTCGATCAAAGAATTAAACCAGAAGTCTCTTAGGACATGAATTTCTTTTTTCTTTTTGCAATAACAATGCTGGTCTAGACCAGTGCAATACTCAAAATGCAAAACCAAATGAGTACCTTTGGTTCGTTTTCATTACGTTTCAGTCAATCAAATCCCATGTGTGCAAACTGATCCATCACATTTAAAAACATTACAATGACTCCCATGTTATACTCTGCCTTGCATGCATTGATTAGCCAGCTGAATTCTTCAGCCTTTTGTTGAAGTGGTATGGACCCTGAAAAGCAATTTTCTTACTTTTTGTTACCAAAACCATTTTAAAATGCCATTTTTGTGGCATCAAGGGCACTAACAGCACTAAAAGGCCCTTTGCTTTGAAATAAGCTATGACGTATGCACTGAATTTCACTTTTAATTGAAAACTCTGATTGATTTTTGTGTTTTTGACAGCAGTTGTGCTTTAATACATCCTGCCTCAAGGACTTACATTTATATTAAATGCGAATCAGAGCAAAATAAACAAAAACAAAGTACAAAGTGTCAGGAACACTGTGTAATAGAACAAAACACACCTTACCTTCTCTCTATTTCTCATCATCTCTCCTCACTGAGGAGAACAGAAATGCTTGTAATGATTGTGCTCTATTTAGATTTAGTCATATTCTCTGTGGTGTCAGTCAGAAGAGCTTTGATCTGTGTTAAATATTCTTTCACTCAGCTTCACTCCCTCTGGACACTTCTATATGGTGTCTGATTTGAATTCGTCTTCTGTCCTATTGAATTTCACACAGTGTGGTTTGTGATCTCATGGCAGCTGATGCTGTTAAGGTACCTTTATGTTGAGATCAGGTTGAAGCTGTATCTGTTCTGTCTGCAATCCATTTTTAGTTTAGGACCACAAGTTCAATTTTGTCTTCATTTACTCATCATTTATCATGACTTTCTTTCCAATGTGTGTGTGTGTGTTCTGCAGAAGAAAAACAAGAAACAACAAGAGGGTGAGTAAATGATAGAATTGTAATTTTTGTATGTCTATATATTTATTTTAGCCTGGATTTGTGTTACAAATTGGTAATTAGTGTCAGAAGATAACAGAAACACATTCTCTTGCATAAGCAATTAACATTTTATTAGTTTTATACAACTGCTAAAACTGCTTGACACTGTAAATGCCCTGCAGTGTTGAATGCATCTTTGTTAAGCCTTGATTACTGTATCCAGATACGTGGTTTTGATTATTAGGTTCACATTCTGTAGCCACTTCTTAATTGCACATCAGAACACATTTGTGTTAATGTGAACACGATTTCCCAGTATACAGAATAACCTACACTAATTGTCCAAATTCTTATGAAAAATAGCTAGTTTCCTTAGAGAACTTAATAACTTAAGCTTTAAAATGGTGATCAATTACCCTTTTGCTTCTTCCCCTAACCAGCTCTGAAACTTCACCCACACTCATTTCTAAGTGAAATCAATCTTCATGAGTCATGACAATCTGTTTTCGCATTGGCAACCTTTCCTGCTCCATCGATCATCCCAGAATCTATTTCCTTCTTTTGGCCTCATCATAAAAGTTCAAAGTGCTCATTGTGTCTGGCAGGCATTTTACTCCTGTTTACTCCAATTTACATTTGAATTTTTATTTATTTATTATATTTAAGGTAAATACCAAGACTTTCTAAAGCTTAATTCCATTTTTCTTTTTTTATGGGTTACCTTGATCGATAATTTGTCATGGCTAAATCAGAACATACATGCATCCACTCATAGAGAACATTATGGCCTCTGATTTACGGTGTGAGAGCTACTTTAAATCACACATCTTAAGTGCTTTTACTTAATTTTATAGAATGAACTTGGAAATGACACTTATATGCGGTCTACTATACATCAAGCGTAAGAGATTATTGAAAGCCTCATATGCAGAGGTATATTTTAAAACATTTAAAGCACCCACAGACACTTTACCTTGACAACCATGAATACATTTTTTAAGTACTGACGTCAGAAGCGATGGTTAATATACTGCCACGGTTAATTTCTTTGTTTTAAACTTCTAAAATGAACTCTATAGACACTCCATGCTTCTTATCTTGCTTTAAACACTGTTGCGTCTACATTCAGAAAACCTAATGCAGAAATTTAGAGTAATGTGTTATCTCAAATTAAAGTAAAAATAGCAATGCAAAAAATTAATTACATTATAAAAAAATTAAGTTATGGATGTCCATATATATCATATCAGCAGGTGTCTGCATACATAATATCCTGATGATTAAAGCTCCAGCAGAGTAGCATGCTGATGTTAGCGAACAATATATTTAAATGAATTCCTGGAGTGTGTAGTTATCTGCATAAGAGGGTTGTAACAGAAAAAAGTTGACTTGTAAATCACTATGGCAACAACTATGTTAAAAATAGACTTAAAATAAGGTCTGAACATGCTGACATTTCAGTCCCTACAGGAAAAAGGTTGCAGGCATCCTGCGAAGTATCCATTTACATCACTTTACATCTCTGTAGCTAATGCACTCACATTTTTAATAAAAGTACAGCAGGTCAGTACTTCATTTTTAGTGTTCATCTATGCTGAACAAAACAGATTAAGTTCACTTTTACCACGTGTATGTATTGATTTATTTAACCTATTATTGAACATTATTTTATTTCACTCCTATTCATTTATATCTATCCTTTTATTCATTTTATTAGATTTATTTACTTTTTTTAGGTTCTAACTGGTGTTTAGTTGTTGTTGTTTTTTTACTCCAAATGTGTTGTAAGAATGTTCATTCATTTGTTTAATTAGACCCAGTGGATAAATTTCGCTTTATGAGACTTACTGTGTTTACTATTGGACAAAACACGATAAAAATGACTGGTGGATGCTCTGTCTTACATCAGACGTTCGTAAAATCGAGCGCGTAAAAGCGCCGCGCTCTGCCGTTTACCACAAAGTGTCCATTGAATACCAATAGAGCAGACCAGCAGAAGATCCTGTATGTCTGGATCTGTCAGGTAAGGTGATTTGCTCTCAACGTTTGATTTTCCAACTTAGTGAAATGAAAAGCACTATTAAGTTTTGTATGTGCATGCGTTTTTAAACGTTTTAATGCACAACTAACATTTTTTATTTATGTGTAAACTACAAAGGCAAGCTAGAATAAATATGTGCAAAACGTATATTATTTAGAATGTATTGATTTGTTTAGTAAGCAATCACTGAAACTATAACAAACTTTGCAACAATGCATGAAGATGTTTTTCTGTAAATGTGTTACTTTTTAAAGGTTCTGCTTTTAATGGAATTCAAAGACACAATGGATAATAAAACATTGCAATCATCATGCAACCTGACCAGTCCGGATCACAACCGAACCAACTGCACGTTTCCAACGTGGATGCTCTACCCTGATTTCTACATCTGGCTACCGGTTATTTACTCAATCATCTGCGCCGTTGGACTCACTGGCAACACCGCTGTCATCTACGTGATCTTGAAGGCGCCTAAAATGAAAACCGTCACCAACTTATTCATTTTAAATTTGGCCATTGCCGACGACCTGTTCACATTGGTGTTGCCCATCAACATAGCCGAGCACCTGTTAAACTACTGGCCGTTTGGTGAGATCTTATGCAAAGTGATTCTCTCCATAGACCACTACAACATCTTCTCCAGCATCTTCTTCTTGACAGTAATGAGTGTGGACCGCTATCTGGTCGTGGTGTCCACGTTGCGCTCCAAACGGATGCCCCACCGGACCTACAGGTTAGCCAAGACGGTCAGCCTGAGTGTTTGGGCTCTGGTCATTCTCATCGTGATGCCCTTCACCGTTTTCGCCGGTGTCTATGTGAGTCCAGACGACGCGGAGAGCCGGAAGAGCTGCGTTTTGAGTTTCCCAAGTCCTGAGAGTTTCTGGTTCAAAGCCAGTCGGATCTACACGCTGGTTCTCGGTTTTGTCATTCCAGTTTCGACCATTTGCATCCTCTATACCGTGATGCTTTACAAGCTGAGACGCACCCGACTCAACTCCAATGGAAAGGCTCTGGACAAAGCCAAGAAACGAGTCACAATGATGGTCTTCGTCGTGCTTGCCGTTTGCTTGTTCTGTTGGACGCCCTTCCACCTGAGTACGGTGGTCGCTCTTACCTCAGACTTACCCACCACCCCTTTGGTTATAGGTATTTCTTATTTTATCACGGGACTGAGTTATGCCAACTCGTGTCTTAATCCGTTCCTTTACGCGTTCTTAGACGATAGTTTCAGGAAGGCGTTTAAGAAAATGCTGGAGTGCTGAACCTTTTCTTGTACCCTCAGAAATCAACCAATAAGGTTCAAGTACCCATCAAATCATAAAAGTGTTGTTTTTAACTCAAAACGCACTTGAAAGTCATTTTATAACGATCAGCTTGAGTCATGGAGTAGCTCATTTTCTGCGATTTTTGTCAGAATTGTTTAGTTTCAACATGATTTTCCTCACTATGGTCATGATTTTATTACTGTAGGGTGACTTTGATTTTAGCACAATTAAACTTCAATTTATGTTTTTTATTTTTACAAATGCTACCAATTTTATTAACACTTATTAACATTTTAAATCCTGTTTAAAGTGTAAATAATTATTTATGAACTGTACATGAAAACTAATATGTGTAAAAATCTGATTATATTTATCTCTTACGCTACGTGGTTTGGGAGTGCTTTGCGTAATAAGCTCAAAAGCTTGAAACTGAAATTCTGTCGCCTCCTGTGGCATAAAATGCTGCTGCTTGTTTTGTGTTCGATGTTGGTAATTAATAAATGTGCATGAGAAGTGCACTGTTCACGTTTACTTTTTCCCCAACTAGCCTATGTTTTTTGCGTGAATGAAGTTAAAATGAAGATGCTTCATAATTAATTTTAAAAAATGATAAGGTATTCATGCCCTTCCCTTTAAATTAACAAGTTAACCACTGACGGAATAAGTAATTGTAAACTGCTGTTCCGTAATACTTAATACCACCAGAAGATGGCATGATGATATCGCATTGTAATTTAAACCTTTTGTTGATGTTAACATAATGATGTAAGCTGCTGGAGCAATTTTAAAAGCTCTAAGACATGTATAAATACTATATACAAATATATATTAAATTTCTCGCTGATTTATTATAATATAGCCACTAGCATTCAAAAGGTTTTGAACAGTAAGAATTTTAATGTTTTTTAAAGTCTCTTCTGCTCACCAAGCCTATTTGATTTGATCCAAAGTATAGCAAAATTTTGAAATATTTTTACTATTTAAAATAACTGTTTTCTATATGAATATATTTTAAAATGTAATTTATTCCTGAGATCAAATCTAACTTTTCAGCATCATTAGGCCAGTGTCACATGATCCTTCAGAAATTGTTCTAATATGCTGATTTGCTGTCCAAGAAACATTTATTATTAATAATATTATTATTATTATTATTATTATTATTATTATTATTATTATTATTATTATATCTTTTTTCTTTTTTTTTTTTTTTTTTTTTTTTTTGGTTGGGAAGAAATTACTGAAATTATGAAAAATGTTTTTGAGCAGCAGATCAGCATATACGAATGATTTCAGAAGAATCAGATTACTGGAGTAATGATGCCAAAAAATCAGCTTTGAAATCACAGGAATAAATTACATTTTAAAATACGTTCAAATAGAAAACAGTTATTTTAAAAAGTAAAATTATTTTAAAAATGTACTGTTTTTGCTATACTTTGGATCAAATAAATGCAGGCTTGGTGAGCAGAAGAGACTTCTTTAAAAAAAATCTTGTAATGTATATTAATGATTCATATTAATGCATTTTATGGGAAGAACAAGGCTATTATGTCAGTATACATTAACAAAAAATATAAGTATAAATCTAAAAACAGTTAGATTAGAATGGTCATATCATTAAAATTAAAATATTACAAATAAAACATGTATTGGTGCTACCATGATTAACAGTTACCTAGCTAGAATCTCACTGATCTCATCAGGTTAACTTTAGACCAGCAGCATTAAAAAAGTTGATTAAGAACAAATTTCAGAGATCTTAAAGACACTTAGGTGAAATAGCCGTTCTGACAGACAGGGTGCCTTAATGAGCATGATATGCTGATTAAGTTTAATCATTACTTCTCATTTGAGTTATTGAGCGTGATACAATTTCCCTCTGTTCTCCTCTTAAATCTATAATGATTGCTACATTCCGTGCGGAACTCTTAAGGACGTGGTTTTATTGAACATTCAGGTCACTGACATTGTGAATTTCATTATCTCAGACATTCTAAGTGTTTCTATTAGCCATTACTCCTCATTGAATTGCACTGGAGGGCATTTAATTGTGCTGTGATGGTGATTTTCATACACAGGGGTAACTGTGTGTTTGTCTAATTGTGTATACAGAAAGAAATTGATCTGGCATGTCTTTGCACCCAAATACCATTTTAAACACACATGCTTTGAGGCATATATACGTTATATACTGGCATGGTGTGGAAGAGCATTTCAAATGAACAATCCGCTCCGTCCACTTGTTTTTATACCTTTTGTTTCTCTCCCACCTGTCACCGCATTGTTTCTTGCCTGTCACCGCTATCATCTCCGGTTCCTCTCCAGCTCATTGGCTCATTTTCTCCCTGGCACCGCTCTGGGTTTTCCAGCCTCTGCTTTTCAGAGCTGCTGTTTTGTGAGTGCAGGTCGAAAATTGATTGCCTCACATTTCAGTGAGTGTTCTCCTCCGGGGTACAAAATATCCCCTCATTTATCTCCACCAGGAGCTGCAGTAGTGTTAGCCGTGTGAGCTGCCTTATAAACACTCTGTAGCCCACAGCACAACATCACTATAAATATTCTCCAGCTTCACTTCTCTCGCTCTCTCGCTCTCTCTCTCTGTCACACTACATCACCAACAGCCATGAGTAAAGGCTTTCACTGTAAATAAGATGGCACTGGCAAAGGCATTGTAAATTTTCCTCTCAAGGTTAAATGTGAGTGTTTTATCTAGCTCTGTGTGTTATATACTGTGCAGCATGTAGGGTAAGGAAAGCATTTTAGCTATCATATCAGGCATTGTGATTCGAATGCATCCATTCTCATGCTCATTGCTTCCAAATACTGTAACTAGTCTCAACGGAAGACACATGGTTAGCCTGATGGCCTTTAACTGCATTATGGTCCACATAATTTTCATTATAATATCTCTGTCTTAGTCAGTGCTGCATCCAAATATCTCTGTTTCCACAATATTATCCACCCATTGCTTTACAGCATTCGGAGGTCAGCATGGTGAATTCCACAGCAAAAAACAAAAACAAAACACATTTGCAGCTTTGCAGCTTCAAATCTTAAGCAATGTCCTTCAGCAAAGGGCAGTTTCTCTCTGTGTAAAGCAATAAACACTGTTTGTAAATGTTCCTTCAGCCAGGATTTTTAGCCTTTAGCTTTCATTGTTATGCAGAAGACATACAGCTCTATATTTCTTCTAGACAAGATGAAATTTGACAATTCTCCAAGATGTTCGATTGCATCAAGGACATTAGAGACTGCATGTCCAGTCGTTCTCTTTTGCTAAATTTATATGGGAATTTTCTACCTATATTCAATCCACGGAAAAGTTAGGTCATCCTTTCATAACTTTAAAACTCAATTTTAGTAATGCACTTTTGGCTGGATGCCTCAGTGTCTCCATAGATAGGCTAAAGCTTATTTAAAACACTGCAAAAATAAGTGTCTGATATTGACATTGCTCTATTGAATTTAAAAGAACTTTCTGCTTTGCTCCTACATGCTCTGAATAGTCTAATCAATCAATATACTGTTACCACCATGTATTGAGGAGCAACTAAACATCTTGTCAAATCTTGTCTGTTTTTTCCAAAAATTATTTATAGTGCTAGGCAACGATTATTCGTGATTGATCACATAAAAAAAAGTTTTTGTGTCCATAATATATGCATGTGTACTGTGTATATTTGTTATGTATATATAGATACACACACATGCATGTATGTATTAAAAAATATATTATGTTTATATATTATATGTATATATAACATAAATATATGAATATCGTTAAAGTAATCATAAATCAATTTTTTACCCAAGGACCAAGATTTCATTTGTACCTGGCTAGGTTACCTCAGTTTTTGTTCCTCCAGAGATTTATAACAAGGAATGAAAGTGTAGCAACCAACCCTGGAGCTAAACTTGTACACACACACTCGCGGGCGCGCGCACTTTCACGCGCACGCGCAATGTTTGATTACTGTAACGACCTAATGTGTGCGAAGTGAACGTCGGACTCCACGGTGAGGAGATTCGTCTCGCTGAATATGAAATCTTAAGCGGTAAGGGTCTCTTTTTCTCGGTTTAAGATGGATAAATCTCTCTTCAGTTTCACCGGAGAGCGTCACATACTTCAAGCTTGATCTGCACTTTAATGATGTAAGTACTTAACAATGCTATTCCCTCAGAGAGGATATAAAGATATTGAAGGATGTCGGCGTCGTCTGAGCCCTGTTCACTTCTTCTGCTTGTTGTGAGAAATATATAAGTTTTTGTTAGTTTCTTATCCTTTCTTCAACAGTTGTGGGTGCTTTCTTCACGATGGAGTTGCTCGAGTTGTCCGACGTCCAACAGATGTTCAACGACTCGCGTTTTCAGGGGAATTTAAGTGAGCTAGATGATGTAGACGAGCCTCTACCTAAGAGCGCAAAGATCACCGTCGTTGTGGTCTACTTGATAGTGTGCGCGGTGGGGCTCGTGGGGAACTGCCTGGTCATGTATGTAATTATCAGGTGAGAACAAGTGTTCGGGGTCAGCATTATAAGTGTGTGTGCTCGACTCAAAGCAGAGCTCGATATATTGATGTATGGAGGATGACAACCAGTTTAATGCATGTGAGGTGTAGGGTAACAAATTAACCCTGTGACCTGACATATGAAATAATAGTCAGAAAAATAGAAAAAATTCAAAAAAATTTTAAAATGGAACATATGTGTCATATTTGATGCATCAGGCTTGTATGGCCCATACAGTATGATGTAGCAAAAATAAGGAGCTCACCCTCAAGGAGGAAAAAAACTGCTTAATTTTATTCAGGCACCCAAACAATTTAAGCAATTTGGTGCTGATGTTGTTATATGTTTATATATGACCCTGGACCACAAAAGGGTCATAAGGGTCAATTTTTTACAAATTAATACCTGAAAGCTGAATAAATAAGCTTTCCATTGATGTATGGTTTGTTAGAATAGGACAATATTTGCCTGAGATACAACTATTTGAAAATCTGGAACCTGAGGGTCCAAAAAAATGTCCCAATGACGTTCTTAGCAATGCATATTACTAACCAAAAATTAAGTTTTTATATATTTATGGTAGGAAATCTACAAAATATCTTAATAGAACGTGATCTTAACTTAATATACTAATGTTTTTGGGGTTTTTTTTTTTTTTTTTTCTGACCCACACAATGTGTTGTTGGCTATTGCTACAAATATACCTGTGCAACTTACGACTGGTTTTGTGGTCCAGGGTCACATATGGCTTAATAGTACAATGAAATTCTACTACAATGAAATTGTAATGTAAAGATTTTTATAACAGTATAGCAGCTATCTACATAAATACATAAATAAATATCTCTTAATAAGAAGTCTTATTTAAAAGCTTAAATCTATTTTTTTTTTGTAAGAGGCAAACAATGCAATGCAATACAGTGATAATTAAAACATGACTGAGAGGCTTGTAGTATTTTTGTAAACATGTTCTTTTTATAAAGTGATAAATGGATAATCAAGTAGACCCAAGTTGCTTTAATCCAGCAAAGTCATCTTGAGAATAAAAATGTTTAGGTTTACGTAAAAAAAATCATTAAATGTTTCACAGTGAAAAAGACATGTACCATGAAGTGAAAATTATTAGAATAATAATAATAATACCTTTTACTTATAGAAATTTATGATTGACTTCAGATAGCATTATTATACAGTATGTTCATCTTGCTGCAACATTGCTTCATCATCATCTTTTTATTAATTTGTGTCGTTATTTGAAATCCTTCTTATGATTTACATTTTCGGCTAGTGCAGAACATTTCCCTAATGTTAATGTATACTAATGTATACTAATGTATGTTACCATTTGTGATCCTGGACAACAAAACCAATTATACGGGTAATTTTTTTTAAAATTGAGATTTATACATCATCTGAAAGGTGAATAAATAAGCTTTTCATTGATGTATTGTTTGTTAGGACAATATTATATGCCAATATTTGGCCGAGATACAACTATTTGAAAATCTGAGGGTGCTAAAAATATATATATATATTGAGAAAATTGCCTTTAAAGTCTTCCAAATTAAGTTTTTAGCAATGCATATTACTAATCAAAAATTAAGTTATGATATATTTACAGTAGGAGAACCAATTATATATTTATTGAAGAACCTATTCCTAATGTCCTGGGAATGTTCTTTGGTTTTATTGTATGGTGTAGTTCTCAACTAGATTTGTTTTAGCACCAGAACACAGAACAAAACTGGTTATCATAAAAGGTAAACAAAAATGTGCTTAAAATAAATATTTGTGTTCTGCAGTGTGTCCATGTTGGCATTTGCTTAATTTGGTTTTCTTTTATCAGATTAATCATGCCTAAATACGGAACAGTTTAACTGGATACAACAAAAGATATGAGAAGTGTTTTTCCCTAGACATTTTTTTTTGTGATATTATAACTATGTATAATTACATGGCTATGTTATCACCAGAACATACCTGCAACCCATTTTTTGGGTTAGAGCACCCTCCATGTTCTTGCCCAGTAGCTGAAACTATATTAACACAGTGAAATATTTTCCTGAAGCGACACCATTTGCTCTTTTCTGACGCTTGCTAATCCATTGTAGCACTTGTTCTGCCAGCGACGTGTCACAAGCCTGCTTGTTCATTACATTGCTAAATAAACATTTGGTTCTTGTCCAAACCACCATGGCGTGAAACAGCTGTAGACGAGGGCCAAGACACAGCTTTTCAATCAGCACGACAAGAGTTCATATTAGCAGAATACACAAAGAGTGTTACAACCATTTAATATTGTTTCAGGCATTTCTAAGGTTTAATTAAGGGAAAGAGAAATTCATGTAGGTTTGATTGCAGAGACAAAACGCAAAATATCCTCTGATTTACCACCTTGTACTCTTCGCCGGTCGTGTGCTTTAACATGACAAGCGCGGCCATGTAGCAATTTTGTCTCGCCCTCTCATGCTTGTATTTTGTTGAAGGTATAATTATGAAGGAATTCCATGCTGATCTAAAGTACAAGGAAAACTGCTTTGTAATTAGGAGTCAGAAAATAGATTTGCTCCATCACCTCATGTTTTTTAAGGAAAACAGCCTTAAAGGTAGTTGCACATTTTTGTGGTTTTTGTACACAGGGAAAGGCAATGAGTCTTTTGTCTTTATGCTCAGTGTTATAATTTGTATGTTCATGCATTCACTTATATGGTCATTACTCAGACGTGCTGATATATAGTCCTATGGGCCTATTTTAAAACCTGTTGCTAGGCTGGTTACCAAGCACTGCCTGCAGTTTCTTTACCTTTGGAGATCATAGCATGTCTCTGAGCTTCACTGAATTTGGAATGAAAAGTGTCAGTTTACCTCTTGAGGATTTTTAACAAGGTTTTCACTGTCGTAGTCTGTCTTTTATTTCCAGAAAGAAACAGTCAATGACTGGATTTGATCATAGTTAAAGATAAGCATGGCTGCTTTATAATTCAGATTTAATGTTTATCATTATAAAACACAAAAGTGTAGTTTAACCAAAAATGAACATATGCTGAAAATTGTCATCTAAGATGTAGATGAGTTTGTCTCTTCATCAGAACAGATTTGAAGAATCTGTCGCCTGTTGTCCTTATACATCAAAATCCACCTACATATTTGCGTAGAATTGTTTTGGACTGTTTTCGCTAGTGTGCTTCATCTGTGCATAGTTTCTCTAGAGAAAGCAGTATTAGAGGAGTTGTACAGTAATTTAATTAGAAGCAATGATTTGAAGTTAAAAACGTCTTAATTATGGATTTGTTTCTTACGCACATGGAGCTTTTCACTTCACAAAATATTAAAGGATTAGTTCACTTCCAGAATAGAATTTTTTTTCTTCAGTCGCAAAGAGATTAAGGTTTTTGGGAAAAAAATCCAGGATTTTTCTCCATATAGTGGACTTCAATGGTGGCCAACGGGTTGAAAGTCCGAACTGCAGTTTCAGTGCAGTCCGTCTTAACTTTTTTTTGAAAGGGCTGTTTGATTTTCTTTGCAAGTTCGCTTTGCCCAAACTTGGTTGGTACTTCCGCCTACAGTTGTGGTCAAATGTTTACATCCCCCTTACAGAATAATTAAAAATGTTAATTATTTTACCAAAATAAGAGGGATCATACAAAATGCATGCTATTGTTTATTTAGTACTGACCTGAATAAGATATTTCACATAAAAGGGGTCTACACGGTCCAAAGGAGAAAATAATAGTTGAATTTCTAAAAATGACCCGGTTTAAAAGTTTACATCCCATTGATTCTTAATACTGTGTTGTTATCTGAATGATCCACAGCTGTGTTTTTTTTTTTTTTTTTTTTTTGTTTAGTGATATTTGTTCATGAGTCCCTTGTCTGTTCTGAAAAGTTAAACTGCCTGCTGTTCTTCAGAAAAATCTGTCAGGTCCCACAAATTTTGGTTTTCCAGCATCTTTGTGTATTTGAATCCTTTCAAACAATGATTGTATGATTTTGAGATCCATCTTTTCACACTGAGGACAACTGAGGGACTCATATGCAACTATTACAGAAGGTTGAAACACTCACTGATGCTCCAGAAGGAAAGGAAAGATGCATTAAGAGCTAGGGGTGAAAACTTTTGAACAGAATGGAGATGTGTACATTTTTCTTATTTTGCCTAAATATCATATTTTTTTAATTTAGTACTGCCCTTCAGAGGCTACAGAAGATCCTTACATGTTTCCCAGAAGACAAAATAAGTTACATTTACCCTGATTGTCGAATTCAAAAAGTTTTCACCCCCAGCTCTTAATGCATTGTTCTCTGTGCAAAAAGATTGATCTCAAAATCATACAGTCATTTTTGCAAAGCGTTCAAATACACACAACTGCTGAAAGGAAGGAATTTGTGGGACCTGAAGGATTTTTCTGAAGAATAACAGGCAGTTCAGGACAAACAAGGGTCTCATGAACAACTATCACTAAACAAAAAAACACAGCTGTGGACCATTCAGGTAACAACACAGTATTAAGATTCAGTGGGGTGTAAACTTTTGAGCAGGGTCATTTTTATAAATTCAATTATTATTTTCTCTTGTGGACTATATGTAAACATATTTTATGTGACATATCTTATTCAGGTCAGTATTAAATAAACAATAGCATGCATTTTGTATGATCTCTTTATTTTGGTAAAATAATTAACATTTAATAATTTAATAATTCTAAAAGTGGGATGTAAATCAACTGTTTGGACTGTGATTCTGATGGCACCCATTCACTGCAAAGGATCCATTGATGAGCAAGCGTAATGCTAAATTTCCTCAAATCTGTTCCAATGAAAAACCTCAACTACATCCCCAATGACTTAATTTTTCGATTAACTGTTCCTTTAAACCTAATCATAATACTGAAGATCCATCTGTAGTTATTGTCATTTGCTTTGGAATGATGCTCTTGCTTCTCCTTGCCTTTGTCAATAGGTCATGTCATCTAAGAGGACATTACAAACAAAGGCAGTTGATCAATATAGGACAATACTATGTTGTGCATACATGCATCTCCTTTATACAAAGCTAAAGCTATTTCCTGGTAAATATAATGTGAAATTGTAAACAAGTCATTTATCTCCACAGAGTGATTTTAAATTCATAATGTCTTGAATGAAAAGTTATTTGAACAATGATATTTGTACCTGCTGCAGGTACACAAAGATGAAAACGGCCACCAACATTTACATCTTTAACCTGGCCTTGGCTGATGCACTAGTGCTGGCCACTCTTCCTTTCCAAGGCACGGATGTCATCCTTGGATTCTGGCCCTTCGGTCTGGCCCTGTGCAAAGCTGTGGTGGCCATTGACTATTACAACATGTTCACAAGTGTTTTCACCCTGACCATAATGAGTGTGGATCGCTACATAGCCGTCTGCCACCCCGTGCGCTCCCTGACAGTTCGCACCCCGCTCCGGGCCAAGCTGATCAACGTGGCCGTGTGGGTGCTGGCGTCAGCCGTAGGACTGCCTGTTATGATCATGGGTCAGGTGGAGGAGGAGAAAGATGGTTATGGTAGTCTCTTTTCTCATTATCCCGTGTCAACCTGTCACTCCAAAGCATGCTTGTTCATTTTGTCACAGAAATGTGAATCCATCTTTGTCATTTTTATGTTGTTGTGCCATCTTCTACCTAGAATGATTAAGTTGCCTTGAGAAAGCCAACTTACTGATCTGCTATATAAGCTTCTTCTTCTGAGCCAGAACTTAGCCAGTATCTACTCCTAGAGCTTTAAAGCTACAACCACTAAACTCAGGTCAGACCTTCAGACTGGTCTGAAGTTAGTTGCTATATCTCTTCTAACTTATCCGGCTTATGGTTTTTGAAAACCAGACTATCAAATCCACCTAAAATCCCATAGACTTTCATTGAGGGAGTGAAAACTTTTATACAAAGAGACCTGTGGTGCTATAAGCTGTTTATTGCTAGAGGCAAAGCTTAACAACTCCCTGATTAAAAAACAGCTAAAACCAGCCTAAGCTGAATGGCTGCTTTGGCTGGTCTCCCACGCTGGTTTTAAAATGGTTTAAATGTGGTTTTGGCCACTTTTTAGCTGGTCAGGCTGGAGGTCAAGGTCAACCCAGCTATTTTCAGCTTAAACCAGCTAAGACTAGACAACCAGCCTAGGTTGGTTTTCGCTGGTTTTTATCTGTTTTTTTGGTTTTCATTGGTTTAAACATGTTAATCATGCTAGAAACATGTTAGCAACTTGCTAATCATGTTAGCAACATGCTAGTAACTTACTAATCATGCTAACAACATGCTAGTAACATGCTAATTATGCTAGAAACATGATAGTAACTTGTTATTCATGTTAGAAACATGATAGCAACATGCTAATCATGCTAACAACATGCTAATCATGCTAACAACGTGCTAGCAACAAGCTAGTTACATGTTAATTATGCTAGCAACAGGCTGGTAACTTGCTATTCATGTTAGCAACACGTTAGTAACTTGTTAATCATGTTAACAACATGCTAGTAATATGCTAATAATGCGAACAACCAGCTAGTAACATGCTAATTATGTTAAAAACATGCTAGTAACATGGTAAACATGGCTGTGTCCGAAAGCTTCCAAGGTAGGAAGGCATCAAGGCACATCTAAATACAAATTCGGTTTCACTTCCCGCCTTATTCTGATCAATTTTTGAAGCCTTTGCTGCCTTTGATATCCCACAATTCTGTGCATTCTATTCCATGACGGTTGAGTTAAAAAAATAAAGAGGGCGTCTAAAAGTTGTGTTTGGTGGTCAGTTTGTGTGTAAGTGTATATTTCTGACTAATTTTTTGCACTTTTGATGATATTTCTAGCGAGAAATCAGTATTATAGTAATTAAATATTCGTTTAGTTATCATCAGTACTCATTCTATTTTATTGTAGATCATTAAACTGTTACACGGCATCAGAAGCCTGTCTGCAATCAGTTTCATGAGCCTTCATGCAAAAAACACTGCCTGCAAAGTCATTGACTTATAAGGAAGCGTGGTAGCAAGTCAGCTGTCTAGGCTTTCGGACACAGCCCATGTTAGAAACATGCTAGCAATATGCTAATCAGGCTATAAACATGCTAGTGATTTGTTAATCATGCTAGAATTATGCTATTAACTTGCTAATCATGCTAAGAACATGTAAATCATGCTAACAACGTTGTAATCAGCCTATAAAAATGCAAACAACAAGCCAATCATGCTATAAACATGCGAACAACATGTTAAAGCATGTAAGCAATGTGCTAAATCATGATAGCAACATCAACTTTCATACTTTTACAATTGCTTCAAACTTTCATGTTAGGCTTTTTCAAGCCAACTCAAAGTTTGTTCTCAAACTTTGCTCATCTGGTTATATTTGTTGTGGTTTTACTGCACATTAAAGGAGCACTAAGCAAGTTTTTGTTGCACTGACCAGCCTGCAGTGGGGCTTCCAATTTTTGTTTGATATTTGTTGGACAAATTTTACATAGAAAAGTAAAACAAAAGTTGAAGAAGGAAACTTATTAAATTATATTAAATTAAATTATAACAGCAGACTCTTTTAAAGGGATAGTTCACCCAAACATGGAAATCCTATTAATTACTCATGTCGTTCCAAACCCGTAAGACCTTCGTTCATCTTCGGAACATATGTAAAATGTTAATCTGCAAAACGTTAATTACTTTACCGAAATAAGAAGGATCATACAAAATGCATGTTATTTTTTTTATTTGGACTGACCTGAATAAGATATTTCACATAAAAGATGTTTACATATAGTTCACAAGAGAAAATAATAGTTGAATTTCTAAAATTAAATGCTCATTGATGCTTTAGAAGGAAACATGATGCATTAAGAGCCATGGGGTGAAAACTTTTGGAAAGAATGAAGATGTGTACATTTTTTGTATTTTTCCTAAATATATATTTTTTTTTCATTTAGTACTGCCCTTCAGAAGCTACAGAAGATTCTTACATGTTTCCCAAAAGATAAAATAAGTTAAATTTACCCTGATCTTCAAATTCAGAAAGTTTTTACCCCCTGTCTCTTAAAGCATTGTGTTTTCTTCTGATGCAACAGTTGCATATGAGTCATAACATAGAGAAATCATAGAGTCATTGTTGGAAAGGGTTCAAGTACACAAAAATGCTCAAAAATCAAAGAATTTGTGTGCAAAGAAAACAAAAATTCCGTTCCTTGTCAATCTTTGACACACATAACTTTGTGCACTTTTAAACTGTAGGATAAAGAGGCATCCATTTCATCCCTACTCTCTCTTG
This sequence comes from Labeo rohita, assembly GCF_022985175.1. NCBI lineage: Eukaryota > Metazoa > Chordata > Actinopteri > Cypriniformes > Cyprinidae > Labeo > Labeo rohita. The sequence goes on along the minus strand of NC_066891.1, from coordinate 11,241,249 downwards.
TGGAAGATTTTGTATCCCATCAGTCCACTTATGATACATTGTAAGTCATGGCACTACTTTATATCAGCTTTATCAACTCATTCCCTGACTTTCTTTCTGTGCAGGTGCCGAATGCATACTGAACCTGCCTAAACCAAGAGAACATTGGTGGCCTGTGTTTGTGTTTTGTGTGTTCCTCTTCTCTTTCCTGATTCCTGTGGTGATCATAAGTGTCTGCTACGGCTTGATGGTACGACGCCTGCGCAGTGTCCGCCTCCTGTCCGGTTCAAGAGAGAAAGACCGGAATCTGAGGAGAATCACCTATATGGTACTGTCTGTGGTCGCTGCTTTTGTGTTGTGCTGGATGCCGGTGCAGGTCTTGGCTTTGGTCCAGGCCTTGGGCCATGTGGATCTTGGGACCAGCCAGTCCTCGATGGCAGCCATGCATTTCTGTATTGCTCTGGGCTATGCTAACAGTTGCTTAAACCCTGTCCTCTATGCCTTCTTGGATGAAAACTTCAAGCGGTGTTTCCGTGAGTTCTGTGTCCTGGCCAACTCCAGTTTGCTCCTAGAAGAACAGCGCAAGAGGTCACTGAGGCAGGAGAGAGAATGTGCTAAAAAGGAAGAAAAAGAGGTGGTTATTGATCAAGGTGTCATTGCGGCGTGTACAAATTAGAGGTGTTCTAAGTGACTATTCTTGGATGCCCACCTCTGAACTCGTCAGGAAACTTACAATTGAGTAAAGCCATGTAAATATTGCAGCTTTTGTCTGGTTTAAAGTTTTTTCTTTATTTATCTTTAGCTGGCAGATGATTTGTGATGATTCAGAATTAAAAGTATGGATATACAAGACTATTGTTTCACATGGGACAAAGGGCTTTTTTTGTTTTTGAATATTATATTATATTATATTATGCTATATTAATGATTCTAAATTTTAATTCAAAATAAATATGAAAAAAATATTAATTCAAGTGTATTTTGTAAATGGTTTTATTATGAAACTGTTACACTGGAATTGCAAATGAAAATATTTATTATTTTTTTAACTGCTGTACAAAAATGTTTGTGTGTAAATATACTATATATATTTGTAAACAAAAAATATATACTAGTGTTTAAAGTTTGGGGCAGTAATACATACATACCAGTCAAAAGGTTTTGAACAGTAATATTTTTAATGTTTTTAGAGAAGTCTCTTCTGCTTACTAAGCCCGCTGTTGCTGGATCCAAAGTATAGCAAAAGCTATTTTCTATTTGAATATGTTTTAAAATGTAATTTATTCCTGTGATGTTAAAGCTGAATTTAGCATCATTACTCCAGTCACATGATCCTTCAGAAATTATTCTAATATCCAGATTTGGTGCTCAAAAAACATTTCTATTATTATTATGTTGAAAACAGCTGAGTATAATTTTTTCAGGTTTCTTTGATGAATAGAAAGTTCAGAAGAACAGCGTTTATCTGAACATTATAAATGTCTTTATTAACATTTTTGATCAATTTAAAGCATCCCTGCTAAATACAAGTATTAATTTCTGATGTTAATAAATGTTGATCTTTGGATCTTTCTATTAATCAAAGTATCCTGAAAGAAAATGCACTCCACTGTTTTAAGTATAGATAATAATAACAATAAGAACAACATTTCTTTAAGAGCAAATAAGCATACTATTTTTGATTTTTGAAGGATCATGTGACACTAAAGACTGGAGTAATGAATGTAATAAATTACATTTTAAAATATATTCAAATAGACAACAGTTTTTTTAAATAGTAAAAATATTTCACATTTTTTGCTGTACTTTGGATCAAATGAATGCAGGCTTGGTGAGCAGAAGAGACTTCTTTAAAAAACAACAGAACATTTTACTGTTCAAATACTTTTGACTGGTAGCGTATATATATAATAAGAACACTTTTATTCAGCAAGGACGCAATACATTGATCAAAATTGACCATAATTCTATTTATCAGAGTATGAATCACAGCACAGCTGTTTTTGGCATTGATAATAAGACATTTTTTCAAAAAGAAATACAGCTTTGCCATCACAGGAATAAATTGCATTTTGAAAATATATTGAAATTGAAAAGAATGTTTTCATTTGTAATAATATTTCACTTTTTTTATTTATTCATTTATTTTTTTACAGAAGTTTTACTCAAATAAATGCAGCCTTGGGGAGCGTTAGAGACTTTTTACTGACTCCAAACTTTTTAACGGTAGTTTATATTACAGCTACATAAAAGAATGCAATATAACAATATTGATATTGAATGACTGTGATATCACAGTACTGATAATGAAGTACTTCTGTGCCTGTATCTTAAGTATTCATTTTCAACTGAATTGTTTGACAGTGATTCAGAATGACAGGTTTGTGTTAATGAAGACAAGACTCTCTCCCAAAAACCACATCTGTTTGACATCTGTGAAATATTGTACAGACAGGTGGGAAGGGGAGGGGATTTGAAGAAACTGTTGATTTCTGGGTTTCATCAGTTTGTTCTGTGATGGGATTGAGAGCATGTTTCCTTGATCTTGGCCAGCTTACAAAGAACACGCTGGAGTAATGGATCTTCGAAACATCTGTTTTTGTCTGTGTGGTGTGAAGTGCTTGCCAGATGGTGTTCTAATGCTCGATATATGCTCCTTATGCCATGCTTCATCTCATACCACTTTGGATTTTAAGATATATTTTAATTAAACTCTTGACTGAAGGGATGCATATAATATAAGGAATGCAGAAATTAACTTCTTGTTCTTCTATACAAGTTGGTTAGGTGAGAAACGAAGAAACTGAATAATGCATGTTACATTTTACAATGTATATTGAAGAATGTCTTATTATTTGTGTGCAATGGGTTTGATTCCCTTGGACTGCATGAACAGAATAAAAATGTGTACAATGAATGCAGTGTCTGTTTGGATAAAAGTCTCTTTACATGCATAAATGTAAATGTGTCATAAAATAATAAAGTGGTCTATTTATTCTAAGTATTCTGAAAAATATGATTGAATAAAAAACGTGCTTACATTCTTGTTATTAATAAAGAATTAGAAATTGTAGTCTACAAATAATGGCTGCAGTTTATTTTACAGCGTGTTGTAACTAGGGTTAGGTTTAGGGGTAGGTTCAGCGTTAGTACCTAGTTTTTACCATGTTGAAATAAATATAAGTACATAGTATGCACACGAGGAACAGGGCTGTAAAATAAAGTGCTATGCAAATAATGTGGGTCATTTTTTTTCTAATCCTTCATTAACCATGTGGTTATTGATCGCTTTTGTTCATGGCTTACTCGTTCTCAGCTTGTCAAGATTTGAAAATCATGTTACTATACACCCATGCTGAGAAGAATGGTCTTAGATTTTAAAAATTATGTTTCTAAAACTTTGTTGTTCAACCAGCATTAAAAAATAATGTCCGTCATTGGGAAACGAATGATTTGGGGGCATTTTAAACATTAAAGGCTGTAAATAATTGAAGGCTACCTGTTCTTTCCAAGAGGTTGTTTGTCAAAAATTTAATATAATATTTATGAACTGTAATGAACCACATATTTGTAGTCATCTGGCCCCTTGGTTTTCAGTTATTTCAATAAACCTTTGTTTGTGTATATAGAACTAGTAAACATATTTTCTGACAACATAGCTATACAGTATCTTTTAACTGGTCACATTTGTTTTAATATTATGACTGCACCCTTCACTGAGAATTTGGCTGAGATTTGTTACGTTTTGTTATTTATTGATAATGATCAGGCTTTAACAATATACATATCCTTTTTTTAAGTTTCTAGTAATATTTTGTTAAAAGAAACTTCCTTACTGCCCCTCTGTGGTTGGTTAAGGACTTGTTTTTGTTAAGTTAAATTTGCCTAGTTTTGAAACATTTTACGTCCTCTCAGAATATTATTGACTAAAATCACCCTACTATGATTCATGAATATCTAAGTTTTATTATGGGCCATTTCTGCTGTACTACTGGTTGATTTTGTAAAAGCTTTTGTTTTGGATATATAGGGAATGTTTTTCCAACTACTACAACTTCAAAATTGCTTTGTTTTTCAACAACTTCAAATTAAAAAAAGGTTTGATATGTCTACATTTTAACCATCTTGTGAAATTGGTGGTCAGATAGCTAGCTAAGGACACCAGCCCATCTCATTTTTAAGACCAGGCAGTACCAAAGATGCACTTTTTGTTGCATTTCTCTTAGTTTGCAGTGAAGTGACCACTAATGTGCTTAAAAAAAAAAAACCTGTCAATCACGTCCTTGCTGAACTGATGTCAGAGTTCTGCTTCATCTCATTGCGTATTATTAGCAGTAGGTGGCAGCACTAGCACAAAAACGTTTTTGTAACTGTAACGTGTCGATCTGTCACTGAAGCGGCAGGTGGCTCTCTTGGTTTGCTCAGAAAAAAGCTTTCGACCTCGGTAGATAAGAGGAGTGCTGTAAAACTTTCCAGACAGTAAAGACATTCCAGGAAGCCCAAATTAAGTTTATGGGAAGATCAGCAATATCTTTCATGTTTAATTGGTTTCTTTGTTTTCTCTTATCTTGATATGACAAATTTAAAGACTGTTGTGATTAGTAGAACACAAACCCAGTCTTAAGTAGCAAGGGTATATTTGTAGCAATAGCCAACTATACATTGTATGGGTCAAAATTATCGATTTTTATTTTATGCCAAAAATCATTAGAAAATTTAGATCATGTTGCATGAAGATATTTAGTAAATTTCATACCGTAAATATATCAAAACTTAATTTTTTATTAGTAATGTGCATTGCTAAGAACTTCATTTCAACGACTTTAAAGGCGGTTTTCTCAGTATTTTGATCATTTTGCACCCTCAGACTGCAGATTTTCAAATAGTATCTTGGCCAAATATTGTCCTAACAAACCGTACATCCATGGAAAACTTATTTATTCAGCTTTCAGATGATGCATAAATCTGACTGGTTGTGTGGTCCAGGGTCACATATATGAAAATGCAGTTGCACTTTCTACCTGAACGGATTTTATCATTTTGCTTGAAATAATATATTTCCCCCAGTTTCATAAACTACACTGTAAAAAATAAAAACACACAATTTGTTGAGTCAGCTTAAAATAATTTGTTACCCTGCTGCCTTAAAATTTTAAGTTCAGTCAACTAAAATAAGTTTATTCAACTTGTTAAGTTGTACTAAGTAACAACTTAGATATTTGTGTTTGCTAAACTTAACAGATGGGTAAGTTACCCAGCTGCCTTAAAATCTGAAGTTGATTCAACTTAAATATCTAAGTTGTCACTTAGTATAATTTAACATTTCAAGTTGAATAAACTTTTTTTGAGTTAACTAAACTTAAAATTTTAAGGCAGCCAGGTTACAAATTATTTTAAGTTGACTCAACAAATTGTTTTTTTTTTTTACAGTGTAGGCTTAAGCCTAGTCCCAGACTAAAATGCATGTCTGGGCTGTTTTAACTGAAAGAAACTTGCTCTGACTGATCTTAAAATATATCAGTTTGTTATGTATCAAGATGCACACCAATAGTGTTTTTATCTAAGGCATGTTTATAAAAGCTACTTAAATGTCCTAATTGAACTATGGCGTAAACCTGACTTAACCGAAGCCCTGTCTGTGAAACCAGCCATTATATGGTAAATAAACATTAATTTATTACATAATTATATGTATTATGTATTTTCATAAAACTGAATGATGAACAAGTTAATATAAACACAAAAGAGAATCCCAAAAATTCCGATTAATGTTAATATATTTTCTTTCTAAAATGCAGCATTTGACTAATCCAATCAGTATCAAAGACTTGACATGACATTTTTGGTCTTAATTCGCATTCTTATCAACACCACTTTGTATGTTAATGCATACTGACTGTGGTGGTGGTGGGAGCTGTTTTAAATGAATGCATTTGCACTTCAAGGGGAGATTATGACTTCATTTAGCTACTATACCCATGAGGCGCCGCTGTTTACAAGGCAACCAGACTCTGAAGAGTCAGAAACACTTTTAACTGCTATAGCTTTTTATCTTATGCACATTTACATGCATTTATGTACTGCAAAAAAAAAAAAAACAAAACAAAACAAAAAAAAAACATAATACTACATATTATATCCTATTTTATAAGCTGAATTGACATAGATTTATTTAAATAACTTCATTTACATTCACTTACATGATGTTACTGAAGCGGTTTGTTTCAATGCATATGATTCATGGCTGCATTAGGAATAAAGCGTGGTCATATTTTTGTGTTTGTAACATAATTTGGGTCTTACAATGTTTCCATAAACTGATCTAGCTTGTGACTACGAGATACAGGCGCTAAATTGAATCTGAATCAGGACTGCAGAGGCACCTTTCCTCTCAGGCCATGAGACTGGATATCCTCTACCTATCGGTGTATTATTAAATCTATATCACATTATAGGCTTTTGAATAAAATCTACACGCATGCCTGCACGCCTACTGTCAGCGACCACCGTGATAAATTGCTTTCAGGTGGAAAATCAGGAGCTAGATGCTCAAGCAGGAATAACGAGAAGCGTTTTTTGTCCCAGCCCTCTTTTCTCCCTCCCACACAGACACACGACCACCTCCCTCCCACCCTCTCGTCTCTCTTTTCCATCTACTCTCTTTTTCTACAACAAACATGGCCGCGAAATCAGACGGTACAGCCGTTTCTTTGCAGAATGACATTCCGCCGACGTGCCTCCCCGGGCTGGAGAAGCGCTCGCCCCAGTGGCGTCCCGTCGGGAGGGAGTATTCGCTCCTGGACTGCTGCTGGACCCTCTGCGCCCTCTTGGTCTTTTTCTCGGACGGGGCTTCAGACCTGTGGCTGGCTGCCGACTACTATCTCAGGCGGAACTACTGGTGGTTCGCTTTAACACTCGTTTTTATCATCATTCCGTCTGTGGTGGTGCAGGTGCTCAGCTTCCGATGGTTCGCGTACGACTACTCGGACGCCAACGGGAGCGGCACGGCTGCGGCTGCCATGGTAGCGGCGTCCAATGCGGAGAGTCACTTCAGCACCAAGGACAGCGATCAGCGGGGCGCTGGCCGCTCCGCTGCGGTCACCGGAACCCGGAGCAGCGCTGAGAGCTGCTGCAGAGCCTGTGTGTGGCTCTTCCAAAGCGTCGTGCACGTTCTTCAGCTGGCACAGGTCTGGAGGTACGTGAGCGCTTAGAACTCAGTATAATGAGATACAAATCTATAGTGCGTTCCTTTAAGGTGTCACATCAGCAGTTCATTCATATTGTTCTGTCATCCTGTGCGCTCCCTTGGCGTGCAACTAACGTCTAGGGGTATTCAGGGCCATATGGTTAAACTACTAAGATGACAAGGTTTATATTAACAAAATACTGGGGACAACTTTTTGTGCAGTCATTATTTATGTAGTGTTGCACAAATTGATTGCATTCATATATAAAAGCACATATATTTGAGTGAACCAAATATAGGATAGTAATTCAAAAATCAATCACTGGAAAATACATTATGTAAGTAAAGAGGATGGGAAAAAGATAACAGAAATTATTCAAGATATCACAGCCCTCAACCTCACTGCTGTTAGTTTGCATCGCCTATGACTGTCCTGCAGTCATAGTGAGGAAACGGGATCCTCCTTGTATTTCCTGTCGTCCCATGCCAGTTCATCATTATCTCCAAGCCGTTTGCTTCTAGGCTCCTCCTCCTCTTCCTCCTCCACCTCTCATGAGCTTCTGGGTCAATAATCTCCCGGAGAGACTCCTCCACTCATCCACTCATTCAATCTGTCCACCAGAAATCGCCTTATGCACACTCTGAAATCCCTTTGTCTTTAGAGCAGTGCAAGATTTTGTTTTCATATTACTAAACAATTGGTTTTAATTTCAAACGTAGCTGATAAATTAGAATTGTCATTTATTTTTATGCTTAAAGGAATAGTTCACCCATGAATGAAAAATTGACTCACTCTCAGGCTATCCAAGATGTATGAGTTTGTTTCTTCATTGGAACAATGGAAACATTGGAAACTACTCCTTTAATGGAGCCTGCATTGTTAATATGCACCAGATTGTGCCTAAAAGTTACCATAAAACCATAAAGATGATTTTCTACAAGATTCAAAAGTGAGCTCAAGAAACAGTGACATTCTATTTCTCTTCCCCACGCTCTTTTCTCTCAGTGTGGTTGTTTGAGCAGAATGTGCAAGTGTCTATCAAGTGCTAAGCGTCTTGATTGCTGACAGACAGCATGCTGCAACTCACAATGCAATTTCCATAATAATGCTGAGAAAAAATTTTCAGCCCACAATCACAGCCAAAAGTTTAATCCACTCACATGTAAATCAATAGGAACACACCCACACATATTAGAGACATGTGTAGGGATTGAGCACTGTGTAATTGTGGTTGTAAACACAGAGGCGGCGATGCACTTGTCTTTCACTGCCTGCGTTGATCAGCGGTGACAGGCCGAGCCTCTGTGTGACTGGACGCTGCTGCTGGCTGAGCCGCGGGGTAAAGCAGGGTTAATGATGTTTGCTGCCATTGATATTACAAAGCTGCTGGTCATTTCGATCAAGCTGCATTTATGCTGCTGTCACACATGTGCTGTCCTTCTCATGCCGTCTGTGTCATTCTCTATGTGTCACTCATGCTTTTTATCAGACCTCTGCTACTGACCTTTTTATTAGAAGATTTCCTTTTCCCCTTTTTTTCTGATACCAAATTTATAACAATTGGTGCTGGGCAGTTTGACCAAAAATCTGTATCACTGTATTTTTTTCTTTGACTGGACCTTTATATACAGTTGAGGTCAAAAGTTTACATACACCTGGCAGAATCTGCAAAATGTGAATTATTTTACCAAAATAAGTGGGATCATACAAAATGTATTTTTTTATTTAGTACTGACCTGGATAAGATATTTCACATGAAAGACATTTACATAGCCTACAAGAGAAAATAATAGCTGAATTGATAAAATGACCCTGTTCAAAAGTTTACATACACTTGATTCTTAATACTGTGTTGTTACCTGAATGATCCACAGCTTTATGTTTTTTTGTTCAGTAATAGTTGTTCATGAGTCCCTTATTTGTCCTGAACAGTTAAACTGCCTGCTGTTCTTTAGAAAAAATCCTTCAGGTCCCACAAATTCTTTGGTTTTTCAGCATTTTTGTGTATTTGAACCCTTTCCAACAATGACTGTATGATTTGGAAATCCATTTTTTCACACTGAGGACAACTGAGGGACTCATTTGCAACTATTACAGAAGGTTTAAATGCTCACTGATGCTCCAGAATTAAAAACCATGCATTAAGGTTAAAAACTTTTTGAATTTGAAGATCAGGGTAAATTGAACTTCTTTTGTCTTCTGGAAAACAAATATCTTCTGTAGCCTCTGAGAGCAGTACTAAATGAAAAAAATATGATATTTAGGCAAAATAAGAAAAATGTACACATCTTCATTCTGTTCAAAAGTTTACACCCCATGGCTCTTAATGCATCGTTTCAGTTTAGTGGGTTTATAGTGCCTTTTTTTTACTGTTATGAGCACACAGAATATAAAAACACTGTAATATCAAACACAAATTTACTAACAATTTAGTTCATCTTTTAAAATGTGGTGAAAGTATTTATTTTTTGCGTTTCTGTGAGTTTCATTTTGAGTTTCTGTTTAAATAAATTGTATTAGTAGTAGTAATAGTAATAGTATTGCTTTAAAAAGTACATTCTACTGTGCAATAGTAATATATTCCTGTCATAATTTCTTCAAGTTATACCAAACTTTTAGTGGCGGGTTATAATGAAGACCTTTGAGTTTCTGTGGGTTTAAATAAATTATATTATTCTTTTTTTAGTAGTAGTTTTTTTTTTTTAAACAGGTTAGCATGATGACCTTGTGTATATGATATGATGTTAATTTTTATCAAATGAAATGGTAAAATGCTGGTGAAGTGACTCTCAGAGCAGCTCTGGAGACGAAGTTCATGTGTTCATGTCCTCAATTAATGAGACGGCAGACGCTTTTCGGAAAGAGAATGAGGATATCTGCAATTCAAAACAAACCAGCCAGCCTGCAAATAAGGCACATTTGGGAAATAATTTTCATCTAATTTGAATAAATCGAACCATTATCCCCTTTTTATTCGCAAATTAGCCTTGAGACTTTTAGCCTGAGCCCTTCTGAGCTAAGTTCCCATGAATATATAATTAACTCAAAATATTTCCAGCGCCACATATGAAAAACATCATTGGCACTGCAGGCCAGTGTCTAATGAAATATCCTCTGGTCTCTCTTTGTCTATTTCTATCAGTATAGCTAAGAATAGCACCTTTTAGGAAGCACATTTTGCCATTTTCATGTTACCTCTGTTTGACCCGCAGTGGATTTCTTTCTGTTCTTCACCTCTCACTAGTAGCCTACTCTCTGACTGAGTCTTTGCTTAAAAGCTTCTGTACAGAGCTTTCCAGGCTCTCTGTCTTTGTTTGATTGGAATTAGCAGTAATGCCATTAAAGCTGCCACCGGCACTGAGCTTGTCACATCTCTGCATTACAGGGATTATAGCTGTAGTGTTTACATGTCCTTACCTGCAGCAGACAGCCAGAGATTGAGAGAGGGCTGAGCTGTTACAAAGAAGAACAGGTGAGGAATGATAGGTGAAGAGAGGATGTGAAAATTAGGGTTGAGATGCATGCTTGGGGGAATGATAGAGAAAAAAATTTAATATGAAAATTAGCCATTATAAAGCAATTTACGCTCTTGGCTTGTAATTACATCAGACATAAAATAATGATACAATTAAGTGATGTGCAATAAAATAGGCTCTTTCTCACATTTTCGTTTAACCGAAGATTTACTAAGCATTTTGAGCGTGCCCCATTCGAGAGTCCCCTCTGAGTGCTCTGACCTGGTTCACATGTTCAAAGACGGTTTTCGATTCCATGTTCCCCGCAGCATCGGATGAGAAGGATCAATCAGGATCAGTCACCACCCTTGAAGACGAAAAGACACATTTACACATTCTGCGCTGAGAGACATGACTACATGCACTGCTGTTTGTAGAATGTAAAAAATAAAGGCAACAGTTCTCTTTAGTTTACATATTCCTTTAGTGTAATTTAATTATTTTAATAAAATCTTTACTTACTTTTTATCATAAAACATAACATTTAACAACTGTTGGTTTTTGATTTACTAAAAATGATCAGTTCATAATTTGTTTGCGAATCGGATTGCACTGGTTACTCTTTGCGTTTCTGTCTTACTCAAAAGATTCGACACACATTGACTGGTTTCTCATAGCAGTGACTGGGAGAGTACCACAAATATTTTTTTGCATTCCCATTTGTTCAAATAATAAAAGAAAAACTCCACGATAGTGTTTTCATGACTTTCAATTAAAGGAAAAAATTGAGAAAGACTGATATCGGCAGTCAGAAGAGAGAACAATGTCAAATTTACCGTCCCTCCCATAGACGCAGCATTAGAAATACCCTCACATTAGCATTAACTAGTTTTTTCTAACTTGATCAAAAGGTGATATAATACAAAGTATAGTGTTATAAATGTACATACATTTTTAAAAAAATCAAAATATAAAAAAATGTATGATGTCAAGGATTTATGATGACGATGACCGTTAAAACGTGTCATCACAGTTTTGTGAAAATGGTCCATAGCCTCATGGCGACCCGAGTTCGAATCCCCACTCGTGGTCCTTTGCTTTGGATCCCACTGCCCTCTTTCTTCACCCAATGCTTTCCTGTCTGCTCAAAAAGCCCATAAATAAAAAAAAAAGATTCAACACATAATAGCCGTTATATGACTACACTGTATGACCTTTTTTCAGGTGTGTCAAAGTGTGTTTAAATCTATAAATAGCAAGAGTGAAGGCGAAAGACAGTAGTTTTAAAAACAGTCTCATCTGTGTCTATGAGATAATTCGCAAGCACTGCGTGATTGATTCTTCCCTCTGGATAACAAAGTAAAACTCTACGGGGGAAGGACTTAGGACACATTCTAGAGGAGAGATAGGGGATGTCTGTTGCTGTTGGCCAAACAGCTTAATTCCTATTTGAGACATATTCCTGAGAGAGGATGCGCTGGGATTAACTGTGACAAGAAAAGGAACCTAATAAAACTTAAGCTGTGGTTACTGTGTGTTTGATAAACGGAGGGAAGCTGTAGGCAATGTGTGTTTTAGTGTGATTTATTTAGGTTTGTGCTTGTTTGAAGGTATATCTGATATGAAGGGTTGAGTGAAAAACTAAATACAATCAAACCAAAATTTATTGACACCTTCAACATTTTTCACATTATCACAGTTTATCTGCGTTAGTTTAGAAAATGGTAATAAAATATGACAGGAACTCAGAGTTAAACTGTGTCAGAACAAATTCGTCAGATAACTTTGATAGAAAGGTATGTAATGGATTAGAATCAACCAAAAATTCAGACAACTGTTAGTATGACAATATTTATACAATTTTTAATACTTTGTTGACCAGTTACCAAGCAATGCTTAATTTTTTTCTGTGGTGTAAATAGGTCGCATTAGCAATTAAAGTTCAGGTTAAAGAGTCTGAATCATTTTTAGTCCCACTGTCTGGTAGTCCACTGTCTGAAAAATTTTTGGGAATACTATGTTACAGTTTACTTTATTTTGTTATCCCCACTTACATAAATAAACAATAGTGTCCTGCACCCACTAGAAAAAAAAAGGATAATCATTTTTGGTTTGACTACATCTAAAAGACAGAAATCTGAATATGCTTTTGTTCACTGTAAGAAGTGATAACCTGGAATTGTTACCTTAAAGGGTCATTTTTTCTTGATTTAACTGATTAAATCAATTTGGTATAAGTTAATGTATGTAGGTTGGTTCAGTGATGTTAAATATAATTTTATTCTATTTAGATTTTTGTTTTCATTTTGATTTATGTACTCAACATAAAAAATAATTTTCCAGTAATCTGGAAATGCAAGACCCCTCAACCCATTGGTTCTTAGAAGTCCTTACTTTGTTTCCTGTCACATGTTGAACATTAAATATTATAACTGCACAGTCATGAGTTAATTTAATACATAAAATGATTCAGTTATTTAGTGTTAGTAAAGCAATGTGAAGATAGATATAGATTATTCCATCCTAAAAAGACTTATTGATGCAGGAAATGATAATTCACTTTCTCCCTGGCTGGTAGATGGTAGTCCTACATTGATTTATACTCAGTATAGCAATAAATAGCTTTTTAAATTTTGTTAGGACCTATAGAGGCTCAAAGACTCTCAAAGAAGATCACACTTCTGAGAAGGACAGCAAAGAACGAAAGAAATGTACTGTATATGGTGGCAGGAAACAGAAAGCACTTCCATTTTCCTAATTCTGTTATAAAGTGGCATGATCCAGTGTCTCATAACCACCTCAGCAGGGCTTTACTGTTCAATAAAATAAATGACAGCCTGATTCCAGCCAACTGGAAATCTGATCTAGAACATTCAACGTCGATTTCAAGTCTTTCTTTCTTTTCTTTCTTACTTCAGCAGTCATCCTCAAGGGTGTGATCAGCATTGTAATTTCGCAGAGGGGGGCCATTGTAAATCTGGTATTTAACTGACTTACAGGAGCCCTGCCAGTTAATCGCTAAGTGCTGACTGGTTAGCTGTGCCATCTGAGTAACCAAATGGGTCATTTGGCCATTCGGAATATTGTTGAATTCAAATGGAGTTTAATGGCAGGTGAACAGCAACAAAATCAGTGTGGTGAGCCTGTTCTGACCTGTCTTTATATTAGAAAGTCCTTTTCAGAGAAAGCCTGAGTCTTTGCAAACGCAGGCCTGGCAGATGATTGTCTCCAGTTGGGTTATATTAAGCTAAGTAATGGGCCAAGCTTGTCAGCAGCAATGTTTGTCGGTCGTCACCATGGAGACTGATGCATTGGCTGCCAATAGTGGCTGTTTGAGAGATGTTTTCTCAGCCGTAGCGCTGCCTATTTGTCCACGTTTTCTTATTTTTCCTGAAGAAAAAAGTTGCATGGTCAGGGTTCAAGGTTTGATTTTGTCTGATATCATCCGTGTGCCCAGAGGGCTGAATTTTACAAGCAAAGAGAGCTTTTCTGTCTCATTGAAAACACACTCTTTATTTGGAGAAAGAAAGACTCTGTGTCACTTGTCAAATATGAGGCACAGTCGCTGACAGCCGTTCTCGCAGGCTCTCTATTGCTTGATTTTTCTTTCAGAGCCTGTTTTTTCTCACACAGCAAGTTGTGAGAAGGATGTGGAGCAATTTTATAGACCTCATCAAGTCAGGGTGATTCATTCTGCCAATCTCCTGACATCCAGCGAGCACTTCTATTACTCTCACTACCCTTGAGACAGACTGAAATATCATGGCACTTCCTGTCAAAGGAAACAAATTAAGTCCAGAGAAAGTCAGATTTTTCAAGGGGCTTACATAAATATCTTTCGAAAGCACAGCTGCAGGTTTTGCTTCATATCTTCCAAAACACCACTCTCTCCTTTCCTCTGGCACTTACATCCATCTTACGGGATAAACAGTGCAGTCCCGAGGTCGTAAATCAGGAAATTTAAAGTAACGAAAGTAAGAGACAGTGATCCCTCCAGTGAAAAACATGCTCTCTGACATCCATGTAATCTCAAGTGCGACCTTGGTGTGTCTCACAAGACATCTGCAACAGCATGGAGACTGTGGTGCTGAGGACATGACATGCTGGAGCACTCCATAGTGCACTGGCAGTCTGCCCAGACAAGTGTACAGCCTTTTTCAGCTGGTCACACTGACATTACGGGCAGACTTCAGGTCTTTTCCAAGCCTGCAGAGTGGCATCAAGGTTAACCTTACAATTTCCAGTTTCCTCTACCTGTCAAAAGTTTGCATTAACTATGATTTTTTAAATGATTTTGACTTTTATGCTCAGCAAGGCAGCATTTATTTGACCAAAATAAACTAATAATATTTCACATTTTCAGAAGACTGTTTTCCATTTGAATTTGCACTGCCATTCAAAAGTTTGGGATCAGTAAGATTTGTAATGTTTTTAAAAGAAGCTTCTTGTGCTCGTTAAGGCTGCATTTATTTGATCCAAAATACTGAAAAAAATGCAATTTTGTGAAATATTATTGGGATTTAAAATAACACATTTTTCTATTTTAATATACTTTAAAGTATAATTTATTCCAGTCTTCAGTGTCACATGATTCTTCAGAAATCATTCTAATATGCTGATTTGTTATCAATGTTGGAAACAGTTGTGCTGCTTAATATTTTTTGTGATACTTTTTTCAGAATACTTTGATGAATAAAAAGTTTAAAAGAACTGTGTTTATTCAAAATAGAATTTTGTGTTACAATATACACTACCAATCAAAATTTGGGTGTCAGTAAATATTTTATTTTATTTTATTTGTTTTTAAAGAAATTAATACTTTTATTCAGCAAGGATGTTTTAAATGGATTAAAATTGATAGTAAAGACTTATATTATTAGAAAATATTTATATTTCGAATAATTGATGTTTTTCTTTTTATTATTATTTTTTATTTAGAATCCTGAAAAAAAGGTATCACAGGATCCAAAAAAATGGCTTCAACACTGATAGTAAATCAGTATATTAGAATAATTTCAGAAGAATCATGTGACACTGAAGACTGGAGTAATAGCTGATAAAATTCAGACATTTTAAAGTATATTAAGGAAAACAATATTAGAAATTGCAATAATATTTCACAATACACAATACTGTTTTTTCTGTATTTTTGAATAAATAAATGCAGAGACTTCTTTAAAAATGAAACATTAAAAATCTTACTTATCCCAAACTGAACGGCAGTGTATATTTAAAAATGTAATTTATTCCTGTGATAGCAAAGCTGATTTTTTAGCAGCCATTACTCCAGTCTTCAATGTCACCTCCTTTAGAAATCAATTTAAAAAGAACAGCATTTATTTGAAAAATACTAATCTTTTGTAACATTATAAATGTCTTTTGATCAATTTAATGTGTCTTTGCTGAATAAAAGTAAAACATCATCTTCATAATAATAATAATAAATGTTTATTGAGCAGCATTTTTTGCAGATTGCAAATTTTTGAAGGATCGTGTGACACTGAAGACTGAAGTAATAAAAAGTAATAAAAGTAGGGTTCTGAAAATTCAGCTTTGCCATCACAGGAATAAATGACATTTTAAAATGCATTCAAATAGAAAACAGTTATTTTAAATTGTAAAAATATTTCACATTCTTACTGTTGTTATTGTATTTTTAATCAAAACATTTCCAAACTTTTGACCAGTAGTGTAATTAGGATTTTTCTGTTGCAACCTTTGGTGATTTGTACAGAAATAATCCCCTTTGCTTTTTATCCCAGGTATGTCCATGCCTTATATCTGGGCGTGCAAAGCCGCTGGCGCGGGGACCACGAGCACAAACACTTCTACTGGCGTACGATGTTCGAAAACGCTGACATCAGCATGCTGAGGTTGCTTGAGACCTTCCTGAAGAGCGCACCTCAGCTCGTTCTGCAACTCAGCATTATGGTCCAGGCCGGACAAGTCCTCCCTTTGCAGGGTAAGCTGATGACACCTATGATTAAAACCAGTATGCTAGAAGATGTTGGGCCTGTGCTATTTGTCTGTGTCATATTTATAATATTCATATTTCATCAGCAGCCTTGAGTGCACAGACTTTGACAGTCAATTTTTATCGCCAAGAACCGCCCACTTAGACAAGAAGATAGTTATATAAAAATGTAAAGTTACTTATTACATGTCTTTATTGGCTGTTTATGGGCACATCTTCATAATCAGACTTTAAAAGCTGATGTACAGAATGTAACTTATTTCAAACATAAGTTAGCTTATGTTAGAAACTAATTAAACATTAAAAGCTTTAATGTTTAATTTTATTGTTATTTGATAACAAATGTAATTACAGTAAAAATGGTAATATTGTGAAAGTACAGTGATTTAAACCTTTTAATATAAGTTGAAATGTTATTTATTCCTGTAATATCAACGCTGAATTTTCAGCATCATTACTCCAGTATTCAGTGTCACATGATCCTTTAGAAATCATTCTAATGTTCTGATTTTCTGCTTAAGAAACATTTCTTATTGAAGATTTTATGCCACTAACTTATGGAGATTAGACGGTACTTTTTCAGTAATATTAATGAGGAAATCTGTGCCTTTATTCCCAGAAGTTGCACAATGCCAACCAATCAGACTGGAACCGATGATTTCAACCCATTTTTGAGTACGCTATACATCAGACGGTCAGAAAACCTGCTGTGGGTGGATTGTGGGCGTACTGTCTGAGACTGAAACTACTACATCAGTCACCCAATCTGTCATATTGCTATCTACCAGGTCACAGAGTACAGAGTTTGACTCAATGCCTTTCCTGCAGTGTGATATCTAATTTAAATGCGACTCAATAAGAATTGTTTTAGACATTCATTTGGCCATCATTAAGGATCAAAGTGCAATTTCACAGCATGGGTTTGCTCAGCATCTCATTTTCAATCCAAGCGCAAATTAGCTGTTTTTTTTACTGAGGATGTGATAAGTTTAACTGAATATGAAAGACGACGGGTTGCATATGTGCATATTTCAAAAGCAGTTAAGACACGATTTTGATTTTCCCCTGGAAGAGTGCACTCCAAATTTTGCAGTGAATAACCGAAAAGAGATATATAACTGAAACATTACCGTAATCAAAGGATCCTTTAGAATATTAACTCATTAGATGTTCATGTCAGTGTCTTCATAATGGTGACATCTTTAATTGTGTGGTTTAATTGCTTTAGTCTATCTTTGGCTCTGCAAAGAAGGAACAGGACATGTGATAGTTACAAACCCACCTGACAGGTGCCTTTGATTACAGAGCTGTGAGAAGTCACTGTTGCATTAGTTCAGCTCCATGGGAACAATTGTAGCCACTGTTAGATGTTCCCTGCGGATTGTATCCAAATGTCAAACCGCAAACTGTGACTTTTATAGAGCGCTCGGAGCTAGTTAACTAGAGGATGTGATTTTTGTTTAAAAATGTCATTTAATGTGACGTCCTTCTTTATTTCCATGCCATTCGGACTAGAGTTTAGCGAGATGCAGTATTTACACTGTGGCAGCCCTACTCACATTACATTTATTCAGACTGCTGAAGGCCTCTTTTTCCAGAAAGATAAAAACGAACCTGAGGAGAGCTAAAATGTGATTCCACAACAAAGCATATCCAGTTCTCAGGAGATGAGCACGGTGCAGTCAGCAGTGTAGAGAATTCTGGCAACAGTGCAAGAGTGTTTCCTCTTGGTCTGTCCTGACCTGCACTGTGAAGACTGATATTATGATTTAGGTGCTTTGCTGGGCCTGTCATAATCGCTCATAATCGCTCATAATCATATTCAGTGCAATGCGAGACGGCTGGAGAACTAGCTAATGATTATGTTTTTGCTGATTAGGAGAGATTTTCCGTTTTGACTGCTTCTGACTAAATGGGTGAGCTGATGAATGGCCAGACAGGATCCTGATTAAATATTCATGAGAGCTTCTCGAGAGCGTACCAGCACTTAAACAGAATTTCATTTTTTTCTGACAGGAATGGTATGGTGTACCGTCATTCTTCATATACTGCACAGACTCACCTGAATGGTTATACATTGGTATAGGAGGTTTGATTTGAAATAAATTTGAAATATTTTATTGCTCAAGTATTTGCTTTGTCTCTAATGTGTCTTCTAAAATTCTAAAAAAAAAGGTTAAATCTATTTTTCAATTTAAAGATTATATAGTTAACATTACTATAACAGCAGGGTAAAAAAAATCAAATTAATAGAAACTAAATATTTTCCACATAATATTTTAGTCGTTTTGGCTTTAGTAAAGTGAAAATATGAAGATTTCTTTAACAAATAATAATAATTAAATTAAATTATTATTTATATTTCTATTTTTTATTTAGCTACTAAGTAGCTACTTAAGGCATGCCTACCTATATATACTATTTACCATGAAAATTATAGTAATCAAATGAATTATCATTTAGAATATTAGCTCATTACAATATTTTAAATGTTAGCTATCTAACATTACCATAACATTACCAAAATATACACTATACATTAATAGACAGTAAATATAGTCCACATAATATTTTAATTAGTTTTGGCTTTATTAAATAAATAAATATTATTATTATTATTATTATAAAAATAATAAAATGAATGTAATAAATTATTTTTATTTTATTATTTATATTTTTTATTTAGCTACTTAAGGCAGGCCTCCCTATATATACTAACATAAAAATTATAGTAATCAAATGAATGATCATTTAGAATATTACCTCATTACAATATTTTAAAGGTTATCTATCTAATATTAAAAGACACACTATAAATTAATAGATAGTAAATATTGCCCATATATATATATATATATATAATCAGAAAAATGTAATAAGATTAATTTTTATTTATTTTTTTTTATATATAATTATTTTTTTATATTTTATTTATTATTTTGGAGACCATGCAGTGTGAAAAAGTAGCTACTATATGTCCTCTCCAATACACTGAAACCATCTAAGTATCCAAAAAAATTATTCATTCATTCATTCATTATATATCCAGACTACTCATTCCTATACCTATCATTAATTTGATACCTGACACACTCTTTGAAAGGCTGAAGGCTGAAATGCATCAGTATGCAGTGTTTCAGTCATTTTTAATGTTTCAGTTATGATGGCCATAATGCGAATAAAGGCTTTTTAATTTTTTTTTGGACCAGACGAAGTGCCTTGGATTCATTTCTTGTAATAGTATATCCAAAAATCCAATTCAAACTCATTCCAGTAGGGTAATTAAATTAAATTAATGTACCATGAAAAGTGACCAATTTTCTCTCTGTCACTCTTTCTCACTGTGCTTCTTTTGATCCAGGTCTGTCTGCGTCAGCCTCTTTAGTGTCTCTGGGCTGGATGATGGCGTCTTATCAGAAGGCATTACGGGACTCTCGTGACGACAAGCTCCCCATGTCATATAAAGCAGTGGTGGTGCACATGCTGTGGCACCTGTTCACAGTGGGAGCCCGCGCTATGGCCTTTGCCCTCTTCGTTTCCATTTTCCAGCTCTACTTTGGCATTTTCATAGTGGCCCACTGGTGTGCCATGACCTTCTGGATCATCCAAGGCGAGACAGACTTCTGCATGTCCAAGTGGGAGGAAATCATCTACAACATGATGGTGGGCATCGTATACATATTCTGCTGGTTCAGCGTGCGTGAGGGCCCCACACGCTGCCGTCTGCTGCTTTACAGCCTCATAATCCTAGGAGAAAATGTGGCCCTCACTGCCGTGTGGTACATATATCGCAGCCCGCCCACTTCGGACTTTTACGCCGTTGTGGTGGTGTGCGTAGTGGCCTGTAGCTATGCCCTGGGCACATTTTTTATGTTCATCTACTACTGCCTGTTGCACCCCGACGGCCCTGTATCTGGAGCCTATATTGGGTGTTGCGATGTCCAGGTGGGTGCTGTTTCAGATCCTTGTGTCTCATCGCCCACCTCTGCTCCTCCTCCTCTGGATGCGGTGAGCAGCCCGCCGCGGACTCTGCAGAGGACTAAAGGTGGAGAGTCAGTACCAGGAGGAGACGTTGGAGAAGTGTTTAAAATGAGGACCCTTAAGGCCTCGCGCACCACCGCGCCTCGGATCGCCCCAAGGACAGAAGGGCCGGTAATTCGCATTGACCTTCCCAGGAAGCAGTACCCAGCCTGGGACGCCCACTTCATTGATCGCAGGCTGCGAAAGACCATTTTGGTACTGGAAGCTGCCGCTCCGGTCACACCGAGGATCCAGTACCGCTGTCTAGGCACACCGAAGGAAGTGATGGAATATGAGACGACAGTCTGACACATTTTACCCTCTCCAGATTAAAAATGTAATGCGTTAGTGTGCAGAAAAGTCAGTTCTGTCCAGCTTTATTTGATGAAGAGGACGAGTCAGATCTCCACATGACCCCTTATTGACTCTTGCCATCTGTGAAAGCACATGATGCACTACTGTCTAGAAAAGAGCCACCCTGTGGTGACATTAGACATTACTACAGGTTATTGGGTTAGGAGGCCAGGCAGGGGTCTGACCAAATTAATGAAAGAAAGCAGTAAGGCCACAGTAAATCTACAGTTAAGGTCAAAATTTACATCAACCTTTCAGAATCTGCAAAATGTTCATTATTTTACCAAAATAAGAGGGATCATACAAAATGCATGTTATTTTTTATTTAGTACTCATTTAGACCTGAGTGAGATATTTCACATAAAACATGTTTACATATAGTCCACAAGAGAAAATAATAGTTGAATTGATAAAAAATGACCCTGTTCAAAAGTTTTTGTGTTGTTACCTGAATGATCCACAGCTGTGTTTTTTTTTGTTTACTGATAGTTGTTCATGAGTCCCTTGTTTGTCCTGAACAGTTAAACTGCCCGCTCGTCTTCAGAAAAACCCTTCAGGTCCCACAAATTCTTAGGTTTTCCAGCCTTTTTGTGTGTTTGATCCCTTTCAAACAATGAGTGTATGATTTTGAGATCCATCTTTTCACACTGAGGACAACTGATGGACTCATACGCAACTATTACAGAACGTTCAAACACTCACTGATGCTCCAGAAGGGAAAACGATGCATTAAGAGCCAGGGGTGAAAACTTTTGAACAGAATAGAGATGTGTACATTTTTCTTATTTTGCCTAAATATCATATTTTTTCATTTAGTACTGCCTTTCAGAGGCTACATAAGATAGTTACATGTTTCCCAGAAGACAAAATAAGTTACATTTACCTTGATCTTCAAATTATGCTCTTAATGCATATTTTTTTTCCTTTTGGAGCATCAGTGAGCATTTGAACCTTCTGTAATAGTTGCATATGAGTCCCTCGGTTGTCCTCAGTGTGAAAAGATGGATCTCAAAATCATACAGTCATTGTTGAAAAGGGTTCAAATACACAAAAATGCTGGAAGACCAAAGAATTTGTGGAACCTGAAGGATTTTTCTGAAGAACAGCAGTTTAACTGTTCAAGACAAAACAGGGACTCATGAACAACTATCACTAAACAAAAAACACAGCTGTGGATCATTAAGATAAGAACACAGTATTAAGAATCAAGGGGATGTAAACTTTTGAATGGGGTCGTTTTTATAAATTCAACTTTTCAGCTGTTTTCTCTTGCAGACTATATGTAAAATATACTATTAATAAACAATAATAAACAATAACATGCATTTTGTATGATCTCTCTTATTTTGGTAAAATAATTAACATTTTTAATGATTCTGAAAGAATCTCAACTGTATAAAGAGCAAAACAACATATCAGTGTGGTACATTGACAGCAATGGTGCTTAAACACATTCTAAACACCGTTACAAACCATTCTAGGTGTTTTAAAATCTCTTGTGGCAGCTGCCGTAAACAACAAATACTGAATCTGCTTGGTTATAATTCAGTGGGTATTGAGTAGTAGGTACAAGTAAAATGTGTGAGTCGTATGATTAAAGGCCTTAAGATTTTCTTATGTTTGGCTATTCAGCATCTGAAAGGTGCATTTCACCCTGTTCAAAAACATTTGTGATTATATGAAAACAGTTTGTGTGTTAGATAAATTAAAGGGTTAAGCACAGAATATGTTGCCTTCAAGAACAGGGATCAGACTTTGCAAGAAACCCTTTTTATGTTTAAAAAAAGAACTGTGCACAGTTATCAAGGTCTCTTTTCAAGACATTTCCGCTCACCTTTCAAGTGAAGAATTGCGTGTCACTGAAAAATGTGGGATTTTTTTTTAAATGTTCTCAAAGGACATTTGTGTCATAATGGAAATAATGGGTCTGATGCTGAAAAATGGCTGAGTGCACCTTTAAAGAGGATTGAATGAATGTTCAACTCAAGGACAAAGAACCCTGATCAAGCCGGTTTATTATATGCCTGTAATAGGAACGTATGGTTATGCCGCAGTATTTCAAATATGTCTAAGCTAGCAAAGACTACGAGTTCACATTTAAAGTACTTGTGTGAGAGCTGAAGAGAAAAAAAAAACATATAGCATATGTTTACATGTTTCAAATAGTTCTCTTTTTAGGATTAATGAAAAGTTATCAGCATTATGATTATAAGATTTCATGTCATTTACATAATTTGGTGCAATAATACCCACAAATGTTTGGATAGTGAACATTTTAATGCATATACAGTATCTTCAGTCTCTTCATCTATTACTTTCATATTTTATTTAACATTTAAATAAGATAATGATACATTTGGTCATCAATACCAACTACATATGATCTAATATCATCGATGAGAATGTATATTTTTACTCAGATCAAAACAATAACTATCTTTTCTTTCTTTCTTTCTTTCTTTCTTTCTTTCTTTCTTTCTTTCTTTCTTTCTTTCAAAAACAGAGCAATGACCCTGTCGTGTACAAATGACTATGAACATGGTATTTTGCATTGATTGACTATTGGGCTTTTGAATAGAGAGAAGATGAATAATCCTTGGGTTTGTGCTGTGTTTACTGATATCATGTTATTGCTAAATCCATTAACCCATTGTAACTATATCACTTCTTGGCATAACCATTACGTATGTCCATTTGTGTTACCATGTTGGTGCTAGCTGGAACACCTCAGCACAGCCATGTACGCTGTACTTTATCAATGTGTGGATCATACTCGTTCACTCTGGTTAATGCTGGATTTTACCGTAGACACGCTAAAAGACGTTAAGCCTTACACTGCACCTGCAAGACTGTTGCTGTCGACTGTAAAAAAAAGGATGTCGATCTTCAGCCATGTGTTTTATTTGGACAATAAAGAAAGCAAAATTGTGTGTTTACCGACCTGACCAAAGCATCAACTGAACAGGTGTCTTTTGTTTTGCTTTTCATCTTAATATATAGTAGAATTATACTGCTGTGTTTTTTTTTTTTTTATTTGAACACTCATTCCAAAAATAAGCACAGCCACAAGTCTCAGCCAGTGATTTTTTTTATTTGATGTATACTGCACTCACGTGGAAACCAGCTGAATAGCAATGAGGAAGGTAAAAATGTTCACATCATATTCACTTGTTTTGTTAAGTTGTAAACCCACTGTCAAATTTAGAGGGTATCCATTTGTCTGGACTCTGGATTAGCTGTTAAAAATAAATTTAAATAACTTGAGGAAAGATTTTGAGCAGACACTAAGGTTAATTCCCCACAAACAATGGACTAGTAGATTATGAAATACTAGCTCAAGCCTTATTACATAACATAATGTGAAACTGCAAGTACTGCAACATAGCAGTAGACTCAACCATTTATTTCCTCAACAATATTAAACAAATGCATTTTATGGATTTAACACATAATGTATCATATTTATGTATTTAAACATAAAGGTAATTCTTTAGTAAGTAATTTAAATAAGTATTATTGCAAGGCTATTAGGAACTTCTGATTATGCTCCTGCTGCCAACATCTGAAGAATCCGGAAATTGCTTTTTTCCCTCCTTTTCTTAATCCTATTTTATTATCTCATGAGCTGTTGCAGACGTCACACTGCATATTTACATAACAGAATGACCCGTATAGATATGGTACTTTAACTCCTGAGCTGTGCTGAAACATAGAGATTAGCAAAGGCTTATGCTGACCAGCATTGAAATATAAAGAGACTGTGTCATTACCATACAGAGCAGTGTCTAGTCAAACATTACAGTGTGAAATTGCAGAAATAAAAATTCATGATTATGCTGAGCCATAGACTATAGTACATTCAAGAAAATGTTTTTTTGTTGCTACTGTGAAGATAATAAATAACATAGGATGAATAAAATAGGGCACATTCTGAGTTAAGGGTGAAATTAATGCTGATTTTTTTTTTTTTTTTTGAAATAAAGATATAATTTTATATTATATAATAAAGTTTTTGAACAGTAAGATTTTTAATGTTTTTAAATAAGTCTCTTCTGCTCACCAAGGCTGCATTTATTTGATCCAAAGTACAGCAAAAACTGTACAATTTTTAAATATTTTTACTATTTAAAATAACTGTTTTCTATTTAAATATATTTTAAAATGTAATTTATTCCTGCCATTTCAAAGCTGAATTTTAGCATCAATACTCCAGTCACATGATCCTTCAGAAATCATTCCCAATATTCTGAGGCTCAAAAAACATTTATTGTTATTATTATGTTGAAAACAGCTGAGAAGAATTTTTTCAGGTTTCTTTGATGAACACACAGTTCAGAAGAACAGCATTTATCTGAAATAATAAAATCGTGAAGTCGTTTGTAACTTTATGAACACTTTTTCAACACTTTTGATCAATTTAAAGAATCCTTGCTAAATAAAACTATTAATTTCTATACTGTCTTTCAAAAAAAAAAAAAAAGACACTGACTCCAAGCTTTTGAATATTGATAATAATACTAAATGTTTCTTGAACAGCAAATCAGCATATTGTAAGCATTTCTGAAGGATCATGTGACACTGAAGACTGGAGTAATGATGCTGAAAATTTAGCTTTAATCACATGAATAAATTACATTTTAAAATATATTCAAATAGAAAGCATTTATTTTAAATAGTCAATATATTTCACAATATCACTGCTTTTGCTGTATTCTGCATTAAATAGATGCAGGCTTGGTGAGCAGGAGAGTATTCTTTACAAAACATTAATCTTACTGCTGACTGTTAGTGTATGTAAAATTATTTAACATAACTATCACTCTCATTAAAGAAATATATTTATCAAAGACACCAACAGCAACAGTTTGTCATATTTCCAATGTCCTGCTGTACAGTTGAAGCAAAATTATTGAACAAATTTATGAACCAAGACCTCTCGTCCAATCCGCTGAGGCAAAGACTAATTTATATGCAAGTGTCAGGGATTTGAACCAATAGGGTCTCAGGGGGCGTGGCCAGTCCCTCAGCCGGTCTAATAGGTCTGTCTGCTTTTAGCTTACTCACAGTAGAATGGCGGCCGCTGCCTGCGGTCCTCGCGGCTGTCCGAGGACTAATTCAGCCAAACCACACAAAGAACACCTACGAAAAAGCCGGGATTCCCGTCGCAGACAAGCAGCGCTGTTGTTTCTCACCAATATATCTTTGGACGGTCGACCGGTTTACAACCTAAGCAACGGAATCGTTGGCCCCAGGGAAGGCGAGAGCCGGTGTGTGGATGTCGGCGCGTCGGCGGTGACGGGTCCCCCTCTGTCGATAACCAGCAGCTACGGAACCTTCACCCAAGTGTCATCCTCCATCAGCGGGGGAGCTGTGACCCCTCTACCGAGGACTAACACGTACCCTGCTCCTCTGAGCCCTCTTTCAGCATTTAATCAAGGGAGCAGCGACGTTTTCACGGAGGATGGACGAACAGATCCTTTGTCAGTCCAGGCACCTCCGCTTTCACCGACCTCTGGACCGCTGAATCCGGTTTTAGCATCCAGTAAATCACCCAGCCAATTCCCGGGCTCTAATCCTGTGCCTGATCCCCGCCAAAGGTGAGTTTTTGTCATGCAGGTTAACAAATAATGACGCGTTATGACATTTATTCAGTGGCTGGAATTGTATGCATAAATTACACCATTCATAACAAATATGGAGTAAATGTGTGATGCAGCCTTCTTTAGTACAGGTGTTATCTGTTATAAACAATTCTGAATACATGTTTATATGTGTATTCCCAACTCGTATTAAGGTTTTGACTTTACGGACAGACGTTTATCTGGCCTGTAGTTTACCAATGTTTACATTCGATTATGACTTTTGAAGCAGTGTTATAAACAGTAAGTTACAATACGAAAAACAAAACAAAACAAAAACAAACCTATACGAGGAATTACTGACTTCCGCCTTACTGTCTATAACTTTCATTTTCATCTTTGAAGAGAGGTCTTGTTTTCTAGGCAAGAGTTGACAGGAAATATTTCTGCGACATTTTTGAGACGTGTTAAGATAAATAGGTCGGGGTGGTAAATCGTAAGGATTTCTGGTTTTGAATCCTTCAAGCTTGCAGTTCTTCTGCAGTACTTTAAATAAAAAAATATTTGGGAAAATGAACCCAAAATCATAATGTGTATCTGTAACTATTTTGTAATCACGAAACGTACCCTGGTGAAAAAACCAGCATATGCTGGTAGGTATGTTTTGATGCTGGGATGCTGGTTTAAGCTGGTCCTTTGCTGGTTTATGCTGCCAGCATCAAAACCTACCTACCAGCATATTCTGTTTTTTTCACCAGGGTAGCGTAACATGATACATATTCTTGGTCATTTTTGAGTCAGACATGACAAAAGTAATAATTTGCAGTTCATTAAGTGAGTCAGATTAATTCAGTAGCAGACTAACTATAAGTGTTTTGACTTACTAAACCGAATCAGTTGTTTCGGTTGCGATGCAAGAACTTACTCATAGTATGACTTCCAGAATCAGACATTTCGTTGAATTATATCTCAGGTATTTACTGTGATTCGAAATAGGAAATGACTCATATGAGTAATTTCTTCAATACTCCAACTGTTTTGGTCGCACTGTATGTTTGTTTGTTTGTTTGTTTGATTGATTCACTAAAAGAACCTGCTCATAAGAGACGTTCGTACGGGAACTGGACTATTCAGGTCACGCCATATGTTTTGCAATTTACTAAAACAATTATAGCTCCTTTGGGCGAACAGAGGGTTTGCACTTTCGTTACGGTTTGGTCAGTTACCCGGATGTTCGGCCATATTGGAGATACTCGGATGTAAACAACAGCATTGATTGCATGGTTAATGTACTACGGAATTTGTTGTTCTTCTAATTTATGCTGTTTAAACCTTGGGAAAAATGTGTGGAGCCTGCTAAATCATATAGAGGAGAACTTAGTAAGTGGAAAGGCCGCAAAATGATTAAGGCCGCAGTGTTAATTAAGATATTAACTTAATATTTCACCTACGTGACTGGAAATGATGAGAACAAACACAAATGTTGTCAAGATTCTTGCCCTGGAAATCCTGGTTCAGTTAGCCAACCACAGATGCCTGTTATTCCTCAGATCTTTTGTCAGTCTGTAGTTCTCCAAATGTTTTTCCCGGTCCGACTGATTAGTACAGCCCAAAACATGACAACAATTGACCATTTTCAATAGCAATAATCAGCTAAATTTGCGAGTTCCATTCGGTTCAGTGGCATTGTTTACATCCAGTGCCACCAGTATGGCTGACTGATGGCGCGTCGTGAAAACACTGTTATTAAAAGACTTAATAAAAAATAAAAGCCAAATAAATCTCTGTGACAAACTGTGTACTGTCTGATAGAACAAAGTTGTTAATTAATCAATAAGAGTAACAGAAATGCTTGACAGTTATATGCAGGATAATGCGTGAGCTCTCCATCCTACTTGCGTTTCCTTTTTTCCTATAAAAGTCATTTGTAACAGTGACCACGGAGACGGTGATTAGGGAAATGCATAGGACAGATAGAAGGTTCGTATGGTGATAAGATATCACAGCTGTCAGAGTAGATAATAAGGGGCTGCTGAATCAGCAAAATTAGTGTAGCCTAAAGGCCATCAACCAGTCACAACAAGCTTTATCTGCCTGTAGGTGATGTTACTCATGTGAACCTAGCCTCATGATCTCACTGCAATACATATCCACATCATTTCCTGTTTGCCTTTCATCTCTCTCCTGTTCTGTTCCCCTCACCCTCTCATCTTTTTATGTAAGGTCTGCTGATGGACTGATGCTCGACAGGTGACCTTAAGCCTTAGTTCATAGTCAAGGGCCAAAAGATTAAGCTTTGCTTCAATTTAATCCATCACAGTTTTTCCTCCAAGCAAAGTATACAAATTAAAGCCACACACATTTATCTCTAAATTTTATTACATTCTTGTTGCAGGACACGTAACCTGTCTGGGTCTCCAGGGCCAAAGGTTTCCAAGAAGGTGCATTTCATCAAGAATATGAGACAGTATGATACTCGAGGGAGCAGGTGAGTTGGCGGGTGTGATATTGTTTCGGAAATATTTCCTCTTGAGGAAGACCTGTATTTGTTAAATAGTCTGGATATATAAGAGAAATTTAGACTAGGGGTTTTCAAGCTGTTACAAGCAGAGTTGTTTTTGAGCCTGACAAAGAATAACATGCATGTAGTATCGTATTTTTTACCTTTTGACATATTTTACATGCTTACATTAATCAATACATTACATATTAAAAGAATAGTTCACCCAGAAAATTCTGTCATTGATTGTTTTCATTTTTGAGTGAACTGTCCCTTTAATTTCATTTAATACATTTTAGTAAAGAAGGACACTGAAATATGTAATTTTAGCTTCTTAACTTAAAAAATGTAAACTTCTTAACTTCACTTAACTTAGTTTTAAGTGAACTTAACGGTGAATGAATTTTAATTTTATTAATCTATTTTAATTTTACATTTTTTATTTAATTTTAATATTTTAAAATTAATTTTGTTGAATGAATATTTTTATTTTATTTTATTTAGCAATCTTGTTTAATGCATTTGTTTTATTTTATTATTTTTATTTTTCAGAAATTAATTTAAAATGAATATAATCTGTTCTTCTGTTAGGCCTGTTCTTTATTAGCATTTTCTTATCAACATCTGTAGGATGGAGGCGTTCAGATATTTCCATATTGGGCTCATGTCAGATAGGGTGAATATAAAAAATAGATGCTGGTGAAGTGGATGCTGGACTGTTTCCTCAGGCAGTCAGGTTCTTTGTTATATAACTGCAATGTGCTCTCATGTTAAGTGAAACTGTGCAGCTTCTGAAGGACTCTGTGATTCCTTAACAAACTTAATAACTGTGCAAGCACTCACTGAGATAACTCACTTACGTTCTTACACGGTCTAAATGGGGGTTAGATGTGCCTGCCTACACTGGGAACAACTGGACTGAATTAAATCAATCTTGAATGGAACCTTATATAGCACTGGCATCTTCTGAAAGTAGAACTGCACCTTGGCAAGAACCATTAAAATGTAATGAAATCAGTTACGTAAGATAAAAGTGTTTTCTTTTCTTTCTCCCTCTGACTTACTTTGCTCTTCTGGTAAAATGTGGCATAGACCCAGTTGGCTCTTTTGACTTTTGTATCCTTTATTGCATTATAGCATAATATGACTTTTATATATAACCTTATTTGGTGATGGATTTTTACACAGAGTAAGTACATTAAAAAACAAACAAACAAACATACAGTGCAGGTTCCACTTCCAAAAAAAGAAAAGAAGTGCTATTTTCTGATATGATCTTTTAAATTACACAGAATTTTACCCCCTTTTTTTCACCCGACATGCATTACATCAAACATGAAATCATGGCTTCACTCATATGCACATTCACCCCCAGCCTCATGACATCATCAGTGAAGTAATATGGACCCTTTGACCTCATTGAGCACATCCTGTGTCACAAGCTGCTGACCTGTTAATTGTGATGCGCCCCCTGGGAAATGTGGAAGGGTTTGTTGTAATTAGATTTGGTCATGCTGACCAATCTTCTATGAAACCGAAAGCTACATGCTGCTTAAAATTGACAATTTTTGGATTTGTGGTCAAAAAATGGATTGACTTTTTTTTGGCTCATTTTGTCATTCCAGTGACGTTAGATGTCCCGTTTGTTTGTGCTGCATGCTGTTGTGACCCATATGCACTTATGTGGTGTAAACATGGCTGGTGTACAGTGATGGTTTAATGTTTAGGTGACTGATGTTGTCTGTTCTGTGTGCACTTGCCATCTGTGTCCTGCAGGGTTGTGCTGATCTGTGCCAAGAGATCCCTGTGTGCTGCTTTCTCTGTATTGCCCTATGGAGAGAGTTATCACATCAGGTACAAAGCCACCACAGTCAGCCAAACATCTCATTTCATATCATGCATACCCATACATGAGAGACGGACAAATCAGCTGACCTTTTCTTTCTGGTCTTTGAAATATGATATACCAAATTAAAGGACTAGTTTACTTCCTGAATAAAAATTTCCTGATAATTTACTTACCCCTGTGTTATCCAAGCTGTCCATATCTTTCTTTCTTCATTTGAAAAGAAATTAAGGTTTTTGAGGAAAACATTCCAGGATTTTTCTCCATATAGTGGACTTCAATGTTGCCCACTAGGTTGAAGGTCCAAATTGCAGTTTCAGTGCAGCTTCAAAGGGCTCTACACGATCACAGATGAGGAATAACGTTCTTATCTAGCTAAATGATCTGCTGTTTTCTAAAAAAAATTAAAATGAATGTACTTTTTAACCATAAATGCTTGTCTTAGACTAGCTCTGTGATTTATCAGGAAATTGTTATTCTGAAAGTGAGTTAATCCTTGAGGGATTTTCACAAAGCTGGATGTTGCACTGATTATTTTCATGTACACTACCGTTCAAAAATGTGGGGATATTATCAGTAAGATATCAGTAATATATTATTTAAAGAAATTAAGACATTTATTCAGCAAGGATGCATTAAATTGATAAAAACTGACAGTAAAAGACATTTATGAAAGATTTCTGTTTCAGTGCTTTTGAACATTGTTTATCAAAGAATCCTTAAAAAAAGAAACCAGGTGTCCTCAAAAATATTAACTATTTTTAATATAATAATTAGAAGTGTTTTTAAGGACCAAATTAGCATATTAGAGTGATTTCTGAAGGATCATGTGAATAAATCACAAGAATAAATTACATTTCAAAATAGAAAGCAGTTATTTTAAATTGTAATAATATTTCTCTGTATTTTTTTATGTAAATGCAGCTTTAGCTTTAACTTAGTTCAACATTAAAATAATTGTACCGACTCCAAGCTTTTATATTTTTTGTACTTTATGATCTTCAATTTAATGGTGTCAAATCTTGTGGGATCAGTGTGGCCAAGTCTGTGTTTTTGCCACGGAATTGTGCTACTTGAACACTGTTGCCATGGGTTGTTTTTCATGTTTGCAGGTTGAAGCAGGTTGAGCTGGAGTGCAAATTTTATCAGGGGAACCCTGCCAAAAATCTGTATTTTTACCAGTGGACCCCCCTTTAAAATGCAACTGGGCTAGTTTTGAGTAGCAATTTGGTGGGTTTTGTTGTGAAAACCTGGCAACCCTGTGTGGGATCAAATTTCCTTGATCTGTAATTAAGGATTCTGATGAAGTATGAAAGTATTTGGTAATTAGCAGAAATTAAAAAACATTCTCTCAAGTCCAAAAAGAGCATTTTTGTAAAGCTTTATTAAAGCTTCTATAAAAAACTGCCCATTTTTATGCTGCACTTTTCAGTGTGGATTATATTCTGAATTGAATACATAGGTTTAACCTGACAGAAAATCACAAGCTTGTGTCTTTTAGGAGCAAAGCAATGTTTCACATTTGAAAAATGTACATTTTTACATATGAAAAACCTCAACATTTTATGTGAACTTCTGGGAAAATAATAAAATAATAAAAATATATGATATGGCTCCTTTAATGTAAGATTTAGATGTACATAAATTACGTGCATAATGTGTCATCCAGCTTTGTGCAAGTGAGTGATTAGATTTTGGCTTTGGCAAGAGATACAGTGATTTGTCCACCTGTCACATACACCCAATCACATCATTCACAGGAATATGATTTTTATTTATTTTTTATTTTTAATTTAGTCAATGTGCTTTATTACTTCTTAAAGATGTGCTGCTGTATTAATTTAACTCTGACCCTGTTGGTGTTTTTTGCACCAGGCAAACAGCAATAAGACTGAATAAAAATATTATTTCTGTACAGGGAAATGTTATTAAATTCTGGCTATTAATACTACATCTACCCTCTGCAGTGACTCTAAACTAGAAGCCCAAAGACAGAGACACTCTTCTGGTGGTGGAGTTGATATGGTCCCTGGACTGGAGGGAGTGGAAGTGGACTTTGGAAAGGTATTCCTTCTAAAAAGATTAAGCAAATACATGATTATGTGCCTTAGAAACCTTCTTATTTGTTTATTTGCTGGTGTATTGCTATCTGTTCTAAAGCGTGATTGTGCAAGGTGCAGTACTCGGTCACTAGGTTTGTGTTTTGCGCAATGTATATGTTTGTGTTTTACGCTGATAGTCCTGTAATGTTTTGCGTTGCAGACGGTATCATATGCCCGATTTCTGCTTCCAACCAATGCCTTGGTCAGGCAGAAGAGCAGCGGTCCACCAGACATCAGTACAGCTCAGACGACAATGTCTCGCAACCGTATTAATGGGCAGAAGAACTTCACACCTTCACGAATCAACAGCACAGTTGGACAAGATGCTGGTGTATTACATGGTCAGATACACATATTATGCACAGTAAAAATAGTAATATTGTGAAATATTTTTCTATTTTCTATTTTCAAACGTGTCCATTGTTGTAACTCTTGCTAGGTGTGGACGAGCTATCAGACTATGACCCCAACTTACTCAGTGACCCCCAGTGGCCTTGTGGGAAGCACAAGCGAGTCTTAATTTTTGCATCTTATGTGGTAAGCTCCTTGACTGAACAGTTTGAACCAACACAATAATCTCTTCCTGCATGATGCCAATGAAAAGGCTTTGTAAGGACATCTGAGTTGCAATACAGCATAATAGCGATTCATAATCCTTGAACCCAGCTTATGACCTATATCAGATCACATCAGCATGTCATGTGATAACCCTAAGGGCTCAGTATGGTCTAACAGCTAAAGGCTTGAAGCGTGATATCTTATGTATTACAGCTGACGAGGCTTCAGCTATAAAAGTTAAATGCTTGCAACCATGATTGTTTTAGTAGCCATAAAAACATACATTTTTTTTTATGACATCTATAATAATACTCTCCTTGTCCCCCTCCAGACAACGGTTATTGAGTATGTGAAACCGTCTGACTTAAAGAAAGACATGAACGAGACATTCAAGGAGAAATTTCCTCACATAAAGCTGACACTCAGCAAAATCAGAAGGTAAAGTCATTTTTATGTAAAATGAAATGGTTAAAGACCTGAGTTGTGTTGCTTTACACCATGTCTGTTAGAAAATTCAGTCGTGCATGTTAATTTGTTTTTATGTTTAGATTGCCTTTACCATCATCTTTAGAGCTGTCACTAACGATTAATTTGGTAATCAAGTAATTAGTTGATTTATTCTGACCATTAATCGAGTAACTAGGATTTTTGTTGTAATAAAAATAGACCTAAGCAAACAATAGCCTTTAAAATGACTTAAAATACATATATAATAGCAATGAGACAATAATAATTAGTTTGAAAAAAAATATTTAAAGCAAAGAATCATATGCTTTTATTGAACAAAACTTTTAAAATACATAATGTAATATGTAAACAATATAACTAATGTACTTTATGCATTATAATAAATACCTGCAAAGGGCTCCAGCAGCATGACAATTGTTTTTACACTTTACTGCACAATCTAATCCTTGTTTAATATTGACTAAACAACATTACATTGCTGCAGCCACTGTAATTTCTTGAATATGTGGACATCAAAACGTGCAAACTCAGAGTGAGGGTTTGAACTTTTATTTTGAAATTGTGACAAACAGTTAGCATATTGAGACATTGATGAATTCCCCTGTGTTTGTGTAGGTTTATAATGATTTACCTTACAAATCTGTTGAAATAGCATTCATTGCGTTACCAGATGAATGTTATAATAAACACAAACTCACAGCAATATGTAGAGGTGGAGTTTGAGATGCTCCACACATGCATTTACTGTGAATGGAGCCGCTCTGAGGTGCACGGATCTACCCTACAGGTGTGTAATTATAATTACACGTGCATCTCATATATTTATTTAACTGAATCATATTGTTTGTGAATTCACAATAGCATTTTTGCCTATGGTTTTTAAATTGGTTCATTATATCATGCAGCCGTGGAAAACGGTCTGATAATGCGTTTCAGGAATTCTCGTACTTGGAATGCGCCACTTCCGATATTTTGCCGGTTACTCAACACAAGAATTTTTAAAACTCGAGTTCTCGAATTGAATTGAGGAATCATGACAGCCCTAATCATCTTTAAAAACTAATCTTGCAAATCTCAAAATGAATATCTATTTTTATTACTGTAGGTTATAACGTTGTGATACTTAAATTTTACATAATAAGTGTATGTGTGTGTAAACAAACTTTTATTTTGGATGTGATTAATCGATTTGACAGCACTATTGAATTTGCTTTAAGGCTATTAATTTTATTTACAAATGTTTAAAGACAAAGTTGTATTGAACTGAATTTTAAAATGTACATTTTTCAGTTATAAATATGTGAATAAATGGTGCCCATTTAAGCTATTTTTATGGGGTCTTTTAGCACCCTGTTCTCCCTTGTCATCCAAGATGTTTATGTCTTTCTTCAGTCATAAAGAAATAGTTTTTTTTTAAAGCAAACATTTTAGGATTTCTCTCCATATAATGGACTTCTGTGGTGCCCCTGAGTTTGAACTTCCAAAATACAGTTAAAATTTAGCTTCAAATGGCTCTAAATGATCCCAGCAGAGGAATAAGGGTCTTATCTAGTGAAATGAGATAACAAGCGCTTTAACCTCAAACGCATGTCTTGTCTAGGTCTGCATGAACTAATTGTTTTCTGGTTCAATACAGTTAGGGTATGTTGAAAAACTCCCATCTCATTTTCTCCTCCAACTTCAAAATCATCCTACTGTCTTGAACCAGAAAAACGGTTCACGCAGACCTAGACAAGTCGAGCATTTGAGGTTAAAAAGTATATAAATTGGCATTTTTTTAATTAAATAAGTGAAAGAGAAAGTTAAGACCCTTCTTCCTCAGCTGGAATCGTTTATAGCCCTTTGAAGCTGCATTTTGGAATTTCAAATGCGGGGGCACCATTGAAGTCCATTATATGGAGAGGAATCCTGAATAGTTTGTCTCCAAAAACACAATTTCCTTACGACTAAAGAAAGAAAGACATGAACATCTTGGATGACAAGGGGGTGAGTACATTTTCTGTTTAGGAAGTGAACTACACCTTTAAAAATGAATTAACATACAACATGGGCGTGTTGTAAACTCATAATTTTAATATCCACCACAGTTTGAAAAGGGAGATGCGCTCGGTGAGCGAGGAGTGTGGCCTACAGCCGGTTACCATAGCGATGGCTTATGTTTACTTTGAGAAGCTGGTTCTGCAAGGGAGGCTAAACAAGCACAACCGAAAGCTGGTGTCTGCCGCGTGCGTTTTATTAGCTGCCAAGATCAGCAGCGACCTCAAGAAACAAGAGGTCAAGCAACTAATCGATGTAAGTATCTTATTGCTTCGGATGTTCATGTAAATCATAGACTTATCCGTTCTTCATATATATGTGTTTTGTGTTCTTGGGCATATTATTTATGTCCTGACTTTCTCTCTGTCTCATTCACCCTACCTATTTCTTCTTTTTTTTTTGATCTGCCTGACCCTGAACAGAGGTTGGAGGAGCGTTTCCGAATAAATCGCAAGGAGTTGATTTCCCTGGAGTTCACGGTTCTGGTTGCCTTGGAGATGGCACTCTACCTCCCAGACAGCAAGGTCATGCCTCACTATCGCAGACTGGTGCAGCAGGGCTGAAATGGAGAGGGTCCTTAAAGGGACAGTTCACCCAAAAAATTAAAATTCTGTCATCATTTACTCACCCTGATGTTATTCAAAATCTGTTTGGCGTTCTTTATATTGCAGAACTCAAAAGAAGACATTGTGAACATGTTGGTAACCAAACTGTTTGGTTGTATGGACGCATAAGAAAAGTTTTTTAATAATATTGGTAACCGTTGGTACTTTTACCATCGGCTTCCACTGTATGGACAAAAACACTGAAATCTTTCTCAAAATATCTTCTTTTACTGTATGCTCTGGGAAAAAAACTAAGTTGTATAAGTTTGGAGGGTGAGTAAATGATGACAGAATTTTCATTTTCGGGTGCACTGTCCCTTTAAGAGCTGCCTGTATATATGAGAAACAACGCTCTTGTCTTTTGGCAGTTTTGGAAGGTTATTTCTATTATTTATTGATTATTGAGATCAGTGGATAGATAACTTTCTCTCAGCTATGTCCAGTGGTCTCGGCACTCCATCTTCACTTGTTTACGTCCTTCATGAAACTGATTTTATAAATCAAACACATTTAGGGAAAGGCTTACTTTAAGCACTGATCATTTATTTCTTTTTATTATTTTTTAATAACACAAATGCTTATTAACCACCATTTATCAAAGCTTTTTCTTATGCACCACTTTATTTATGCAATATTTTATTTATGGACCTTAATTTTATTGGAATTCATAATTTATGAATACTGAATATATTTTTAATGACTCTTCATATAGGTGTTTTTTTTCTTTTTTTCCCTTTTTCCCTTTTTAAGGAGTTTTGGGGTATGTGTGGCATTCCGATGCGTATCCAGCCAGGCACTCTATGTTAGAGATGACATTTAACGGCACATTAATTGTGCTTTTATTTCTCTCTCTCTCTCTCTCTTTTTTTAGTCATCTAACATTCACCAACTAGAATGTGGTTTTAAAAGTGATATGTTCCACAATGAATTTTAGGTAGTGTTGAATGTACAAGTCTTTTGAATATGTGAGTGCCATTTTAAACAGTTAATCAAATGTTTCGAAAAACTGAACTGTTTACCACTTGTCTTTTCTTATAGATGCAAGTGTTTTGTCTTGACACAAGTCTGGTTTTCTCAGTTTAAATGCACAGCTGTGACAAGTACAGTGATGAAATGTTTAATTTTTAGCATCCTACTGTGTCCTATTTATCTTATGTGCAACACAGCACGTTTCAAACAGTACAGTAGGTTTAACAAATAACTCCACACCTGTATATTAAACTGTTGTGTATTTGGTCACAGAGGAAATGCCACCTCTTTGACCGAGTGAGTCTGTTTTGTGTTGTGCAGTGTTGAATATGACCTAACCTTTCTGAATCTTCGTGGTTAGTGTTCATACAATATCGTCTTATATTATTCTTTGGAAATGTTTATACACCATAGCTGTGGCCCGTGTTTACTTTCAGAAACTGGACAGTATCACAGTGTGTAGCATTGCCAGAATATGCAACATTGTTTTTACATCCGATTTCTGTAGCCACATTATTATTTTTTTGGACTGAGAAGCAGAAGCACATAGCTACCATCTAGTGGTGGTCTTTTTAACAAGATAGCTCTGTATGTGCATTTGCTTCTTTCCCTCAGGGATTCAGACTGGTTGAAATTCACATTGCCGAGACAAATGATCAACCATGAGAGGGTAATTGAATTGGAGAGAACTGTGGGTAATCATACATCACTATTCCTTCAAAGTGTAAATCTTCACTGAGCGTTGAAGAATGAAGTGCCTTTTCTATTACATTTGTCAGTACTGTTCTGCCGCCATACCGTTTTTCACAGATCTTGCGTGTTTTAATCTTTTTGATACAGAGTAATCACACACCTCAACACATTATGAATGTGAAAACCATGTGGCGTGTTGATTGAAATCTCACTATATGTGAATACATTCACTCCTGTGATACTGTCACAGAAGCTTTGAGGAGATGGAACGGTACAAGCACTGTGAGGGAATCCTGTGACCTTCTGCATGAAAATACTGTGTTTTTTTGTGAGCGTGTTTGTGTCTGAATTTCCAAAAGATTTATTTTTCAAAATTGTCTATTTTAGCAGAATGATGTGAGGATAGTTTGCACTGCTTGATTCAACGCCAACAGGGTTAACACTGAACCAAAAACCACTGTATGTTGGTGTTTATTGGGCTGTGTGAGCTAGGCTTTAGTTTGGACTGAACTGATCACAGGGTCCTATCTGTTGTGCTGTGTAGATGCTGTGTTTTGTCGTTTTTTTTCTATTTGCATTTATAAAGATGTTTTTAATTGTTGCATTTGTCTGTGAAGTTTTTGTCAAGTTATACATGACCAAAAAACTATGTTGATGCAAGTTTCTTTATTTGGAAAAGGGTTTTAATAACTCTGTAAGACCTCCTGATTTAAAGAGAAATGTGAAATTTCTATTGTTCGGTTACAAAGGTAGTCCCACCCCAATACCATTAGTGTGCAGTGTGAAAGCACCACACTGTACATTAAACACCTTACAGAATCTCCAAAATGTTGATTATTTGACCAAAATAAGAGGGATCATGCAAAATATTTAGTACTGACCTGAATAAGATATTTCACATGGAAGACGTTTACATATAGTCCAGAAGAGAAAATAATAGTTGAATTTATAAAAATAACCCTCTTTAAAAAAATCACATACACTTGATTCTTAATACTGTGTTGCTACCTGAATGATCCACAGCTGTTTTTTTTTTTTGTTTGTTTTTTTTTTTTGGTGATAGTTCATGAGTCCCTTGAACAGTTAAAACTGTCTGAAAAATCTTTCCAGATTCTTTGGTTTTTCAGCATTTTTGTGTATTTGAACCCTTTCCAACGATTGTATGATTTTGAGATCCATCTTTTCACACTGAGGACAACTCTCATAACTATTACAGAAGGTTCAAATGCTCACTGATGCTCCAGAAGGAAACACAATGCAAAATTTTTTGAATTTGAAAATCAAAATAAATTTAACTCTTGTCTTCTGGGAAACATGTATCCTTTGAAGGGCAGTACTAAATGAAAAAAAATATGATATTTAGACAAAATAAGAAAAATGTACATATCCTCATTATGTTCAAAAGTTTTCATCCCCCAGCTCTAATTGCCTCATTTTTCCTTCTGGTGCATCAGTGAGCGTTTGAACCTTCTGTAATAGTTGCATATAAGTCTCTCAGTGTGAAAAGATGAATCTCAAAACCATAGAGTCATTGCTGGAAAGGGTTCAAATGCACAAAAATGCTGAAAAACCAAATAATTTGTGGGTCCTGAAGGATTTTTTAGAAGAACAGCAGGCAGGACAAACTGCTCAGTACAAACAATGGACTCACAAAAAACTATGACTAAACAAAAAAAACTTAGTTGTGCATCATTCAGGTAACAACACAGTATTAAAAATGAAGTGTGTAAACTTTTGTCATTTTTATAAATTCAACTATTATTTTCTCTTATAAATGCTTTTTATGTGAAACATCTTTTATGTGAAATATCTGTTTCAGGTCAGTACTAAATAAAAAATAACATACATTTTGTATGATCCGTCTTATTTTGGTAAACAAATTAACATTTTGCCGATTCTCATCTCAACTGTATTTTTTAACTACATCACAATACGGATAAAAACATCTGTCGCTACTTGTGTTACACTGCGACTGGGACAGGATGAATTGTTTAAAGGGATAGTTCACCCCAAAATGTTATCATTTACTCACCCTGATACTTCCAAATTCACAAGACTTTGGTTAATCTTTGAAACACAAGTCCAGGTAACCAAAATGATGTAAAACATCCAAAAAGGTTGTAAATCCTTATCAAATCCTTCCAAGCAGTTTAATCTATGTCTTGTGAAGAGATTTGATCGCTTTATCCTGATTTTTGGTTACCCAGAGTTTTAATCAAGGAAGAGAAACCTCTCAGGTTTCATTTAAAAAAAAAATTGTGTTTTGAAGACTCAAGAGCGAGTAAAAAAGATAGAATGAGCTATCCCTTTAACATAAAAAAATACAAAGATCACCTTTAACATGACATTTAGCTTGACCTCATGATGCTCTGGAAGCTCTACAGTAAGAAAAAGTTAAATTGATAAAGGCAGAAAAGAAGCTCATGTAGAGAGTTGCCTAATCCAAACTCATGTCCTCCTCATCATCTTTCTTGTCTCCTCCTTCTTTCGACTTGCCTTCACCTTCCATGGCCTTGGCAAATGCTTCCACATCTACAAGAAATTGAGCAAAAACAGGCATTCTATCCATTATAAGATTGTCTTTCTTGAAGTCTCAGTTTTTTATTACACAATTTATGTAAATCTAACCAAAAACAAGTGTCTAGATATATTAGAGTACATCCAATTTTGTCCTTGTAAGGCCTTTCTGTATAAACTACAGACTTAACAGAAGGATGTGTGGGAGAGAGGAATGTGTATATATGTATGTGAAAGTATAAACAAGGGTGTTAAGTGTTTTAGCTGGAACGAACCAGATCAGTTTGTGTACATTTGAAATATACCAACCTCCTTTATTGGCCGCCTCTACAGCTTCTGTAGGCAATCCAAACTGATTCATCAAAGGCCCTAACTGCCCCGATGCTAGCGCGCTGCTGAACATGCCCATAGCCTACAAAACCCAGAAAGAGTGCTTATGATGGTAAACATGTCAGCAGTGAGAACGAACTTCACCTGACCAAAAATGATGCTAGAGTATCATTATGTAAATTGTTTTTGGATTAAATACCAATATGTAATTCGTTGCTGAAGATTTTTTACTAAAACAGGTTTATCACCTGAGAACAGGACACCCTGAACAATATAAACACTTCAATTACCCAGTTACATGTTCGGTTTTTGATTAAATAAAAACTTTGGGTGCTTCCATAAAAAAAATTCACTATACGCAATAGTCAAACCTGCTGAAACTGCGGCGAGGTTAGAGTGTTTTGAAGTTCTTCTGTGCTTTGGAGTAGGGATTCTCCAGATGGGAGATATGGCAGGAGCCTTTGCTGCACTTCTGCATTGGCAAAAATTGGGGCCATGATCTCAGGGGTTAAGACACTTGCAAGGTCCACTGAACAAAGAAAGTTGACATGTCAGCATGTAATCCAAGATCTTACTTACAGCAGTTTTACAGAACTAACATCAAGATTTCACCTCCTTGTCCTGCTGAAGGCACATTCATTGTTGCTAAGATGCTCTGTAGGTCACTTAGTTGGATGGGTTGAGATGGGCTGGTGGCTCCAGCAGAGACAGAAGGAGCTGCAGGTGTGCTGGGGGTGGCTGCGGGTGAGGCTGCAACTGTCGCAGATGGAGTTATGGGTGTGGTTGGAACTTGGGAGGAGCCGAGTCGCGTGGGGGCCGAGGTGGATGATGGAGTGGCAGCAGTGGACTGACTACGAGAGCTAAAGATGAAAGAGGAATATTTCAATTGTCAGCGCATTAAAGGGACAGTTCATCCAAAAATGAAAATTCTGTCATTAATTACTCACCCTCATGTCATTCCAAACCCGTAAGATCTCCGTTCGTCTTTGTTGAATAAAGTGGTTATTTTTGTTTTCTTTACGCACAAAAACTATTCTCGTAGCTTCATAAAAAACCACTGATGTCACATGGACTATTTTAACAATGTCCTTACTACCTTTCTGAGCCTTGAATGTGTCAGCTGCTTTGCTGGCTATGCAGGGTCAGAAGGTTCTCAGGTTACATCCAGAATATCTTCATTTGTGTTCTGAAGATGAATGAAGGTCTTACAGGTTTGGAATGACATGAGTGCGAACTTTCACGTACGATCTTCCATATCCAAGCTATTACTGGGTGTTACCTGGAAGATGAGCTGCTAGTAGCTGGAACTCCACTTCCTAGCAGGCTGGCCAGACCTGGTCCTGCCAGAGCTCCCAGACCGCCTGCAGACCAAACAAAAATGAATGATGCTACATTAGACGACAAGGGGTCAAGGTTTACTAGTTGGGATGAGCCAGTTAGCCTCTGTTGGTAGTCATCGTAACTATATCAAATAGTAGCAAATACATTATTGGCATAGTTGACATCCATTTAAAATTGTGTATTTAAAGCTGTGTATTCTGATGACATAAAAATACATTATAATTGGAGTCAACAGCAATGGGCAGTGCTCTGACACATGGCATGAGCTTCATGCTCACACATTGCTTCCTGTCAAGTCTCTTCTGTACTGTGCAATAAATGCAAAAAATAAAAAAAAAATGCTTTTTAATTTTTGCTTAAAGTTTAATTATTGAATTATGTGCCTGATTATTTTATTAGTTTTTGCTGGTCTGTTTTTAAATATTTATCTTTATTTCAAATAAAGTTTTAGTAATTTTAGTACTTATTTCAGTTAGTTGCCAAGGCAACATTTCTAATTTACAAGTTTATTAAATTTATGTCTAATATTCAGGGCTGTCAAATTGATTAATCACATCCAAAATAAAAATCTGTGTTTACATAACATATGTGTGTGTACTATGTATATGCATAGACACACATACATATAAGAAATATTTACATGTGTGTATGTATTCATATTTAAATATGATTTATATAATATATAAATATATATGATATGTTTCTTGAAATATACACGTGTATGTGACTATATACATGTATTTATATACATCAGCAATGCATGCACATGTACATACATGTATATATTTAAGAAATATTTACATATATATTGAAATTTAAATATGATTTATATCATATATAAATATATGCAAATATGTGTGTATATTTACATATAAACACACACAGTACACACAATTATGTAAACAAAATTTTGGATGTGATTAATCGCAATTAATCGATTTGCCAGCCTACTAATGTCTAATAATA
This sequence comes from Labeo rohita, assembly GCF_022985175.1. Taxonomy (NCBI): domain Eukaryota; kingdom Metazoa; phylum Chordata; class Actinopteri; order Cypriniformes; family Cyprinidae; genus Labeo; species Labeo rohita. Next base: position 11,197,769 of record NC_066891.1, on the reverse strand, counting down.
TCTAATATTTAAAAATTTTCCTTAATTTTTTTTTCAGCTTCATTTCAATTACCAAACACAATTTTAACAGCTTTTGTTAACAAAAACAATACTGTCACAGTGAGAGAAAATACAGCAGCATAATAACTCACCTAGTCCACCGAGTCCAGTTGGTCCTATGAGTTGCATCAGTTGGTTGTGGCTCATATTACCAAGAAGACTCTGAAGGCCACCTTCACCTGTAAGATCATGTTAAAGTATCAGTAGTGAGACTGCGACTCAAAAAAAACATTAGCAAGACCAAATTTTCAATACAATAAATCATTTTCCTTTCCAACATTCAATCTTACTACAATGATCAATACTAAGGAAAGAATGAACAACTCAAAGTGTGTATGTGCCAGGTGTATTATATAAAACACACTTCAGTTTTAAGATAAGTGTTTAGGAAGGGTATCAGTGCACTGGACAAAAATACTTCAGAAATACCTCCAAGAGCAGACAGCTCGTGGCTGCTGCCGCCTCCACTCCCCAGAGTACCGGGTATTGGTGGGTTGTTGAGGTATTCATTTACTTTCCTGCAGTACTCCTCATCTTTATCTGTCTTGGGCTCCTGAAAGGTCAAATAAAAATGCCTGCAGAAGATGTATTTTAGGTAATATTTATTTACAATACTGGCAATATCAGATGCAAGAAGGCTCTCAGCCTGGCATACCTGCAACCAAAAGAAGAGTCTTTTGGAGCCAGCTTTAAACTTCAGCACAAAAACACGGCCTGTAGTGCACTGACTGACCCTCTTGAACTCGCAGTCATCAGGGAAAATGATCAGGTCCTTGTAAACAGAACAGTGAAAATATAAATATTTTTCAGATCAGGATTACAAAGGAATTTTGATACTCAAAACTGTTTATATGAGCGTGTACTAACGTCTTCCACATTCCCCGTCGATCTGTCCTTCCAGCAGAAGTGGATGAGCGAATCGTCTGTCTGCTGAATGTACACAAGTCCTTTGCGCTTATCAGGGGTCACGGTACTGCCCTTCAGGGTCATTTTTCCAGCACGAAACTCCACCAGGTATTTGCTCGATGAGCCCCGGGATCCGGACACCAAGCTAGGGAACAGAGCTCCAGATGACATCTGTAGCAACAAACCAAGGTAAAGTTAATTTATCCCAGGGAGGGAAATTACAATGTTTGAGCAGCAAAATAATGTACAGAGGTAGAAAAATATATTTAAAATACATCAAATTATAATACTGTTTATTATTGGGCTGCTTGTGCTGCATACACAGAACTATAACAAATGTAAACTATATAACAGTAGCTTGACAAATAGTAAAGGGATAAATTCGGTTTATATATGTATATTTAGCTTCTAACGTCCTTCACATTCCAAGTGGAGTATATATAGCCCTCTATAGTTACTGGGTTATTAGTTATTTTTAAAATAGTCATAAATTACCAGTAATAATAGTCTAATAATCATACACGCTACAATTTTTATTTTTATTTTTTGGATAATAGTAAAGGTTAATTCACACAAATTCCGATAAATCGTAGAGGAAAAGTGATAACAATTAACCAAATACTTTAGTTTTAGTCACAATACTAGCAAACACAAAAGATTAGCACCCTTATCTTAGAGCATCGCTGTCCGAGATGCATGCTTATTTCAATGTAGTAAATGTACAGGAAAGTTATAATATATCGCCATATATCGCATTATCATTAATGTGAGTTAACAATAAAAGTAGTTAGTTACTAATCTATGACTTACACAAGCAACTGATCCGCAGCTAAACCCGAAGCTAACACTGTGAGTACTGAGGAAACCATTTAAAACACAAGAAGTCCATGCTTTTAAACACTGGTTTCTACATTACACATCTATAAATACAATACTGACGAATATGTGTGGTGATTGTTGTATATGACAAACATAAAACTTACATTTCTGTCTTTCAAGTCAATTTTTAAGATTTCTTTCACTTTTCTGATGTCGACCAACCTCTACTAGCAGAAGGGGCGGTGCTCACGTTCGATTGGTGGAGGGTTCTTCGTCTTTTGCTCTGATTGGCGGTTGCACATGTCAATATACCCACACAAATAATGGTGAATTGTGCAGTTATGAGTTTGTCATAGACAGACTGGAGTGACAAGTGTAAACTTTTAAAGGTGTGGAATTACATTTTCACTACTGTTAAAACGTCAAAGATCGAATTACTTACACTTTGTTGTGCAACTACGTTGCTTGTCTGGCTTGTTATGTTTTGCATGAACAATTCAGTAATTAATTTGACATCCGGAATGTTGAGGATCATTGTTCTCTTAAGTTCCAAATAATTTTTTTTCGTTGTAGTCACGACTACTGAACTAGGAAGAAATCCATAGCAGCTATTATGCAATTGTTTGTCTCCTTCATATACCTTTGTATTTAACTGAATGTCCTTTGAACACCATCTATATAACCCTTTAAAATGTCTCCTGGGCTATAGCAATTCTGTCAAATAAATTATTAAATCATTGTATAATTCCACTCCTAAACCAGAGTCAGCTTGGTCAATAAAGACAGAAAGCATGCTTTTTTCTGTTATGTGTTTAATTAGATCCTCTTTATCTATGACATTGACTTTGATAAAGATCAGTTCACATTTTAGGTCAAATGAATGCAAAACAACAGCTAATAATTCACAAGCGTTCCCACCATCAAACATATGTCAGAAGCTGAAGCTTCTCCCAAATGTTTTGTCAGAAACTTTGAACTGAAGTTTGTCAATTCCCTTCAGACACAAAAAGAGCAAACTAAAATTTCTTTAATTAGTGAGGTCTCACATATATCATTAATATTGCTAGTTTACAAATGAGCAAATTCATAAGACGGTTTAAGTGCATTTATCTATACAAATGTCGTAAAAAGTCACAATACATCATGTACAATTATGTAAAGCCATCACAGCACCACAGTGGTAGAACTTGGGCTTCTATCTGTGAAATAGTGAGTTTCACAACAGAAACAATCAATCCCTATAGTGTCACGACCAATATCAACAGCTTAATAAGAAAACAGACAGAATGACTTCTGAGTGCATGTTTGCTTTACATAGTTGCATTCAGTGTGACCAGGTTTACTTGTATATTAACTTGATGTGATTGCTACAGGAATAGCTGATAAACTTGGCACAAAACCATGAGACTGTTGGGGATAAGTCGTTTTTTAATGTCTCATGATTTGAAGGGCTTTAAAAGACATTACACTAGCAGCTCGTGGATATACTGATAATTCTAATTGCTAGTAAGCATTGATAGTGAGATTAAATAATTTATGTTTAGTCATGCCACAATATAACGTATAAAATACATAGGGAAATAAATTGAAGTTAACTCTTTCCTTTAAAGTATGCCATGGCCTGAAGCTTGGCTTCTGGAATTGTATGCACTATATTGAACATATTAAAGATAAATACTCTTGTGCTACACAATAGATGATGAGCTCCCATTAAGTGTAAAGGATAACCATTTCTAATAATTAGAAATTAGAACAGTGTTATTCATCACTGCAGTCACATACATCTGTGTCTCCACCTAACCAATTTTAGGCTTACAAAACAGCCAATAATAGTGTGTAAAACCATCGGCAAAAGTACTAGCATGCGTGACAACTTTCCGCTAAGCCAACCAAAGTATTTTACATAAACAGTGGAGCTTATTGACACATTAAATTGTACAATTCATAGACAGACAGACATTCCCATCAATGTTTGCATAGCTTCTGAGATTTGTGAGTGTTAAAATCACAGTATTGTTTAAAGTTTCGAAATAAAAGTCAAGGGTGTCTTTCACGATCCTCTGAGGTCATCTCGTCTACGATTTGTATGTCTGGAAAAAAATTAGTCCTTGCAGAATGAGAAAGCATGTGAGCAACGAAGCACATTCTGAGCATTTTTGGTACACGTGAATATATATGTATATGTGGGCTAAGGTGAAGCACCTTGACATTCGTGAGCCATTAAGTGCTGAAATAAAAATAAAAGTTTAGCACCCATCTCTGTTTCATTCACCAGGATGTATCACTCAACATTGCAGTCCTGATGAGTTATATGGCTTTAGTTTCTACAAGAGAAAAGTCGCTTTGGCAACCATAAACACACTCAAAACAACAATGCTAGGATGAAATAGGATTTTTGTTATTTATAAGAGCTTTTTAATAATTAAAAAACAGCTATTTTTTACCAAGTAAACATTTTTCATGAGCAGCTTTCATTTTTGTCTGTCAAACAAAAATAAAACAGAGCTAAAATATTTCTAAACGTGTGAGGAATGAGAATATTAGTTTTAGTAAACTCCCCTGTACCATGGAGATGGTGAGAAAACGGCCTTTGAGAGCCTTATATAACCGTAATTTCTGAACAAAGGCGGGATAACTCGGAAAAATTAACTCAAGGTACTCAAAATCAGGCAGAATCTTTAACTGTGAAGTTCCTGCACATCATGCATACCAAAAACACAGGTTGTATTTCTAAGATAAGGAAAAACAAAAGCATATAATAGAGATGATAAAATAGCATTAGTTTGAACAAAAAAACTAAATTATGCTCTACAGGTTCTGAGCAGCCTCACATTTCAATAATAACACAAAAAAATTGGCTATCTTCACAGATGGCACTGCAGCGATGCCATCACTAACCACTTGTACCCATAAAATGAACACCTGAGTGTAACTAGCGAGACGCATGGAAAGGTAAGTTAGCACATACTGTACATAAACTAGCAATTTCTAAACATACTGAGGTTTGCACAGAATGTTTAACTCAAAATCTAACATACATGAGAAAAAAAACAGTGAATAATTAAGGCATTCCCTACCTCTCAAAATAAATAAATCCATTCACACTGAATTCCAGATTCGAGTAAAGAGTAGAATTTGCGAAGAGGCTTTGTCCAAAAACTGTTCATATGAATCTCACATTTCCGACGAAAAAAAACAGAGAAAAGAGCTTAAGGAGAGAAGATGATATGGACTGAGTGAAGGAGAGCGAAGGATGAATCTCAAGACTCTTTTCGTCTTCCCAACCGCATCAGTAGATGTCTGGAAGTTCAGAGTACCTCCTGTCAAAGTAACCACCTTTGTAGATCCAGTCTGCAGTTCCAGTGTACGGATTATTGCCTTGCTGAAACCATCTGAAAGATTGAAGACCAAAAATGTTAAAAAAAAAAAAAAAAGTAAAAGCCTATCTTAACTTAACTTAAACCAGAGCAATTTAATGTGAACCTGCGTATTAAGACTTGTGTGGCTCAATATAACGTACATGAAGTCTCTTACTGAAATATGTAGTAGAAAACCCATGAAAGATTTATGTTATTTAAAAAATCCACATTGTTTTACACATATTTTGGACTATGGGAGGGGTGCCATTATTTTGATGACGTGAAGTGGTTTTACTAGGTGAGGTACTGGTACTACCTTCTGCTATTTTTACAGCAACACAACTTGGACAATAAAATACTGATATGACCACAGCTACTGAAAGAGCTTACAGGTGGGAATTGATAAGCGTAGGCTCAAACTAAATGCCGTACCATCATTTTTTTTCCCACAAGGAGTCTAAACGTCCCTGGATATCAAGTGAAATCCATGCTGAGAAACTCCTTCAGTGGCTGCAGCGTCATGACTAGCGTCGACATGTTTACATCCTGCCAGGATGACATCTAGCGTTTCTTGTCTCTGCCGTTTGTGAGCTCTTTCAGCAGCTATGGTCTACTTAAAGCCCTAAAGGCATCAGAGTTAATGTGGAGAGAACAAAGACGCGGATCTTTAGGTAGTTTTATTAATGCACTGGCATCTTCTCATTCTTTTCTTCTCTTCTTATTGCTATGATAGCAGTGAAGACGTCGCTTCTCTTATTCCTTCGACTGAAAATTACAACTAAATGCCACAAGTTGTATTAATGTATTACGAGTTGTGTTGCGGTAAAAGTAGCAAAAGGTAGCGTACCGAGTGCAGCCATTTAATGTCATCTTAATAATGCCGCCCCCCATAGTCCAAAATATGTATAAAACGATGTGAATTTTCAAATAATGTAAATCTGTAATGGTTTTCTACTACATGCTTCAAAAATAGACATCATATACATTATATTAAGCCATACGTGTCTTAATATTCGGGGTTCCCTTTAATAAATTGTTTAATACAGCACTCTGTTTGTCTTCATTTGATAACATTTTCATGAGCAGCTTTCATTTTTGTCTGCTAAACAAAAACAAAATAGATCTAACCTATTTCTAAATCTGAAAGGAATGATACAAAATGAGATTTTTGACTCAGGCCGGTAAAAAAAGTGGATGGTTATGCTCCTAATTCAAATACTTGCCTTGTAGACCATTCTTCTTCGTCTTTAGCACGCTCTCTTCTGGCAGCTCTTTGCTTCTCTTCCAGTCTCTCCTTCTCTCGACTTGCAGTATCTGGAATTTAAGAATAGCTTTTAAATGTGGGGATAAAATAAGTGGAGCACCATTCAATAGATAGCATACTAGACAGATGGTAACAGAATGGGCCAAAAGAGAAATTGTCCATACCAATATCCCCATTCTCCATAGCTCTGATGTCAGGCCGCAAACGACAGTCTGTTGGTGCTATGACTCCAGTCATGCCAGGCTCCAGTTCATTAAGCGTCATAGCAAAGTTAGTGAAATTATACATCTAAACAGAATTAAGAACAAAAAGAAAGTAAAAAGAGAATAAGCATAACATGCAATCAACCAAGAAAGATGTTGGAGTCATTGTGGGCTTAGGGTTACCTGTGTTGAGTGTGGTGGTCGAGGGGCTATTCTCCATAGCAGCGTACTGCCTGGGATCATAGTGACCGTCTCCTGGACATCTGGCATTTCATCTGCTTCATCACCCCCTGTACTCTGCTCCTAATCACATGCATACAGTACTAGCATTAATACCCCATAATGCCTTACATTCATATTAAAACCATTAAACACTATATAGTTGAAGTCAAAAGTTTACATACACCTTGCAGAATGTTAATTATTTTACAAAAATAAGAGGGATCATACAAAATGCATGTTATTTTTTATTTATTACTAACCTGAATAAGATATTTCACATGAAAGATGTTTACATATAGTCCAGAAGAGAAATATAAAAACAACCTTGTGTTATTTTTAGTGATAGTTTTGTTATGAGTCACTTTATTCTCCTGAACAGTTAAACTGGCTGCTGTTCTTTAGAAAAATCCTTCAGGTCCCACAAATTCTTTGGTTTTTCAGCATTTCCGTGTAATTTGAACCCTTTCCAACAATGACTGTATGATTTTGAGATCCATCTTTTCACAATGAGGACAACTGAGGGACTCAAATGATCACTGATGCTCCAGTACGAAAAACCAAGCATTAAGAGCAAGGTTTGTAAGAACTAAATAAAAAATAATTTTTTTAATGCATTTGTATGATCCTACTTATTTTGGTAAAATAATAAACATCTTGCACATTGTACAAGGTGTACGTAAACTTTTGACCTCAACTGTAGATAAAGCAAGATCAGGAAGCAATAGACTACGAAAACTAACTGAACTACAAATTCTAGTATGATGGTGGCTCACAGTTAATGAGGCTACACTGCTAAAAACCAACTGTCTTTACCTTGGCTTTTCACTGAAATTGTGTGTTAATAAAAAAAAAAAAAAAGAAGGAAACAAGAATTGATTTCTAGCAAACACTGGAGATCATTATAATTAAATTTTGTTTTTCAATTACAATTAACATTTCTTTTTTGATAAATTGATCAAAGCTGACAGTAAAGACATTTATAATGTTAATTATAATGTTAAAGATAATAATAATGCTATTATTTTCAACTTTCCATTCATCAAAGAATTCTGAAAAAATTGCATCACGGTTTCCACAAAAATAACTGTTTATAACATGGATAGTAATAATGGATGTTTTCTGAAATATTAGGATGATTTCTTAAGGATTTGGAATGATGACTTGGATGCTTTGGAGTAAATTCAGCTTTGCCAACAGAGGAATAAATAAAACAAATAGTTTCAAATTAAAAAAAAAAAAAAAAGTAAATTGTAACAATATAATCACAATATTACTGTTTTTACTGTATTTTTGATCAAATAAAGGCAGACTTGGTGACTTGGTATAAGAGACCGCTTTCAAAATATTTTAAAAAAATCTTACAGACCTTGAACATTTGAACAATAGTGTATAACTGATTTGTGTTCTATTGAAATAACTAAATTAAAAAATATATCAGAAAAAAATCTGAACAAAGAGTTCAAGAAAGAACATGCTCTGCTTGATATTTCTTTCACACCACAGTAAAGATCTTGAAACTTTCTCAGCTGGCATACTGCTCACTTCTAAGAGTTTGCAAACAGTCTCTATTGTGGTAAGTGGTGAAGTCTCTATTTGAGGATGCGTGAGAGCCATTTTGGACTTCCATGTGAAAACAGAAGAGAAAATACATCACAACTCTGCAGAAAGAGATAAATGACTAACGCCTTCTACCTGCTTGTGTTTCTTGGAATCTCCTCCGCTTTTCTTCTCTGCTTTCTTGTTGGCTTCGTAAACTTTTGGCTCAATGCTATATACACACTCGGTCCACTTCCCATAGATAACCCGATGCTTCTTTTTACTAAAATACACCCAGACAAAATGAGTCAGAAACACCAAGAAGTACATCAAAAACACCAAAGTAAAAGTACACATACAATCCAGCTGTAAAAGAAATTGCTGATGCCTTTAGTGCTAGACAGAGTAGATGTGCAGAGTGAACTCTACAGGCTGGGAGCCAGATATACCCACTGACATTTGATACGAATGACTGCTCACCTCTTGTCCTGGATATGTCCCTCTACCCTATGCAGCTCTTTGCCAAACATGCCGCATGGCTTAAAATTCAGCACACACTTGTCCCCAGTGCTAAAATGAACAGAGAGAAGGTTACTCAATCAAAAATATGGGATTGAGTGAACATTAATCCACAATGTGACATGGAAAGATAACACTGTAGCCTTTACGACAACAATATTTAAATGTTGAAAATGCAGGCTGAATATTTAGCGTCAGAAAGGAAAGAGATGAAATACCTGTGGTTGACAATTTCCACTGTCCCATACTGCTCAATCCACAGTTTACCCAAAATAACATTATGCACACAGCACATAGGGTTTGTCCATGTGTAAGCTTCTCTGTGCCTGAGAGAGAGCGAGGGAAAAAATAACTCAGCCATAACTAGCACCCAAAATCTCTTCAACACGCATACAAAACATGCTAAATAATAAATGGACATTCCAGCATGTTACTTATCTAGCAAATCATTCTTTCCAAAGCGAGTTACAGTACACTAAGGGCAAGGAAAAGTTATTGCCTTGCTCAGTTGTACTTGAGGATCTCAATGATTCTCCAGCTCCAATAAAAAGTGATAATATTATACTATATGTGAGCCAAGAGCACAAAATCAGTCATAAGGGTAAATTTCCTGAAATTAAGATTTATACATCCTTTGAAAGCATTTATGTATGGTTTGTTAGGATCGGACAATATTTGAAAATCTGGAATCTGAGGGTGCAAAAAAAATCAAATTATTGAGAAAATCACCTTTAAAGTTTTCCAAATGAAGTTCTTAGCAATGCATATTACTAATCAAAAATTAAGTTTTGATATATTTACGGTAGGAAATTTACAAAATATCTCCATGGAACATGATTTTACTTAATATCCTAATGATTTTTGGCATAAAAGAAAAAAATGCTACGAATGCTACTTATGACTGGTTTTGTGGTCCAGGGTCACATGTCACTGTCAAATAAAACTCACTTGGAGAGCTCAAGTGTCATAGTGCCTTTAGGCTCTGCCTCCACACTCTTCCCCCAGAATTTCAGTTTAGGGTAGATCGAGCCGTGAAAGGAGAAGTCCTGATTGAGTGACTCTGCGTAGAAGGCGCTGATTGGTGGATGGTGGCTCACCTGTTCTGAGACCATGCGGTAACCCTCTTCATCCCTGAGCACAGACATTCAAAAACATTGGTGGAAGCTCATTTAGATTTACATCTTCAGCTTTGTAGAAAATGCTGTATAGCATTTTAGTTCAAATGTCCTGTAGATTTACCTTGTAAGCTCAAAAGTCTCTCCTAATAAAGGGTTAAAAGGTTTTCCAGTTCTGTCCCATTGTGATGCAACAGCAGAAACAGCAAATGCGGCAACAAGCTGACAAATAAAATGCAATTGCGTAATAAAGATCTGTTTGAGTGTTCCATGCATGCACACACGTGAGAGTAAAATATAAAGGAGGCCAGGTTTCTGCAGGGTTTATGAAGGCTAATTTAAAACTTTTAAAGACCTTTTTAAGACCAATTAAAGAAAATGTAAGGAATAAATTAAATATAATATGTGACCACAAAACCAGTCATAAGGGTCAATTTCTTAAAAGTGAGAGTTATACATTATCTGAAAGCTGAATAAATAAGGATAGGACAATATTTGGCCAAAAAAAAATAAAAAATCAAAATATTGAGAAAATCACCTATAAAGTTGTCCAAATGAAGTTCTTAGCATTGCATATTACATATTAATTAAAAATTAGGTTTTGATATAAATACGGAGGGAAATGTACAAAATATCTTCATGGAACATGATCTTTACTTAATATCCTAAAAAATTTTGGCATTAAATAAAAAAAACTATTTTGACGCATACAATGTATTTTTGGCTACTGCTACTTAAGTTAAGACCAGGGTCACATATGATATGTTCTCTAAATGTAAATGTCTAGAGATCACACAAAGAGAAAAACACTAAAGTTTGAAAATACAACTTCCAATAGATCTTCATTATATTTTAATTCAAATATCTGAAGATTATTAAAATAAGATGCATTGTAAAACAAAATGACATAAGATGGCTTATTTTCTGAGAAACTGATCAAAACAGTTTATGATTAACACAAAAACAAATATCTGCACATTTTCATTCCCCGCCGAAAGATATTTGTTCTTCTTCTAAGCATTAACTTAATATTGCTCTCAGAAAACCTCAGATCTTTATTTCACATCTCAAGTAAATGCATCCTGATTTAAAGCTGCATTATGTTACATTTTGCCTTTGATACCATCGATGTTTGAAAACCTGCAACTTCAGTTATTTGCAGAATTATCTTCCTTACATGGGTTGTGCATCGGCACAGCTCCTCAGCGTGGATGAATATAATGTTTTGAGCTGTATGTGTGGGCTTTCAGTCAATGCACCAGTGTGGGTATTCAGTGTAATTCAGAATTACAGATACTACATCTTAGAAGTATGTCCAAAATAAGACGTTTAACCCGAAAATTTCATCTGTAACATGAAATTGTAACATGTCTGGCGGTTTTGTTCTGACCAACTGAAAAAAAAAGTTTTACAATAAATTGTGCTACCGATGGTGATTAAATCTAAGGATCACAAAGTAAGCTCAGATCACTTCAAACCGTACAAAATATTATACTTTGTTGATGTTGTTAACATGCATGACGACATGTATTTAGTGTATTAGTGTTATCCGTAGATTTCAATTTAATCTCTAATTGTCATACCATTCGAATGTCATCGAAAGATTCAAATGAATCTTGTTCTTTTACAAATTAATGTTTCTTAGAACTCGTTCTAAAATCACAAATTTAATTATTCCAATCCAGCTGCTGAAGAAGAGGCTATAAATGATTCACCAACTGCAGCATCCACACATGATCAGGGTTGCCAGGTTTTCGCAACAAAACCTGCCCAATTTCTATTGCAAACTGGCCCAAAACTAGCCCAGTCACAATTTGAGGGGGGTCCCCTGGTAAAAATCTTGTTGTGGAGGGTAAAATACATATTTCTGAAAAGGTTCCCCTGGTAAAATTCGCATTCCAGGGGCTTAATATCACGTCATTGCAGTCACTTCAACCTGCAGATATGATGAACAACTCGTGACAATTCTGTTAAGTAGCCCAATTTCCTGGGAAAACAGTGGACTTGGCAACACTGCACGCGATATAGCCTACTAGCCAAGAGTCTTGTATACAAACATGACATAATGATTTAAAGACAGGGGCCTAATGGTTAGAGAGTCGGACTTGAAACCCAAAGGTTGCAGGTTCGAGTCCCAGTACCGGCAAGGATTGTAGGTGGGGGGGAGTGAATGACCAGCGCTCTCTTCCACCTTCTATACACTGGGCATAGCCATAGCAAAAATGGCTGCTCGCTGCTCCAGATGTGTGTTTGTTCACTACTCACTACTTGGATGGGTGAAATGCAGAGAACAAATTCCAAGTATGGGACACCACGTCACGTCTTTTTTTTCCTTTCCAAAGACGAACAACCTGAACCACTTAAATTACAAAACATTAGAAACTTACCATTGTGAATCGGGCTAAAGTAACCACTGAATGGTTATGTAGTTATTCAGTAATTGATGTCAGATTATTTTTACCCCAAAAAAAAAAAGTTACATAATGCAGCTTTAAGGATGTTTAGGTATTTGTATTGGAAAACAAAACAAAAACACTAAGGGAAATTTACTTTTTTTTGTTGTTTAGTTTTAAAAAGGTCTTAATTTGTGGAAGGACGAATTAAAACTTTTTAAGAGCTGCAGAAACCCTGGCGGTACTAACCTGCATACGCTCTATTGAGTCAGAAAGTGTACAAGCTTTATGGATGAGGTATGTATGTTCCATGTACTCTGTAATCCTCTGCAAGAAGCTCAGCGGTTCGTTGAAAACAATAGGCATTGTTATCTTTGACAGCTCCTGCAAAGAAAAAAGTTTTTCCAGACAAAAATGGCTTGGCATGTGGACAATGACACCATAATCTAAATAACAGGTCTCTTTTACAATTTCATATATCATGTTGGGTTGAATTAGGGCTCTTTTGACTAAGCTGTTGTTTGGTCAAAGTAACTTGCGCTCACCATTCCAATGCATTTCTTCAGGAAGCCCCACACACTAAAGTCATTTCTGGAGAACATGGGCGCAGGCAGAGTGGTTCTGAACACACAGACACACACATTATTACATTACATAGTCCAACGGACAAACATGTTCACATTTTGTTTCCTGCCACTGGATATTATTTCACGCTATTCAGACTCCTTACCGCCTCTCCCACACTCCATTTTCAGATGGCACCTTGCCATTCACCGTCTGCTTGCTCTCATAGACGCAGGCATCTTTAAAGCTGACTTCACACGAGTCGTCTGATTCTAAACCTGAGACACAAGAGGGATTTAGCCGTAGGTGATGATAAAAATGTGATGTACGGTACTACTTCATCACGTACCTGTCTCAGCATCATAGAACTCTTCCTCGCTGTTCATGATGGACAGTTACTGCTGCTAATGTCAATCAGAAGGCATTGTTTTACAGCTTGAATGTGTTCTGTAGATCAAGCCAGAGAATAATATTAAAGGATTGAAAATTAAAAAATACAAAACTGGACGACACAGTAAAAATGAATCATTAACGTACATATATGCCGTAAACCTGGAATATACTGGACACTAATGCCAGCCTACTCTCTGTCTATTCCCATATTGAACACACAGAACAAATCCAATCACCTCACTGCAGTCTTTAAACAGCTGTGCTTGGCAAAACCATCTGATGAGAGTGTACAACCAAGCTAATCCTTTAATGGCCAATGGCAGCTCATAGCAGAGAGAGACCGTGTCAGCAGCCGATTGTCATTATTGCAACTGACTGTACCGATTCACAATGTTGGCTTAATTAAAGAAAAGATACCATTCAGGAATTCAGTGCAAACGTCCCTAGGAACATATAAGGGTGTCCACGTCCATAATAAAGAAAATGAAAGCACATTTGTTACAGTTCTTAGAATTCTTAAAAATAACCTCTTTGTATTCATAACAACATTATATGTTTTCAGAAACTTTTATGCCGTTTTTAATAACAGTACATCAAAAACATTTAATAAAAATATATATACCATATACAATGCTGTTGAAAGGTTTGTGGTTTAAAATTTAAAATAACATTTTAATATACTTTACATTTTATTTGTGTGATGGCAAAGCTAAATTTGTGTCATGCAATGCTTCAGAAATAATTTGGATTTGCTGAATTAGTGCTCAATAAATTGCTTTTTATTAGTAGTAAATTCTTGAAAACAGTTGTGCTGCTTAATATTTTGGTGGAAAGTAGTATATTTTTTCAGGATTTTTTGATAAATAGGTTTTTTTTTGCTTATTGGTTTTACCTTGCCACATGATTTTGGCACCACATGACAAACAAAAGTTTTGTTAACAATGTCAAGAAAAAAGGTAAATGATTACAATGAAATAAATGATTAGGGTTAGGGTTAGAGATTTTTATTGTTTTTTTAAGAAGTGTCTTCTACTCACCAAGCCTGCATTTATTTATGTTTTCTATTTGAATATATTTCAAAAAGCAAAATTTTCAGCATTATTACTCCAGTCTTCAGTGTCACATGAACCTTCAGAAATCATTTTAATATGCTGAATTGCAGTTCAAGAAACATTTATTATTAATAATAATTATTATTATCAATATTTAAAACAGTTGAGTATTTTTTCAGGATTCTTTGATAAATAGAAATCTCCAAAGCTCAGCATTTATCTGAAATAAAAAAAATATATTAATTAAATATTCAAAAGCTTGGTGTCAGTATAATATTAGAAATTAATACTTTTATTTAGCAGGGATGCTTTAAATTGATCAAAAGTGATAATAAACACATTTATAATGTTACAAAAGATTTCTATTTCAGATAAATGCTGTTCTTCTGAACTTTCAGAGAAACCTGAAAAAATCTACTCAGTTGTTTTCAACATTCAAATAGAAGACAGTTATTTTAAAGGAGTAAAAAAATATTTCGAAATATTACTGTTTTTGCTGAACTTTGGATCAAATAAACGCAGGCTTGGTGAGCAGATGAGACTTCTTTAAAAAAAAAGATGAAAAATATTACTGTTCAAAAACTTTTGACTGGTAGTGTAAAATAATGAAATTCTTTAAAACTTTTAAGTATTTAATTTATGCTTCATTTTTATATATCAAGAAAGTTATGTCCTCCAAAAATCAAAATTAATTTCAATTTGAATTAATTTTACATTTAAAAAATGCTTAAGATGTATTTAGGTCATTGCTTGAATTGCATTTGTAATGTGCTTTTGAATAAATGAATGAAACAGACACATAAATAAGCTTCATATCATTGACTTACAGTAACACACAGAAACAGAGAGCTAAAATGGAAAACTCTTGTTCAGACCACCATTTATACAGCGGTGGATGAACAAAATGCAAAGCAGTTTAAAAAACTATATAACGGAGGTGGGCATCATGCAAATTATTTGGAACTCTGAAAGGCAAAGCAGCCACTTAACTTAAGCTGACAGCTATCACATATTCAAACACCCATGTGGTAAAGCGCCAATAGAGGAAGTCTTGGCTGGCTGAGCAGCACGTAGCCCTGGTCGTTTTGCAACCACACAAATTTAAGGTAGCTCAACTGAAATGAATGTAGACTAGGGGTGGCTGGGACTGAACACAGGCTTTGGATAGGAACAAAGAAAACCTTGGACTCTTAATGTGAAGGATAGGGTGCAAGGCAGCCAAAACGGCACACATAGAACAGACCATTTGTAGAAAACAGCTATCATTTTCCTGTTTTGTTCTGTAAAAAAAATATATGCGTGTGAATAATACAATATTTCTGTAATGTATAAAGTATCAAAACAAATATCTAATTCCATTTACATAAACACAAACATTGCACAATATATGAAAACAAAAAAACAAAATTAATACCCTTCCTACACTACATACCTCACCAAAACAGACTTTAACAGTATTATTTAACCATATATGTATAAGAAAACCCCTAGGAAACAAAACTTTTTACACTTTCTTTCAAATACTTCAAAATAATCACGAAAACAATGCACCCTTTCAGGTTGGATGCACGTCTTCTGGCTGTGATGTGCTGTTATAACAACAATAAACAGAGAAAACTAGTCATACAACTGACTGGAAAATTATATAGTGCAGATTGAAGGTGACTAAGACAACCACATAAGTACCTGGTTCTCAGAAAAAGTGGCAAAGTTCCTCATAGTTGAGCATAAAGAAATTATAAAGTGCATAAAGTACTAATTAACAACAGTTACTTGCCGTTAGTTAAATAAACATTTTTATAGTAGCAATACCATAAAGCAGCATGGTCTTAAAGACTGGACTCACATATAAGTATAGTTTGGGATCAGTAAGATTTCCGAAAGAGGTCTCTTATGCTTATCAAGCCTTCAATTGAGTTAAAACAGTAATACAAAATTGTTAAATATTATAACAATTTAAAATAATTGTTTTCTGTTTTATGCTGACTAATGTTTTTGTAGAAAATGCTGATATAATTTTCAGGATTTTAGTAGAAAGTAAAAAAAAACAGCATTTATTAAAAAATAAAATAATGTAAATGTCATTTTGATCAATTTAATATAACTCTCATGAATAAAACTACTTTTTTCCCAATACACCTCCACACTATGGGCGCTTCTCAATCAATTCAAAATGCTTCCCTAGAACTATCAGTGTTGTCAACTAACTGATGGATCATAGTAGCATCTCTTTCATCATATGCACAGGTGTAAAGAGTGTCAGTCAAAACAGTAGTAGATTAAGCCCATCAAAACCACAGGACAGTCAGTTGATTCAGACATAGAATGCACTTCTTAGTGTATAATCACACGCAGCACCATAATAGCACAACACACAATCTACGTCCACCCATCCTGACCAGGTACATTGCCAAATTATTGCCCATGCAACGTCTAGCCATCCATGCATGAGGGCAGGCTGACATTCAAGTTATGTCCCGTTAGATATACAAACATATCTGATACTATGAATAACCTGCCTCGCTCGGCATCTCCAAACTGGATCTACTGCGGGCGGAAGGCACTGGGTGTTTGGCTTGAGCTGTTTTGACCCGCGTTAGCCGCTAGCAATGAGCATTGACCAATGATAAACCCGAATATTACTCATCAACCCGTTTGATATCGTGAAAACCTTTAGGAAGGCACAAAATAACACGACGTGTAACGTCGATCTTGCTTAGCAGGCTGTGTACTGTGCGTGTGTCGCGTTACCTTTCAATAATGTAAAGCTTGATCGCTCCTTTCTCCGGTGGGACAGAAAACAAGCGCCCAGTTTGGGAAGACTGACAGCGGGGCGGATACATTTCGCCAGGACGGGAGAACACACTGGATTGGAGGGTTAAAGAAGCGGTACAGCCAAAAATGGGCGGGGCGACGTTAGATTGACAGAAGCACTGGCCTATTATGAAAGAAGACCCCTCTGCAAACGCACGATATTAA